>NC_081778.1:5634299-6244260 GCF_963082965.1 Carassius carassius | reverse complement strand
AAAAAACTGGTTGGATGCGGGTTGTTTATACATTGACCAGCGCATCACTGATATATATATATATATATATATATATATATATATATATATATATATATATATATATATATATATATATATATATATATATATATACTAATGAATCACGGTTCGTTGAATCTAAAACAATGCAAACCCAAAGCTTGTAGGTTTTGAATTCAGGCATATAAACCCAACTTTTTCTAAGCTAAATGCCTGGCCTGGCGCCAGTCTGGGTGGATTTAAATTATTTACAACACTGGACGAGACATTCCAAAGTCACGTGAGCAGCCTCAAAGGAGAAACACATTCCACAAGACACACACACACATAAGCACACACAAACAAACTTTTCTTTATGCTCTTTATGTAAGCCCTTAATAATATGTATTTTGAATAGGTTTGTGTTTTGCATAAAATGGTTAATCCTTGTTATGCAAGGATTATAAATTGCTGATTTGTAAATGGGAAATGTTTCTCCTAATTTTAATGTTCTCAAATAGAATCATGAGTTGTAACCCTACCCCCTTAGCAGGTCGTAAAACTTTATGACCTAACAAACAGGACAGGAAAAAGCCAGCTCACTGGCACCTTTGCTCAATGTATTCTAAATGTATTAAGTATTGCTTTTTTGTGCATTAGATGTTTTCCCTAATCAAAAATTGGAGTATCTACAATTTTATCGTGTGTTAATCTTTAAATGTGTGTAATTCTTCATATGAATGTAATGTCGTGTTTCTATCAGTTATATATGTAATTTTTGGTATCTTTGGAATTGTCATGTTGTGACCCAACTATCCACCTATATGAAAGGTGTGTAAAATGTATTAATCTGGAATTACGAACTTGCTAGAATATCACTGCTGAAATCTGATAAGCCAGAACTTATTAGAGTGGGTGTTTCCCCAGAGACAAAGGAACTTTTTCCCGCTTTAGATCGCGGACGTTCATTGGTTGTTCCCGCGAACAGAGGCGTGAACCAGTCGAGCTATAAGGACTGACCCAGGAAGTTCCTCGCTCTCTTACTCTTGGCTCTTACGCTCCTCTTACAGCTCTTCTCGTCTCCTCTTGTCCCTGTCTGGTCCCTCTCAGCACGGCGGCTCCTTCCTTCCCATGGCTCCTTCGGGAGCTTTCATCTCCGTTGTTTTCATTTCTTTTCAATACTAAATTTATTCACCTATTCGCCTCTCCACACGAGTAAGACGAATTCTGAAACATTGCTTTGTTGGACCTTTCAAATATACCGCGCAATTCCGCAGCAGCCCCGGAAGACACGAAAGAACACGCCTAGCTACAGGACCACGCTCACGCTGCTCACATGCACGCTGGTCTGGCAAGTCACAAAGAGACACATCAGCCCGGAAGACACGAGAGAACATGCCCAATCACAAAGAGACCACATGCAAGTATCATTCTCTATGGAGATTTAAATGCTGCTTAAACTTTGTCTATGATTTGATTCGTTGTTGTCTTTCAAGGGTTACTGTCTGTGAGTTTGCATAACTGAGCTTATTCTGTGATCACGCCTAACTCTCTCATCCTCTCTCACTCATTCTCTCTCTCTCTCTCTCTCTCTCTGCCTCATTTGGATTCCGTTATGTCTTGTACAAAGTTTACTGTCTGTGTTATCGTACGCATATTTACTCTGTGTGATTTGTAGTTTGATGTATTATTAGTTCAATTATTAAAAACCAATATATATTCATGATTGCCTCTGTCTAAACGCTCACATCACAAGTCAATGAAATGTCTGATCTTTAGCTACAAGCTTTTACTTTTAGTAATGAAATTTCATAATGATAGGATAATGTTTTCATGGCCAGAGAATATTTTTCCTTGAATTATAAGAATTGATAACTTTATTGAAAATTGAAAAGTTAATCTTACGGCCGTTTGCTGAACAAACCACTGTTTGATTTGCGGTAATTTACAGTAAGAGATATCACTATAATTGATATGAAGAATGGAATATTGACATATTAATGAGTAAATTACAGTGCCTTGTAATGAGTTATTGATATATGCAATTGAGCTATTTTTCATCTTCAATAATTTTAATGTAACTGTCATATGAGATATATATATTAATCATATTCCTGATTAATTATTCAAATTCCCTATATATCATTTGAGTTAATTATAATGTACAACCCAGTGCAGCTACAATATATATATATATATATATATATATATATATATATATATATATATATATACAACCCGAATTCCGGAAAAGTTGGGACGTTTTTTAAATTTTAATAAAATGAAAACTAAAGGAATTTCAAATCACATGAGCCAATATTTTATTCACAATAGAACATAGATAATGTAGCAAATGTTTAAACTGAGAAATTTTACACTTTTATCCACTTAATTAGCTCATTTAAAATTTAATGCCTGCTACAGGTCTCAAAAAAGTTGGCACGGGGGCAACAAATGGCTAAAAAAGCAAGCAGTTTTGAAAAGATTCAGCTGGGAGAACATCTAGTGATTAATTAAGTTAATTGATATCAGGTCTGTAACATGATTAGCTATAAAAGCTTTGTCTTAGAGAAGCAGAGTCTCTCAGAAGTAAAGATGGGCAGAGGCTCTCCAATCTGTGAAAGACTGCGTAAAAAAATTGTGGAAAACTTTAAAAACAATGTTCCTCAACATCAAATTGCAAAGGCTTTGCAAATCTCATCATCTACAGTGCATAACATCATCAAAAGATTCAGAGAAACTGGAGAAATCTCTGTGCGTAAGGGACAAGGCCGGAGACCTTTATTGGATGCCCGTGGTCTTCGGGCTCTCAGACGACACTGCATCACTCATCGGCATGATTGTGTCAATGACATTACTAAATGGGCCCAGGAATACTTTCAGAAACCACTGTCGGTAAACACAATCCGCCGTGCCATCAGCAGATGCCAACTAAAGCTCTATCATGCAAAAAGGAAGCCATATGTGAACATGGCCCAGAAGTGCCGTCGTGTCCTGTGGGCCAAGGCTCATTTAAAATGGACTATTTCAAAGTGGAATAGTGTTTTATGGTCAGACGAGTCCAAATTTGACATTCTTGTTGGAAATCACGGACGCCGTGTCCTCCGGGCTAAAGAGGAGGGAGACCTTCCAGCATGTTATCAGCGTTCAGTTCAAAAGCCAGCATCTCTGATGGTATGGGGGTGCATAAGTGCATACGGTATGGGCAGCTTGCATGTTTTGGAAGGCTCTGTGAATGCTGAAAGGTATATAAAGGTTTTAGAGCAACATATGCTTCCCTCCAAAAAACGTCTATTTCAGGGAAGGCCTTGTTCATTTCAGCAGGACAATGCAAAACCACATACTGCAGCTATAACAACAGCATGGCTTCGTCGTAGAAGAGTCCGGGTGCTAACCTGGCCTGCCTGCAGTCCAGATCTTTCACCTATAGAGAACATTTGGCGTAACATTAAACGAAAAATACGTCAAAGACGACCACGAACTCTTCAGCAGCTGGAAATCTATATAAGGCAAGAATGGGACCAAATTCCAACAGCAAAACTCCAGCAACTCATAGCCTCAATGCCCAGACGTCTTCAAACTGTTTTGAAAAGAAAAGGAGATGCTACACCATGGTAAACATGCCCCGTCCCAACTATTTTGAGACCTGTAGCAGAAATCAAAATTGAAATGAGCTCATTTTGTGCATAAAATTGTAAACTTTCTCAGTTTAAACATTTGCTATGTTATCTATGTTCTATTGTGAATAAAATATTGGCTCATGTGATTTGAAAGTCTTTTAGTTTTCATTTTATTAAAATTTAAAAAAACGTCCCAACTTTTCCGGAATTCGGGTTGTATATATATATATATAAACAGTTCCTAGGAAGGCGACCGTGTCAATTTCCCTGATCTCAGTCATTTTTTGCTAAAGGTGGCATGCCTTGCCAATCGCCTACACAGTAGCTTTTGTAGCATTCAGAGCCAAGTCAGTTGTTGTGCGCAGCTCTCTGAAGGCATCATAACCCTGGCTAGACTCATCCATGGTGCGGAGAAGTCTGGTCTGAAAGCACATCGAGTTGAGACATTGTGGTTAAAGGGAAGCACACAGGACCTGTGCCTTCACTTGAGCCCGGTGTTTGACCCACACTCTCCGCTGTTTCTTCCTCCTAGGCTCTTGGGACAGAAGAAACAGGAGAGAAGGCTGGGTAGGACTGCCTTCATAGAAGAAGTCGAACCACGAGTGAAGAAGTGTGAGACTTATGCTCTCACAATGGTCCTTAAAGAAATGTGGCTGTGTAATGATGTACCAGACAGTTTAATACAAATTGACGGGTTTTCCCACTTACGCTTGGACAGTGATGCAAACTCTGGAAAGAAAAGAGGAGGGGGTATCTGTATTTATATTAATGAAAGCTGGTGCCGTAATTTTGTGGTTAGGGAAAGCATTTGCAATCCTGATCTTGAATTACTGTGTATTACTTTGCGGCCGTATTATTTGCCAAGGGAGTTTACCAATATATTTGTCTGTGCAGTGTACATTCCACCTAGTGGGAACATTCATAGGGCAGCTAGTCAAATTGCTGATTGTGTTCATAAGCATTTACAAATTAAGCCTGATGCACCTGTATTGATTCTGGGTGATTTTAATCAATGTGGTTTGGAGAGATCCTTACCACGGTTTTTTCAATATGTGAAGTGTGGAACGAGGAAAAATAACATCCTTGACAAGTGTTATGGCAATATTAAGGATGCTTATGTAGCTAAAGCCAGACCCCCCCTCGGTAATTCTGACCACAATGTTATTCATTTGTTTCCCACCTATCGGTCATTTTTTAAGACAAGTAAACCAGTTACAAAGGTGGGGTCATGTGATAGTATAGAGGAGCTGAAGGGATGTTTCCTCTGTACGGATTGGGACATTTTTTATCAAGATGCAAATATAGATATGGTCACTGAAACAATTACGCATATATTTCCTTTTATGTGGATCTAGTTATCCCTCAAAGAGCTATTAAGAGGTATCCGAATGACAAACCATACGTTACAGGTGGAATTAAAGATTGCATTAAAAAGAAAAAATGGCCTATAGGTTGGGGGATACAATGGGACTTAAAGCACCACAATAGGAACTTAACCAGCAACTAAGGGTATCACAAATACAATATAAGGAACAGGCTGAACAACAGTTGGCAAAATGTAATACTAATGAACTATGGAATTCAATTCGAGAAATGACCAACATGACCCCAAAAAAGAAGCCATTGTTCGCCATCAATGAAATTGATAAAGCAAATTAATTGAATAATTTTTATATGAGATTTGAGACAGACACTTTTAAGGAATGTCATGATATTTTAGGGAATGTAAACTGTAACATCAGTGATGATAGAACATTAATATATTCAGGGGATGTTACAAGGGTTTTTAAAAAATGTATGCTCTAGTAAAGCAATGGGACCAGATAGGATGTCATGCTTTCTTTTAAAGATATTTGCTGAGGAGCTCACATCGGCCTGGCATCGCCTTTTCCAGCTCTCAATTGATTCTGATACAGTACCAGAGCTTTGGAGAAAATCTATTGTAATCGCAATTCCAAAAAAATCATGCCCTCAGGCTGCTTTTTATTGATTTTGGTTCTGCATTCAACTCCATCCAACCGCATAAACTGTTAGAGAAATTAATTAATCTACAAGTTAATCCTTTTATAATTAATTTGTATTATTCCTTTTTAACAAATAGGACACAACAGGTGAAATTTAACTCAGTGTTGTCGGATGTTGTAGTAAATAGTACAGGGCCCCTCAAGGGTGCGTAAGTTCGCCACTTCTGTTTTCTTTGTACACAAACGACTGCATTAGTCAGCAATCAAATCAATTTATTATACAATTTTCAGATGACATAGTAATATTGCAATTGTTGACAAGAGACTGCAGTATTGATGACTACAAAGCTGCTATAGAAGCGTTTGTGGGCTGGTGTGACGACCATTATCTACAGATCAATGTTAAAAAAAACTGAACAGCCCCATTGACTCCCTCTGCCAATGCACTGATGAAATTAATAGCTGGATGTGCCAGAACTTTCTTTTTCTTTTTCATTTAGAATCAGCTTCCAGAAGAGATCAGATGTGCTAAAACACTAGTCACATTTAAATCTAGACTTAAAACTCATCTGTTTAGCTGTGCATTTATTGTCCGAACTGATTGCACTTTATTTGCACTGTTTTTTTATGTAAAATCATTTTCTAACTGTTTTAAATTCATTTTAAATAAGTAAATTTTTGTTTTATTCTTGTTATTATTTTTCTTCAATTTTATTTTACTCTCTTTTATGTGAAGCACTTTGAATTACCATTGTGTACGAAGTGTGCTATATAAATAAACTTGCCTTGCCTTGCCTAATTACAGATTTTCGTCCCTCTCACCAACAGCCAGCTATTTCCCAAAACAAAACAAAAGCCCTATTAAGTCATTTCGAGTTAGTGCGCCAGAGAGAGAGAGAGAGAGAGAGAGAGTGAAGAAGGCAAAGTAGAAAGTAAGGGCAGATACTTTCAAATGAGATGCATTCATCTCTGAGATCCTGTACACGAGACACTGAAATATTAATGTGCATTTCGGCTCAGACTGCTGAGTCCAGTGTCTTCAGTAAAAGCTCTAATAAGTTAAAGCATAAATGGCTGCTTCATGTCTGGAGGAAATTTTGGTAGTGCATGTTTAAAAAAGAATGCTGTGGCAGGTTTTGACTTTTGAACTATTGAGTCTCATTTAAGGTAAAGTGAAAGTCGAACCTTCCAAAAATAGGTGAATCCATTGATTATTTTAATTTAGAAAAGTTATTTTTGCTAATCTGATAACTTTGCTTCCCAAACGATTTACATATCCTGTAAATCCTGACTCCCTGGAAGTTGCTAGTCTTGGAACTGGTAGATTATTTTGTGAGGTCTTGGATTTAAAGATTTAACATTATTGTGGCACATGTGATTCTTTAAATCCTTGTATTAGTTGATTTATTTCGTTTTCTACACCTAAGTGTGCAGACAAAAAAGGTGATCTTAATGTTATTTGTAAACCATTCAAGTCAAGAAGACTTGTGTGCTGTTTTCTCTGCTGCACATACATCCAAGACATGCACACAGAAAGCCGCCTCTCATACTGTATAGTTAGGGCTGTGAATCTTTGGGTAGGCAGCGATTCGATTCACGATTCATAGGTTTTCGATTCGATTCAAGAACAATTAAATTCGATTCGATTCACAATTAAATTCGATATCGATTTGATTATAACTATTCGATTCTGCACTCTAAGTGCATTCACATTATTATTTAAATGCTTCTCCTAAATTCTTTAAATGCTTAGTCAGGGGGCAAATTACACCAGCCTTTATGGTTAGAGAACCATAGGTTATAAAAAAAATAACGTACATTTTGTCCATTGTTAGATGCTAGTTTAATGATGCTATGGCATGACATGGCATACGTAAAAAATGTATGTAAGCCAACATTTAAAAAAAGAGCTTTAAAAGTATTATGTATAAGCTAACATTTTGTCACACCAGGGGTGTACCCATCCTTTCAGAAGTGACAGAAATGTCAAATACAATCATTTTATGTATGTAGCCTATGTCTTATCATAATTATTATAATACAATTTTTTTTCCCCTACGAAATTCACTAGGAATTTATAGTTTCTGTACTGTAATTAAATTATGTCAATTAGCACTGCATCATTCATAAACTTTATTTATTGTGTTTTTTTTTCTTAATGTTTCATCCGTTCATTCTGCTTTTATTCAGTTTAGCTGCAGATAAAGCCTGGCAAGTCTATGGGAGCGAGATCACTTCTCTTTCTGTGTGAAAACTTCTTTATCTCATTTTCACAAAATAGCTATTTAACTTTTCCTTTCCATAAGCGAGTGATGATCTTGAGAGAAAACGCACCAGTTGTCTGTTTGCTAAAGCCACAAACACTACTTTCATGCATCTGATTATCAGATAAACCTTGCGCTCTTACAGGTATTTCAAGGTCGTTGTTAATTCTGTGGTCATTTTAACAGTTTCATTCATACATTTGGTTCATCAGCATTGTTAAAACATATTTATCATTCAATGGAACTGTGCGTATGATTTAGACACTTACATTTCTGCTCTGTCCATGCAATAAATACAGCTTTCGACTGCTCAGGAACGTAACGCTGTCGGTAAGATGCAGAGAGCCATTGACAAACTACAGGAAAGTAAAACTACTTCACTTTAGTATTACTGGCCACGAGTCCTGAGGAGAGATCACACGTCAGTGCTTGTAGTAATTAAATGTGTAGATGTCACAAGGTGACGATCTTTAGGGGCGGAACCAAAATTCGGGAAGTTTGGTTCCGCCCGGAAGCGTTTCCGCCCGGACCGGAAAAACAGAACACCGGAACTTCCGGTAGCGCCGTAAGAAGGAAAATCAGGGAATTCGATGCACCTGTGCCTAGTTAGGGACAGCGGTTGGTGATTGGAGGATACGCTGGACAAGGCAGTACTTAAGGCCAAGTTATTTCCCAGTCTGGGAAGCTCTTTTTGGTGTGTGTGAAGCACTGGGTTGTGCCCGTCTTGGTACGCTGCTGGTAGCTGTCTAACTCTCTCTCTCCCTCAGGCTGGAATTGTATGATTGTGAAGACATCGTGAACCTTAAAGGTTGAGAAGTGAACAGATTATACGGCGAACTGAGACGACGTGAAAAAGGGGATTGGAAGTGGCATTGATGTGAGTACTAAGAGCCAGTCGAAAGTGCCCTGTATATTGACCTGGCGTTGTGTAGATCTCTCCAGGAGGAGGAGGGCGGCCCTACCCCTAATATAGTGTGGTGGGAGAGCCGAAGGAATACTTATTGAAGTAGTCACAACGACGACATCACTAGCTAGGCCGCATATTCCATCGCCAGATCCGAACCAAGCGAAGTGAAGGAAGACGGGTGTCCTTTCCGTACACTGGGTGTGGTGGGTGAGTCTTCGTGCTGTGAAAACCTATAATTTTGACGTGGTGCTGTATATTGCTGTGGGCTGCTGTGTATTGCCGTGTGTCCTGTCAGATAAACCCCCGCCTTCACGCACTTCGGCGTGGGAGGACAAGGAGATTGCTGGTCCTAGCCTAGTTCAGTACAGTATATGTTGTGAGCGTGCTTCAGATCTCCGGAGATAGCACGGTACGCTGTGTCCAGACCAGAGGTGAAAGCCATCCAAAGTAGAGTAACTGTGTTTTGTGTCCAAGTTGATACCTGTGGAGAGGAAAGGAAAGAGAGTGAGTAACACAAGGAGAAACAGAGGAAACCTGTACTTACAGTGCGCTGTGTTCAGCCCAGAGGTGAGAGCCATTCAAAGCAAACTAACGGTGCTATTGTGCCCAAGTTGATATCTGTGGAGAGAAAAGGAGAGAGAGGGAATAACACGAGGAGGAATAGAGCGAACCCTGTACTTACAGTACGCTGTGTCCAGCCCAGAGGTGAGAGCCATTTAAAGCAAACTAACTGTGCTATTGTGCCCAAGTTGATACCTGTGGAGAGAAAAGGAGAGAGAGGTGAATAACACGAGGAGGAATAGAGCGAACCCTGTACTTACAGTACGCTGTGTCCAGCCCAGAGGTGAGAGCCATTCAAAGCAAACTAACTGTGCTATTGTGCCCAAGTTGATACCTGTGGAGAGAAAAGGAGAGAGAGAGTGAATAACACGAGGAGGAATAGAGCGAACCCTGTACTTACAGTACGCTGTGTCCAGCCCAGAGGTGAGAGCCATTCAAAGCAAACTAACTGTGCTATTGTGCCCAAGTTGATACCTGTGGAGAGAAAAGGAGAGAGAGAGTGAATAACACGAGGAGGAATAGAGCGAACCCTGTACTTACAGTACGCTGTGTCCAGCCCAGAGGTGAGAGCCATTCAAAGCAAACTAACTGTGCTATTGTGCCCAAGTTGATACCTGTGGAGAGAAAAGGAGAGAGAGTGGGTAACACGAGGAGAGATTGAGGAAACCTGTACTTACGCCGCTGCCTGTGGAGAAAGAGAAAGCGAGTGAGCACCCAAGGAACGAACTGTGTGAACCAGTACTTACTGTGAGCTGTAATCAGCGAAGAGGTGAGAGCAGAACCAAGCTGAACTAACTGTGCCTGTGTGTCCCAGCCGTTGCCTGTGGAGAAAGAGAAAGCGAGTGAGCACCCAAGGAACGAACTGTGTGAACCAGTACTTACTGTGAGCTGTAATCAGCGAAGAGGTGAGAGCAAAACCAAGCTGAATTAACTGTGCCTGTGTGTCCCAGCCGTTGCCTGTGGAGAAAGAGAAAGAGCCCGTTGCCTGTGGAGGAAGAGAAAGAGAGTGAGCACCTCGAGAACGAACTGTGTGAACCAGTACTTACCGTGAGCTGTATTCAGCGAAGAGGAGGAAGAAGGAGGGCGCTACGGATACCTAAGACTCAGGCCGGGGCCCGAGTCCTACGCCCCGGATCCCCGTGGCCCCCTTGCTCCCTGACCTCTTCCCGGCCATAGCCCATCTGGAGGGCCGAGTCAGAGTTTAGTTTTAATTGCCCTTTCCCTATTCCCCAAGCTATTTTTAAATATTTAAATAAAGATTGTTTTATCACTTACTTGTTCTCGTGTTGTTTGGCCATTGGGTCGGGTTTGGGGACCTCCTCGAGGTGGAAGTTGAGAAGGGGTGTGGCTTAGTTAAAGCATAGCCAGCCCCTGGGTGTGACAGATTTGGCGTAGTCGGCAGGGTTTCCACCTCGAGTTGAGTAACCAAGGTCGTCCAATGACCGACAACGCGGGGCTTTCAGCCCAACCCCGTGCCATGCCCGTTTTTATGGGGAGCCCCTGGATTCAAAAATATGGGGGGACAGAATCCGAGGTACGATTGTCTGAATGGAAGGCTCAACTAGAGTACTTGGCCGACCTACAGGGCCTTAGTGCAGCCCAGCGGCTTCAATTTGTGTTAAACTCCCTGGATGGAGAAGCGCGGCGAGAGGTGCATGCCGCCCCCGAAGCCGTTAGAGCCAACGCCCAAACCGTGTTCCAGTTCCTCACTGAACAGTATGGTGACCACACCCCCGTAGCTGTCCTTCGCTCCCAGTTCTTCAATTGTAAGCAGGGCCCCCGCCAACCGATTAGAGCTTTCGCCCTGAGGTTGCGAGAGCAATTCGCCCGACTACAGACCCGTCGGGACCACGGGTTGGGAGATGGAGAGACTCTATTGCGGGACCAGTTTCTTCTGGGGTTGAAGGAGGGTCCGGTGAGACAGAGCCTACGTATCCAGTTTCGAAGGGACCCGGGTCTTACGTTCGAAGATCTGAAGAAAGAGGCACTGGCCCTGGAAGGTGATGAGACTGAGGTGAGTGGTTCCCCAGTGTGTGCGGTTGTCAGTGAAGTAGCACCAGCACAACCCGGAGGCCCTGACTGGAAGCAAGCACTGAAGGCTGAACTTTTGAAAGATGTCCGCGATCAGATGTCTGAACTGTCTAAAGCCCTCGTAGGAGAATTGCGCCAAGGACGGGCGCGGGAGGAACCACGGCCGGCGCCCCGAGACCGAGTGTACTCAGAGGGAGGCCGAGAGCCGTTCAGGCGCCCGAACCACTTTAACCGGCCCCGTTTCGAATGGGACGAGCAAGGGCGACCCATCTGTAACCGCTGTGGCAAACCAGGTCACTATAGCCGTCAGTGTGGGCCCCGCAGGGCGTCAGAAGGGGGTTTTTAGGTCGGCCGGCCACTGTGGGTCGTGTGGCCGGGACCCCTCGAGAAGACCCTGGAAGAGGATATGGCTCTAGGAGCCAGATGATTGGGCGTAGCCCCGTGGCGAAGGTGAGAGTGTGCGGCAAGGAGATTCAATGCCTGGTAGACACAGGCTCCCAAGTGACGTTGTTTGCTGAGAGTTTATCCGAAGAAGTGTTTGGGAAACAAGGGGCACCAGGGGCGGAGGCCCCCTGGCTTACTCTGAAGGGCGCAAACGGCCTCGACATCCCATATATTGGCTACCGATTGACGGACCTAGAGGTTCACGGAGTGATGGTCCCCCAGAAAGGTGTGATTATCGTGCAAGACCATTGTCTGGGTGCACATCGAGCCCTGTTGGGCATGAATGTCCTCGCTGATTGCTGGGAAGAGCTATTTCGGGCTAGGCCCGTATCGAAGATACCACCTGCAGAGAGGCCCAAGTGGGAGTGTGTGGTAGCTGACTGTCGAAGGGTGCAAATGAGCCAAGTCCGCAGGGAACAGGAAGAGGTAGGAAGAGTGATGTGTCGTTTTGCTTTGTCTGTCCCCGCAAAAAGTGAGGCTGTTGTGTGGGCGCGAGTACCGCCCCGAAGAGCGGGCCCAGAAGAGTGGGTGCTGGTGGAGCCCCATGTGGATTGTCCACAAGTGGAAGTGGCACGAGGATTATCGACGGTCCGGCGGGGGAGAGTCCCCGTGAGGATACGGAATGTACATCCATACGCGGTGCAACTACATCGGCACCAACGATTAGCCCGTCTGACAACGGTTACATCCCACCAAGTAAGGGAAGAGAGGGATATTAGTTTTCGTCAGGTGTGCCCCACTGTCATCGAGGTGGCCCTGACACAAGTAGACACCCCATGGGGTGGTATGGAGAGGAGTGTGCCGAGCCACCTGGCGGGTGAGTCGTTACAAGGGGAGGATTTAGAGCAAGCACAGACACAGAAGTTACAGGCCCTCCTTCGGAGATGGCAGCATGTGTTCGCCACCCACGACGAAGACTACGGATGCACCCAGGTGGTACAACATCATATACCTACCGGGGATGCAGGGCCCAGCCGGGAGAGGTATCGCCCAATTCCGCCCACTTTGTATACCGAGGTACGTACACTCCTGCAAGGCATGCTGAAGCAAGGAGTTGTTAGGGAAAGCAGCAGCCCGTGGGCGGCCCCCATAGTGCTGGTGCAAAAGAGGACGGGGGCTTGGAGATTCTGCGTGGACTACCGTAAGCTGAACCTCGTGACTAAGAAAGACGCTTTCCCTTTGCCACGGATCGAAGATTCGCTTGCCAGCCTCACGCAGTCGGCATGGTACTCTACCCTAGATTTGGCCAGTGGCTACTGGCAGGTGCAGGTGGCCGAAGCAGACCGGGAGAAGACTGCCTTTACAACCCCGTTTGGACTATTTGAATGGGACCGGATGCCTTTCGGGCTCTGTAACGCTCCGGCCACCTTCCAGCGGCTGATGCAGCGGTGCTTGGGAGGTCAGTTAATGGAGTCAGTATTAGTTTACCTGGATGATGTGATTGTCTACTCCCCAGATTTTGATTCACACCTGAGGCACCTCGAGGAAGTCTTTCGGGCCATGGAGAAGTACGGATTGAAACTACAGCCCAATAAGTGTCACTTACTACGGAGAGAAGTCAACTTTCTGGGCCACGTGGTCAGTGCGGCTGGAGTGTCCGTAGATCCTGGAAAGGTATCGGCCGTGAAGGACTGGAAGGCCCCGAGGACAGTGAGGCAAGTGCGATCCTTTTTAGGATTTGTGGGATACTATAGGCGTTTCATAAAGGACTTTTCAAAAATTGCTAAACCCCTTAATCAGTTGCTGGTTGGCACAGGTCGTAACCGGGGCCGGGGGTCGCCCAACGTAGACTGGGATGCAAATTGTGAGTCGGCGTTCCAGACATTGAAGCAGGAGCTGCTACAGGCCCCTATCTTGGCATACGCAGATTTCACAAAACCATTCCTTTTGTATACAGATGCCAGCAATCTCGGGCTGGGAGCGGTGTTGGCTCAACGGCAGGACGGAGTTGAGAGGGTCATCGCGTACGCCAGCCGGAGCCTCCACCCAGCCGAGAGGAACGATGCGAACTATAGTTCTTTCAAATTGGAGCTGCTGGCGTTGAAGTGGGCCCTAAGTGAGAAATTTAAAGACTACCTCTGGGGTGCCAAGGTGACGATCATTACAGACAATAACCCATTAGTACACTTACAGACGGCGAAGCTGGGAGCCGTGGAGCAGCGGTGGGTGGCCCAACTGGCCAACTTTGACTATCAACTACAGTACCGACCAGGGCGTGAACACACGAACGCGGACGTCCTCTCAAGGCTGCCCGAAGCGGAAAGCCCCGGAGGGGCCAGCCCGGAGGAGGGCTATATGGTAGGAGCAGTAGAGGCACCAGGCAGCAGACAAGAGGCCGTGCCTGAGAACTGGGGATGGGATCCCCGTCGGTGGAGGGAGAGACAGGCCAGGGATCAAGATGTGCGGCTGGTAAGAGAATGGCTGGAACAGGGCCGACGGCTGACGCCAGCGGAGAGGTTAGCCCAGACGGATACTGGGAGGAGGCTGCTGGGGCAATGGGACAGGCTGGAGCTGAGAGATGGCGTTTTGTGCAGAAGGGTCAGTGACCCGAAGTTGGGCGAAGAAGTACGCCAGATCGTGGTACCCGCAGATGAGGTAACGGCTTTAGTTTCGGCGTACCACAACCAGTTGGGGCATCAGGGACAGGAGAGGACCGTGTCCCTGCTTAGGAGATTCTTCTTTTGGCCCGGGCTAGAGGCATCGGTGCACGCCCTAATTCAAGCTTGCCCGAGATGCATATTGTTTAAGTCCAGACGGGAGGTCCGAGCGCCAATGGTACCCATCCATGCGAAGGCCCCCCTTCATATCATGGCTATGGACTTCTTGACACTGGGCCGACCACGAGATCGCTACCAGAACATCTTGGTAATAACGGATTTGTTCACAAAGTACGCTTGGGCTATCCCCACCCTCGACCAGACTGCAACCACCACCGCTACAGTTTTATGGCGGGCCGTCTTCCAGACGTTCGGATGCCCGGAGTTTCTGCACTCCGATCAAGGAGCCAACTTTGAGTCCAGGGTAATTAGAGAACTATGCCAGTTGTACGGTTGCACGAAAACTCACACCACTTCGTATCATCCTCAGGGGAACGGCGGCTGTGAGAGATTCAATCAGACCCTATTGGGGCTGCTGGGGACCTTGGACCAACAACGGCAGGACGATTGGGTGAGTGCCTTGCCAAACCTCCTACAGGCCTATAACAACAGTATACATAGTACTACGGGTTACGCTCCCACTTACCTGATGTTTGGCAGACACATACGAATGCCTACTGACCTGGTCCTAGGAGTGATAGCCGACCAAGAGGAAGCAAGTGTAACGGAGTGGGTGGGGCGCCATCACCAGCGCTTGCATTTCGCCTACGAGCAGGTGTCGAAAAGGATACAGACGGCAGGAGAGAAAAGTAAGCGGTTGTATGATCGGACTGCTAGAGAAGCCCCTCTACTGCCAGGAGAGAGGGTGTTGGTGAGAGATAATCGGCGGCAGGGGAAGGGGAAACTGAGTGACCGTTGGGAGGCCACCCCTTATGTAGTCTGCCGGCAGCAGAGGCCGGGGCAGCCGGTCTATACCATCCGGCCAGAAGGGAAGTCAGGCCCCGACCGTGTGGTGCACCGGAACATGATTCGCCCATGCCCTAACTACCCTGAAGCCGTGGAAGAAGTCCCCACGGAACCTGTACCAGCGGCCCCCTGGATTGAAGGTTGGGCTGTGGTACCAGGGAGACCCGTGGTGGCACCACCCCCGATCGCCCCGAGAGAACCAGAAGCAGCCCCTGAACAAGCTGAGCCCGATTCACCAGTGAGACGATCCCAGCGAGAGAACCGAGGCCGACCCCCTGCCCGCTATGGGGAGTGGACAGCCCGAGGACGTTCTAGGGACTAGAACGGATTGGCGGGGGAGGATGTCACAAGGTGACGATCTTTAGGGGCGGAACCAAAATTCGGGAAGTTTGGTTCCGCCCGGAAGCGTTTCCGCCCGGACCGGAAAAACAGAACACCGGAACTTCCGGTAGCGCCGTAAGAAGGAAAATCAGGGAATTCGATGCACCTGTGCCTAGTTAGGGACAGCGGTTGGTGATTGGAGGATACGCTGGACAAGGCAGTACTTAAGGCCAAGTTATTTCCCAGTCTGGGAAGCTCTTTTTGGTGTGTGTGAAGCACTGGGTTGTGCCCGTCTTGGTACGCTGCTGGTAGCTGTCTAACTCTCTCTCTCCCTCAGGCTGGAATTGTATGATTGTGAAGACATCGTGAACCTTAAAGGTTGAGAAGTGAACAGATTATACGGCGAACTGAGACGACGTGAAAAAGGGGATTGGAAGTGGCATTGATGTGAGTACTAAGAGCCAGTCGAAAGTGCCCTGTATATTGACCTGGCGTTGTGTAGATCTCTCCAGGAGGAGGAGGGCGGCCCTACCCCTAATATAGTGTGGTGGGAGAGCCGAAGGAATACTTATTGAAGTAGTCACAACGACGACATCACTAGCTAGGCCGCATATTCCATCGCCAGATCCGAACCAAGCGAAGTGAAGGAAGACGGGTGTCCTTTCCGTACACTGGGTGTGGTGGGTGAGTCTTCGTGCTGTGAAAACCTATAATTTTGACGTGGTGCTGTATATTGCTGTGGGCTGCTGTGTATTGCCGTGTGTCCTGTCAGATAAACCCCCGCCTTCACGCACTTCGGCGTGGGAGGACAAGGAGATTGCTGGTCCTAGCCTAGTTCAGTACAGTATATGTTGTGAGCGTGCTTCAGATCTCCGGAGATAGCACGGTACGCTGTGTCCAGACCAGAGGTGAAAGCCATCCAAAGTAGAGTAACTGTGTTTTGTGTCCAAGTTGATACCTGTGGAGAGGAAAGGAAAGAGAGTGAGTAACACAAGGAGAAACAGAGGAAACCTGTACTTACAGTGCGCTGTGTTCAGCCCAGAGGTGAGAGCCATTCAAAGCAAACTAACGGTGCTATTGTGCCCAAGTTGATATCTGTGGAGAGAAAAGGAGAGAGAGGGAATAACACGAGGAGGAATAGAGCGAACCCTGTACTTACAGTACGCTGTGTCCAGCCCAGAGGTGAGAGCCATTTAAAGCAAACTAACTGTGCTATTGTGCCCAAGTTGATACCTGTGGAGAGAAAAGGAGAGAGAGGTGAATAACACGAGGAGGAATAGAGCGAACCCTGTACTTACAGTACGCTGTGTCCAGCCCAGAGGTGAGAGCCATTCAAAGCAAACTAACTGTGCTATTGTGCCCAAGTTGATACCTGTGGAGAGAAAAGGAGAGAGAGAGTGAATAACACGAGGAGGAATAGAGCGAACCCTGTACTTACAGTACGCTGTGTCCAGCCCAGAGGTGAGAGCCATTCAAAGCAAACTAACTGTGCTATTGTGCCCAAGTTGATACCTGTGGAGAGAAAAGGAGAGAGAGAGTGAATAACACGAGGAGGAATAGAGCGAACCCTGTACTTACAGTACGCTGTGTCCAGCCCAGAGGTGAGAGCCATTCAAAGCAAACTAACTGTGCTATTGTGCCCAAGTTGATACCTGTGGAGAGAAAAGGAGAGAGAGTGGGTAACACGAGGAGAGATTGAGGAAACCTGTACTTACGCCGCTGCCTGTGGAGAAAGAGAAAGCGAGTGAGCACCCAAGGAACGAACTGTGTGAACCAGTACTTACTGTGAGCTGTAATCAGCGAAGAGGTGAGAGCAGAACCAAGCTGAACTAACTGTGCCTGTGTGTCCCAGCCGTTGCCTGTGGAGAAAGAGAAAGCGAGTGAGCACCCAAGGAACGAACTGTGTGAACCAGTACTTACTGTGAGCTGTAATCAGCGAAGAGGTGAGAGCAAAACCAAGCTGAATTAACTGTGCCTGTGTGTCCCAGCCGTTGCCTGTGGAGAAAGAGAAAGAGCCCGTTGCCTGTGGAGGAAGAGAAAGAGAGTGAGCACCTCGAGAACGAACTGTGTGAACCAGTACTTACCGTGAGCTGTATTCAGCGAAGAGGAGGAAGAAGGAGGGCGCTACGGATACCTAAGACTCAGGCCGGGGCCCGAGTCCTACGCCCCGGATCCCCGTGGCCCCCTTGCTCCCTGACCTCTTCCCGGCCATAGCCCATCTGGAGGGCCGAGTCAGAGTTTAGTTTTAATTGCCCTTTCCCTATTCCCCAAGCTATTTTTAAATATTTAAATAAAGATTGTTTTATCACTTACTTGTTCTCGTGTTGTTTGGCCATTGGGTCGGGTTTGGGGACCTCCTCGAGGTGGAAGTTGAGAAGGGGTGTGGCTTAGTTAAAGCATAGCCAGCCCCTGGGTGTGACATATATATTTTGAAAGCATTGAATCACTATAGAAATCGCGATTCATTTGATTCTTAGCGTTTTAAATCAATTACTGTCCGAGATCGGCGATTCACAATTCAAAATCTATTTGTAGATAGATTTAATCAAAATCTGAAAATGCCCCTCCCCACTGCATTGGAGGACCTTCCCTGATGACGTAAGTTTGATGGTTTGGGTGTCTGCTTCGCATCCGTAACCACGCCCCTCAAACTGACAGTAGACAGGCTGCCTGTGTGTTTGTGGGCATTGACAGCGCTTGAAAGGAGAGATGGCGAGGAGGTGCACATTTTTGGTTGTGGCACTCACTAAACACTTTTCCCATTTCCTAAAATTCCCTCGTTACGGTCCAGATGGCTTGAAGTTTTACATTTCAAGAAAGGAGGGATAAGAGAGAGGTCACGGATGTGCTCTAAGCACTTCACGCACGAATGCTTAAAAAATTGGACAGAACACGAAATGGGGTTTGTGAGATCCAATCAGGTGCTAGTTGGAAAATAAGGCCACGCCCACTATTTTTCCTCATTTAGTATTCAGTTTCTCTCAGAAATATGTCACAACACTGGAGAAAAGTCGTTAGCAACTTCCGGTTCACGCGGACTTTAACAATGCTTTTTGGATACATATGCAGAGAAGGATACAGCTGTGCTTCCTTCAAAAAAATGAGATGAGAGACAAAACACAACTCTTTTAGACTTAATGAAAAAAAAAATAAAGGAAAAAGTCACTGAAATAACAATCTATAGTAATCTTAACCTCTGTAGTCTCATTTTGCCACTTAATAGCAACTTCCAAGAAAAAGTTTTTAAAAAATCACAGGGGGTTATTACTGATATAATTTTTACCATAGAAAAATGAAGAAAATATATAAAGAAAGAAAAGAAAAGGATCTTGAACTAGTGCTAACCACTGTAGCGGATCTGACTCGAATCAGACAAATTAAAGAGTCGATTAGGACTGTGGTTGAAACACGAGCCGAATTCCTCAGTAAGGCAACAGGAAGTCATAAAACATTCTGTGCCACAAGTCCCAAGCAAGATAACCAACCAACCAACGCTTTCACAGAACAGCTTTCAACATTAACACCACTAGAACAATTATTGACAATTTCAATTCGGAGAAGAGATTGTCAAATTTGTTGTTCGTACTTGATAGGCAACGCCGGACATCACGTGTAAACCCATGAGAGTACTACACAAGATCCTTTGACTTCCCCCACCTAGCAGAACCAGACTGAAATTCCTAAGGTGGGCCTTTTAACCTCTGGTCTCCACAGAAATCTATGTCAGATAATGGCACAGAAAACTGTCTTTTCTACATATATATATATGGACGAAAATTAACTCAAAAAGACTTATAAATGAATATCAGTCCATCGCTTCACTCCATATTCATTTATATGTAACCCACACATTTGACTATCATGTTTATAATCCCTTATTGTGTATGTCTTTTAATAACTATGGGATAGCTTAAGGATTCATAATCATGTTTGGTATGTTTGTGCTTGAATCTGCTTGCTTGAAACAGTCCTGACCATCAGTTATTTATCAAATGTATCATATTCTTGTTATAGGAATCATGTCCAAAATTAGACCCTGCAAGAGCGGGAAAATTCGGACCATGTGCTTGATAAGATAACATATGATTTATGATACCCCGAGCCAAGACAATATCTGATTGGTCAAGACAACATTTGAGGTGTGGCCAACAGGCCAGTTTAAATACTCAGGACACCATAAAATTCTGCTTTTAGCTTCTAGCTTTGCTCTGCTATTAGTCATGTATGCTTTTAGTTTTAGCCTTGCTTCTGCTATTAGTCATGCCTGCTTTTAGCTTTTAGCTTGTAGCTTTGCTTCTTAGCTTTAGCTTTTAGCCATGTTTTAAGCGTTCTTTGAGCGCGGTTCCAGCATGCTTCGGCCTGCATGCCTGCTGCTACTTAGCCACGATCAGAAGAAACACCACCTAGTCTCGGCAAAGTTTACTTCTTTTCTTTTCTGTTTGAGAGTTTGGTGTTCTGAGTTAAGTTTTGTAACGCCGTGTCAGCCCACACAACTCTGCATCTTCAGCCAACGCCCAACCACGGGCTTCCCAAGACATCACTTCAGCGACTACTGAACATCCAGCCAATCAGCGACATCGGAAACCCCCTTTCGATGACAACAAAGGGAACACAGGCAATGTACCTTCAGACATTTGTACTGGTGTATCTAATATAATTTTAACCTCATTGAGGAACTCATTGCGAGGGCTAATTAAGTGATTGATGGTTGTTCATGTCTATGCAATTTCACGTATTGCTGTAAACTTGGGATTCCACATTTCCATTCTCTTAAACTCATCTTTCCCTAACTTTCGATCTTCCTGCAACTTGTGTGAATGTGTGAGTGCGTGCGTTTATTTGTTAGATTAGTTTATATGTCTTAGATTTATCAATAAAGCCTTATTCATATTGAAAAGAGAAGTATCTTGTGTTTTGTGCTTACAAGTTAATGTCTTAAACTGTCGATCTTGTTACTGTGCTAATTGATAGTGTTTTCACTATACTTTGGATATTAATATCCAGCGCAGATTTGATGTTAAATGGCTCGTTCAGTGAATCGCAGGGTGTCTCAGTGATCAGCCGTGAAACAGTGATTCTGTTCAAATTCCCTTTAAAATCTTAAATGATTCCCTTTGAGCTAAATTGACCTGTTTCCCTTACACCACAGACCTTATTTCAGGCATTTAACCAAAAACCTGGACTTCAGGAAGATATAAGAGGGAATGTTAAAATGCATACTCCGGGTTTCCAGGTTTTGGACCTTCCAGTTTAAAATAATGCAAGTGAGTAAAGTTTACAGTTCAACAAGCTTTTAAGAAAAGTTTATATTTGTATGGTTATTAAGCAGTATTATTATTATTTTTAGTTCACTTTTGTTGTTCTTCTTAATTTATGACCATTATGACCAAGCAGCATACTGCACTAGCTCCAGTTACTTCATTTAGCTTTCAAATACCATGAGGTTGCATTCAATTTATTTATGTCTTAATTTTAAAATTGCTATCTATATTCATATATTTTTCTCTAAATTAAAAGTAGTATCTTTGGGGGGCTTCTCAAATAGCAATGTTGTGGTAAAGGATAAGCTGTTGATCCCTGCATTTTATTTTATTATCCATAACTGAAACATTCTGGATGTCAAAAAGGACAAATTGCATCTAGTGAAAGGTGGCACGGGAATCATGGATTCCCTGTTCTCCTTTCCATCATTTCTCTCTCTCTCTCTCTCTCTCTCTCTCTCTCTCTTTCTGTAAAAATAAAATATTAAGGAAAAGAAAAAAAAAGAAAGGAAAAGAAAAAAAAAGAAGATAGGAAAAGGGTAAGGCCCTGGCCACAAACTCTGACCTTTAATGCAAGGTAAAGCAGCAACTGTCATTGTCAACCGAGCCAACAATGAGTGCGTACGCACCACACAGACGCTTACTCAAGACATGACTTCAGAATCACGAATAAGTACCAAGTTGAATGACTTGGGCAAATGCCAGTGAATATTTCTGGGAAGAAAGGCAATAATCTGATTAAGTTTAGGATGCATGACTCATATGCAAGTATAAGAAATATTGTAAAAAAATATGTCACCCAAAAATGAAAACTCTTTTACTCAATTATTTATTTATCCTGATGTTATTCCAAACTGGCAAGACTTTGTTTCTTCTGTAGAACAGAACACTAAATGTGTTACATCAATTTACATAAGAAAGCTGTATATGATGAACAGACCAGGGCTACATTTCCCAAAACCTTCTTAACGCAAAGTTGTTCTTAAGTTATATCTCAAGTTGTAAATTATATACTTTCATTCTTTCTTTCTTTTGTTAAAAGCTGTTAAATTATTAAGCAATATTTTATGTGGTGACCACTTGGAGGTGATCGTGGTATATATTTTTCTTTATTGGTTTATTCCCTGATGTAATGTACTTTATGTCACAAAGCAAAAGTAAAAATTTCAAGCAAGTTTGTTGCGTTCTAACAGGAAAGAGTTCCTTGTCTTTATTTAAAACCAATTGAGCACCACCCCCATAGACAGTACCTGGTAACGTTGCACATAAGAAAGCAACCTCCTAAGGTATAGCTCAGGGAACAAGCCAATAAATTGTATACCTTAAGTCAAGATATATCTTTTGAATCTTCATAGCGCACTACGAGACAATGCTATCAGGAAATGTAGCACAGGGCTGTGTTTCCCGAAACCTTCTTAACACTACATCATACGTGTTTCCCAAAACTTTCTTAGTTAAGTTTACCTTCTGTAAGTCATACTTTGATAAGGTTGGTCTGGACCAGTCTTAGCTATACCTTATCACTGCTGACAGTTCACAGTTCCTTACATCTCGGCTTAAACAAATATAATTCTAAAGTTGTAATACACCCATTGTTCAATGAGGCTGACTGAAGTGTTTTCATGCAAAGAATAAAATCGCCATTAGATTTATGGTTGTTAGATTTTTTATTATATTGTCCAAAGATACATCAGCTGGCAACTCATTAGGCAGTAAAGGCTTATAGGAGTCTATTTAAAGGGAATTAATGTGGTGCGGAGTTTCACGCAAGTTTGTTGCATTCTAACACGAAAGACTTCTGTGTCTTTGTTTAAAATCAAAGCTTATTTTATAAAGAACACTGCTTTCTCATGTACTGCACTGAAGCAGCCCCTGCAAAGAGTGAATAATCCATTGAATAATCCACCGAGCCACTGATATCAACCAATTCAGCACCACTACCATGGACAGCACACATAAGAACGTATATTGTACCTCAAACAGCTTCCTAAGGTATAGTTTGGGGAACACGCCTAGAAAAGTTATACCTTTAGTTAAGATACTGTATACCTTTAGAGTCTTCTAAGAGAAAACGTTATCGGAAAACTCACCCCAGTTTAGGTTTAAAAGACCTACATTTCAGTCTGTCGCTTACAGTACATTAAACCAATTGTATGACTTCAAAATAAATTTTTCGTTTGTTCCTTTTTGGAGCTTGTTTTCTCCTGGTCAAAATCCACTTTATTTGTATGGAAACAACCAGAGTGAACATTTTGCTGGTTGTGCCAGCAAAATGTTTTGTTTATGTTTAGCAGATGAAAGAAAGTCACCCTGGTTTGGAACACACGTGGTGCATGAATGACATCATAATTGTCATGTTTGTTTGAGAGCTATTCAAGCGACATACATAGCGGTTAAATAGAAACAAGATTGAGTAATTTTGGAAAAGGCTGAATCTTAAATGTGCCAATGGAAAAAAAACAGCAGAGAGGTTTGGGGAAAAAGAGATAAAGAGAACAAATGAAAGATGGAACAAAGAGTTGCATAACGGGAGAGATAAAAAGCATGGGTTCATGTGGGGCTATCTGCGACTCTGAGCTCAGAGTTTACATGGATGGAATAGCAAACATTCAGCCTTCAGACTGACCTACTTTCATAAAAAAGCACATGGCCACATCTCAACCGTGTGTACCTCCCTCAGCACCTCTTTTTACCCCTGCTGAACACTGTTCAAATCTAGTTCCTACTGCTGCAGTTCTTCATTTCTAGTTCTATGGTGTTTTCCCTATGATTTTGGATTTGTTTTGACTTCATATTAAGTACTTGGTTAATAAACCCTTTCCTGACTGACTTTAGATGTCACCCTTTGGATCTAAAAAGGTATTGTATGTCACCATTGTATGTCAAATCCAGAACACACCTGAGTCTCCATAGTGAATAATACCAATACCTAACCAAATTTTCACCTGCAATCATCTGGACAGCTCTGAGTCAAAGGTCCTGATGCCCACAGCACTTGCTTGTCCTCACTGTCAGATAGTCGTTTGCTATAAAGTCTACCAGTGCAGGCTTTACAGAAGGGTGGATAGTGCAAACAGGGCACTTATGAGCACACTTCTGAATCATAAAATAACAAATGGGACACTCTATGTTCACATGGATTTAACAAAAACACACATGCTAGATCAAGTTTCTGTTAAAAACCTGTTAACTTGTTAACTGTAAGTGACCGTACCATATATACATGTATGGTTTTGCAATAAAAAATTAATTACCAAATAATTTACAATGAAAACAGTAAAAGGACATACCCAACATATTCTTCATGATAAATGACATATGATTATATGAAACTTTTAGGTTTTCTTTAGCATTTCTTTGGCATTAGTAAGTGTTTCCATTTCAGACACAAAATATACAGGGAGGGGATTATTTAAATAAATCAAGCAACATGATTTACTAATTATTTAACAGAATGACTAATAAAATAAATTAGTCATATATGATCCAGCTGTGTCTGTGTTCCTTAATTTGCTGAGCGTCAGCAGACCAACTTTCCTGTCTGAGTTTTTTGGGATTGTGGCCTCATGGTTATGGTTATAAAGGCCTGTTCACACCACAAACAATAACTATAATACTACATTAGGGTCCACACCAACACACAATGACTTTCTGTTTTTTTTAAGCATGTGCTTCAGTTGTGTTGTTTGTCTTCATTTATTTAAAGCAGGATGGATTCTGATTGGCTGTCAGTGTTTTTTATTGTTCATCAGTTGGAAAGTGTTTTCAACACTATCATTCCTTTGTGCCATTATCATTATAGTTGTGGTGTGGATTGTGTGTGCTGTTCTTTAAAATTTTGATTTTAAAACAATATCAGTATCATTATAGTGATCTTCCGTGAACAGGCCTCAAGTCATAAATATGCATGCGCAGATATGCCATCCTATAATACCAGAAACATCATAACCATATTTTTATGTTTAATTCCTGTCAACCACATCTTCCGTTTTTATTATTATAGTTCTTAAAAATGGTTTTGACCTTCCTTTGATTAAAGTCTACTGAATTTATATTAATTTTTTAAAGGACTTATTATTTGAACCAAACAGCTTTCTCTAACATTCCTACCACCTCCTCATCTTCTAACCATCAACTGTGCTATCCAAAACTCATGGCATTGGTTGGGCAAGATATAGACATGTCAGGGTGCTCAAACAAATGGAGCAATGTGTTGGAAGTGTCTACTCTCTTCAGGGAATAGGCCTACCAGTGGATTATTATTGTCTCTGCTGGATCTATTTGCTTCTTTTAACGTTGTCAATCATCAGTGAAAGTGAAGTGTGAAAAGTGAAAGTGTGAAAAGGCATGTGGCATACAGGCATGTGCACATACAGGCATGTGGCTATCAGATCCTCCTGTCTGCCCTCTTTCACTGGGCATCACAGGTATTCCAATTCGCTGGTCTGAATCCTATCTCACTGTTAGGTCATTCAGGGTGGCCTGGGAGGGGAGGTATCCAAAGCACATCAACTGGTCACTGGGGTTCCTCAGGGATCAGTTCTTTGACCCCTCCTCTTCTCCATATACATTCAATGGGTCCCTTCATACAGGCATGTGGCTATATGCACACTTCCTGTGTCTGTTTGCCTCTTTAAGAATAATCACTGTATGTATTTCCAAATTGTAAGTCGCTTTGGATAAAAGCGTCTGCAAAATGACTAAATGTAAAAGTCTCTGCACAATACATTTGGAAAGGAGGAAGTATTTTAACATGCAGAAAATTATATACATATACACTTTAAAGTCCGAAAGATTACACTGCACCGAATTCACAATGGCGTGTGACTTGTTAGACATTTTTATCAATTAACATCAGTTTATCATACATCAGTCATTGCAAGGGAGTTATTTTATTCTGCCTCTGAAAGGTCCAGGTGGCTGTTTCTTGTGTGTGCAGAGTTGAACATTTAGGCATACATGCTTTCCTGAGATACTGAGCAGAACAGACTGCTTGCAATTAAGATGGAATCTGCACTTGCTTGATAATAAGCCATGTCTGAATTATTAACAGGAGCTGTTCCCTGAGGACTCAGTCTCCAACTGAGTTCATCAGCAAACACACAGACACCCAACACACGCTGGATGTATGCTTACATGCGGCGAGACACATTTCATAAAGAACCACTAAAAAGCAAAAAAAAAAACAAAAAAAAAAACACACAGACCACGAAGACAGGCATACATTTATGGATTAAACACATGCATGGATACATGTTATGGATTAACTTACAAATAAGGTAACCACCAATCAACAGGTTGAGAGATAATGGGAACTGAAGCCTACCCCCAGTACCATAATAATTGCAATCAAATTGTATTTAGTTAGTTAGTTAACTCAATATTTATGTGCAAATGCTTGTGTACAAAATCAAAATCCAAAGTTTTAACAATTTTATCTTTGAGTTTATTAACTTAATATTTTTTGTGATGTAACTTATTAGGGTTTGCAATGCATAATAATTTGATAAAATGCAGCTTATTGGTTATATATGTTGATAAATATATAAAATACAAAACACAATACTTGAATTGGTTGAAGAACAACGTTCTGCTATATTTCTGTGAAAGTAAATTTTTTACATATATTCTCAAGTCAAGTCACTTTTAAAGTGCTTTATACAATATAGATAATGTCAAAGCAGCTTATACCGTGTTAAACAGAAATAATGTGCTCATATTTCAAGAGGACAATTTTTTCAGTTTATCAGTTAAAGTCAGTTCTTTGTTAATTCAGTGATTTCATCATCCAGCTCAGCTCAGTTCGACTCTGAATATCGTGTGTAATCAGTCCAATGGAAGGGCGTGACGTCACCGACGTGGTGACGTAAGCGACCAGGATGCTAAAAACGCACGTGCAACGCAGCTGGAGTCAGCTTCGCGTCTTTCAGCAAGCGCTCTGTGTGTGAATGTCATTTGTCCGTCTTGTGAGTCTTATTTACTGTTGTCTGTCCAGTTAAAAGAGCTCCTAGACATGCCAAAAAGCAAGGCGAAAGTTAAGCACTCAGATGGCGATTCCAAATCGCGTTATAGGCTGTGTGTTCCTCCCTGCCCGAGATATATAACGGGTGGGGATACACACAACCTGTGCGTGGTTTGCCTGGGTTCGAAGCACGCTGAGTCGGCTCTCTAGGGGGCCGACTGCCCGCACTGTGAGCGAATGTCGGTGCGGCTGCTTCGTTCCCGGAGGGCCCTCTTTGAGGAGGGGGCCTTCGCCAGCGTTCCCAGCGGTGCTGGTCCCGCTTCTGCCGAGGCAGAACGGCAGCTGCACTCGTGGGGTTCGCAAGTCGATCTGGTGGAGTGAATGGAGACGGGCCAGTCCCTATCTCCTTCCACTTCTGCCAGATCCGGCACCCAATCCCTAGAGTCGGAAGCACGCACAGCGGTTCCTTCCACTCAGGGTGAGGGATCGACGCTCCGCCTCTCTTCCTCCGAGGAGGTCGATGTGGAGTCGCTCGATAGGGATTCGCCACCCCACTCGCTACAGTATGAGGAGCTCTTAGAGGTGGTGACTCGCGCGGTGGCCAAATTAAGTATCGATTGGCCCGCCGAAAAGTCTACTGAACCGCAGAGAAGCAAGCTGGATTAACGCTTCCTGCGCGCGAGTCAGCCACCTCCCAGCCGGGGCCTTCCATTCTTTCCCGACCTGCATGATGAGATCGCCAGGTCGTGGAAGTGTCCATTCTCGGCCCGCCTCTACATCCCCTCGTCTGATTACTACGGAAATGTAGTGGGGATGGGAGAGCACGGTTATAGAGCGATGCCCCAGGTGGAACAGACGCTTGCGAGATATCTGTCCCCTGGCGCGGCATCGTCTCTAAAGGCCCCGGCATTGCCCTCAAAGCCACTAAGAACAACTTCGGCTTTGGTGGGCAAAGGGTATACGGCTGCAGGTCAGGCTGGTGCGTGTCTGCACACCATGGCGGTGTTACAGGCGTACCAGGCCAACCTGCTTAAGGAGCTAGACGAGGGAGAGGAGATCAAGTCCCATGATATCTCTGAGTTAAGAAGGACCGCTGATCTCTCCCTCCGCGCCACCAAGGAGACCGCCCGAGCGATTGGGCGGTCCATGGCAGCTATGGTGGCCGCGGAGAGGCACTTATGGTTGACCCTGTCCGATATGAAAGAACGGGACAGGGTCTGCCTCATGGACGCCCCGATCCAGCCGACTGGCCTGTTCGGCGACGCAGTTAATTCTGTCGTCGACAGGTTCCAGGAGGCCCGGATTTTACAGCCGGTATTTCATAGTTCCAAAGAAGGATGGGGGGCTGCGTCCGATTATAGACTTGAGGGTCTTAAATCGTTCAGTTATGAGACTGAAGTTCAGAATGCTCACAATCAAGCATGTTGTAGCTCAGATCAGGTCCGAGGACTGGTTTGTCATGATAGATCTCAAAGACGCATATTTTCACATCTCCATCCTTCCACAACACAGGAAGTTTCTGAGGTTCGCTTTCGGGGGCGAAGCCTACCAATACCGAGTACTTCCCTTTGGCCTCGCACTCTCACCCCGCACGTTCACAAAGTGTGTAGATGCGGCTCTGGCCCCCTTGCGCATGCAGGGCATCCACATTCTCAATTATATCGATGATTGGTTGATTTTAGCTCAGTCAGAGCAGATTGCGGTTCGACATCGAGATGTCGTTCTCGCACATATGGGGGAGCTGGGTTTGAGACTGAACGCCAAGAAGAGTGTACTTTCTCCGGTTCAGAGAACCACCTATCTAGGCGTAGTATGGGATTCGACCGCGATGCAGGCACGATTGTCCCCTGCTCGTATCGAGTCAATCCTCATCTCAGTCAAGAGAGTCAGAGAAGGCCAGTCACTCACTGTCAAACAATTTCAGAGATTGTTGGGTCTGATGGCAGCTGCGTCCAACGTGATACCTCTTGGCCTGCTGTACATGAGACCCCTACAGTGGTGGCTCAAGACCAAGGGATTTTCCCCGAGGGGAAATCCGCTTCGCACTATCAAGGTCACGCGGCGCTGCCTCCGTGCCTTAGACATGTGGAAGAAACCTTGGTTCTTGAATCAGGGCCCGGTGCTGGGAGCTCCTTGTCGCCGTGTGACACTAGCGACGGACGCGTCCCTCACCGGCTGAGGTGCGGTCATGAGTGGCCACCCTCCCCGTGGTCTGTGGAGCGATCGCCATCTAACATGGCATATCAATTGTCTAGAAATGCTAGCAGTTTATCGTGCACTGAAGCACTTCCCCCCAGACCTGAGAGGTCACCATGTGTTGGTGCGCACCGACAACACATCAGTGGTCTCTTACATCAACCACCAGGGAGGTCTGCGTTCGCGCCCTTTGTACTAGCTGGCGCACCAGATCCTGGTGTGGTCCCAGAGCAAACTCCTCTCATTAAGAGCAGTATATATTCCTGGGAAGTTAAATATGGGAGCAGACATACTGTCGAGGCAGGGGCCGAGGCCCGGGGAATGGAGACTTCACCCACGGGTGGTAGATCAGATATGGAGAGTGTTTGGCAGGGCTCATGTAGACCTTTTTGCGACTCAGGAGACGTCACAATGTCCCCTCTGGTTCTCTCTAGTTCATCCAGCTCCTCTGGGACTGGACGCTATGGTACAGACCTGGCCGAGGCTTCGTCTGTACGCATTTCTCCCTATCGCTCTGCTCCCGGGAGTTCTGGCGAGAGTACGCCGGGACGGGGTCCGTCTGTTATTAGTAGCCCCGTTCTGGCCGGGCCGAGTATGGTTCTCAGATCTAGTCTCGCTCCTCGACGGCTCTCCGTGGGACATACCGATCAGGACAGACCTACTCTCACAGGCGCAGGGCACGATAATTCACCCTCGCCCGGAGTTGTGGAAGCTGTGGGTGTGGCCTCTGAGGGGGCACAACTGGTAGCAGCTGGTCTCTCAACTGAGGTTGTTGAGACCCTACTCCAATCCAGAGCTCCCTCTACGAGGAAACTGTACGCCCTGAAGGGGAAGCTCTTCACTTCATGGTGCAGAGACCACCAGCTAGACCCAGCAAACTGCCCAGTTGGTACAGTTCTGGAGTTTCTACAGGCTAGACTCTCTGCAGGGTTGACCCACTCTACTCTGAAGGTTTACGTGGCGGCCATTGCGGCCTACCACGCCCTTCTCGACGGTCAGTCTCTGGGAAGACACCCACTAGTTACACGTTTCCTCCGCGGTGCACTGAGGCTGAGACCTCCAGTACGGTCCCGTATTCCCCCGTGGGACTTGGTTGTGGTGTTAGAGGCTATGTGCAAACCCCCGTTTGAACCATTCAAGATATCTCAGACAGACATCTCACACTTAAAACCTCACACTTAAAACCTAGATATGCCAGTCACTCCAGGCGCTTCTGTCCTTCTGTCCTGAGCTGTGCTCTTCGGATACACACCAGGCAGGGGTTTGGTAGTCTGGCGGCGTTAGGACTCGTTCCCCAAAGCGCTTTCGACGCAGCTCGAGTTCCTGAAGAGGAACGTCTCAGAATGTAGAAAGAATGTAGAAAATAATAAGGCAATCCCAGACATCTTATCCAGATGGATCAGATTTCTCAGAGGACCTCTGAATAAGCTGAGAAGTAGTAATTTTATGATTCACAAATAAATGGAATTGGGCTATACTGACTGCACTGTGCGTTTTTAACTCACCAAAAAGATCTGGCTCATTTAGGAGTCGTTTGAGTCAGTAAAGCTGACCACACTGGACAAGTGTGTGTGCGTGTGTGTGCGTGTGCAGCACACAAGGACAGCTTATAGAAAGATGTGTTTTCTTGCCATTATTTAGTGGTGTACTCTTTTTTTTTTCAGTGTCATCACACTGAAGCCATCTGTTCCTCACGCAAGCCTATTGTACAAGGTGCCCAAAAATCACTGTTTTGAGGCAAGACAGAGCAAAATAACTTATAGTCTCTGTCTCTATCGTGTGGGGTTTGTACCCTCAGAGGGCCCTCTTGCTATAGCAGCCTCAAGTCATGTTATCATTTCTCTTCAAATACTATTTAACTAACTAAACCAGACCACAGCGAAAGAGCAAATAAATGAAAGAGCATCTTTTTGTCATCATTTATGAGTATTTGAAACTTACACTTAGCAGACTTTAAACAGTGATGATGTCTAATTATTTAGAAACTATGACCAGTTGTTTTATACTATAGTTCATCACAATATTAAAAAATATTCAGGGAAAAAACTGGTTTGGGTAACACAAGTTTAATTTCTGTTTTATAATCAGATGTTGTCACTAAAATGATTGTTTGTCATTCTGATTCTGTCAGGACAACTTTTCAATTTTTATATTTAAAAAACACTTTTATAAATATAACAGTAACACTGTTATACAAATTTTTAAAATATATAATAATAATAATAATAAACATTTTTATCTCTTCTTTTTTTATTTTCCTCTTAAATCAGTAGAGTTTTGTCGGCAGTTCACACATTGGCACTGGTTTGCATAACTGCACAACATATACAGTACAGTATATATATATATATATATATATATAGTATATATGTGTGTGTGTGTGTGTGTGTGTGTATTATTAATAAGTAATATCTATGAGACTTTCAATGATATATTGATAGCTATACAAGAATTGTATATGGATTTAATTTAAGATATATGCTGAACGTATAGTCAATGTGTGATTAAAAAATGCATTTTCATGAAATTTGAAGACAGTAGGATATGCTTTTTTATGTCAGGTTTGAGCTAAGAAAGGCATAAAGATCGCCTCCATCACGTGGGACTTGTCTCAACAGGTTTTTACAGCTTAGGCAGTGGCTGATACTATGATAATGCAGCTAATTCCCTTTCAACACACCTCTGAGGACATCATTTTAATGATATAGGCTTAGCTCTGAACTATGAGGTCTGAGCAGACTGAGGATCCTTTGTGAGGCTACTAACTTATTCTTTTTCTAGCACTATCTGAGTGCTGAACCATAGTATTGATGCTATCAAGGGATCCTCAGTGTGTCTTTTGTTGGCACAGTTCAGCACAGTTAATTTAAGACAATGTGTTTCTGACAAACAGTACTTTTGTCATAAGCATATGAAATAATATAATATGTAATATTTGTGGCCTATCTGTTTCACAATATCAGGGATGCAAATTGTTCCCCATCACAATTAAGCCAAAACAAATAGTTAGGAGAGCTTTAAAAGTCAACCTTTTTATTATTTACATGTAACTATAAATATGATGGGCAATAGGATTCAATAGAAGCCCATCCATGGTGTTTCCCTGTCTAGGATGGGCTCCAGCATCTTTACAACCCAACATAGAACAAGCGATTAGGAAACTGGATGGTTGAATGTTTCAATAGGGTTTAACTTACCTGCATAAAGGTTAATTTCCGAGTGTGCTATTAATTAATTAATTAATTTTAAATTGAAACATGTGAACAGAGTTGCATTTGTGTGAGGAGGTAACCACAGCAACAGTATGCTGCTTAGATATTTTCTGCTAGAATCATTATTGGATGAAACACTGACAAAGTACAACTTTCAAGTACTACAAAAGATGTTAGTACCATAGCTGACCATTTGGATTGGGTTACATAACTTAACAAATTATGCCTTAAAAATTCTTGAAATTCTTGTTTTGAAGAAGTGCCAAAAGACAATCCGGGCCGGACAAAATAAAACCTAACAAACAACAGACAGCCCTACAACTCTTAGAAAAAAATCCTTTCTCATTGAAAATCCTAACTGAGAGGCACTTGAATTATTAATCTGAATTATTGAAATTAAAATTGAAATATGGTGCTTGTAACTGTAAATAAATAAAGTGTGAAGTTCCCATATGAAATAAAAAAAAATTACAAAGGTGTCACAATATAACATGTGTTTGGAATGAGTCAGTCTGATTGCAGAGTATTGGAGCAGTGGGAGACTGACAGTGCATGAGTGCATTATGCAGAGGTTTCCCTCCTAAAACCCTTTATCCTCCATCATCATCCACTTAAACATACTCAAACAATTGTATGTGTATTATAAAATGTGCATTGTATTATACCCCAATATTTTGCATAAATCCTATCTTTCTAACACCCACATTTTTCCCATCTTTGCCATTTTTTTTCTCTCTGTATGAAATAAGCAGAGTTTAAGAACAAGACTTAATCTATCCAGAATGATTGAATTTCAAATGAATAAATGGTTCTGGAATATATGGGGTTCTTAATACAGATGAGTTTACAATAATATGTTAAGAACACTTTTTACTCATTATGCACCCTGTATTAGGCTATCACATAATTTGTGTACTGTATTATTATATACAGTAGTATGTGTGTTTATATACAGTACATATTGAATAGTGCACGTATTACATTTCATGTAATGTTATGGCAAATTCACGTGGAGTGTTAACTATTTTTAGATCAAATCATCAGGTCAAGAACCTTGTTAGTGTAAGTTGACCAGCAAACGTGACTTGTTATTGTGTGCACGCATGTATCCTGTGTTACCTTCCATCCGGCAGAGCTGTTGCTGTCTCCTTTATCTTTGAAATAGGGCACATATCGGACCATCCAGTCGTAGATCTGAGACAGGGTGAGTCTTTTCTCGGGTGTGCTCTCGATGGCTCGGGTGATGAGCTCCGCGTAGGACTGGTTTCCCCACGCGTTGCGTCGCGAGGAAGCCTTGGTTTTGCGCAGCGCAGCTCCCGTAAAGTCGTGAAATCCTCCGGCGTCCAGCATCATCCTCCTCCTCCTGCACGCCGGCGATGGAACATGATCCGAATCTACTTTAAATATGGAGAAATTAAGCGACAGATCCGCGTTCACCTCACATGAGAAGTCGTTCGTCCAGATGCATGAACGAGGTCTGCTGCCCAAATCCGACTCCATATCCACCTGATGAGCCTCCGCTTCATCCTCCTCTATCATCATCTTCATCTGTCCTTAATAAGACGATGCCAGGTAGACGTCGTCAGGTGATACTGTATTCTCAGAAACGCCTCATTGGGTCCACCCCACAGAGGAGGAGAGAGAAGGATGCTGTAGACGAGCGCGCATCATGTTGAAGTGAGACTGGCTTGCAGAAATAATGGATGCATGTGATGTGTTTAGACAGCGGCTCGTATTCTATTTCCATCCCGGCTTTAACTCAGTCCGACCGCAGCAGCAGCAGCAGAGTCCTCCTCCTCCTCGATGGAGGTTATTACAAGCAAAACTGGAGCAGCAACAGATGACAGATCTTCGCATTGTACTGAGAGCTAAAACTTCACAATGCATCATGAATGTCGTAACAGTGGTGCATATTTGGTAAAGTCCCAAACATATTCTCTTTTACTCATTTATATTGCAGGCTATTCTTATAGCGTTAAACTGATTGTTTATTTTCAGATCAACGCAACCGATTCTGTTATGTTCTGTTGCATTGTTTCAGTTGTATGTATTCTGTTATATTCTGGCACTTTCCACAAATAGGCTAAACTACAAAGTAGGACCTGAGACGATGTTTAGTCAAAGGTCAAAGGTGGTGTGTGTGTGTGTGTGTGTGTGTCAGATTTGTGTCCTTTCCAGTAATATAGCCTACATAACACCTTTTGGGCTTTTTTTTTAGTTTGTGTAAGTTAAGATCAAAGTATTTTCCACATTAATTTCGCATGTCTGTGGTCTTATTTCACCAGTGTATACTTTTTCTTTATTAATCCTGAATTGAAAGAAATTGAAAGAATGAAAGTGAAATGTGACAACATGCCCCACGTGTTTGACAGCTTAAAATGTTGTCTGATATATATATATAAAAACTGTATTTTAGTGTTTTTTTTTATTTGTCTTGCTTTAAATATATATATATATATATATATATATATATATATATATATATATATATATATATATATATATATATATATATATATATATTTAACCTTTTCGTACAAAATAAAACTTTTTTTTAAATTAAAATGTAACTCATTTTGGATAGTTCAGCATAGTTCAAATCAATGAGTACAAATTAATGAACACATTCACACATTCAGAAAAACACACACAGCTCTCTGAACAGGAAACAAATAGATGAGCATGCAAGAGTGCTTCAGATTTCTTGAAATGATCATTTCTAAAAATTCGGCCTCTTCCTTTCAGTGTTTCTTTACCTGTTTCTCATGGTGTCTCAATAGAATTCCTAAAAGGTATGGAATCATATAATTATAATAGCTGAGATATTGGAACTACAAAATCAAATAATGTAAAATTTTGGTGTAATTCTTTTTTTCTATTTATAGTGTTGATACTAATAAAATACACTTTAGGTTTTATCAGTTGTCACCTATTTCAGTTAAATGGAACATGTAATAGATTTTTATGCTATTAAGGACAACAGTGATCAAATGTGTTCATTTATGAGAAAGAAGAGGACATGTGAGTCAATTTCTTCTTTGTTTTGGCATGACAGTTGTGTTCATTCCAAATACAGTATTTAACTTGATGTTTAACATCAGGATCAGTCATGCAAAAAAAAAAGGATAGAATTAAAGGATTAAGGGTAGAAACACAATTAGACATCCCAAGAGTGACATAATTCACCACAATCCAAATCCTTAAAACATCCATATACAAGTATTTTATTGTCTCCACCCAACACATTAACATTACACAATACACCCACAAAAACCAAGAAATGTGCACCAATAACCGTGATCTCACTCTTATGATATTATCCTGCGCGGGGCATTGTATTAATTGGTATTCACGTAACCATTGATGTTCTGACTTTTAAATCACACTTCTCTTATGCAATATCATTGACTTGTAGAGACTCTTACTGTATTATCAACACAAGGAAGACACAAGTGTAATAAAAGAAATGTTTTTAACAAAAGATTAAACAACTAAATGAATACATTGAAAGACAAAGAAATAAAGTGCATTAGATGCATAAAACTCAAGTGATTAAGTTGGGTTTTGCCGTGGAATGCATATTATGGAATGGTACTGTTGTTTCTCTGAAAATAATAAGGTGAAGAACCTTATCAAGCATCATACAAAATAAATTCAAGATTATTTATTAACTGACATCAGGTATATAAAATCTGATGTAAATTTGAAAATCAAATACCTACAATATACAACAATTCCAAGGTCTTTGATAAGAGTTTTGGTTATGGTGCTAGTATTTATGTTCTGTTGTGGCCGAGCAGCCACATCTTCTTCCTGGGATGAGAAAAAGTCAGTTTAAGGACTCACTGAAGCAGCTTCATGTCAAGAATGGGAAATTTATTAACAGACTTAACACAACTTTTCTGAACACCTGCGCACATTTAATTGACATCATTCAGGGGGCGCTGTAGCTCTACCGTTTTAATACATGCCATTGATTTTAACCAAACGCAACTGTTTTTAGAAAAACCTACAACAATGTAGTGTTTTTATCAAACCATTTTATCAAAACATACTATTTACTTTGTTTTTAATACACTACATTTCTCCCCTGAAAAATATCAAATGAGAGGTTTATTTGTCACTTTTTTCTTTATTACGGAATTTTATTTAGTTACTAAAAATAAATGTTTTTAAATGTTTATCAATCAATAGCATAACATACCTATTATCATAATAATACAAGCAAACGCCTCCAATGAAATCAAGTCACACTACATGAGTCTTTTAGGGTCAATTTTTTCCAGGTGCACCAGAGGTTTCAGCTGTTCTGCGAAGCTTCTCATGTCCTCAGACACAGTGTCCTGTCCCGCAGGAGCCAGTACGCTCAGCTCAACAAGATACGACAGAGACAGCGGCTCTGTGTTCTCCGTGTTTCCTGACGCAAGGACACGTAGCAGTTTGCTCACTACCACCTTCATCGCACCCTTCCGGAACACCTGACCCTTGGCCACGAACTCATGGTCCATGCGGAAACCCATCTCGTTGAGAAACTCCGGTAAGCTGTGCAAGGCAGCCACATCCACACAGTTTCGCACCAGGGCATGACGGCTTTTGTCGCCCACCTCAGGCTGACCTAGATAGCGCAGATGCCAAGGGGCAGTGGGGTGAAGAAGCGAGCGGCGCGCACGCAGCATGAACGGGTTGCCCTGCTGACCCTTCAGCAGATACACCAGCTCATGATCAGCAAAGCTCTCAGGCTCCATGTTATCACACAGACCTCTGAGTCGATGTAGGAGGCTCTCCAGAGACTGATCCAGTACGCTGCCTGTGCCGAACAAATCAACAAAACGGTAAAGTCAGAAGACATAACTTCACAAAGCTTACTTAAATTTAAAAGCCCATAACTAATGTGAAAGTGAGCACATTTACATGCACGTTCTTAAACAGATTATGAAACATAAACATGGTCATGTAAACAGTAATAGGGCTGTATGATTAAACAAATGCGATTGTCATGCGCATTTTGTTAGTAAAGCCGGTTCTGTAATAAGCAGTAAATCATCATCATGTGCTTTCAGATGGAGCAGCATTTACTACACAGAGACGTAGTTCACTGACAAGTTACACGGAAAACAAATTGCAAATAAATTTTTTGCACGATTATTAAATCTAAGAAATTTTTCGCGATAATGACACCTGTTTGCATAGTTTCTCCGTGAACTACGACTCTGTGTGGTAAATGCTGCTCCATCTGAAAGCATGTGAAAATACCCCATTTAATAACATATTTTTACTCCAAACTCACTTCATAACGTCAGTCGAGTGTTTGAAATAAATTTTCTGTGAGATGATGTGGCTTCTTACATAGAATAAGGCACAAAACATATTTGATAGCATTCTAAGTGGCGATAAAGGCATTGCATTATAAATATGCTTTATTTTAACTAAAGTTATAATAATAATAATAAACCAAATATTATCATAATTGTGTGTTTATTAGTCATGTTGAATTAATAAAAGCAGTTAAATCTTCTGTTAATCCAGCTACCACTATAGGCATTTCCTTGGTTTCTTCTGCAAGGTGTATTTGGAGTTTCAGTGGGAGAGCGCCCTCTGGCCTTTGGGTGGAGATTAACTGATCACAGAACTGTGCTTCACTGGCTACGTTTATATGCTACCAAATAATCCGTTTGTAATCGGATTGGAATCGATCGGAATTCAATTTTGATCGGATTGAAGGGGGTGCTTTATTCCTCTTCTAATACGACTGAGAGTGCATGTAAACACTCGATCGGATTGAACCACGAAACTGAAAGGTCTGCGCATGTGACACGCGGAACAAGCGCTTTTACTTTTGAATAAAGTGTTGTAGAAATGTGTGTCCTGTCATTATAAAACTCTCCTTTCACTTGGCAACTGTTAAGTGGAGCTAAACGTTTTTTTTTTGCGTGATAAATATAAGCAGCAGTTCAATCCATGGCGGTTTACATGCCTATATTTATCCATAAATGGATAAAAATCCTTCATGTAATAAATAAATATTAATTCTGCTGTTAAAAACAAATAAAGAATCCGTGTAGGAGAGTGGTTATCTGCAAACAGTGAGAAACTGTTCAGAAAAAAATTCAGATTTGAAGCTTGCAACATATAAACGCGCACATCAACCCGATCACTTTATTTTGCGTTCATGTAAACACTACAATTAGATTCATCAATCGGAATGAATCCAGTCCGACTGAACCAAAAATTGTGCATGTAAACGTAGCCACTGAAAGATATGTATGACAATAGCAGCTTTTGCCGAATCGCGTTTTCGATTCCATTTCAATTTATCGTGCAGCCGTATGCAGTAACCCGTTTTCTTTTATCAGAGTAAGCTCATAAATGGTTTAAGCATAAACCAGTCAACACAGGTAATATTTTTGCCTCTTACCCCGATTTTGCGCAACATGTAAACGCAATAACCTGCTTTCTGTCGGCTTATTGAAGTTAGCATGTGTGATACGATAAAGGAATGCATTGTTAGTGCAGATTTAAGTGCATCTAGATATAGCAACAGTTTTGCAGTAATGAAAGAAGGAAATACAGTATATCACAAAAGCACTCTTTCATGACTCATAAAATGATAAAAGTGTTCTCTCATGCAGCAGAAGTAGAAGTGGTTCAGTCAAAACGTTGCTATATAATGAGAGGATAATATGAGCTGTAAATTACGTGCAGACATGTTACAAGTTTTATTTAACACCACAACTGACAAACATACAGAATTATCAGAGTCAGAAACGCGAAGGATTATATTTTGACATCACTAAATGGAAATAACCTCATTTAACCTGATAAAGTCATGTAAACCCAGCTTGGTTACTGATGTGCGTATAAATAGAGAAACCTGGTTATTTTAATAAGCTGATATTTGAGAGTTATCAACTTACTGGTGTGCAATTCTGCGAAAAATTAACTGTGAGATATAAACTCACAATTCTGACTTTTTCCTCACAATTTCAAGTTTACATCGCACAATTGTTTTCTCTCTCTCTCTCTTCGGCAACAGAATAAAAATGTAAAAGTTAATTGCAACTTTTTTCACAATAAATAAAAGTAAATAAATAAAGCCAATTGCGGCTTTTCAACTTACAATTCTGATTCTTTCCTCTCACAATTCTGGCTTATCTTCTCTGAATTTAATAAATTTTATGGCAGAAACAGGCTTCCATACATGCTTCTGTTCAAATCAATCCAACGTTTCTTTTATACAATCTCAATATAACGACTTTAAATTAAAGATGTATATGAGCAATCACGGTTAAAAAGTCTTAATAGGTGCATACAAATATTTTATAACTCTTTTATCCAAAATATTTATAAATGAGAAAAACAATGAAAGATGTATTATAAGGAAGCAATAACACGAAATATTGTCCAGAACAGTATAATCTAGAAGACTGAGAGCTATATAGTAATAGTAATAGTAATGTGGCTATATTTCTAAACCAGTAGAAGTTTACCTTGGAGGAGATACTCCATCATATTAATGGCTCCACCCGTGACGGGCATCACAGTGACCGGAGGAGCCTCCATCACTCCTCTGAACTCTCCTACTACTAGTGAAGAAATATAGCTGGTTAAAACAGAAATTCAAATGAACCGTAGATCAACGCGCACAAAAGACCTGCAGAGATAGTAAGATATTAACTACACAACACCACCAGCCAATAAAATACTCAGTCTGAATAATAAATGCAAAATAAAATGTTTTGACCTCTTATTAGAAAACAAAATCGGAACGGCTTATGTTTTTGTAAAATACTATCAGCAATTTACTCCATGTGCAAAACGCGCATGCGCAGTGTCGGTTGAAATTACAGCGCATGCGCTTTGTTTCATCCATTCATTTAGCGCCATCTCCCGGACTGAAGGGATCTCTTCAGCATACTATTAATGCTTACAACATTTATGACTCAAATGATATTTATGAGACTTTTATGTTTATGTCTTTATAATATTAATACAGTTCTCCGTTACGTTCTCCAACATAATGTTGAGTGTTGCACAAATATTAGGCATAAATGAAACAATTCTGGTAGTTTTACCTGTTGAAGAAGATACGCATGTCAGTATATCAGTTTTAATCAGTTCTGCCCACTAAAAATAAATCATAATTTAAAAATGTCAGATCTTATGCTTTGAGCTGTAGAGAATTAAAAGTAACATCTTCTCAAAATGAAAATACTTTGATTATTTTTTTTTTTTATCATTGAAATCCATTATTAAAATCTAACATTGGAGGTTGTTGTATAATTTCTTTACTAAACATATTAAACCAGTTTTAAATAATTGGAGTAAAGCTGAAATAAAATAAAAATGTAAATATTAGATGAAAAATGTGAACTTAAAAACTGAAATAAATAAGTTTAGGTTAAAACTAAATTAAAACCTGTAGGTATGATGGGAAATATAAGGATATGGCTTACTTTCCCTGATGCTCATGGGTACAATTATTTAAACAGAACTAAATCGCGGAATATTCTTGTTGGCCATTTTAATATAAGGTATGCTACATACTCACATGACGTTTATTTAAATTATATATATATATATATATATATATATATATATATATATATATATATATATATATATATATATATATATATATATATTATTATTATTATTATTAAAATTATCTGTTAAAATAAATAAATAATTACAAGTCATTAAAACATTCAAGCAATCATAGCACATGAACTTCTTGTGAGATGTTAGTCTCGTCCAAATCGGTACTGAATCAGTCATTCGACAGCGCCTTTAAAAATAAATAAATATATAAAACAATCACAGAACAGAACTGTGTAAAGGTATGGCAGACTGTTATGATGACTGGGACTTTTATTGTGAAACACACTAAACGCACCGTGACGTTTATTTAGAAAATAAATGAACATGTAGAGACTTTTAATTTGAAGGTCTGTGCCATCTTGACATCGCTTCTTGGCGTTGAAGATGAGCTCAACTCCAGTGCTTTCTGTCGACATCTAATGAATGTAATGTATTATTCTGTTTTTCTGTCTGTTATTAAGGTTTGGATGCAGTAGTTTATGAATTCGAGGCAGTTTTGGTATCGTTTATAGCTCCAAAGGTGTCTCACCGTGTGTAATGCTGTTCTGTCGGTGCTAGCTTTATTTACTCATATTATCATAATTACAGCCTCAGAAAGACGAGTAAATATCTCTAATACCTGATTATAGAAGATCATTTTACAGTTTGTCGATTGTCATGGTAAATAGTATTAAATGCTAACATTAGCCCAATGTTAGCAGAGCTAGTAACGTTAGGCCTATTTCACTTATTAAATCTTTTGTTTAACGTTACATTTCATTTCCTCTAATCATAACAATTTCTGCAGCCATTTAAACGTTAGATGAATACGTTATGTGTTTTCTGTATTCTTTAGAGCACTTGAAGAGATATGAAAAGAGACTTTTATACGTATTTATGTTTATAGCTCTTCCCAGATCATTTTCTGTCTCAGAAAGGTATTATTTACTATGTTTCTTTGAACCTGAGAAAATCATCTAGCATATTTAAAGACTTGAGTTATTAATAGAATAAAATAATTGCTTTTGCCATGGTTTTCAGCGATTGTTTATAAAACAGACTGGAAAACTGTAGTGTCGAAATTCAGTAAAAATGTTAAAACATTTGACTACCGTTAAATATCTCAAATGAACAACTCTGACAACCCTTCTATTAAATTTCATTTAATTATATATATATATATATTCCTTCTCAAATGTTCCATCAGTAGTTGAAATAAAAAAAATAGTAAAGTTAGTAAAAATTAAAATGGTTAATTATCAAGAACACATTATTCGTGGCCATATGAGTAACCATTTTCAGATTCTGATTGGGCTTCTTAGGCTGCTTCTTAATATTTTTCTGTATTATTTAGAAATCTGAGTTGCAAAAAATAATCACTTCCACCTATCTGCTTTTGGGACTCTTAAGTGCACGTGGCTTCCTTTGAGTTGTTTCTGCATGTTTAGACAGATAACAAAGTGTTTAATCATATATAAACACCTAGTATCAGAGCGGCTTGATATCTTGATGAAGTTCTGTGTTTCAAACAGCTCGGCACCTGAAGACATTATATGTGTCACCTGGAGAAAGATGATAATGGCAGATGACAAGGACGTGCTCCGAGATGTGTGGTTCGGCAGGATCCCGGCCTGTTTCACCCTGTCTCCAGAGGAAACCACAGAGAGAGAGGCAGAACCCTACTATGTCAGTTAAGAGTCAGACTTTCTTTCTCTCAGCTGTAGAGCGGTTAGTCTCATGTCACCTGACCTGTGCTGCTTCTCTCTGTCAATCTGTCAGCTGCTCCTCCCACGGGTCAGTTACCTGACGCTAGTCACTGATAAAGTCAAGAAACATTTCCTCCGAGTCATGAAGGCTGAAGACGTGGAGGAGATGTGGTTTGAATATGAGGGAACGCCTCTCAAGTGGTATGTCGAGTTGACAACGTGTTTAATCTAATCTAACTAACTTTTGCACATGACTTTCATTTTCACATTCATGCATTTTAGCCACTTACACAGGTACTCAGCTAATTGAGCTACAGAAGCAATCAAGGCTAAATGCAGGCCACTTATACAAAATGCGTATTAGTATTAGTTGTCACTCTGTTACTCCCAATAATATCTCTTGTTAAGAAGAAATGCTTCGTTTTATGATCAAAGTTTTGTAGTTTCAAATCTAGAGCTGAAACAACGAATCGATTTAATCGATAAAAATCGATTATTAAAATAGTCGTCAACTAATTTAGTCATCGATTCGTTGCTAAATAACTTTTATTTGCCGTAAGTGGCTCATTTCGTGCATATTTCAAATCTGCGGTGACCAAAGTGTGGCAGTAATGAGCCACCGGAGGTTTTACTCAGCCAGTACAGCAGGAGAAGTAGCGAATAGCCAATAGCTGGCCTTGTTTTATGTCATGTGCTTTCCGAACAGCGTCTCTGCAGCATTTAGCGGGATGTGGGAGACTGGGAGTACTTTACTTTGAGCCTTCAAAAAAGAAGAGTAACCTGTAAACTCTGCACTACTGAACTGTTTAAGGGGACGTTCACATATCGCGTCTTTTGCGCGCTCAAGTTCATTATTTCCAACACCGCACCGCATCGAGTTAAAAACATCTCAACTTTTCAGAATGCTGCAAGCGCATCGCGGGTCATGTGACAAGAACTAACCAATCAGCTTCATCCTTTCCCGTAACAACGTTAAAAGCTCAGTCAAGATGAAAGGAACAGCTGATCATAGTTGTATATGGATTTCCATTTTGAAATAAATCAGAATCAGAATCAGAATGAGCTTTATTGCCAGGTATGTTCACACATACGAGGAATTTGTTTTCGTGACAGAGCTCCGCAGTGCAACATAACAGCGACAGAACAAAAAACACAATAAGGAATAAAAAATACAAAAAAATACAAATAGGTGGGTAAGGATTGACAATATACAAATTGACAATGTATGGCAGGTATATTAAAATGAGCATTTATGTATGTACATGTATATTATGTGGAAAAATTGTAACTGTACGCTAAGTATGTGTGTTTGGATAAATAAGTGTATGTGTATATAAATATAAATATAAGTAGTATAGTGTGTTCCATGTATGTACATGTATATTATGTGCAAAAGATTTACGTGTACGCTAAGTATGTGTGTTGGATAAAAAGTGTAGTGTATATAAATATAAATAGTGTACTGTGTCCCACAGTTATTATCAGCTGTTCATAAGATGGATTGCCTGAGGGAAGAAACTGTTCCTGTGTCTGGTCGTTCTGGTGCTCAGTGCTCTGTAGCGTCGACCAGATGGCAACAGTTCAAAGAGGGAGTGTGCTGGATGTGAGGGGTCCAGAGTGATTTTAACAGCCCTTTTGCTCACTCTGGATAAGTACAGTTCTTGAATAGATGGGAGGGTTGTACCGATAATTCGCTCAGCAGTCCGGACTACCCTCTGTAGTCTTCTGAGGTCAGATTTAGAAGCTGAGCTGAACCAGACAGTTACTGAAGTGCAGAGGATGGATTCGATGATGGTGGAGTAGAACTGTTTCAGCAGATCCTGTGGCAGGTTAAACTTCCTCAGCTGGCGAAGGAAGTACAACCTCTGCTGGGCCTTTTTCACAATGGAGTCAATGTGAATGTCCCACTTCAGGTCCTGAGAGATAGTGGTGCCCAGGAACCTGAATGACTCCACTGCAGTCACAGTGCTGTTCATGATGGTGAGTGGGGGGAGTGCAGGGGGGTTTCTCCTGAAGTCCACAATCATCTCCACTGTTTTGAGCGTGTTAAGCTCCAGGTTGTTGAGAGTGCACCAGACAGCCAGCTCTTTAACCTCCTGTCTGTAAGCAGACTCGTCATGAGGCCGATGAGTGTGGTGTCATCTGCAAACTTCAGGAGCTTGACAGAGGGGTCCTTAGATGTGCAGTCATTAGTGTACAGGGAGAAGAGCAGTGGGGAGAGAACGCAGCCCTGGGGAGCTCCGGTGCTGATTGTACGGGTGCTGGATGTGTATTTTCCTAGTCTCACTAGCTGCTGCCTGTCTGTCAGGAAGCTGTTGATCCACTGACAGACGGAGGTGGGCACGGAGAGCTGAGTTAGTTTGGGCAGGAGGAGGTTTGGGATGATCGTGTTGAAGGCAGAGCTGAAGTCCACAAACAGGATCCTCCCATAAGTCCCCGGTCTGTCTAGGTGTTGCAGAACATAATGCAGTCCGATGTTTACTGCATCGTCCACAGACCTGTTTGCTCTGTAGGCAAACTGAAGAGGATCCAGCAAGGGTCCAGTGATGTCCTTCAGGTGGGCCAGCACCAGTTTTTCAAATGACTTCATGACTACAGACGTTAGAGCCACAGGCCTGTAGTCATTTAGTCCTGTAATTTTGGATTTCTTTGGGATGGGGATGATGGTGGAGCGTTTGAAGCATGAAGGGACTTCGCACAGCTCCAGCGATCTGTTGAAGATCTTTGTGAAGATGGGGGCCAGCTGGTCAGCACAGGATTTCAGACAGGCTGGTGTAACGCAATCTGGGCCTGGTGCTTTTTTCCTTTTCTGCTTCCTGAAGACCTGGCGCACCGCATCCTCGCTGATCTGTATTGCAGGTGTGGGGGAGAGGGGGGATGCAGGAGGTGTGAATGGTGAGAGCGCTTGATTGGAGAGGTGTTCAGGGTGGGTTGCAGGAGTTTAGTAGCAGAGCTACTGCAAGCGATTTTTTGAGCTGCAAATCCATTTATCCTTTGCTGAAATTTCCGCGTCTTCAAGGAGAGAGCACGTCATGGTTGCTTAGCAAAGGCAGACGCCTCAGGGGCGCTTCTGCACGAGCGCTTTGGAAAGGAGAAAGCGTCTTTTAGGCGCGATTTGTGAACGGCCCCTAAGACTTTTATTTGTGCAGATTCTCCAGTACAATGTTGTTTGCAAATGTTTAGTCGTAAAAGCTGATAACATTGCTTTTTAACAGTTAACATTTAAAGCTTTACAAACATGTTCTGTGATCAGTTTGTAGTTTACCAGTTCAAAATTCAGTCGTGCAGCCTAATTATGACTGAATGAGAGGGGTAAATGTTTAAAGATATTTGAAATGCACTTTTTTTTCTAAGTATTCACTGCTCTTTTTCACACAGCAGGTTTTTTGTGTGTGTCCAATTTTTTTTTCTGGACAACCTTCTGATGGATTTTACTTTAAATTGTGAGTTCCATTCAGGTTTCATGCCATTGGCACTTTATTCGAAGGATTGTTTACAATTTCACAGCATAAGCTATAAAGCTGTTTCCCAGTAAATAATAAAATACAACGCACTGCAATCTTATTCTGTTTTATCCTTGTTCTTCGTGAAAATATGTTCTGAAAGATTCCTTAATAAGCTTTGTTCGGGATGTTAAACTACTTTAGGAGCCTCTAAGGACTGCCATGGTGAAAACATTATTTTAAATCTCCTTGTGAAATTTGCTAGAGTATGGGTCAGTGTTCTGATTGCAGAAGAGTTCGACAAAGGATTACTAACACAATAAAACAACTCCAGGTATATTTTTGATTAGGATATGACAGTGCAAAATGGTTAAAATCTCTTAAAAATCTATGCTGAAGGATAAAGACCATTTATTAATAATTTACTTGGGGAAAAAATGGGAAAAACTAAAATATAAGTACATAAACCGATTAATCGTAAAAATAATCGACAGATTAATCAATTATCAAAATAATCGTTAGTTGCAGCCCTATTCAAAACGCATAATGTGATGCGGTACGTTGATGATTGAGAGGTGTACAAATATATGTTCCTCAAAAGCCTGATGGATCGTATTTGATTAGAGCCCTTAGAAATTTGTGTAATATGATACAGTAGGCTTTATAGGGTTAATAAGTTGCAGCAAAGTTAAAAGTCTACTATGGTCAATATAATTGATACATTCTTGTACTTTTATTAAAGGTGTTGTAAGCAATTTCAGCTTTTCAACTTACACAAGACTGGCTACTCTCCGAAAACATATCAGCAAACCACAATATAGATTTTGGTTTGCGGGATGCTCCCTTGTAGGGATGTTCATTTTAACCAGTTAACCGTTAACCAAGTGTGAAGAATTTTGACCAATTAATACAATCAGTTAAATGGTTTAGAAACTAATTTATTAGTTTTCAGCAACTTATCGAAATATTAAAAAAGGTTTGCCGCATAGTCAAAAATAGGCTACGGTACGTGCATAAAAAATTGGTTTTAGAGAGAAAGAAAAACTTAAGCCGGGCAGCCTATTAATAATTCGCATTTTATTATTTCATTCAGAAATAGGCCTAATGCCAACGCGAAATGTTTACAAACATTATAATAAACACTGTAAACATAGCTCTGCTATTTTAGTTCCCCTCACTCCACGACAAATCCTTTCAATTAACAGCCTATTTAAAAAATATAAGACGTTATAGCTACATAAAGCCAAAACTATTTAATTTAGGCTTAAATGAAACTGAAAACCAACGTTGGGTCTCTCATTCGACACAAAATCAAATGTTTCCATATTCGCAATGTATTTGAATGCTAAATTATTATTATTATACCCTTCTTCACTCGCGTTCCAGTATCCACGTTAAACAAAATGTTTTTTCCTAACATCATGGCGGTAAGGTGATAACACTTAACAGCACATATTTTATTACATATTTAAACTGAGCAATGTGTTTTTTTCTTCCATATGTTTGACTGACCTTATTATGATAATGAACACGCTGCATTGTCAAAGTAGCAAAGCTCAACTCTGTGCCAGCGCTATCACTTTTTCCCTTTCTAACAGTGGAAGCAACTTCTCCTTTTAGTCACAAAGATAATCAGAATTGGAAACTGTTTGCCTTTATTTGTGTACATGCGCAATAAAAACTAATCTTTGTTCGTAAAATAAGCCTAAAGAAAAAGAGGATACTGCTTTCTTCCGTCTGTTTCCTTTCTTCCTGCGTTTTCCGCTCATTTTCGTAATTTATTATTTGAGTAAAACTATATATCTTGTATAGGCCTGTTTATTTGCTATTTATAGCCTAGCTTTATTATGTTTTGCAGAAGCGCTGCAGGTGCGTGATGTGATTTGAATCCTCATGTTCTGCTGTTTGCTGATTTTAGCGCATGTCAAATTAATCCCCGGGAAACAAATGTGTAAAATAATTTAAAATAATCTTGTTGGTTAACGGTTAATCAGTTAATGAGCGTCGGTTGTCGGTTAGGAAAAATAACAGAAATGAACCTCCCTACTCCCTTGACTTGTTTTTGCTGTGTACATTACTCTCTCAATGGCAGTTTCTTAGCTGGTGCATAGATGTAATTATTACTAAATATCTCACCCAGCACTTGTAATTAGATCTGGTTTATTCTTGTTATAGATTTATAAACTCTCAAATCCTTGCAGCTCTTTATTTGTTAGTCTGTTTATGGTCTGAGTTTTAGGTGTACTTTTGTCTTGTACCACTAGGTGGCAGGATAAAACAAGGCTTACAGATGAGATCTCTGCTTGCTTGAGGAATGAGAGCTGTTTGATTTTTGCCATATTTTGAGTTACTCAGTGATTGATTTTGCTAATGTGTTTACTTTGTGGACTATAAACGTGCTATTTTCATAATTTGAAGGCACTATCCCATTGGCGTGTTGTTTGATCTCCATGCTTCAAACACAGCTCTGCCCTGGAACGTCACAGTGCACTTTAAGGTGTGTAGACTGATTCATTCATTGTTTTTTTCCGTTATGTTATTGATATGCCACAGTTGTGACCCCCTTTATTTTGCAGAACTTCCCTGAACGCGACTTGCTTCACTGCGCATCGAACTCCGTGATAGAAGCGCATTTCATGTCATGCATTAAAGAGGCAGATGCACTCAAACACAAAAGCCAAGTCATCAACGACATGCAGAAAAAAGACCATAAACAACTGTGGATGGGTCTGCAGAACGGTAAGAACTGCTGACCGGTTAACACTCCTCATGTGCATACTCTGTGTTAAGGCAAGACACAACTGGTGGAAAGAGATATTTGGAAAAGAAGATTTCTGGCTTCTGGAGTGCAGGAGAAAATACTTATTTTAAGAAAACTGCCTTTAAAAATATGAATTGCAATAGAAATCTACAGATCCAAATAGATAGTGTAATAAAAGAATCACTGAAGTGTGCAAAGTGGATGTTGTCTTTTCACTAGTCGTAAAAAAGAAACGCTAGGGAAGCAAAATAGCCCAAAACCTTAAAATTGTCTCGTGTCTGAAAAAGAAAAGAAAAGAAAAGAAAAAGGTTTTATTTGTAGTGTCTTGCCTTAAAAGGTATAGGTTACCCCAAAATTTAGACTGTCATCATTTACTCACCCTTAACGTGTTCCAAACCTGTATGAATTTATTTATTCTGTTGAACACAGAAGATATTTTGAAGAATGCGGGTAACAAAATGTTTTCTGGTCCCATCAGGGAACTTAGCTGCTGTACCATGGGTGCGATAAATAGGAAAAATATCGAAACTCTTTGGTCATTTTTGAGCGAGATGCTAACGGTCTAATCAGATTCAATGATCTATGCTAAGCTAAGCTAAAAGTGCTACCGGGAGTTGGAAAATGAGCCTATTTTCAAAAATAGTGGAGTGTTCTTTTAAACATAATGCCATCAGTAACTTCAAACCCACACTTTCATCTTAAAATTAGTGTATGTGATGCAGACAGTGGTTTCAGTAGTTAATTTAAAGGTGAAAATGTGAAGCTGCAGATAAACTGAGAGAGGTGTAAGTTTCAGAAGCATAGATGTTTTGATAACACACTGTCACAGCTGTCCTCTCTGATGAGAGAAATTAACAGTTTCACCTGCACATGTGACTGAACACACGGCTTTGCTGAGAAATCTCATGCCTGTTTATTCTAAAGTTATATCAGTTCTGTTAGAATTGGGAAATCCACATCACAGCTGGAATGATGACAACACAGAGGAATGATATTGTTGGGATCATTTTCAGAATGATTTTTTCCAGCTGATTAATAGTAAACACGTTGGCTGTATAAGTGACAGTCAGTCAGAGTTTGTCCGAGTGCTCAAGCATTTAAAGTGCCAGACAGCAAAACTACCCCATGCACTTATAATAAACAGAATGGTATTGTCCGTTGTTGTGGATGCTAAAATAGTTGAAGTTATTTTGTATTGTTAATAGGCCTTGACTTGAACTCACTTTGACTCTTTCTTCTGTGGAGCACAAGAAGAGATGCTAAGTAGATGTTAGGGACTGACTGCCTTAGTCACCATTCACTTTCATTGCATCTTGGTTCCATACATTGAAAGTAAATGGTGCCTAAGGCTGTCCTATGGAAGAAAGAAATTCACAGGGGTTTGTACATTACTGTGCTGCATCATTTGAAAGAGAATCAACGTGAAACATGAGTTACTGTAATTGATTAAAACAATTGCTTGCTTTTATCAGATAAATTCGACCAGTTCTGGGCAATGAATCGTAAACTCATGGAGTATCCTACCGAAGAGGGAGGCTTCCGCTATATTCCCTTTAGAATATATCAGGTATTTACTCATTTATTTACTTTCTGCAGTACGGTAAATAATTATACTGATGGGACAAAAAGTAACAATTTTAAGTGAAATGGAAATGTTTATGACTTTATAAGACAATTGTGACTCTGGACCACAAAACCAGCCTTAAGTGTCAGTTTTTCCAAATTGAGATTTATACATCATAATGTATATGATATGATATGATTTATCAATATGATAAATACGCTTTCCATTGATGTATGTTTTATTAAGATCGGACGATATTTAGCCGAGATACAACTGTTTTAAAATCTGGAATCTGAGGGTGCATAAAAATCAAAATACTGAGAACATCACCTTTAAAGTTGTCCAAATGAATTCTTAGCAATGCATATTACTAATCAAAAATGAAGTTTGGATATATTTACGGTAGAAAATGTACAAAATATTTTCGTGGAATATGATCTTTACTTAATATGCTAATGATTTCTGGCTTAAAATAAAAATCCATAAATTTGACCCATACAATGTTGTTGAAGTTTTTCTTTTTGGCTGTTGCTGAAAATATACCCCAGCAATTTAAGACTGGTTTTGTGCTCCAGGGTCTCATTTAATTAATTTTTTTCTTTTCTTTCTTTTTTTTTTTTTTGTGTATGTGAAAGACATTCAAAAATGTTTAGGAGAGTGATCAATTTTTTTTACTTATTTTTTTTATTTTTATAAATGACAGTTATGTTTAGTTTCTGAAAGGCTTTATTATTTTTTATGATCTGAAATCTTGGCTGCAACAAAATGGGGACACATGGAATGACAATGAACTCAATAAACAGCAGTATGTGGATAAGAGACAAGGACCTCATGATGTAAAAGAATTGCATTTTTTATTTTTTTATTTTTTAATGTTTGAAGGAATTATCTTGTTGTGTTGCAGTCTGTTTCCACCAGCTTCGTCATTTTCTAAACACTGGAAAATCACCACCTGCTGTCCAAGAAATATGGCAAATAGCTTAAAACGTTTGGCCTAAAATCATGATATTGAAACTCATGTGTAATGCTTTGAAAGTACCTGAAAAATTTGGGGCAACACCACCTAATGATCAAAATTTTTTCAAATGCTTTTGATTACTTTGTCTTTTAGACCCTTTTAACATGCCCAGATTTGGAGCAGGGGAGTAAACTATAGCAGGGTAAATTTCTATAGGAGAATGTGGGAGACCATAGCAAATATAAATCTATAAATATAAAAAAAAAAAAAATGGCAAAGATATGTTTATATTTATACCTTGTAGCTCTATTGGTGAAATGTTTAAAAACAAAGCTGTTGTAAATGAATTCTTTAAATGCTACATTCAACTAATTACCTTGAAGTCAGCCGTTAGAATGTTGGATTTGACAATTTCAGTATTTAATTAAATTGAGAGCTTAAATATTTGAAATTCACAGTACAAACATTTGTTATTATTTGATAGTTATTTAAATGTTTATTTGAATATTTGATTTCACCATTTGAATATTTCAATGATGGATTGATATTTTGGTTGACATTTTCAAACCAATTTTTTTTGTTTTTGAATTCAACACCTTTAATATTTATATATATATATGTCAATGTCACCTTTATTTATATAGCGCTTTAAACAAAATACATTGCGTCAAAGCAACTGAACAACATTCATTAGGAAAACAGTGTCAATAATGCAAAAATGATAGTTAAAGGCAGTTCATTATTGAATTCAGTGATGTCATCTCTGTTTAGTTAAATAGTGTCTGTGCATTTATTTGCAATCAAGTCAATGATATCGCTGTAGATGAAGTGTCCCCAACTAAGCAAGCCAGAGGCGACAGCGGCAAGGAACCGAAACTCCATCGGTGACAGAATGGAGAAAAAAACCTTGGGAGAAACCAGGCTCAGTTGGGGGGCCAGTTCTCCTCTGACCAGACTATATATATATATATATATATATATATATATATATATATATATATATATATATATAAATATGCATTTGAATATTTCCATTCAAAATTTACAAGTCTTATATATATATATATAAATATATTTAATATTCAAATAATTCAGCAGTTTGATGTTTTTGACTATATTAACTTCGTTTGAATATACAATTGACATGGTTGTTTCAGTTTACTTTTACCACTCATCTCACTAAAGGGATACTCCACCCCAAAATCAGTGGTTCAACCGTAACGTTATGAAGTGACGAGAAATCTATAAGCTGCACCACAAGGATGCACTGTTTTCATTCAAATCAAAGCATAAATTCCTTGTGGCACGGCTGACACAGAAGAGCGTACACTGCCTGCGTTCAGCTCATATTCTCCAAAATCTTGCTACATGATGTGGAGAGACACAGTGGAGACTGATTGTTGAATAAAGTCATTATGTTTGTTTTCTTCACATACAAAAAGGATTCTTGTCGCTTCATAACGTTACAGTTGAACCACTGATGGCAGATGGACTATTCTGACGATCTCTTTCATACTTTCCTGGACCTTGACAGTGTATTTTACTTGGCAATCCATGGGACAGTCACAAGCCTCTCGGTTTTTATCCAAAATATCTTCAATTGTGTTCCGATGATGAACAAAGTTTTTATGGGTTTTTGAACGACATGGGGGTAAAGTGATTGATGACAAAATTTTCGCTATGGGGTGGGGTATCACTTTAAAACAAGGTTCAGGGGTACTGCCTTGCCTGAGTGACTTACTTTGTTTTACTGTCCGATTACTGCTTAAAGAACCTATAATTATCTGCATACTCTAGAAATGTAGATACAGCCTCTGATCATAAGCTCTGAGACCTGAGAGCATCTCTTTTCTCTGGCCTCTTGCTTTTGGAGAAAGGCTAATGATGTCTGTTGTGTGCTTCATGTGCTGGTTTGCCAGCTAGGCTGTCAGAGGAGTTGAAAAGAAAGTGTCGGCACCCAGAGTATCACACTTCTCATCAGTATCAGGAGCCTTTTGGATAATACTGGGCTCAATAATTAATGCTGCTGTTTAAAAATGCAACGAAGTAGCTGTCACTTCTCACACTCTCTCTTCTCTGACTCTGGAGATGATCTTGGTGCAAGTGAGCAGTGAGTCAGTTTTTCTGGTAACCTGATCGTGACCGTAGCATCCTGAGACACCTTCTCTTCCTGAGACCTGAGGGTGTCAGTGTCAGCTGGACTACCTGAGCCGTTGTCACTAGTTTCCTTTTCACAGCCCCAAGATTGACTCCTATTGTTCGCCAGGCCGCTGTTTGTCACCACAGGTCCAGATCTTACAGAATGATACCCTGCATCAATGACCACATGCAAGTTGTGTTTGAAAACTGGATCCTGTCCAGCATTCGACACCTTGCCTGCTCGCACAAGGCCATAGGAAAGACTATGCGTGACTGCCGGCTGTCAATCCACTCAATATCTTATTCAGCAATTCACAACATTACACCCCACTAGTGTGGGTTAAAAACAGCTCTAACTGTTGAAGTTAACAAATGAATTATTTTTCTGTCAGCGCTTTGTAACTAGTGTGAAAAGTGGGTACCCTGAAATTATGTAGATGCCATTTCTCGGATGCTGACTGGCTTAAAATAACATATAAACTAAATGGAAATTGAGAAAAAACTCAAAGGAAAAGTGTACTCACTTGAGTGTAGGTGGTCAGTGTGTGTAGTCATTGTGTTAGGGTGTGCTATATCTGCTATATATATATGTGCTATTTGGTGATCTGAGTGTGTAGCTTTCCAATATTGGTAAGATATATACCGGTAAAAATTTATAATTTTTATTTTTTGTGATCACCATTTTTATTGTTTCAGAATTTCAGCATATACAGGGCATAGATACATACAAACTAGAGATGCACCGTTCATTTGTAACATCACCCAATTCCTCTGTTGAAAATAAATCATCCACCCACCTAAACCTATGATTTTCTCTGATTTAGATATCCACACCGAACCTCTTCTGATCATCACATTACAGTTATTCTAGTTCTCAGAGTGCAGTCCTTTTGGGGCTTGAGATCCCGTCTCACAATAATATTGTGGTCAATAAAATAAAATGTATTTGGTTTACATTTAATATGACAGTGTGTACAAAACAGTAACGAATCGCTCAACAGTCTGAAAATTCCTATTTCTTTTTTCGGATCAGTCATTCTGAGATGCTGTTGGCCTTACACATTGCTGTGGGTTGGGTGCGTCTCGCTCAAACAAGCTCAAATTTCATTTTCAATTGATAATGTGAAGCGCAGTGGTAATTTCCCAGTCTGGTTGAAAACTGTGTAGATATATGTAGACTGTGTTTTCAGTTTTTTGTTAACAGAAGTTATTAATTGAAAGTAGAGTTTAATCGTCTATGATTTACGTACTTTACATGCATACTGTTTTACTGTTTGATGAACTATCATAGTCGGTTAAATGAAGTCCAAGTGCCACCTACATGCCCTGGTATGTGATGAGTAAAGCAAAATGTTGACATGAAATTACTTTATTACAGTACCACTTTGATGAATTTATTATGCAGCTATAGTTAATAATTACGTTTTAGAGAATGTAGTTAATATTTCCATTATTAAAGGGTTAGTTCACCCAAAAATGAAAATGTGGCTGCCTTCTACTCACCCCTGAGGTATCTTAGGTGTAAATGACTTTCTTCTTTCAGACGAATCTAGGTGGAGTTATATTAAAAAAAGCTCTGTCATTGCAGTCAGCGGGTGTTTCCATTAAAAACAAGCGTTCCACACGGCTCCGGGGGGGATGAACAAAAGCCTGCTATAGCGAATCGATGCATTTTTGTAAGAAAAATATCCATGTTCAAAACGTAATTATCACTTTAATCTAGCGTGGATCAACAGTTGTACACAGCAGTAGTTCCGGGAGCATGATGTTTGAGTTCAGCTTTGCGCATGTATTAATATATCTGAAAGATGATAGCCATATACATCTAGAGCCCCTTTCACACTGAGATTCCTGAAAATGCACGGATAATGTGTCCCGGCAATTATTCCCGAGTGGCTAGATTTTGCACTTTCACACTGCCAGTGATTAGCCGGAATATGTGTGTGCGTTCACACATAACCCGTAAAGGTCCCGTAAAGACACGTGACATCAGGATGTGACATGTAACGTACGAGTCGAAAACGCTAGACACGTTAACTTTCACTTAAGCTGGTGAACGATCTCAGCTTCAGCGCGGAAAGTGAGGAACTAACTGATCTCTGCTTCATTACAGCTTGCACATATTTTTTTTTTTATCGCGAACGTTGATCTGCCTTCAAAACACCTGGTAAAAAAGTCACGCGATAACCTGCGTCAACACTACGACACACCCTTTACGGCATTAGTTCTGGCTTTTGTTCACACAGCGCTCATTCCGGGAATGAACCCGGCAATGTTACTAGGTGTTTGCATTCACACAGAAGGCGACCTGGCAATTTTCCGGCAATTTTCCAGGTCCAACGTGCAGTGTAAAAGGGGCTTAGGATGCCACGGGGTTGAAGTAAAATGCAGCCTAATTTTCATTTTTGGGTGAACTAACCCTTTTACTAATTTGTCTCATGCACCCGGGAACTGCAACTAATCAGAATGTTATATTTTGATACATTTATTACAATTACGCCCAGCCTGTAGATCATCTGTGGATATAACCAGGATCCAGTCATCACTAATACAAACGGATGCCTTGAAAACTAAATCAAAATAAGTAATTAAAAAAATGCGATTATAGGCATTCTTCCACAATCTTCAGATTCTGCATTTTTTGAGAACTTTGCACTGTCATAATCATTCTAACAGGTTTCATATTTCTCATTTTAGACGATGAGTGACAGACCGTTCATCCAAAAGCTCTTCCGACCAGTGTCTCCTGAGGGCCACACGCTTACGTTGGGAGACCTGCTAAAGGAGTTGTTTGCTGCTGCCATAAGTGCGGAAGGTGATCCACATGACAAATTCACACAGATATTATTTGATGAAAACGTGTTTGCAGTTTAGACTTATATCTCACAGGAGGTTGGAATCAGAGATGTGAGGAAAAGACATCAGAGGAAAACAAATCTTTAACATCTAGAGATTTACAGTAGAGATGAGAAATAGGAAAAGACAGAAAAAGACAAATCAGGGTTGCATGAATGAAATCCACAGCCAAAACAGGGGGAGTCTTGGTTTCTCCTGAGAGGAAGTAGATAAGCAGACAATAGCAGTGACAAACCGAGCACCTGCTGGTGGAGATGCCCGCATGACGGAGCACATCTGTGCTGCTTCCAGCCCAATTCAAGACCTGCATGCTTAGTCTGAGCAGCCTGGTGGTTTGGATGAAGAGAAAGTGCTGCTTTGTGCTTCTCTTTTTTTGTTATCATTCTGTCTCTTCCAGATATATGGGATTTGCTTTGATAACAGCTCAGAGCGAAGTGTTGAGATTACAAGGAAATACATCTCTGCTTGGGGAAATACCTTTTCTCAAGATGGTCTCGAATCATAGCTGCTTATCACAGTGTTGACTTGATTAATCATTTATCAGTTACACATGAGTGAAAAACTGCATTTTGTGACTTAAAGGTCCTCTTTTATCAGCAGATGAGGTTTTCTGTTTTATAAAAGGCTTAATGCCACAGATGATTTACAGTACTGTTATAGTTGTAATGAAGTGGGGATTCCCACAAATCAAAAGAAAATGCTTTAGCCAGACTGACATGTATTGTCAGTGCCATACTATAGCGATCTGTATGTCTCAGGCACTGAGTGGAATGGAATCTATCGCTAAATTTTTACCACTTTTGGGTAAAAATGGAGACATGTTCATACGGTGCTGTCTCTCCTACGCTTTTCACAATAAGATAAAGATTTTATATATATATCGAAACGGCTATACATGGTACTCTAAAATTTCCCCGTGTTCTGTTTTAGAGGTTTTATAGTGAAGAAGAGTATGTGTGGTATTATTTCAAATAAATGAATTGCTCAGAAAACCCCCACCCATCAGCCCTTCGTGTCAACCCACTCTGCGAGTGGGGAAACCTCCAGCTGGCCCGCCCACCTCCATCACCCCCAGCACATCTCGCTACTCAACCCATGACAGACATTGAAATAACACTTTCAGTGGCTGTGATCCCGTGGTTAAAAAAAAGGGTCAGTGACTCAAAAATGATGAACTCTGTAGACTGATTAATGACTGATTAATTTTGATGTTAGAAATCAGAGTGCTTTTTTTAAGGAAGTTGATATGTTGGATATACAGGTCTTTGTAATTCTAGGCAGTTTATGCAATGTGTTAATGGATTATTATTATTATTAACTATATATGAATGGAAAAGCAAATACATTAGGTCATATTTTGCAATATTTTGAAGAGATAGTTAACCCAAAATGTAAAATTGTCATAGTCACTCTCGTGTCTTTCCAAACCCATAAGACTTTTGTTCATCTTTGAAACACAGATTTAGAAATCATTTTGAAATCTAAGAGCTTTGTCTATCCATCGAAAGTCCGTTCTCTTAAAACCTTTGATTTCATAAAGGCATTGTTTACGTAATCCATATTTAATCCAAGATTTCAGAAAGAGCCATGGCTGATTTACAATGATGAACAGGTGTAAATGATGCTTTTATTTACATGTAAAAATCTATCAATTCACATAGATCAAGCACATCACATACGGTAAACGGAAGCTCAGCTGTACTTGTGTTACATGAGAACAAATCTTGTTAGTTCTTGTGAGTCAGGCAAGCATGCTCAAGTTTCTGTTTACCACATGAAAACCTTTTTCAAGAATTATGCTCCGTCATGGACTTAAAAGATTTACCAGAAAGGATTTTCAATAATTAATGTTTCCTAGGGCTGTCAAATTGATAAATAGCATCCAATATAAAGTTTGTTTACATAATATATTTGTATGTACTGTCTATATTTATATGTATATATAAATACATACACATACATTTGTATATCTAAGAAATATTTACAGGTGTGTGTGTATATATATTGAATGATTTATATATTAATATGTGACATATATTTCTTTATATATATATATATGAAACATATAAAAATATATATTGAATTTCTTAAATATATACATGTATGTGTTTTTATATATACATATAAATATACAAAGTACACATAATGGACCCCGGACCACAAAACCAGTCTTATGTCGCTGGGGTATATGTTTAGCAATAGCCAAAAAAAACACAGTATGGGTCAAAATTATCGATTTTTCTTGTATGCCAAAAATCATTAGGATATTAGGTCTAAAGATCATGGTCTATGAAGATATTTTTTAAATTTCTAACCGTAGATATATTAAAACTTCATTTTTGATCAGTAATATGCTTTGCTAAGAATTCATTTGGACAACTTTAAAGGTGATTTTCTCAATATTTAGATTAGTTTTTTTTGTTGTTTTTTTGCACCGTCGGGTTCCAGATATTCAAAGAGTTGTATCTCGGCCAAATATTGTCTGATTCTAACAAACCATACATCACTCAAAAGCTTATTTATTCAGGTTTCAGAGGATAAATCATGTATAAATCATGTAAAGAGAAACTTTTATTTGGGATGTGATTAATCACGATTAATTGATTTGACAGCCCTTTGTTTTCATGTGATGTCATGTTACATTTTCTGTCTCTTTAAAATAATTAGAAGAAAGAAAGAAAAAACTGCACTGGATGTTGTTACAGATACCTGTGACAAAAGTCATGTAACAGTATTATCAAAAGGGCATTTCACCCAGATATGAAAATAACCCTCATGTCGTTCTAAATCTGTATGCATTTCTTAACTCTGTCGAACACAAAGATATTTCACAGAATGTTGGACTCCAGACAACACTGATATATATACATATATATATATATATATATATATATATATATATATATAGCACTAAGACACCATTAATTTATAAATATGTGGCCACAATCCTTTAAAACTTCAGAAAAACATGTTTAAAGGGATAGTCCACCTAAAAAAAAAGTATATGAAAAAAGTGAAGAGATTGTTAACTGGGATGAATTTTGGCAGTCGAGCCATGCATAATCTTTCATAGGCACCAAGTGAAACCCTCTAGCTCAAACAGTAAACTATGGGACTATCAACAGCCAGGTCATGACAACGGATATTAATATCAGCAAAGAAGATAATACGAGAATTGATGAAATGTATGCTTTTTGCGTTTTCACTACCAGCTTTGAAAGAAGTTGGTCATGGTTGAGTGAAATACTCCAAGGTGGCAGAGGTCCAGAGCCAACCCACGCTAGGGCTTTTCTGTGGGCGTATGTTATAACTGCCATAAAGAAAGCATGTTGTGTTCATTTACTATTTGAGGTTGTGTTGTTTGAATTCCCCTCAGTGTAGTCATTCTGAGACTACACTGGGGACGCACCCACCTTACACCCCTACAATCTCCACGGGGGCAGACACACAAACAGGACTTCAAGGAATGAGCTACTACTTCTGCTCACACTATTACTGTGTGACTTAAAAATCAGGGTCAGTGGATTTAGTCCTCTCTTTGAGAGTTCTGTTTGACCGTTAACAATTAAAAAAAAATCAAGGTCAGAGCTTTGTTTCGGGTTTTTAGTTATCATGTAAAGTTTTTTAGATATCTTCAAACCTCATCATGATTTTTTTTTTAAGGAATTCCAATAGCCCTGCAGCTTAAACTGGTTTCAAGTCAGTTCTCTTATTACGTGGATGTTTTGTTCATGGAAGTGTGTGTGCTTGTGTTTGAAATCGTCATGTTTAGTCATATGAGAACATATAGAACTCCGTCCCAGTTTGTTTGCTGCTTCAATGTTCTTGGTATTTATGCGAGGCACGGGTTTCAAATTTATCCTGTTGAGCAAAAGACCATGCTGATTTACCCAGAAAACTAATTAACATCTACAACTGTCACCATTTATACAGTGGAAAAATATTTATTTGATCCTCTGCTGATTTTGTAAGCTTGCCCACTTACAAAAAAAAAGAAGGGTCTGTAATTTTTATGGTAGGTTTATTTTAATGCATAGAGAGAGAGAGAATACAACCAAAAATCTAGAAAAAAAACACATTCTATAAAGGTTAAAGATTTATTTTTCATTTCAGTGAGTAAAATAAGTATTTGATCCCGTACCAACCAGCAAGAAGTCTGGCTCCCACAGACTGGTGATGTGACCGAGTGGAACACAGATTAGTCCTGCCACTTTAAGAAGTTACTCCTAATATCAGCTTGCTAGGTGTATAAAAGACACCTGTCCACACAATCTGCATCTTCCATCCAACCTCTCCATCTCCATGGGCAAGACCAAAGAGCCGTCAAAAGATGTCAGAGACAAGATTGTAGATCTACACAAGGCTGGAGTGGGCTGCAAGACCATTGGCAAGAAGCTTGGTGAGAAGGAGACAACTGTTGGTGTGATTTATTTGGAAATGAAAGAAATACAAAATAACCATCAATCTCGGTCTGGAGCTCCGTGCAAGACCTTCCCTCATGGGGTAAGGATGATCATGAGAAAGGACCAGCCCAGAAATACACAGAAGGAGCTTGTAAATATCTCTTCTGCAGTTTAAAATGTAGCTATCCTTAAAGGGTTAGTTAACCCAAAAATGAAAATTAGGCTGCGTTTTACTCACCCCTGAGGCATGCTAGGTGTATATGACTTTCTTCTTTCAGATGAATCCAGTCGGAGTTAAAAATTGTCTTAGATCTTTCAAGCTCTATCATTGCAGTCAGCGGGTGTTGCATTGCTTCAGTCCAAATAACGTGAAATAAAAAGAGCACAGTACACAGAAGCAGCTCCAGGTGGATAATGTATAAGGTCAGTGTTGCGCATGCGCCGGTGAGTCTCGTGAATACCAACATTTGTTTACAGGATCAAAAGAAGCAAAGTTTCTTTACTTTAGCAAAGGAAAACCAGTCATCTCTTGGCTAATGTCTAAATCCTCCGATATTCTTCTTTACAAATCCTGTTTACAAATTGGTGACCGTTGTTTTGTTTTGATCTCTCTGCTGTGTTCACTTCTGAGCGGCGCATGCCCAAAGCTGCCCTCATACGTCATTCCCCTGGAACTGCTTCTGTGTACAACAGTGAGCGCAAGCTAGATTCAAGTGATTATGTTATGAATAATATGTTGTTATATTATGTTTTGAATATGGATATCTTTCTTACAAAAATGCATCAATTCGCTACAGGAGGCTTTTGTTCATCCCCCCGGAGCAGTGTGAGACACTTTTTTTTTTAATGGAAGGGTGCTTTTTATTTCACGTTTTTTGAACTGAAGCAATGCAACACCAGCTGACTGCAATGATAGAGCTTGAAAGATCAAAGACAATTTTTAATATAACTCAGACTGGGTTCGTCTGAAAGAAAAAAGTCTTATACACCTAGGATGACTCAGGGGTAAGTAAAATATTCATTTTTGGGTAAACTAACCCTTTAAACAATCTGTAAAGTTGTTTATCGCAAAGGAAGGGAGGGGTTTGCTCCGAACTTGCTTGGAACGAATCGTTTCGAAATCATTGGCAAATGACTAATATTAAATGTATATTCTGAGAAAATGTATATTCTGACCTTAGATGCATTTAAACCTGTTGTACTGTAGCACATAAAATAATGGCGTCCCCCCATAGTGTAAAAACGTTATCATTTTTTTTAAATAACATGCGTCTTTTGTGGGTTTTCTATTACATATTTCAATAAGAGACATAATTTATGTTATATTCATCTATACATGTCTTAATACCCGGGGATCCCTTTAAGGCAGTTGGGACCACAGTCCCCAAGCAAACTATCGATAGCACGCTATGCCATAATGGACTGAAATCCTGCAGTGCCTGCAAGGTTCCCCTGCTGAAAAATGCACATGTACAGGCCTGTTTAAAGTTTGCCAATGAACATCTGAATGATTCAGAGAAGGTTTGGGAGAAAGTGTTGTGGTCAGATGAGACCAAAATTCAGCATTTTGTCATTAACTCGACTCGTCGTGTTTGGAGGAAGAGAAATGCTGACTATGACCCCAAGAACAACATCATTACAGTCAAGCTTTGGGGCTGATTTTCTGCTAATGGTACAGGATGACTACACCGCAATGAGGATCAAGGGAACAGGGCCATGTACTGTAAAATCTTGGAGGAGAACATCCTTCCCTCAGCCAGAACACTGAAGATGGGTCATGGATAAGTCTTCAAGGATTACAATAAGCCAAAACATACCGCCAAGACAACAAAGCAGTGGCTGAAGAAGCAGCACATTAAGGTCATGGAGTCTCCAGACTTCAATCCTATAGAACATCTGTGGAGGGAGCTGAAACTGTGAGTAGACAAACAACAGCCAAGAAACCTTAAGGATTTAGTGAGGATCTGTAAAGAGGGGTGGGTCAAAATCTCTCCTGAGATGTGTGCAAACCTGGTGACCAACTATAAAAAACGTATTACCTCTGTGCTTACCAACAAGGGTTTCTGCAACAAAGAACTCAAGTCATGTTTCGCTTTGGGATCAAATACTTATTTCACTCACTGAAATGCAAATCAATTTCTAACCTTTATATAATGTTTTTTTTTCTTCTTTGGTTGGTTTTCTGTCTCTATACGTAAAGTAAACCTACCATAAAAATGTATTTTGTAAGTGGGCAAACTTACAAAATCAGCAGGGGATCATTTAAATATTTCTCTGTAAAGAACGCGTACAATGAACATCTACCAAAATGCTCATTTGTTTCTCGTTAAGTAGATTTTATTAAATGGGCTATTATTCACTTACATTGTTCATGGAATCTTTTTGTGTCTTGTAACAATAATAATAATAAGAATGACAAAACTTTTATTTACTTTAGTTGTTCATTCTTCTTATTATTAACAACCACCACTAATCTTAAATGGAAAACAGCAACATATTTATACAAGTACCAAAAAAACTATCTGTAGGTAATGTCAGAATGAAAAATATGCAGCAGCAAAAATAAAATAAAATAAATAACAACACGGGACATATAGAAAGTCCTATAGTGGACAGATGTGATTTGCTATTAGAAATATATAATTATTGATATAGTGATGTGTGTGTCCATTATTTAACATCTTGTGAAGTGTATAGTTGTGTTTTTAGAAGAAAAAAAATCCATCAAGACATTTTAATGTTAAACCTTCAATTTTGACCAAAATAATAATTAAAGATTATTAAAGATATTTTTATATATAGCAAATTACATACAAAATGCAAAATGTCAGTAGGTAATATAAGAAAGTAAAATATGTAATGAAATAAATAATTGCATAGAAATCTGATAGTGACCAGATTGGATTTGCTAATATGATGATGATAATTAATTAATCCTTTATATATATATATATATATACCTTGGGGTGGGGAAGATATCAGTCAAATTATTTTTTACTTTGTTTATTGAGTTTTTCTTTTTCACCCAACGAGCATAATATTGATACTGATAAACGCAGGGCACAAGACTCTGGCTTTCTCCGTCTTCTTTGAAGCTCTTATGAAATAACGAGAGAAAATACTGTCAAGTTCAACAGTATGATGAATAAGTATTAATGGTAACACTTTACAATAAGATGCCATTTGTTAACATTAATGTATTAATGAACATGAATGAACAATACATTTATTACACAATTTATTAATCTTTGTTAATGTTAATAAAAATGGAGTTATTCAATGTTCATAGTACATGAATGTTTACAAACACAACTTGTGATTTTAACAATGCATTAGTAAATGCTGAAATTAACATGAACTAAGATTAATAAATGCTGTGGAAATATCGTTCATTATTTATGTTATTTATATATGTTAACTAATGTAATTACCTAATGTTAACTAATGAACCTTATTGAAGAATGACCACAGATGACAAGTACACGCGGTACTTATTAAAATAATCACCCTTTAAGTATATGAACACAGAAAACCGCTGTTAATAGGTTATATAATATTTCCCAGTCTATGACTAGTAAAATAATAACAACTTACTCTGATGAACACAGCTCTCCTCAGAGTAGCTGCGAGTGCTGCGTCTTTTTCTTGTGTGACAGGTGTCAGAGTTAAGGCACGATACTGCCACCTGGGCACTCAACCAGGTACTGTTACCAAGTATTTACATGTGGTGTCATCATAAGAGAACTGTTCATTTTAAATATTGCGGTTATCGCTAATACCGGTATATCCTCATACACTAAATTAACACGATACCGATAATTGTTTATTTGAATATCACGGTTATCGTCAATACCGGTATATCGCGACAGCCCTAATATATATATATATATATAAGTCACAAAAAAAAAAAAAAAACAGGGAATCCAGTAAGGTTTAAGTATCTTCTCCAAACCCTTTCCTTAGTTGAAAGATGAAGAGATTTACTTGATTCATGCAAAAATAGAAAAATACTTGTATTTTTGACCTTATTGACAGCTATGCCTAATGAAAGCGAAAATGATGCATGAATCTAGTTAAAGATAATTGAGCTGACAGCAGACAGAGGGAAAGCTGAGGCCATGCCTTTTTGACCACTCATTTAATAAACAAAAGAATGCATTATTATGAGAAGTTCCTTCCTGCACCCACGTTATCTGTGTCCCCAACTTCTCCAGCCCTGAGCTAAACTCATCAGACTCATGATAAATGGAGTAAGTTGAGCAGACATGATGAATTGCTTTTGTGTGTGTTTGAGAGAGTCTTTACTTGCGCTTTTTGTGTCCTATAGTGAAACTTTGATTTTTCATATGGCGATTATCATGCAGTGAGATACTGTGGTGTTTATCTGAAAGATTTCAAGGGCCAAACAGCATTACTTTCTGTATGTGTTAATATGCAAATGATCCTGTAGGTCACAATGCAGTTCAGTAGTGTGAGAAGGTCATCCAGCGCACATGCTGATGCCTGAACCATCACTTGCTGTCAAACTGAAACTCCTTCCGTCCAACTGCATTAGTCATTTAACCTCCATGGGTCAACAGGGTAATGTTACTGCCTCTAGCGTTTCCTTCAATTTCCCAGTCGTATGTAACTAGCTACACAGTATGAACTTGGTCAATTTGTTCTGTGCATGAGATGATAAAGTAGTGGAGAATAGCAGTTATAACCATGCTGCGGTTCCTCTGACAATAGAACCTCTCACAATATCTGGTTATGTAGTTTACGCATTTCATGAAATAACAATTGTAAAATGTCAAAAAATGATATTACCAGTCAAAAGTTCAGAATTTATAGTTCAACAAAATATGAAAATTTGTTAAAAATGGACTCCCTCTCAGACCATCCAAGATATAGATGAGTTTGTTTCTTAATTGTAACAGTTTTGGGGAATTTTAGTATTACATCAATTGCTCACTATTGGATTCCCTCCAGTGGATGAATAGGTGTATCATCAGAATGAGAGTTCAAAGAGCTGATTAAAAATAAGTAATAATAATCCCCAAATTATCCTGGCTAAAATTTGAGTCGATAATAATGCTTCCTCTAGAGAAAATGTCCTGATGTTGTCTCGCACCAAAATCCACGGACATATTTGTTTAGAACGGTTTTCGACTCTCTTCACTTGTAAACAGTGCTTGATCTGTGCATATTTCTCTCCTGATTCAGACAAGACAGCTGGAGAGAGCAATATTATGGATAGATTTTTTACAAACAAGACGTTTAGTGATCAATGTCGTGTGGATTACTGTGTTTTTATCAGATGTTAAGCTAAGATGCAGTGTAATCTACAGTATATCTTTCATTCCATAGAGATACAAATTTCATCATGTCTTTTAGTTTGTCAAGAAAATAAAAGTGCCTTATTACCCTGGTGGAACCCAGGAGTATGACGTAAGAGGAAACCTGTGATTGGACGAAAAATCTGTAAATATAGAAAACCAACGAAGAACAAATTAATATCGAAGCTGTAACTGATTAACTAGTTATTTTCTCAAAAAATGCATCGTACTATGATAAAGCAGTGAAGCAGTGAGTTACATTGTTGTACATGAAAGCAGCTCTGTGCAACTCTTGTATATTTATTAAATTAAAAGCACTAAAATTCAGAGACATTGTTGACTTCAAAACTGCACAAATTATGTATAAAATAAATAATCAACAGCTATCGAACAGTATTCAAGGGTTGTTTCAAATGAGAGAGAGCAATCATCACTTAAGAGGAACATTTGTATTTAAAAAAGAAATCTATAAGAACAAATTCTAAATATCACTGCATCACAACCAAAGGAGTTATTGTATGGAACAGCTGCAGCGAAGAGATGAAATCATGTTCAACAATAAGTAATTTTAAAAGACTATTTAAACTGAATATACTAAATGAATACGAAAATGACTTGAGGTGATAGTATTGTATACAGGCTCATTGGTCTACATCAGTGGTTCCCAACCTTTTTCAACTCGCGGCCCACACAACCACACACATATGTTTGCGCAGGCCACTTAAAAAAAATTAACTGACCCCACTATTGTTGGGTTAATAACTTAGTACTCAGAAGCTAGATTGTTAACTGTATTTATTGAATGAACTAGGGCTGTGTGATATGGACAAAAAAAAAAAAAACGCGATTTCTTTGATCAATTTTGTGATTGTGACACACACCGATATGCTTTTATAGTCATAAATGCATTCAGGATTAATTTGAAACATATTTCCAAAAGAAAATGTGGCGATGCCTCAGGTGTTTGCAGTGTGTATACAGTATGTGTATGCAGTCAGCAGTGAGAGCGCATAAATATAACGTGAAAAGCACATTAAAATAATGCACGAGCGTGAATCTCTCTGTTCGCATGCAGATTTCCTTTGCTCTGTCACAAAACAAGACGTACTTGCTCAGACACACGCTGCTCTGCGGGAAGTGAGTGTGCGCACTTAAAACATGTCTCCTCTCACTTAAACCGCGTCCTGTGCACTCACAGTTCTCTCTATGCTCATGTGTTAGATATTAATTATTTTCGCACGTTTTTATTTCTAGCCTTTTACCGCGTGCAGTGTGAATGCTCTGATCCGTTAACATGGGCTCAGGAAAAAGGCGCATCACAGACGGTGTGTGAACCTGGAGTTAGGCATATGCCCAGTCTGTTCTGTTCTTGCGCTAGGCGCAATGCATTCTGATTGGATCGGATAGCATACTACGGGAGGTCAGGGCCACGAAATGCGATTTAGAAATCGTGCACGTGCAATACCACCGCGACCACAGGTTGAAAACCACTGGTCTACATGTTAAGTATAGTATGGAGGTGTTATTATTTGATTTGTTATAGATAGATGGAAAAGAAAGAAAAAAAAAATGGGAATGTGTGTGTTTGAATCTGTATCTATGTATAGGTTTATGTGAACAGAAGGTAGGTAGATATAGGATGTATGTAAAGATGTATATAAGTGAAGCATCAAATTGTTTTGTATTTAATTAAAGGATAAAAATAGAGAAATGGGGTAGGACCTGAAAAGTTTATGAACTTCTTCCTACTCCTTTTGAACATGAGAATTTCTAATTTGAATTATTTAAAATAATATGGAAAGATTGTGCCGAGAAGTACATGACTTAATTTGGCTGTTATTTTAATTTTATATATGTATGCATGCCTGTATGTATATAAATTTGTATTTGTATTTTTTTTTTATTTACATGTTCAAATAAACAAACAAACAAACAAACAAAAAATATATATATATATTCAAGCTTTAACACACATATCATAAAACATAGAATCTTTACTTGAATGGTACTTCCCTTGATGAATAATTGTCATTTTCTCTGTTTCACACTCATTCCAGACGAGCCAAAGAAATTCCAAGTTATGATTCACGGCATTGAACCGCTGCTGGAAACACCCATCCAGTGGTTGAGCGAACACTTGAGCCACCCAGACAACTTTCTCCACATCAGCATCATCCCAACACCAAGTGACTGATTCCAGAGGATCCAGTCGTCCGGTGATGGAGAATTAGGGATAAAAGATTTGCAGAAACGTTCTGATGGCACACCTGTTTTCTCATTCTCATCCCTGCAGTGGCCTTATCGAGTGATGGTCATTAAACATCAGAATCCTGTGCACTTCACATGAACGAGACGCTCTTGGTTCATTTAGAGCTCTCGGATTGGTCCCGTGTTCTCGCTGCCTTTAATATTCTTACATTCTTACATTTGCACAAGCTTGTGATGTGATTATACTCCCACATTAACTCTTTGACTCTCTAATTTATGAGTAACGTACGCTTGGACTCTCAGATCTCTTCATTATTAGGAGGAATCCTATTTGGTGTTATTACACGACCACCATGGGGCTTGATCAGCAACATGTTTTATGGAAGCATCCGGGTCAGATGAGGTGTAAAATTTAGATGGAATTCTTGCATAAAAACCAACGCAGGAAAATTGGTGACTTGAGGGACAAATATCGGTGACTGGATTCACTGGATTAAATGCGTCAGTGTCTGGTTTTGGCAGCTGTGTAGGGGATCACACATGTTGGTGGAAGTGATTATACCACGAGCTGATTAGTCACAGTCACAGACATATGTTGGTGGGATATAGCACAAATGAAACTCTCTTTTCCTGGACACTGTTTAAGATATGGTTTACTTCTAATTTACGGGGCTTTTTCTGCTTGGAAAAAGGTTTTTATTAATTTAGAGCCAATACTTGATTTTTGAAATGGGTATGTAAAATATAAAAGTAAGAGGCTGTACAAATACATTTTCATATCACACTGTTTCCAGCAAATTTACCTTACAGTACCCCCCCCCCCCCCCCCCCCTTATTTCCAACCTGTAGGCAGACTGGCTGTCTGTGTTTAGGGGGATGTGGGGAGTGTAGATCAGTGCTGCAGACGACACACAGCTGATAGTGATTATTCGTTTAGAGGAATCGGTGAGTGTTTTACCCCAGACAGAGAAGTGGGGAAAACCACAGAGCTTACGCCACCACCAGGTGACTTCTCAGCAGACTGTTCTTGAGCCAATGCTGTGTGTGTACAAACTTAAAGATGTTTATATCATTCCTTGTATGATTCTAAATAATTACAGAAATAAAGATGCTGCAACTCCTCACTACTAATAACGGTTAAAATGATAAAAACATGGTTCATATGTGCATTTTCTTGCGCTATTTTAATTGCGGTTATTGCTAAACAGTCTTTTTTTTCTGCATTGAATTAAAACAATATTTTATAGCTATGCAGTGTTGGCTCTAAATTGTCATTTTTTTTCTGAATGAAATGAAAATTCACCATATGCTTTCTATAAAATGTTATATTATTGTAAACATTTTAACTCTTCTTTCTTTCTTTGATCTCATAATTTGATCAGTTTCTAGAAAAATGACAAGACCTCTCCAATCATTTAGTCTGCTTAAATCTGCTCCTTTCCTACAATTGACAACAAGGCCAAAATCGGAACGGCCGATTTTTTTTTTTATATATATATATATTATTATCCCACTTAAGTAATGGGTCAAGAAGGAGATTCAAAAAAAAAAAAAAAATCAGGGAGGTCTGTAGTAGCTAAAAAGAGTAAACTCATAGCATTTTCATTTCATGAAAAGTACTTTAACTACAAATTTGTTTGAACGATTTAACGATTTTAACTAAATTTTGGCCATGCTTTACATTTTTCCCCTCATTTTTACTTAGTTAAAATGTGAACAAACTAGTTCAATGTGGCCATGATTGAACTAAAACTAGCGAATTAAGTATCTTAAGTTTTTTTTACTTTTTTTTTTTTATTTTTATTCTTTGCATTTAGAAAATCTACATGCTGATCTATGCAAAATCAGATTTTTGATTCTTTTCATTCCAGATTCTTTGTGATATTAATGGCAAAGTTTTACATTTTGTAGATTACCAAGCTGTGTGAAAATAATACTGAAAATCTGAGGTTTGCAAAACAAAAGCTCTGAATTCATAATTCTCTGTTGTTCACAATGGAAAGAATCTCAGTCAGTTTTATTTTTTATTTTCTTGACCTACAGTTCAGTCTCATTCAGTGTCGTGGTCTTCTGCTGGGGGCATTAGTTTTCTCAGGCACGCAGGAAGAAGGGTTGGGAGGCGGTCTCTCCTGTGTGGCGGCGGAGTGGACATCAAAGTGAAGCCGAGCACTCTTCATGTGTTCATTAAATAAAGATCTATCCTAGACCCACTCGCTGATTCCAGTAAACCCGTCACTTGAAAGATCAGAGGAGCCACTCTTCTCCTCTGTGTCTTCCTCTGTCATCTCTCCTTCAGACATTTGTTCTGATGCATGTCGTAAAAGTGTCCTGCTTTTGTTTTTAAACTCATTTCTTCATTCTACTTCCTCCATGGGAAGTAGGTGAAGACTTGACCGTTTTAGGCAGTGAACCCGCTTTGAAGTTAATTTAATGAGGAAGCGGACAGGGTTCATGTCTCCTTCAGCCCTCTCATATGTGTTTTACAGACTTTATCCACATTACTCTTGTGTCGTCCACTCCCCTACGCTTGCTGATTGGGATATAAAAGAACAACAGTCAGGCCCTGTTAAGTTATATGAGGTGTCAGAAGACAACTTTCCCCTCTGTCCGATCAGAACGGCCTTCTTGTACTCAAAAGTACACCTGGAACTGAGCTGCTGAGTGGGGGGAGGGGGGTGATCACTGGGGAACAAACAACAAAACTCTCTCTTCTCTAACATGAGCTGCCCTCTAATTTTCTTCAGACCCCCTTCACCCTCTCGCACGGAGCCAACCTGTCATTAACCTTGGCTCCTAATGGACAGGTGCTGAGGGACCCCAAGGTGCTGTGATCATTTAGGGCACAATGATGATCTCTACCCCACATAATTCTTTTTTTACATTAAGATATACTATATTGTATATAGTTTTCTTACTTTGATTTCCTTTTCTCTTTTCATTTTTCAGCAGTGACTTACAGCAGGCCTGATGTGTTTTTGTTCACTCTGGTTGTGTAAAGACGAAGATGGTTATTTGTTTTACAGAAGTCTTAACATTTAGCTGACACGTTTTTATCCATTTATTAATGATGTTTTTTGTATTCCAACTGTCACTAAAACCAAGGGCCGACAGCAAAATCCATTTGAAAACATCAATGAAACTTCTACGTATAAAGACTTGTTTAACCATTGCTTCTGCAGGTTTTGTGACACTTTCAAAGTGAACTGTCCAGTGAGTGGCACTAAAAGCATGTTCAGTTCAGTGTTTTATTACGTTAGTTGTATGTTCCAAGGCAGTTTGAAAATATTCAATCTTGAAAATAAGCAGTGGTGTAGCTGCAGTTGGCAGAAAGTCCAAAACGTACTTGTAGAAGTAAAAACTCATATCTAAACAAATATGAATAAAGGCATTCCTCTGTCACCGTAGCCAAAGCAATCGCAGCTTTAGCTAAATAAAAAGGAACGTTTTTACTGATGAAATGTGAAGACAACACACGATTGCGACAAAATATGGTTCATATGTTTTTAATCATCTCTGTAATTAAAAAAAAAAAAAAAACATCTGAATAAAGCAGTGCTAACTAACAACATTTATTATAGTTGGCTAAAGAAAATAATTCCTCTGCTTTATTCTGTGATAGAAATGGAAGTGTTTGTAGTACATAAAAAAACACACTAAATCTATGAATGAGTATTCTGCCCCTGTAGTCATAATTTGTGTTTTAAAGAAAAATGAAAGTGTTTGCTGCCATTAGTGTTCATTTAAGATGCAAACTGCAGTTATTTTTATGTAAAGGAGATAAGTTTTTGGAGTTTTTCCAGAAATGCAGGTAGAGACTACTTTTTTCAGTAAGCCTGTGCTGACTTTTTATATTTTTATAGGTTTAAACGGTATGACCACGTCAGTAGATTCTGACTTGCTGTTCTGTTCATTCACTTTTGTTGATGTTCTTGTCTTGTTTCTGTAACTGAGTGTTTCCCCTTTTAGCTTTAGTGGTTCAGACATCATCTTACAGCGGGAAATGAAGAAAACCAATTATCATGTAATCCACATACTCACATGGGGCCTATAAATGTACAATTTGGGTAGAGCTGAAAGGGATTCCATTTGATATAGTCAGCGTTCTCAGAACTGGATTAGGAAGAGGACACGCATGAGCCAGAACTGCATAAGCGTTGTATTACCACATCTGCTTAACAATGAAATCGCATTGTAAACATCCCATTCTGACAGTCAGGTTTCCCAGTCTAGATTCAACTATTTATTACACTTGTATTACTCTCTGGATTTCTTTAGAACTGATCATTCAAAGCAAAGTTTTTATCAGTAGGCTAAATGTGGGTCTGAAAGATTTTCATTAAACAGAAAACATTTTGAAATAGACTTCTTGTTTTAACCTCCATGGTTATACAGCTAGACAAACAATTATTTACATTAATAATAGAGCTTGATCTCTTAATATGCATTTCATTACTGCAGTGACGTAGTGTGTATGTGTATAGTGTGATATATTTATAAGCCTGTTGTGGCTGGTGTTACTAAAAGTGTCATGATTTGTGTGGTGTGGAATTTTACACTTTGGATTTGGTGACTGCTTCTTTTGTCTGCCTAGTCATGGATCTATTCATCGGAAGTGCAAATGAAGCATCTTGTAATTGTGGGGTTGTTGTGTTACTTACTTAACCCCTCAAGCTACCCGCAGACCCCAGAGTCTTTAATGCAGTGGTTCCCAACTCTGGTCCTGGAGGCACCCCAACACTGCATGTTGTATCCTTAATCAAACACACCTGATTCAGATCATCGGCTCATTAGTAGAGACTCAAAGATCTGAAACTGGTTTGTCAGAGAAAGGATATATGCAAAATTTACAGTGTTGGGGTGCCTCCAGGACCAGGGTTGGGAACTATTACTTTAATGCACCGTTAAGGATAGTTTGTTGTATTTTAAGTACCTAAGAATCAGAACCATAACGTATTTTCAAAATTGAATTTATTTGTGGCTGTTTTATATTGCACTTAATTGCAAATACATTTTAAAAATTTGATTTAGCTAGTTTCTTACATAAACATTTACTGGAAATAATTGCCATTATGAAGTGTCATTATGAAAAAAAAAGAAAAGAAAATTCTTTAAAGGTTGATAAATTGCCAAATATAATTTTTACACTTTATCTAGCATTATCTAGTGTTTTAACCCCAATACCATACTTTTACATATTCTTCAGTTATTAAAACTTGGTTAAATTAACTTGAACAAACTTTAAAAAGGAATTTGGCTCAAAATGTATTCTTTAATGGTGTCAATTCTCATTTGCTACATAAATACACTTAAACTAGATCAAATTAGCACAGAAAGATCTCTGTGCTGCTACCTGTAATCGCATCAAGAATCCACCAAATTTTCACATGAATTATGAATCTCAGATGTTTTAGAAAGTACTGCGGTGAGTTTTTGTGCCATATGTGCCTTTAGCCCTGTTTAACATGTATAATGAAAAAACACACAAGTGACAAAAATGCATTCGATCAGTGAAGATTTATATTATAATTTACATTTCGTCAAAGCTGTACATAAATAGCTACATAAACCAGAATGTAAACAAAGACAGTCTTTTTTTTCTTTCTTTCTTTAATTTAAAGCTGAAGATGAGGTGTAGACTTTGGTCATACTTCAGGACAGAAAGTGTATGAGATACTACTACCTCACAGCACATGCTGCTGATAAACTGTCCGACTAATACCGCTGGACAAAATCGTATTAAAAAACAAAGAAAAAAGTACAAACATAAGAAAAAAGAACCAGTGCATACAAAGGCCAAAGTGATGTGGAGTGTCCATAAACATCATCACAGACCCGCAGAGCAGACAGTTTCAGAAACTCACACTGTATTTGCATATCTCTGAAAATTAAAGATAGAGTTCACTTTGGTTATCTTTTCCACATTCTCATTCCTTTATCATTTTGGATTTAGTAATGTGCCACACATAAGTAAGAAAATGCAGAGTCGGTGTCAGTCTCACAGCCTGTGTGTGACAGCTAGACAGACTGCTATTCTTTGGACCACATGTAGACCTGCACATTGGGACATTTGATTTCCTCATCAAGTAGCAAAACAAACATCACATATGCCTCTGACATCTCTCAATTCAAGCACACACCATACACACACACACACACACACACACACACACAAACACTGACATTTGAGGTAACAGTTGTTGGTAATACACAATATGCCCTTTTTGTATTCATTATATTGTGTAGAGCTCAACATTAAGATTTTAAATGTTATGTAAAACGTACACATAGATATGTATTTTCTGACCTCTCCTATAGTAAAAAAAAAAGACAAGAAAAAAGAAATGCCTTCAACAAAAGGTCTACCTCTGACTTCAGCCCACATTAAAAATAAACCTGAATGTGGTGAGCTCTTTGCAGTCACACATGAAATCACAGTCAACTGGGACACCATTTACAATTACTATAAACAAAAGAATATAGTAAAAGAAAATATATAAAACAGTAAATTACAACAAATTAACCAGTTATTGTAAACATTATTTTCATGTATTGGTTGTGAAAGATGACGCGTTCAACAATAAATTAAATAGATTACCCAACAAACTAAAATAAACACAAAGAAGAGCAAATAATATTAATAACAATAATAATAATATTAATAAAAGAATATGATTGTCTTTTTAATTTGTGTAGGACATACTGGACCACTGGTGAACAGGATCAATGTCTGTTAGTCCTGAGTACTGAAGTCCCTGAACATAAAGGCCATAGCCTGATTCTTTGAGAAGAATTATGTATATTTGTGGCTGTCCATAACCTGGCCTAGACAACTAGTCAGGAAAACAGTCAGCAAGCCTCTAGTTGGCTAGGTTTCCATGGCCTCCTCTGTCTCCTTTTTAACTTTGATAGGTTGGAGCTGGATAGGGCTGCTGCAATGAACCTTGATGACAGAGGCCTCACTGCCATGCTCGTTCAGACGATATGTAGATAATGCAGGTGCTGGGGGGTGCAGGTCTTCTCCAGTGCTACCTTTGTGATAAGACGTCTTAAAATCCATCTCCTGCCAGAGCAGGCCAAAGATCTGTTTCTCTACCATGCTCTCCACGTCAAACCCCTCCATTTCTTCCAGCCTGTCCGCATTATCGCTGATGTCAAAGTGTTCAATTTCCTCGTTGACGCGGTTGAGTTCATCCAGGCTGCAGCTGGGAGAAGGAGAGACTGCTAGGCAGTAGCCTTTGAGGTGGAGGCGCAGGCTGCTGAGGTGGATGTAGTTGCGGTGGCAATGCGGGCATTGATGTGGATGTTCTCGTGTGTGCAGCCGTTTGTGCAGTTTGAGGTGGACAAACTGTGTAAACTTGGCGGGGCAGATCTTGCACTGGTAAGGCTTTTCACCAGAGTGCAGTCGCAGATGGGTCTTCAAGTTGCTAGTGCTGCTGAAACGCTTGTGACACACCTGTGAGGTGAAAGCAGAATTTTAGGATCTCATCCTTATTTGAGCAGAGACCTTACAAATGTACTCATAGAAGGAAATGACTGGTTATAACTGAAATTGTTGTTATCATTTACCTGGCACTCGTGGGGTTTCTCTCCTGTGTGGACCAAATAGTGTTTCTGCAGGTGGGCCAGCTGAGTGAAACCTTTATTGCAGGTCTGACACTTAAAGGGTCGTTCACCACTATGGACTCGCAGGTGCACCTGAAAATAAAGACAGGTAAGCTGGGTACTACACATATGCTTTTCATTAAAAGGGAGACATGGTTTTCTTGCTTACCTTGAGATTAGAAAGTTGACCAAAAGTCTTGGTGCAGACATTGCACTCATACTTGATCTTCCCATTCTGCTTCTTAAGTGGGTAATCTAGACTTTTGTAGCCTGCAGAACCTCGTTTCATCTTGCTAAGATTGATCACCTCATCATCTGAGCGGCTGCTTCTCAGAATTGCTGAGGTAGGCTTGGTAGGAACACGTCCTGTAGAGGCTGCAGAGCCGGCTGTTGGAGACCTACCAGCGGGAGCGTAAGGGTGCCCATGACCATGGACCGGTCTGTCTTTCAGAGAAGTGGCTGCAGAAAAGGCACTAGTGGCCGCTGGGAGCAGGATGTCCTTGGGAACCGGAGAGTCATGTGGAAGAAGAAATTGTCGACTACCCTCGGATGGAAGCATGCCATGTGGGAAGGGAACATGAGAGGGTACCATGCTGCTATAAAAGGGGTACATGTGTGGAAATATACCACCCAAAGTAGGTGGCCCACTTAAACTACTAACAGGGTAGTGGGGCATGAGGTAGCGTGAGTAGTGCGGGTTAGGGTAAAATGGCATTGAGCCTGCTGGTGAGTAGCCTGGGTAGTGGTTCAGGCCACGACTGTAGAGTGCTGGAGAGAAGGAGAGAAGGGTGTCTCTTGGCTCAAGGGATGCTGGTTTGGGACTGCATTCTGGACTTCTCTCCGGACTGCTGTGTGCTGAAGGGCTGGGTGTCACTGTGCACTGTCTGTGTGAGCGGTTTGGGAGGCCAAATACTGTGGTTGTCTTTACAAAGTCTCCATTTAGGGAAGGGCGGAGTGGATAGACAGCACTCGGGTAAAGAGGTCGGTCTGGGCTGCTGGGGCAGCGAGGACGGGTGGGAAGTGGTCTGCTGGGTTCTTTCAGTACATCTTTCAAAATCTCTGAAACACTGTGCTCTCTTTTCACTGGGTGCTTGACTTCAGTTGCTTGCTGTGTGGCTTCGATCAGGCTCTGCTCTGTTTACACACAATAAAAACAATATGTTAATCATGTTCTCACTCATTCACATTCACTGATACAGGTCTGTTTGTGATATGTTTTACATATATTACTTGTCACAATCACAATCCCTGACCAATTCCAGTTAATGTTATTTTAAGGGGCACATCAGTTCTACTGTCCCAGATGATACAGCTCTTCTTTAACCAAATTTCAACAAAGCACCTCAGTGGTTCACTTAGTGTGGCAGTTTGATAAATTATCTTGTGTTAGGGTCTACAGACAGGATGTGAGGCCTGACAGCCGCCCCGGCCAGGGTGGGATGGATGCACTGATACTATCTAATGGGGTTCATGGGTGGGTGTGGGGGGACTGATGGCGTACTGCTAATAGGGATCTACAAGTCTACATCTCCTCCACAGAGACCATGGATGGATTTTATTTAGTGATTAATCTTAAATGAGTTCCCAAATTTCTGCACAGTCTCAAACTTAAAAGGTTTCACAGAATTCACATTAAAAATCAGATGAGGAGTGAAATATGAATAAAACATACATGGAGTAATACATTTATCAGATTTAGGCTAAATAGACCCATCATAAACCTCCCTGACCCTTCCACCCACTCGCATTTGATGAAAGGTGGGCAGCTATTTGGAAAATTACTTTTCCATATATCTTAAATGCTTCACTGTAAATCTCTTTAAAAAAAGGATGTAAACAATTAAATAACTTCCTGCTTCCTGTTCACTGAACTTTAATTGTGTAGAATTCAAGTGTGAATATGAGTGTGTGCATGATAAGTATCCCTTAAAAGAAGATCTGTACTCTTTACTCCCCTATCCTTCTGTCCCGGCATTTACGTGTAAACAAACCGAGAGGTTATCAGTTCTCCCCTCCCACCTCTCTTCCACAGATAGTATGAGTTCTGTTCCTCCCTAGAGAGCTTGCCAAAAACAAACAGTCGGCGATCACAGAGATATCAATCTGTCAGCACAGCCCTGCCGCCAGGAAGTTCAACTAGTCAATGGAGTTTTTTTCTCTCTCTCTCTCTCCTGTGCGCTCTTACTAGCCTCTCTTTACTCTTAAAGTGGCAAACAAATGAAGAAGTTCCTCCCACACCTCATGAGGCAAAGGAATGAAAGGACTCAAGATCCATGTTGGTGTTGCTGTCTTTTTACACCAGACAGGACTAGTGAAATAGAAGGTCAGTGTCTAAATCAGTTTCATGTGGGAGGTTGTGTCAGTCAGATCAGCCCATTCTGTTACAATGAGTCAGACACCAGGTTTCTGTAGGTTCTGCTTTGAGATGCAGGAGCTATTATTCCTTCCTAAGGCTGCAGGTAAGAGAGGCAGCAGACATGACTGACTAGGTGTAATTACATACTTGTGTATGTGTGAGTGTTGAGCTCAAGGGGTCGGCTACATCCAGTGGCCCCAGGGTATGCGCATGACTCTGGGGAGAGGAGTCACACTGACTGTCCTGTTCAGCTACCTATAATCTCCCCCTCACCTCTTTATCAATCTTTCCCTCTGTCTCGTCTTTTTCAGCTTAGAGACTTTTATTGCTGGTTTCGTATGTTGGGCAAAACAAACCTTAGTCTGCACTTTCATGTTTAAAGGACATTCTCAAACACCAATGGCTGCAACATTACACTCCCATTCTTTGTAATTAGTCTGAACAAAAACATTGTAGTGGAAGAAAGCAGAGAAACAGAGTAGTTCAAAGAATTCTGATCTTAACAGAGATGAAAGGTAAGAAGCTGGTATGTTTGCACCATGCTTACAGGGTCCATCTCTATAGTGGAAAAGGCATGTTTTTCTAGACTTAAACTGAGATAAAAAGGAACAAATATCTGTGTTTAGGTCTATGGCAAATAGTTAGGCATTAAATATATGTATTTTTGTGAACTTACTGAGTTTTTGCATCATAATCTCTCCAGAGGCAGGGTAGTTGAGACGGCGGGCAAACTCAGGGCAGTACCACACCAGTAGTTCCTGATCAGCAGGAATGGCCTTCACGGTGTAGAAATAGATGTTCATGCCATTTTGGCAGGCAGCAAGGTTCTGTTCATGAGGGGAATGAGCTGGATTCACATAACGCATCCAGTTACTCTTCTCCTCATCCAGTCCGTCCACAAAATGATGGAACTCTCCATTTGAGTATATCTACAAAATATTATAAAAGAAATAAAATAAAATTAAGACCAATTACTACTAATTACTAAGTATTCTATTCTATAGTCCTCTAGTGTGGTTCTCCTGTTTTTGAGACAGACGAATGGGGTTTGCACTTTTAAAGTCTCACAGTGAGTCAGCAAACGCCCCCACACTAATATTCACAGACTCAGAGTATCTCCATCCAGCTCTCTGATGCATTCTTGGGTCTCATCTAAAGTGTGGTCGGGGGACGCCTGTCTTAGTATGTTGTTTATACTAAGCTTTCAAGTTCCAGGAACACTTTCAAGACGTCACAAACAAGGTTCCCCTCTGAAATGTCGACACTACACTTCCTGTAGCACTTTTTCTCTAACCAGTGACTATGTAATCACCTGCCCTGCACCATATGGTTAAGGACTGACAGTAACACAGGAAAGAATGATATCAGTTCTGTTTCAAGTAGGTAAAGACCAGAGTTGTTCCACTTGGGGATCTTCGATTTGGCGACAATATGGAAGTGACAGAAAACAAGTCAACACAAAACCAGAGCGGGTTGACTTTGCACTTTCTCCGTGACGACAGCTGCGAGTCACAGAGGAGTGAGAGTGAAATGTTTTGTTTTAATTGTAGTAGCAGTTAATGCGATTTCTTTTTTCACTGGTCAAACTCATTGAATAACTGCAGTGACACAGATGATCTGTAAAGCTGAAATATTCTTAAGATATATTCACAGCAGCAGAACTGCAGAGTCATTCAGCACTTCCTGTCCCACAAGCTCAGAGCGCTGCACAGTCAAATAAAGATGATGGAACGTATCAGTGCTCTCTCAGTCATTCAGCACCAGTGCAGCAATGCAGTTCCCAAAACAGCAGATCTTTACTCAGCAGTTTCTGGTCGCTCTGAGAATATAAACTCACTGCTTCTACATAACCATCTAGCCCATGATGTCACACAGGAAGTCAGTCAGTGGAACAGGAAGTGACCTGGTATTTATTTTTTTTTCTTGTCCGCTCCTACTTTATTAAAAGATTTTGAAACAAAACAACTCACCCGCCAGAAGTACTTCCTGTTCGCATCTTTGGGGACATTTTCTGCAGTGTAACTTTCCCCCACAAGGGGGCCAAACCGTGTGCCTTTTGGAATGTATTCTCTGCTGACTACACCAATAACCTGGTAAAAAAAAAAAGTAGGTAAACAGGTGGTTAAAAAAGAGGTAGGTTACAGTACAGTTCACAATTTGATCATTTTCTGAAAAATTATTTGCAAGCATCATTAAATTAGCTTGACAGTATTAGCAAGACAAGGAGTGTGTGTGTGTGTGTGTGTGTGTGTGTGTGTGTGTGTGTGAGAGAGGGGTAATTAATTGACAGTCAGCCAGATGTGTGCACTTGAAAGACATGGAGCCATGCCTCTCTTCACCCGTCACATCTCCTGACAGCCACAGGAAGCTAAAGGTCATCAAGGTTGTGTCCTAAGGCTGAGAGAGACTTTTCGTTTGTCCCGCTTCACCTCTTATTAACCACACAGACATTTCTTCTGAGGAGATCACCGAAGCTTGACCTCTCTTCACAACACCGAACCATACAGGTGATTTATTTGATAGAAATATCACTATATTTTAGACCAGACAGGATTTTCTAGATTAAATTGATTCTGCAAAATGGATTCAAATAAGTAAATGTGTTAAACAGAGATGGGAGTTTTCAAATCAAAGCCAAAATATTGAATATTTTAAATACCTAATACCTTTGGATCTTCTACCTGAAGATCTTAAATGAAATGCTCTCCCCATCAATACTCTCTCATCATCATAATCTCAGATTATGAAGAACCTCAGGTGTTTCTTGAAGAACTCTTTATCACCTCATAAGTACGTGCTCATAAAAGAGGCACGCTTTTTTCCTCACAGGAAGAGATAAGACGGACCGAGCGACTGATGAAAAAATCTATAGCCCTGTTCGTATTGATCTATAAACACTTTCAAAATAAGAGAACCTTAATCCTTTTCAAAGCTCCTGCCGTCATTAGCGCTAGAAAGGTGGAAAGTGGTGTGTTTTTGGATTGTCACGGACACAGACATGGCAGTCTGCTGCAGATTAAACAAGTGTGATAGATGGCACTCGGGAACATTTGCACTCGGGTGCTTGAGGAGCTTGTCATGTGCTGCTCTGATGTATGGATGTTTGTGTTAGCTGAGTAACAATGTGAGCTAGAAATTATATAGCGCACAGACACAGACAGGTCAACAAAACAAGTTTAAAAACTGGCCTGACAGTGCTGATAAAGAAGATTAATACCAGTTATACGATCAGTAGGTGCAGCTTTATGGACACGCTGTTTAAACAAGAATCACAACCATCCAAAGTTCTGCTTAAACCCGCTTCTCGGTAATGTGACACTCTGAGGCGGGTTTGTAGATTTACCGTCAGTACATTCATACAAGCAGACAACAATTATTAGCAGATGGCATGCAGGACTGCAGTTGTAACCTGATGAATCTTGTGGCACATTTCAAAAAGGAAGCCTCGAGGCCATGAGTTCATCATGCGTAATGCCGGGCGTCATGTCATACCTCTTTAGAGTCTGCTGGGTGTTTGAAGGCCAGGTTTCTGGGTAAGGACGCCTCGGCCCGAGTGAGTTCTGGCTTCTCCAGAGGACCATCCCACGTATGGTCCTTTACAATGTACGTGCATTTCTCTTTGAACTCGTCCTCCGTCCATTTTGTCATATCTACATCCTCTACATCCATCTTGGGCTCTTCATTGTCCACGATGTAGGGTGCTCCCTCAGTAGTCAACATGGCCGAGCTGTGATGAGAAGCAGCCTGAGAAAAGAAAAAGCATTGGAATTAAATGTGTCGTCTCATCAGATGATGACGGCCTGTGAGAACAAGAGAACTTAACATTATCCAAGTAAAAAGGTTAAACTACATAAATGATCTAGTTTCTTTAAAACTTTCGGGATGCACAAATATTCTTTTATACCAAAAAATATAATTCATTAGAATTGAAATATTTATGACTAAATCAGAGCTTCATTGTTTACACGTTAAAAACTAGAAAGAAGTCAATTAAAGACAACAGCCGTCCCGAGCCGTTCATAAGGTCAGAACTGATCACAATCTCTCTTCTCATGTCTTACTCTTCATTTCTGTCCATCAACACGCGCCTTACCCTCTCCCTGTTTTCTTCTCTGAGTGAAAAAATAGTCACAAATGGAGGAAAACAGAGGAAGGAAGTCTGTCTACATCTGAATGTAGCTAAAATTGGAATCAGTGGCAGAGCAACAGAACATCAATCCATCCCAGAGAATGTGTGTGTGAGAAATAGAAACAAAAGAGGAAAAAAACTTTGACGCAAAGTGAACCAACCAAACTTCAAAAGGTAAAATATGTAGTTACCTCTTCAGGACTTTTTGAGATTGTTTTATTAAACCACTTAAAATGATTAAAAGTGTTTTAATTTAATTTAATTAAAATATAAATTTCCAATTAAACTAAAAACTTAATTTAAAACTGTTTGTATTTATAATTGCAAAGTGTTTTAATTCATTTTATTAAAGTTTACAGAATTAATAAAATTGTATGTTCCAAAACAAACAGTAATGTGAAATTAACAAAACTGTAATTGATTCGTAAAAAAAGTAGATTTTTGATCAATATAAATTGTAGCTGAGCATTATCTATCAAATTAACATTTTATAATTTTCTTGAAGATCAGAAAATAGTTTTGTTTTTTGTTAGAAAGAAGCGTGTGCGTAGGACAGCTGTAGAACCAAAACTCATATTGAAACTAAAAAACACCTCATTAACAAACATGGAAACATGAAATCAGATGTATGCATAATACATATACATGCATAATATAAAACTATATTTTATGTTGAGTCGGGAAAAAATACTTTCAAAATATGTATAGTTTACATTTATTCGAGCTAAAAACTTACACTTATTAAATATACAAAAAGAAATTCTAAGAATTACATACAAAAAAAATTTCTAAGAATTACATACAGAAATAATTTTCTAAGAATTGTTTTAAATTAACTGAAATAAATGGAAATGCCTAAATTATCACAGTCAAGAATTTTAAATGAAAACACCTAGAAACTAGGAAGCACCAATAAAACTGCTTTTGTACCTCACAAAAAAAAAACAAAAAAAAAACGGCACATTTAATTAATAACTGCTAAATAACCAAAAAAGCACTAAATATTTCATTTCTGAAATAATAGAAACAATTGGTTCCATTGTAAAACGCATTCTCTGCCTTACCAGAAAAAAAACAACAAAAAAAACAAACAAACACAGTTTAGAGAAATGTCACTTACCAGGACGCTCTGGTCCCAGCCACACATAGAGGCTGTTTGTGATCTTTCCCCTGAGTTTGTATGTGTGTGTATGGGACAGGTGCAGCTCACAGTTCTCCTGTCTTGTCCCACTGCTAGTCCAGATGGTAAGTGACTTCTCCTGCAACTGCCTGAGATTGAATGACTGACTGAGAATGTATGTTTGACTTGTTGAAGGCACTTTGGCCCTGCCCACTATCTCCTCCCACCTTGGTGTTACTGACTCCGCCTATAGAGTGATCTAACAATTACTCCACTGCCACACACACACACACACACACACACACACACACACACACACACACACACACACACACACACACACTTTTATTGAAGACAAAATAATTAATTAGAGAAAATGACAAATAATAACAAATGTGTGCCCAGCATCTCTGAGATTCTTTTAAATTTACTTTCTTTTGACACTTTTTTTTTGCATTTTTCTATTAAAATATACTTCTATAAAATGTACTTTCTGAACAATCCTTGTATTAAAATCACTTCTAATCGGTGTGCATTTTCTTTTTTTTTTTTTTAATTCAGTCAATTCAAACACAGACCCTCATGAAAGAGAAAAAACTGACCAAAATAGTCTTTGAATTATTGCGATGCACAACACGACACTGTTTTGGCCCAAGCCCCAGAAGTCTTGTTTGAAGAGGAAAGTGAACATGTTTATGCGTCTTCCTCGCTCTCATCCTGTGAAGGAAGGACGTCCTGTGACGGTGACTCAATCACTAAGGCCATTTACTGGGAGCCGACTGGCGTCCCTGTTCCTTTTTTACACTCTTTCCCAGAATACTTACCCTCTCCGGTACATTATTAATTCTTAAGAACGCTACTACAAACTCATAGGAACCTATTTTCTGGGATCTTATGTTGATCAGGCTTAAAATCAGATACATTCTCTTGTAAACTTTTCTTTTTCTCTAGGTGGATATGAAGTAGTAATGAAAGATTCTTGAAGGATTCTTGCCTGTCCCTCAGCAGACATGCTCAAAAACCCTCATTACACACAAAAACACTCTCACCCACCCGAAATTCAGCTGGTGACAAAGTGCTGACCACATCAGTCGCAGCCTACTATTTCCTGGCAGCAGACTACCCAGAAGATTGTTGTAGCCCCAAGGGCTGCCCAGAACCCGCTCAGCCAACAACCCGCCCCAATCTGGTCCACAGCTGTTTACACTGAAACCCACTCAATAAGAAGTCCAGGAAGGACCAGCACCAAAACACTGAAATCCACCTTCAAACGAAAGATCTGAAACGGGGACCTGCCAGCAAGCTGGATCCGAGAGAAGAGAGTTGGTCATCCCCAATAGATCCACTTTAAGAGACTCCAAACTCATAAAAGGGCTGAACCCTCCAGGGCTTGATCAGACACCTTCTCTTTCTCTGGACAAGCTGAGGCCAGGGGGCAGGGAGGACTCTCTCATCTCTGAAGTCAAATTCAAATGGACCTTTATACTGTCTGTATAAAGGGTTTAATGCGGCCTGAAAGAAAACCAGCGTAAACAATAGCGGGCAGAGGAACATCAACAGAGCTGTTAGTTTTACAGACAGCTCATAACATCCCCACACCGCAGAGGAAGAAAAATGGAAGATACGAAGTGCAAAAAGTTCTTGCAGCTTAAATAGAAATGTTCCAATTGGAGATTAGGAATGACAAATTTGTGCAGTGTAAGTGCTCACATCCTTGAAGCCGCAAACATAGAAGTTGCTGACGACCACATCCAATCTTCTCCAAGTCCTCGGCAGCCAGAGACTGATATGTGAAACCAATGTGTTTTTTTTAATCTAATTTCCTTCTCTCAGTCAATAACACATCCCTTCTAAAACGGTGTAAACAGGGCTATCTTCCTTTAAATCATTTAATCAGGGTTCTCTCTAAATAGAGTGATTACTTAGTTAAAAGAAAGCTAGTGTACATGTCCTCTGCTTGTGTGTGTGACTGTTATTCTAAGCACATCCCACCACAAATGAAATATTAGGCATGGCGTATTAAGCCTGTCTGAAGTCTGAAGGTTCGAGCATGTGTGTGTGTGTGTGTGTGTGTGTGTGTGTACACACGTGCCACAGAGAAGCTGATCTGCACGTGTGCCGCACGTTCTGCAGATGACACCCCTCCCAGCCTTTTTCATGTGGGGGAACGGGGCAACAGAGCTCTAATCCCTGCGCTTCAACTTCCTCAAACCAGCCATCTGGAGATATGTCTGTCTCCTTACAACATTTACCACAGAGGGGGCGGCGTGCTGATTAATACTGTAACCAGACAGAGACTATCTAAACTAAGAGAGGACCATGCTAAATTTGGCACATGTGTTATTAAACCGTTTATATTAATGATTCAATTTTCAGGATACATAAACCCTTTACAGCGACAGTGGATTGAGGGTTTGCTTACATGCCATGCCATTTGGGTACAGTCAGGAATGTATGTAACATGCATTAAGAATCATTACAAAAATAAGACTGCACATTCACTTATTTAATGACATTTATATCTGAATATTTTCAGCAAGCAATTCAATATTATGTATTAGAAAACCAAATGATATTATGTATTAGAAATGTGTCTAGGATTTGATTAGTTTATTGACTTGACACATTGATGAAAATGAATTATAGATATATACACTTTAAGTACATTTATAATGAATGGAGATCTGTTTGTTTTACCTGCTGGTTTCCAGAAACATCAGTGAATGATAGCGATGCTTTATTCCTACAGATATACACAAGAGTTCAGAGATCTCTGTTCACACACACACACACACACACACACACACAAACCTCCACCCAAATCAGCCTCATTAGGATTATGTGAAGACATTACGAAAGCAAACATTTCAGCAGGAGAACAAAATCCAAGCTAAAGCAAATGTTGAAGGCATTTATCTTCCCATTCAGCTCCAGAGAAAACAATCAACAAAATATCATCAATACCTGGTATAATGTATTAAACATAATAAATACTTATTCTAGCATTTTTATTGCTGTCATGATGGCATTTAAATCCGTCCAGACATTTGGGTTTGACTGTAGTTGACTGAAATTAGTTTGTTGTAGACACACAAACATTGGCACAGGCATTAACTGCAGCGTTATGCTGAGCTGATAATACAGTTCATGTTGAATGAGTTTGCCCCACCGGCACACATGCCCTCCTCTCTGCGTCTAAGATCTTTACACGAAACAGACATAATGTTCCTGGCCACCCCCTTACACACACACACACTTCCCCATCAAAGCAACTGAGAAACGTATGTAGGATGAACAAAGTCAGACACACTGTAAGCACACATGCTCTTCTCTTTACTCACCAGTGATTTCATCAACATTCAGAAGGAAATGCTTTTTAACCATTTAACCTTTTAATAAGATCTGATTAGCAAAAGATGATCAGAAAAAGACCTACCATTATCTTCAGTGTTTATCTGAAAACACACACACACACACACACACACACACACACACACACACACACACACACACATACAGTGAGTAGGGAAGCCCTTTGGCCCATCAGCACCCCGTGTGAAGTGCTGTGAATGTGAATGTTAGGAAATATTTAGTTTGGATCTCTGCCACAAAAGTCTTTGGAAAAGCTGTCTGCACACCTCCACCTGAGACATGGAGTCAGAGCGCGCTTGTGTTGCATTGTGCACATGTAAAATGAATTCTCAAAACTCCAGATCCTTTTATTTAATGTTTTATTTTTTTATTGAACATACTGTATGCAAGCTATTAAAAATATAAATTAAAAGCAACAGAATTAATTAAAATAAATATAATAACTGAGATTTATTATAACTTTGGAAGTATTATGAGATGACCTGTATTGGATACATGAAAACAAGGTACAGTAGAACTATAATAAAGCTATTTCACATTTGAAGGATTCAGGGTCACTGCCTGGTTATTGTAGTTCAAATAATACATCCATGTGTGAAAAAAAAAAATACACATCACTTGTTATATGCTAAATGCATACATTTAATTTTAATTTAATTTAATATGGATCAGGTGCCTTTAGACAAATCCCCATGATAACCAAATATGATGGCTTTCATTGTCACATATCAATAAAGGTTTTAAAGCACTGCAGACAGATTTATTTTAGCAGTTTTATTTTTAGATTTATTTTTAGAGTTTTATTTTAGCAGCCATGTGTCACAAATATGTTGTATAGTGCAAAATAGCTCTATGTGGTTAAAGCAGAATTCTGCAAAATCTTAATGTACTTTATATTATATCACAAAGCAATCAAGCAGACGTCACTGACTATGTTCTGAAGTGTCTTGCGTGTGTTGCTTTGAAAATGCTGACTGTTTGCATGTCACATGTTTAGTATTACTGTTACTCTCCTGGTGTAGATAGTAGTGTAGATCACATTAATCAGCTTAAAATGACATATGATGAGTGTTTGGGATCAGAATTGTGTGTTAGTGTGATAGATGGAACAAGTGATGGATATGACAGTGTATGTGTGTGTGTGTTTAACCAGGAGCCACGTTTCATCAGCATGGCCAGAACAATGAGTCCATTTAAACCACCGTTGGCTCCTATAGAGAGATCACACACACACAAACACACACACACACACACACACACACACACACACACTATCTACTACATGTCAAATCACCAACTCGCCGATTAAGGATTTATTCAATAACATAAAACAAATTAATTAGCCAATATAACTGAATTTGTTAAAACATATGCTAATTGTATAGTGATAAATGAATGTGTTAATTTTTAATGTAGAAAACAGCATTAAAGTAATAAAAAGAATTATGATTATAATATTGTAATAAAAACAACTATGGCTAACGTATTAAATCATAACAAAATAGAATTAAAACATAAGAAATGTAAAAGAGCAGATTCCACATTGGAGTAATGTGTTTCTGTTTTTCTTTATTATAATATCTCTCTCACACACAAATGCACACACATTTGTTCCCCATAATGTAGGAAATGCAGATACACACACACACACACACACACACACACGCACACACACACACGCACACACACACACACACACACACACACACACACACACACTCATGGATCATCTGACATTGCAAAACACAAGGTTTACTGTTTTAATGGCAATGAATGGACTCTGGCTGTATTCAAATCATTAGCACAAGCACTGTTTAATGTGATCAGTCACTGCAGAGGTGTGTTTTGAACCAGTCTTCAGCATTGTTCTGCTTGACAAATGTTTAATTTAGTTAATTCTTCTGGTAAATTTCCATCCATTCAGTAAAAGCTTCCTCCTGCCGATCTTTTATTAAAGCCTGAATCATTATAGATTGTTCTTTCAAAAACATTTTGACCATTTCTGTCATTGAGGAAAGTAGACCTTTTGGAGACATGAACTCTGAATTTTGGTAAATAAAGAAATTCCAGGCAGAGTTGAATAAATGTTATGCCCTTTTAAGAACCCATAGGAAAAATTTATTACCCAGTGGTTTCTCTTGCTAAGCTCAGGAGACTTAGATGAGATTCTTATATATATCTCATTTTAGTATCAACAGCATTTCAGATGTTTTTCCTAAACTTCCTTAGGAGACACACATGAGACTTGAGAAATATCTGAGAAAAAAAGAAGTCAAAACTAAGAATGTGGTGGAAGGAAAATAGAATATCTCTTTACTGTCTTGCTGCAATCTCTTATGAAGACTCCATTATAGAAATATTTTATTGCTCAGTGGTTGCTCTTTCTAAACTCAGGAGACTTAGCTGTGATTCTCATGTATTTCTCATTTTAATATCAACTGTGTCTAGGATGTAGTAGACACAACTGAGACATGAAACAGATCTGAGCGAAAGGAGTCCAAAATGAGAATGGACTAAGAGAAACACGGGAGATCTCTTCATTGTCTTGCTGTACTCTCTCTCAAGACCCCATTGTAAAAATGTTTTACAGCTTGCTCTTTCTCTTGGTTACACTGGTGCTTTTCACCTTTCATGGTATAGGACAGTAGGAGAAGAAACAGAAAACAATTGGACAGGTGAGGAAGGAACAGCTGGAATCAAACTCATGTTATCTGCAGTACAGTTGTGCCTTCACACAGATGTGCTGCCCACAAGGCTATGACTGACAGGTGTCTACACTCAGGACACTAAGAGCTGATTCTCTTATATGTCTCAGTCAGATAATCAGCTTTGTCTTAAGATGTCTTCCATTTTATTTTAGGAGAAACATTAAACTTTTACCAATATTGTAAATACTATGTAATTAAAATAGTATTGTAACATTTCAGAATATCAAGGGTTACTGTCAGACTCTGTTTCTTGTTTTTTGTGTGTATTACGCCCCATGTGTTTCCATGCCCTTATTTGGTCCTTCCCGTTCCTGTCCTAATCGTTTCTAATTTGTTCCAGGTGTGTCTAGTTATTATCCTTGTACCCTGTGTATTTCATATTGAGTCTGTGCAATCTGTCTTTATCTGGAATTGAATGTCTAATTCTCCTGCTATTTGTGTGTGTTTCTGTCTGTTCCATGCACTTCCATATTTGGTTTGTTAATTGTTCATATCTGTCTCCGTGCTCCTTCGTGTCCATGTCTCCTCCACAATAGCAATGATTGTATATCCAGCACATTTTCCAAGACTTCTGAAAGGGCAAGATGTTTAGTATAAGATCAATACTTTCTTTTTAACAAATGTAACACTAGTGTACCTGCCCGGTTCAACTGCGGGGCTAGAAAGTGCTCAAACGAAATCAATAGCACCCTCAGTTAAAGCTGTAATAATAGCATTTCTTTGAAAAAAAAAAAAAACTATGCAGTGCATTATGGTTTGTATTCTGGATATCGTTTTTTATTCATTGTGTTTTGTGCAGTGTTGATCAGTGTAGCCAACCACGGACATATCTGTGTCTCTTTAATGTTCAATGTTTCTGCTAGACAGACATGAGGTTACTTAAACATCAAATCTGAGCACAGTGTGTCTCTTCTAAAACTTTAAAGGAGACACGTTTGAGAAGAAGGACATTCAAACAAAAATCTCCATTTGATCTTAATGTAAACTCATTTCTGTCTAGGAGAAATGTTTGAGATGTTAGAGATCTCACTTTTGATTTTTCTTTCAGACGGGAAAGTGTTTATAACAGTTGCAAGCTTTGAACTTAGGGGTTGTAAAAAAGAATTAGGAGGAACCAAGTGACAGGTTGGCAATTAATATGATATCAGTGACCTTTCGTTCCTCAACCAGACTCCATATCCTCTCTCTCTATGGGTACAATGGAGCTCTTGATTGGAGCTGGTGTAGTAAATATTTAGAGGGCATGCAAAGGAACTCTCATGTCACCATAAAGACAGATAGCTGCTATCCATCAGCTGCTGATGCTGTCTGGTGAGGGTGGTCAGCGAGGGTCTCTCTAAGTGCTGCATGGAGCAGTGGGGTGTTGATTTACCCCACCATCCACCTCTGGATGCCCTCTTTATGACCCGACAGGTCACCCCAAATGATGAGCATCTAGCGGGCAATGGCAGAAAAAGATTTCATTGATACACGCACACACACACACACACACACAGTGCAATGGTGACTCCCATTTGTTGCCCACTTCTTTCATGTCCTTGATCTGAACCCACATTTTTCAGAAATATATTTCCTTCTCACAGCCACAATAAAATGGGATTTGTGAAACACTGCAGTGAAGCACCCCTCATTCAGATAAACAAGTAGAAATGCTGAAATATCCTAAATGTCGCACCGAATACGCTGATGAACTCATCACAGACTAAAAGACAGATCACTCTCCTTGTTGATCTGTCACTGAAAACTGTGTTACTGTGTTCAAACAAATTTACCACACATTAAAGGCCTATAAACAGTTTTTGCAAGTCTGTCCAGTGACCGGAGAAAAAGAAAAGTTAAATAACCTGGATTATGAGTGTAATATTGGAGGACATCCTAGAAATATTCGGTGGAAATAGTAAAGTTCATTCATGATTCAGAAGAGAGAGAGAGAGAGAGAGAGAGAGAGAGAGAGAGAGAGAGAGAGAGAGAGAGAGAGAGAAATCACATTAAGCCTGGAGAAATGCTTTTTTTTTATTATTATTATTTTTTATGTGCACTTGTAGTGTACTTCAAATCCTAAAAGTAAATTTTCAAAAAACTATACTTGCATATTATATAACATGAATGCAAATAAATGGCCACTGAAATGTACTGTTCTAAACACGTGTGTACCCTTTTAAAAGTGCACTTTGTAGAAAGTTTCAAATTAAAAGTTTTAAACTACATTTTAAATCATTGTTTAATCAACTTTTGTCATGCTTTAAAGCACAGTTATTTTGATGTGTTGGCAAACATATGCAATGTAACGTTTCCATGATATTAATATTAACTCTTGTGTGATATAACATTTAAAGTTAATATATTTAAAATATAGTTAATTGCAACATGTTGTCTGTACTGCAGACTGTATTGTTGTTTTGTTTTTAGCATAGGCATACCAACACAATGCCATTGCCATATTAACCCATTAAACTGAGCGCCACGTGACACACAAATCGGATCTGAGCAGTTGCAATACACAGTGTGGACCGCAAACCAAATAAATCAAATTCCAATCAGATAAACAAATACTCAGATTTGGACTGACAGTCTGAACAAGGTTTTAGATTGCCAAAGTTTTCTAGAGTCTAGTAAGAGTCTACATAACCAAGTAGCTAAAAATATCTGTTTTTTTGTGTGTGCATAAGTGTTCATTTGTATGCATTCGTGACTATAAATGTGCATGTGTCAGAGAGAGCCACTACGATCCCCACAATTTGTTGACAATTGACAACAGACCTGTAATTACAGCAGCACTCCACATCCCAGCGTAAGCCCTGCAGGAGGACATAGAGCATCACTGTCTCTTTAAAACTCAATTAACCTGACAAAATCAATAACAGTACAAGAGGAAAATGTCAAGCACACAGCAAACACACACCCAGGACTCTAAAACCTGAGGACAACAGTGCATGAACTCGCATTCACAGTAGTTAAAGAAGAAAATGAGTGTAAGTGTGTTTGAGTGTTGATTGCTTTGTTGGAGGACAGCCTTTGACAAACACATGGAGACTGTTTGACTGGCCACTGTAGCTCCTCTGTGTTTAACACATCCTTCTACCTGACTCTCAATGAGTCACACCTCACCTGAACAGCTCAGTGACGCCACTCATCTGAGACAAAATGACGACTTACACACACACACACACACACACACACACACACGCCAATGGTTGGTGGCGATTTAGCCGCAACCTAATTACACAGGAAGTCAAAGGGAGCAAAACCTATAATCAATAATGTAACTCCTTACAACAAAGAACAGAGGGAAGTCTGACCTCTGAGACAAAAACACACAGATTCTGATCCTGCAACCAGTTCAGAAAACAAAAACACACCCATTTTATCTCCCGTGAGTCAGCGGCTCAGACCTACAGCGACGTGATTCACAAAAGCCTGATAAAATGAGCAAAGAAATGCAAGCTTGTGGTCACATACACACAAACACACACTTACAAAGATCTCTTTAATGAAACAAAAGTATCAGGAATAAACGACCTAATACGCTGTAACAAAGTGACCCTTGACCTGACAGCTGAACTGGATGTATCATTGCTTATCCTTAGCCTACTTACCGTCGTAACACAGGAGATTTACTTTATTTTACCTCATTACAGCATACTGAGAATTGTTACAAGAAATAATATAATAATATGTATCGTTCAAATACATGCATAAGTTAAATTTTAGGGTTAAATATCACCTATACAGTTTTTGTAAAATTAATCTATAAATATGTGTGTACACTACCAGGTTAGGTTTGGGGTCTGTACATTTTTAAAATGGTTTTGAAAGCTTATGGATTAACTACAGATTAACTAATTAACTACAGAAAGCTCCTTCATATTAACATGGTACATTGCAGCATATATTAATGGGCTTTTCTTAGTGTGCTGTTGCGTCGCTTCATATTTTTGTGAACACTTTTGTCGATTTTCTCATTAGGAATTGTTTTTTATAATTATATGCATCCTTGCTGTATAAAAGTACTGATTTTAAAAAAAAAATACACATACTGACCCTATACTTTTGAATGGAAGTGTATATGTAATGCCACTAAAGTTTTAGCAATGCAAAGCATTTAACCAAGTCAGTGAAGCTAACTGAACTTGAGAAATCAGAGAGAAAACTGTTAGAAGCAGCACAGAACCGCACACACAGACGACAACTGCCCCACACACTGAACAAAGTCATTACGTGCTAGAATAACAGCAGCCCGACACACTCCGACAGGCAGTTAGAGCGAGGGTGTGTGTGTCTGATGGGTGGCAGAATGCCTCTGACAGCTGAATTTACAAATTGATTCAAATTGACAAACACAAACAGGAACACACAAGTTAGAGCAAATGGTTACAGAGAACACACACCGAGATGATTCAAAGCCTAAAGATCAGAAATACAGATACTTCATGAGTTTTTATATGCTCAAATGTGATATGGGTGTGCTGTGTGTAACAGTGAGGCTTGAGAATGTCACTCACAGAGCACAAGACAAGATCCTTCAATGAACTACCTGATTAAAGAAAGACACAAAACAACTCTAAGAATAAAGACACTTTATTGGCATCTTTAACACACATAAAACCTTTCAATTAAATGGATATTTATAGTGAAAAAAGGGTTTTACAGATAATGAAAATGTATTTTTCACTTAGAAAAATGTTTTCTTTTCAATTTGCGAAGGAAACCTCCTTTTAGAAACTGTTTAAAATGAAGGTTGGGGAAGTGGAGAAATCTTGAAAGACTAGAACAGCTACTTAAATATCATTGAGATATCATTGAGACTTGTGATAATGTTATCACTAAACACTGTAGTATTCACTGGACGACTGCCAAACAATGGTGTGTGTGTGGGTGTTGAAAGTGAGTGTGATTCTGCTTTACTATCCATAAACCAGTGGCACATTAACACAGTATACGTGTTCTTATGTGAATGTTTATATTTTTAGCATGTGTTGCCATGCTTGTAGAAAGTGTCACCCCACATGTGTGTGTGTGTGGTGGCTCCGTCCTTGTGTGTGAATTGGTGTGAAACCTCAGCCACTCCAGCCATCCCAAACTGGCAAACGTAAGCAGCGTCACCTGTCGCCCCGCGGCCCTCAGACAGCCAGCTCCACAGCAGCTGAGGGTCACCGGTTCAGCGGGCGTCTGCCACACACTTGCCACATTCCCTTTTAACGACCGCCATTGTTTTTCTTTCTCTTTTTTCTGTCCTTGTGTGCTGTAACTCAACTCCTTCACAGCTCTCATCTTTTCATTTCTATCCTCTCTCTCCTGCTATCCCTCACACACACTTATTACTGGCAGTGAAAGCTGCACACACACACACGTGCCCACGCACACAGTTCCTTTCTTTCTCTCTCTCTCGTTCTCTCTCTTTAACCATTATCCCCCACAGTTGGTATCAACTTCCAATTTAGCATGTCCTCTAGTTATCACTACAGAGCTCAGATTATAAAAACACACATGTAAATACACAAATATACACTAATGCGGATCATATTCTTTATTGTGGATCATAACAACAATGATCATTATTACAGTAAAATATGTAATCAGTAAGATGAGTAATCAGCACTCATTGTTTGGAATGGTAAGCACAGACTGGCATATGTTTGAGTAGAGTTTTGCAGTTAACTGATCTTATGACAGCGATTATAAGTCCTTCCTCAATCGATGTTCAGTAAACAAATTGTCGTTGTGAGTTGGTTTGCTCACTGATGTACCTGGTGATTTTAACTTCAAATGCTGTTTATAATGTCATGAAAAAAAAACAGTGGTATTGTTTGGAATGGCCAGAACCAACTGGAATATATTTTAGTAGAGTTTTGAAATTAATTGTCCTTAAAACAGTGAGTTTAAGTTAACTGATTGCATGTATAAAGTCTTATTTAAAGGTGTGTAAAAGTGTAAAATAAATTGTAAAATGAAAAAATTCATTAATCGCAAAAGCTGCTAATTAAGTACATTTTTGCCCTTTCTAAAAACATCTTTAGGACAATCATTGAAAATGTTTAAGTTTAGTTGTTCAAGTGGTCTACCACATAGTTCTATGCAATGCTTCAATTTTTCAAAAAAGTATATCTAGAATTTGCAATATGTTATTAATCATACAAATACCTTTTTACGACAATGTTGGGAATTTGTTAAAAAAATTAAATATACTGTACATTTCACAGACAGTTTAGTAAGTTTGAACAAAAAATGGTGGATAATACCAAGGCTTTTCAACACTGCAATTTGATTGACTGTTTGGTATATCAGTTATTTATCTTTTCATAAGGTATATTACAGACTTTTTGATAACCAAACATAAGTACGTCTCTGGATGTTTTAGTAGCAAACTTAATTTTTAGCAAATGTTCAACAGACGTTTGCCACTGAAGCTTTTTGCTGGACAATTTAGGCGTAGGCGTAACGGTTTTTAAACTGTATATTCTATGGCCGTTACACCAACCCTACACCTAACCCTAACCCTCACAGGAAACTTTGTGCAACTCATTCTGTATGATTTATAAGCGTTTTGAAAAATGGGGAAATGGGTTATGTCCTCATAAGTCACCCTCTCCTTGTAATACCTGTGTCATACCCATGTCATTATACAGAGTTGTGTCCTGACATGTCACAAAAACAAGAGCACACACACACACACACACACACAAAGTACCACAAACTTGCACTGTTCTGTTGAGCTTCTTGTGGTTAACTTGTGGAATAATATTCCAAGTTAATTGTAAGAAAATGTTTGATCCAAGGTTTTTCTGTGATGTGTTTTTGGAAAAGCACCAATGATAACACCCTCTCAAGTTAAGGCAAAAAATTTAGGCAAAATGTTTGAGATTTGAATAAAACATAACTAAGAATTTGTTTCCTCGGTTATGAAACTATTGGTAATGTCTAAGGAATAAAATGCCCTTGGGAATTATCTATTAATCAAAAAAGTATGAAAAGATCTATTGTACTACCATGGCGTTTTGGATATGAACCGTGGTATTTCAGTGCTTAAATACGATGGTATATGACTATGGCAGTCATTCAGTACCACATGTATTAATATCTGACGGTGTTTTTTTAAAGGAAAATATTAAGATTTTGTGGATTTTGAATATTCTGAAAAATGTTGAACATCATCTCAAAATAAAAGAAAAAACTTTAGCATAGCGTGAACACTCTAGTGTGTTGGCCTACCATACAGACAGAAACTCACAGGGACAATAGAGCTGCAATACCTGACCCCTGACAGCCACTCTATTCCTACCTCATGGGTCAGAGGTCAGCAGCACTTCACACCAATTTTAGAGCCAATAAAACTGAAACTAAATCCACGACTCAAGGTGAAACAGAAAAAGGCCAAAGAAGATGACAGAGATACATGTTGACAGTTCAGAACTCTTCGGCTTAAACTTCTGTTGTCTTTTTAGTCGTGAATCACTGACACCTGTGCCAGCAACAACTGCTCGAGGAATCAGTAGCAGCTAGTTCTGTTGGTATGTGCATATGCACATATATATGTACAGTACCTGTGTATTACATTGTGTGTATGTGTGTGTGCAGCGGGTGTCTATGATTCACCATATTGTTCTTCTGGTTGCTAATCAAGTCCTAGTAAAAGCTGCAAACTCTAAAACAAGCCAAACAACTGTATCAGCAGCAGCATGTGTTTGTGTGTGTGTGTGTGTGTGCGTTTCATACAGGGATTCATCATTCTACAGTGATGTGTGTGTTCATTGGCCCTGTCCCTGCTCTCCTTACAGAAACTCTGAAGCCATCATGACGGATGCAGGACATGATGAATGTTTCATCAGTATCCCAACTGTCAAGAGGAGGTCAGACACACACATTTGGACACATACACACACACACACACACACACACACACACTGGCAGTAAAGAATTTGAAAAGGGGAGGGTTTGACAAAACTAATATAATCTCTAATATTATCTTCTCACAGCAGCAATGTGTTATAATGTGTCAAATTCTTCAGAAAATCATCCAGGAATCACACACATACTGTACACATACAAACAACTCTGATGCCAGTCCTTATTTGCATTCTGACAACTGTTGGCTACCCCTAATTGATAAAGTCATCTCATTGTGAGGGGGTCTGAAGTCTGATTAGCCTGCAACAGATGGGGCCGCAGTTATCATGGCCATATTGACTAATGTGTGTGTGTTTGTGTGTGTGTGTTTGGGAGGAACCCCAGTGATGCTGTATTGCTCCCCGAAGGAGTTCATCAAGGCAAATATTGAACTCTGGGGAAATCTCTCTCTTCTCTTCTCTTCTCTTCTCTTCTCTTCTCTTCTCTTCTCTTCTCTTCTCTTCTCTTCTCTTCTCTTCTCTTCCTTCTCTTCTCTTCTCTTCTCTTAGATAAAATAACAATTACCATTAATAACAATTATACCAAGCATGCTCAATAGTTCATACAAAAATGAAAACTGTCACTATTTACTCATTTAATGTTGCTTGAAATTATCTTCCTGAAAATTGTGCAATCTCTTTTCTATACAACTAAAGCAAACAATCACTGGGCAGTTCAAATTTGAAATGTATCATAAAAGCACAAAGTATTGCAAAATTAATGATCCGTTATTTACAATAAATTTTTTGTGTGCACCAAAACTTATTCACTGAAAATCCCTCCACTGCACCTCTCAAATCTACAAAGCCCTACATAAAATACAAAGAATAAGAAAATAAAATTTAAAAAATAAGCTGCGTCTGACTATAAATTGCACTGGATGGATCGAAATTGCATTGTTCAGAGAAAACACAAAACACAGATAAGTCACATTTTATTATTACATTAGAACAGGAATATAAAATAAAGTATACAACAAACACATATTAAAGTGGAATTATTATAAATGGCAAATCTAAACAAATGTATTCAAAGTGAAAGTGAAACTAGTGGTATTTGGGAAATGTGCTAAACGAATGAACTTGCTCATGAACGTCTCTTATTTGACTAAACTAACCCTTTAAAGGCAGGATAAGCCTCAAACACGGGATTGTGCATTTAAGACAGAAATGAGAAAATAACATTTTAGCGAAAGAAAGGAGAGGAGAGGAGAGAGTGATGAGGCGAGTCTTGTTGACCTTCAGTTGGAATGAACCTTTTCATTAGTGCAAGAGACAACTCAAGGATGGAGTCTGAGAGATGAATTAGGACGAGGGGCCACAAATTTGTCCAGGACAAGGCCTTCCCTGATTAAAACTCATCTGAGTAACATCACCTCTGAAACACCCCAACCTTCCCAGCGCCAATCTGTCTCCACACAACACATATGTGAGTTAGTGTGAGTGTGTATACGTGTTATGAAGGGGAAAGAGATGCACAAGAAGCTCACTGTATTTGAACCAAACTTTTAGGGACACGGACCTCATATGTGGATTAGTGTGAGAGAAACAGTCACCAGGTCTGTGTTGGGTTTTAGGGTTAATCTGCTTGGAAGGTGATAGAGGTCACATGACCTGACACATTAGGTCATCTGCACCCCTTGAACCCTTTGCCTTGTTTTGCATGTCCACTGTACTGCCACACACGCTAGCAAACTTCCCTAAGAAATGTAGCTGATGATTTTTCTAAAAACAAATGGAAATGGAGATTAATCAGTTAAACTTGATAAAAACTTTCTACTTAGGATTCTGATTGGTTAACATTTAAATCTAGCCTGAAGACGCTATTAGACTTTTACAATGACAAAATACATTGGGTTCCACTTAAAATCATACCAAATATTAATAGAAATATGAAGGACCTGTGTCGCAGAATTGATCTTAATCACAAGAAACTAAAGAATGGATGAGTTATTACGTAAAAAGACCCATATGCTCTGGCTGGCCCCATGTGGCCCCTCATTGTCATGAGGGACGGTTGGATTGAAAAAGAGATCTCCGCTAAGCTGCTAAGGGGCTAAAGCTTTCAGAGAGAATAGTGAGCATGAGCCGTGTTAAAGCCAGTTACCTCATACATTAGAACCTATTGACCTGAACACCCACAGAGCATGAAGTGTGTATGTCAGTGTATCTGTGTCTTGTGTTCTGCATTTGTGGATAAAAAAAAAAAAAAAAAAAAAAAAAAAAAAATATATATATATATATATATATATATATATATATATATATTTTTTTTTTTTTATTATTATTTATTTATTTATTAATATAATGAATAAATAAATAAATAAAAAAAAAACAATGAAAAAATTAAATAGAAAAATAGCATATTTGTTTTTTGCAGTGGGGGGGCGTATTGTTTGTACCATATTACAAAAAAAAATCTTAGAAAATATTATGTGTTATTTAAAATGTAAGGTTCAGTTTTACAGTTGTGTAGTTGATAGAACTTGATTTCAATTTAATGTATGCTAATTTTAATGTGGAATGTGCTTAGCTGCCATTAAAATAATAAGATTCAAATAATCGTAATGGTCCTAAAAATATCCTTCAGTTGCCTTTCTTTTTCAATTTGTATTCTTCTTTATAGGATTCACCTGGACAGATTTGTTTAATGATTTATGATGTATGTAAAAATGTGGTTTATCTCTGAAAGAAAGAAGGATAATTTATTAAAGTGCATTCCTTTTCTCTAATTTCAATAAATGACATTTTGTTTGCATAGAATAGGAAATGAACAGGGGCTGTTCTACAAACAAATCCCAAATTAATGGAACAACTGGAGGAAGGAGAGGAGAAGATAAATGAGGGCTGGTGTGACAACTCAAAATACATCAGAAAAGGCCGTTTGTCGAGCAGGGGCCTGGAGGCGCACCCGAGGGCCCGGAGCTGGAGAGGTAGAGGTTTGGGGTGGGACGTAGAGGAGGATGGGGTTGATGGTGGGGGCAGCATCATTAAAGACGCAGCAAACAGTGAAGATTATTGGAAAAGGGTGTGACAGGAATGAGTCACCACCATTACCAACTTTCTATGAGGTTGAGAGACTTTTGTCGTCTTGTTCCCACGCTTGTTGTTTATGTCCTCCTGTGATCATATCTAGCACTTGTTGCTTGTTCTGGCATTTCCTGTCCACATTGCATCAGACTGAGAGGTCAAAGGGGAAGTGGTGTGATTCCATTTTTATCTATGCCTAATTCTAAGGAATCGTTCACTCAAAAATGCAATTTATTTCATTATTTATGTCATTTCATGGCTTACTTTCTTCCCCAAAATGCAACGTTCTTTATTACCGGCAATCTTTCCCTCCTGTGAGCTGTTTTAACCGATGCCACCAGATCTAAAACTAAAAGTGCAATGCTATTTCTCAATTGAACTCAAGTGTGTCAACGATGCTGTGCTGATATGTTAAGGTTGGATGTTGTGATGATTTCCAGTGAACAATACCTTCAAGAACCATGGTTAACACAAAAATGAAAATTCTTATTTACTGACCCTCACCGTTAAAGCATAAACCTTGATTGGATGTTTAATTTTTTTTTTTAAACAAAAAACAAAAACATGATTAATGTTTGATTAATATGTAAATGTAAATGATTAATATGTTTTTTTTTGTAATGTATACTATTTCAATGCAAATAATTAATAAACTAATTATTTAATAAATGCATCTCATTCTCATTAATGCATTTAATTTTTGCTGATTTTATTACATTTTTTAAATGTGATGGAAGGGTTTGGAATGTACTTAACATAAAAATAATAACATTTAAATAACCTTAATGGTTAATAATCGAATCATTTTAACTGTATGGAAAACAGTGACCAGCCCTTTAATAAATAAATAAATAAATAAATGAAAGAAAATCAATAGATTTTAGTAAATGAGTACTGAACTTTGTTTTAAGGTTACATTGTTAATTTGTAATTACATAAATGTGTACTATGTAAGATTAACTACATGTAAACGTTTAGTTAGTTACTTGTGGTTATGCTTAATTACTATAGTCAGTACAATGTAAGAAATAAATCCACAAAATAACAAAAATTACTGGCTGTTCAATACTGGGACATTATCCGTTAATTTTATGTAGATTTTTGTTAACTATAAAACACAATACAATGGAGTGTTAAATTCAAAATACAGGTAAACACCTGAAAAAAAGATGGAAAATTCCTTCAAATTAATATACAGTGCAAAAAATCTACGACACAATGTAGCGTGAACATGCAATATGTTTAACAATGTCACACTGTGAGATAGTGTGTCACTGTGTCAAAGTTTTACCCAGAATTAAAATTTTGGAGTGAAGTATTCCTTCAATAAACTGGCAGTAAAATTCTAAATAAAAAGACTGGAAATCACACAGGAAACATCTAACACGATACTGTGAAAGAGTTTGTCCTGATAGTTCCAGCACTCTGTGCAGACAGGATGTCTGCGCTTTGAAAGAGAAAACTTTAATTACATATTTGTAGCACTGGACGAGCAAGATTCTCAATGTGAGCAGACCACTATGCAAAACATCCCACTTATGAAATGCCAGACAGAAAACTATAGTTTGTCTCTACTGTGAGTGAATGTGAGTAGCTGGAGTGATTGATTGCTGGATTACTCGTTGATGGATGTATTGATTGATGGATGAACGATGGATGGGTTACGTCGCCCATAGTAGATCGGAGCAGTAAAGTTTCTGTCCAATTAGTGACAGACAATCGCAGGCCTGCAGGATAAGGTGGACATAGACTGGGGCAAGCTGTTGGCCCAGCTGGGGACAGAGCAGCTCCCATAAATCCGAATGCCTGCCCTGAAGAGAGAAACAGCGAGAAAAAAAGAGAGTGAGAGAGAAACAGAAATGTTGAAATCAATGCTCAAACAAAGAGAGGGAAGATAAGAGGGGTGAGAGTGGCAAAGCAAATGTGGTGAATGCATTGAGTGGCTCCACTGTAAATACCACAGAAGTTGTAAAAGAGTAAAACACTGCAGCGAAAGCAGATGCCCAGAGCGAGACAAACAAAGACAATGAACTCCACCCATTCAACAGTGGAAGTCTGGTGCAATTACACGCCAGAAGAATGAGTTAATATTCCACTGCCACTGAGCCCAAAATGACCCTGCCTGCTTTCCTAATGACTCCATGCACAGATTACGAGAATAAACAATTTTATAGACATCTAGGGTCAAAGTGTTCGAGGCTGTCTGTAAAAAAAAAAAAAAAAGATATATATATATATATATATATATATATATATCACAATTATAAATGGGATCTCTTTACAGCCCAATAAACAACTTAAATGGACAAACTATAGAGGCGTTGAAAAAATGTCCTAGATGTGTATTCATTAGAGTTTCAGAAGCGATTTCAACAATGTTTCAAACTCAAACATCTTAATACAGCTCAAACATTTTTCATTAACTTCCTCCAAGGCCAACTGATTTGTATTGAGCCCTGAATGAGTATATGAGAAACGATTACAAATGCTAGAAATTATAATTTCAGTGCTTTTGCATTCTCTTGCAAAACTTTTGCTTTCCCTGGAAAAAAAAATGTTTGTGATGAAAATAATATGATGTGAGAGATAAAATATGTTTCAGTCCAGGCGCACGCAATGCTTTTGAGAGACTGCAAGTGTTTTGAGAGAAAATGTAAAGTGTCTGAGGGGAATTCAATACTTTTGCAAGAGAACACAGAAGTATTGAAATAAATGTTTTCCTTCTGTCTCATTTTTTCCTTCTGTCTCATTTCTCTCTTAAGAGCTCTGTAGATTTGAGTTATGCTATCTATTTATTTTACAACTTCATAGACTTTGTTTGTATTTCTTCACTCTTTTAATATGTTTAACACAGTTAACACTTTTATTCAATTTACCATTATAATTTCATTCAGTTCTGTGTGATTTAATTGATGTTCAACAAATAAAATGAGTCTACCCCACAAGATTACTTGTATAAACACGAGCTGTGTCCAAAAGGTAAAAGGGGAGATTTTGCTACAATTTATAACAATTTTTTCAGTATTTATCAGAGTATAACTCATTTGAAGAAATGGTGCTTCACATAACATTATCCAGAGAAACAAGTTCTAATGGTAAATCCCCTGTGGTGTTTGTACTGGCTACTGTATACAGGCCACCAGGGCACCATAGAGAATTTGCTGATTTTCTATCCCGAGTTGGTACTGGCTGCAGATAAAGTTTTAATTGTTGGTGAATTTAATATCCATGTTGATAGTGAAAAAGATGTATTGGGATCAGCATTCATAGAAATTTTTAACTTTATTGGGGTTAGACAACACGTCTCAGGACCTACTCACTGTCGAATTCATACTCTAGATTAAATACTGTCACAGGGAATAGATGATAATGGTGTTAAAAATATGCAGCCAAGTGATGATATCTCAGATCATAATCTAGTCTTGTGCAAACTTCATATTGTTATGATCTGTTTTGGTTAAGTTTTCTGTGATTCCCTTTCTCCTGCCTTGTTTCTATGGTTTTTGGTTAATTTGCTCATTAGTCATGATTAGTTAACTCCCTCCACCTGTTTTCCTCTCGTCAGCTGCCCATATTTAATGTCTTCTTCCTGTTTGGTATTTTGTCCATTCTTGTTAATGGTTATCCCTCGATCTAATATGGATTTATTTATCTGTCTCCTGAATATTATATTTAAAATAGCTTTTTGTTGATCTCCTTCATCCTCGTACATTTGTACCTCACCAAATCATAACAGAAGAATGGACCCACTACAGTTACAGTCCCCCCCCCCTTTTTTTCTCATCCCGGTGTCATCATGAACAATCCAAATGTTGCCCCTTTACGCCTGGAGTAGAGGGACCACTCCCTAGAGATTCACACCAGTTATTTTTTGGAGTTGGCTGCCTAACGGACTACCGTGACCACTTGCTTTGTGTGTTTTACATCGCGAGCCTCGGCGAGCGGTCCAAAGCACGCCTCTCTGGGAGTGGTCCTTGGGACATCTTCACCGCATGTGTTGTGTGGTGTACAGTGGAAGTACTATGAGTAACTTATGGACGTTTTCAAGACAACTTGATGATGTCAAGTCAAGTCAAGTCACCTTTATTTATATAGCACTTTAAACAAAATACATTGCGTCAAAGCAACTGAACAACATTCATTAGGAAAACAGTGTGTCAATAATGCAAAATGATAGTTAAAGGCAGTTCATCATTGAATTCAGTGATGTCATCTCTGTTCAGTTAAATAATGCCTGTGCATTTATTTGCAATCAAGTCAACGATATCGCTGTAGATGAAGTGACCCCCACTAAGCAAGCCAGGGGCAACAGCGGCAAGGAACCGAGACTCTATCGGTGACAGAATGGAGAAAAAAACCTTGGGAGAAACCAGGCTCAGTTGGGGGGCTAGTTCTCCTCTGACCAGACGAAACCATCAGTTCAATTCCAGGCTGCAGCAAAGTCAGATTGTGCAGAAGAATCATCTGTTTCCTGTGGTCTTGTCCTGGTGCTCCTCTGAGACAAGGTCTTTACAGGGGATCTGTACCTGGGGCTCTAGTTGTCCTGGTCTCCGCTGTCTTTCAGTGATGTAGAGGTCCTTTCTAGGTGCTGATCCACCATCTGGTCTGGATACGTACTGGATCTGGGTGACTGCAGTGACCCTCTGATCTGGATACAGACTGGATCTGGTGGCTACAGTGACCTCGGAATAAGAGAGATACAGACAAATATTAGCGTAGATGCCATTCTTCTAATGATGTAGCAAGTACATATGGTGTTATGGGAAGTGTTTCCGGTTCCGGTTTACCTAATTAATGCAGCCTAAAAATCCTTTAAACGGATTTGGATATTAAAAGCATATTAGTATGTTATGTGTCAGCCAGGTTAAAGAGATGGTTCTTTAATCTAGATTTAAACTGCAAGAGTGTGTCTGCTTCCCGAACAATGTTAAGTAGGTTATTCCAGAGTTTAGGCGCCAAATAGGAAAAGGATCTGCCGCCCGCAGTTGATTTTGATATTCTAGGTATTATCAAATTGCCTGAGTTTTGAGAATGTAGCGGACGGAGAGGATTATAATGTAAAAGGAGCTCATACAAATACTGAGGTGCTAAACCATTCAGGGCTTTATAAGTAATAAGCAATATTTTAAAATCTATACGATGTTTGATAGGGAGCCAGTGCAGTGTTGACAGGACCGGGCTAATATGGTCATACTTCCTGGTTCTAGTAAGAACTCTTGCTGCTGCATTTTGGACTAGCTGTAGTTTGTTTACAAGCAGAGTTTTTAGGTCCTATAATTAACACCTCTGTTCTTTCAGAATTTAGCAGTAAGAAATTACACGTCATCCAGTTTTTTATATCGACTATGCATTCCATTAATTTTTCAAATTGGTGTGTTTCAATGGCCCGTGAAGAAATATAGAGCTGAGTATCATCAGCATAACAGTGAAAGCTAACACCATGTTTCCTGATGATATCTCCCAAGGGTAACATATAAAGCGTGAAGAGTAGCGGCCCTAGTACTGAGCCTTGAGGTACTCCATACTGCACTTGTAATCAATATGATACATCTTCATTCACTGCTACGAACTGATGGTGGTCATATAAGTACGATTTAAACCATGCCAATGCACTTCCATTAATGCCAACAAAGTGTTCAAGTCTATGCAAAAGAATGTTGTGGTCAATTGTGTCAAACGTAGCACTGTCATGCTGTCAGTCTCTGTTTCCTTGGGTGTCCACTAGTGGGCTCACTTCTCCTTAGGCACTTCACCATAGGCACTATAATTCCTCTAGTCTGGTCCTGTCTTCACAGTAATTGCACTCCAGTTAATTGCACCAGGTGCAGGCAATCTATTGTCATTAGCCTCCTTATAAATACCTGTCTTTCCCTGTTGTTTGTATGGAGTCCTTACCCTTCGATGTTCCAGTCTTCTCGTTCCCCGAGATTCCTCATTTCTCATATTCTGAGTTCCCGTTCCGTTTCCTTCCCTTTCCTGTTCCCTTCCTTGTTTGTTTTGTTTGTTTGGACTGCATTCTGGTTTTGACCCTGGCATGTTTGACGACGATTTTGGATTACCTCAAATAAACATACCAGCGATTGGATCTCTCGTCTCCCTGTGTTTCACTGGTCGCGAAGCGTTACAGAAGGACTCCATCCAAAGAGATCCAGCGGTATGTCTGCTCCAATTTCCTCCCCAGCCATCAAGCGGCAGAGGAATGGCTTTGAGGGTACTCGCCTGGTATTGTTCCGTGGAACCAGGGGAGGTCGCTCAGGAGTGAGTAATCAAGAGGAGGTCCAGCAGCGATCTCCACTGTGGCCTCCCGTTGAACCGGGGTTCGGATGGGAGCCGCCGTTTCCCCATTATGTACAGAGAGAGGAGGCGCAAATCGGCTGAGCCAGCACCGCTGTGCAAGATGGCCGCCAGTCCAGTGCCGCTGCACAAGATGGCCGCCAACCCAACGCCGCTGCGCAGCATGGCCGCCAGCTCAGCGCCACGAGGCAACATGGCCGCCAACCCAGTACCACGAGGCAAGATGGAAGCCAGCCCCACACCACAGCACAAGATGGCCACCAGCTCAGCGCAACGAGGCAAGATGGATGCCAGCACAGCACCACAGCACAAAGTGGTCACCAGTCCAGCGCCACGGTGCAAGATGGCCGCCAGCTCAGCGCCAACGCCCAAGATGGCCACAGAGACATTTTTGGATTATTTCTCCATGCTGTTAAAGATCCTAGAGATTCCCAAGACTGTTCACGTCACGTCTGCTGAGCCAGTACCACAGTACAAGATGAACACCAACCCAACGACACTGCACAAGATGGCTGCCAGCCCGGAGCCACGGCAGAGGATGGCAACTACAGTGGACCTTCCAGAGTCGAGTCAGGTGCCCGGTGACTTTCCAGAGTTGAGTCAGGTTCCGGTTGACCCTCCAGAGTCGAGTCAGGTGTTCATGGACCCTCCAGAGTCAGGGTTAGTCACTGTCGACCTTCCAGAGTCAGGGTTAGTTACCGTTGACCTTCCAGAGTCAGGGCTAGTTCCTGTTGACCTTCCAGAGTCAAGTCAAATTCCTGTTGACCATCCAGAGTCGAGTCAAGTTCCTGTCGATCTTCCAGAGTCGAGTCAAATTCCAGTTGACTGTCCAGAGTCGAGTCAGGCTCCTGTTGACCATCCAGAGTCGAGTCACGTTCCAGTTGATTCCCCAGAATCAAGTCAGATTCCTGTTGACCTTCCAGAGTCGAGTCAGGTGCCCATTGACTTTCCAGAGTTGAGTCAGGTTCCGGTTGACCCTCCAAAGTCGAGTCAGGTGCTCGTGGACCCTCCAAAGTCGAGTCAGGTGCTCATGGACCCTCCAGAGTCAGGGTTAGTCACCGTCAATCTTCCAGAGTCAGGGTTAGTCACCGTCGACCTTCCAGAGTCAGGGTTAGTCACAGTTGACCTTCCAGAGTCAGGGCTAGTTCCTGTTGACCTTCTAGAGTCGAGTCACGTTCCAGTTGATTCCCCAGAATCAAGTCAGATTCCAGTTGACCTTCCAGAGTCGAGTCAGGTACCCATTGACTTTCCAGAGTTGAGTCAGGTTCCGGTTGACCCTCCAGAGTCGAGTCAGGTGCTCGTGGACCCTCCAAAGTCGAGTCAGGTGCTCGTGGACCCTCCAAAGTCGAGTCAGGTGCTCATGGACCCTCCAGAGTCAGGGTTAGTCACCGTAGACCCTCCAGAGTCAGGGTTAGTCGCCGTCGACCCTCCAGAGTCATGGTTAGTCGCCGTCGACCTTCCAGAGTCAGGGTTAGTCACCGTTGACCCTCCAGAGTCAGGGCTAGTTCCTGTGGACCTTCCAGAGATGAGTAAGGTGACTGTTGAATTTTCAGAGTTAAGTCAGGTTCCGGTTGAACCTCCAGAGTCTAGTCAGGTGCTCGTGGTCCCTCCAGAGTCAGGGTTAGTCACCGTTGACCTTCCGGAGTCAGGGTTAGTCACCGTTGACCTTCCGGAGTCAGGACTAGTCACCATGGACTTTCCAGAGACAAGGCTAGTCACCGTTGACCTTTTCAAGTCACTGGTGATCTTCAAGGACAGAGTCAAGTCACTGGTGATCTTCAAGGACAGAGTCAAGTCAGCGGTTATCTTCAAGGACAGAGTCAAGTCACCGGTGATCTTCAAGGACTGAGTCAAGTCACCGGGGATCTTCATGAACAAATGCAAGTCACCAATAATCTTCATGAGCAGAGTCAAGTCAGCACCAATCTTCTGGAATCCAGTAGAAACACCATAGGATTACCATAGTTTTGTCCTCCCGTTGGTCTGGCCGCACGGATGTGGTAGTCTTCTGCTCCGCCCTGGGGCCCTTCGGCCTCGACCCCAAGGATATGGTGGTCTTCTGCTCCGCCCTGGTGGGCTTCCGCCCTGACCACACGGTTGTGGTGGTCTTCTGCTCCGCCCTGGGGAACTCCGGCCTCGACCACAAGGATGTGGTGGTCTTCTGCTCCGCTCTGGGGGGATTCCGCCCTGACCACATGGTTGTGGTGGTCTTCTGCTCTGCCCTGGGGGACTCCGGCCTCGACCACAAGGACGTGGTGGTCTTCTGTTCCGCCCTGGGGGGCATTCGTCCCGACCCCTTGGAGGTGGTGGTCTTCTGCTCCGCCCTGTCCAAACGGTTGTGGTGGTTTTCTGCTCTGTCCTGAAGGGCATTTGTCTCGACCACACGGAGGTGGTGGTCTTCTGCTCCGCCCTGACCACACGGTTGTGGTGGTCTTCTGCTCCGCCCTGGTGGGCGTCACGTGATGTCCTTTATGGACTTATGTTTTTGTGTTTTTGTTTTCTTTTGTTTTTTTCTGTCTGTTTCCTCCTTCGGACCTGGCCCTCCGTCCCTTCCCCTGATCCTCCGCCGGTCCACCTCCCTCCTGGGTTTCTAGTCTGTGTCTGTCATTCCGTTTTGCTCTAGGACCTGGCCCTCCGTCCCTCCCCCTGATCCTCCGCCGGTCCACCACCCTCCTGGACTCCTTGTTTCGTGTTGCACTTCTCTTGTCTCTGTCTCCCCATTTTACCTGGTTGTCTTGTCTCTGTTTTCCATGTTATCTGGCCCTCCGTCCCTCCCCCTAGTCCTGCGCCGCTCCACATCCCTCCTAGTCTCTTTTTCTGTTGGTTTTCTCTTGGTTTCGGGTGGAGCATCTGGCAGCTGCTCCGTGGAGGAGGGGGTAATGTCACGCTGTCAGTCTCTGTTTCCCTGGGTGTCCACTAGTGTTCTCCTTAGGCACTTCACCATAGGCACTATAATTCCTCTAGTCTGGTCCTGTCTTCACAGTAATTGCACTCCAGTTAATTGCACCAGGTGCAGGCAATCTATTGTCATTAGCCTTCTTATAAATACCTGTCTTTCCCTGTTGTTTGTATGTAGTCCTTACCCTTCGATGTTCCAGTCTTCTGGTTCCCCGAGATTCCTCATTTCTCATAGTCTGAGTTCCCGTTCCGTTTCCTTCCCTTTCCTGTTCCCTTCCTCGTTTGTTTTGTTTGTTTGGACTGCATTCTAAGTTTTGACCCTGGCATGTTTGACGACGATTTTGGATTACCTCAAATAAACATACCAGCGATTGGATTTCTCGTCTCCCTGTGTTTCACTGGTCGCGAAGCGTTACAAGCACTAAGATCCAATAAAACTAATAGAGAGATACACCCACGATCAGATGATAAGAGCAGATCATTTGTAACTCTAAGGAGAGCAGTCTCAGTACTATGATACAGTCTAAATCCTGATTGGAAATCCTCACATATACCATTTTTCTCTAAGAAGGAATATAATTGTGAGGATACCACCTCTTCTAGTATCTTGGACAGAAAAGGGAGATTTGAGATTGGTCTATAATTAACTAGTTCTTTGGGGTCAAGTTGTGGTTTTTTGATGAGAGGTTTTGGGGACATATCCTAATGACAATGAGGAATTAGTAATAGTCAGAAGAGGATCTATGACTTCTGGAAGCACCTCTTTTAGGAGCTTAGATGGTATAGGGTCTAACATACATGTTGTTGGTTTAGATGATTTAACAAGTTTATACAATTCTTCCTCTCCTATAGTAGAGAATGAGTGGAATTGTTCCTCAGGGGGTATATAGTGCACTGTCTGATGCGATACTGTAGCTGACGGCTGAATGGTTGCAATTTTATCTCTAATAGTATCGATTTTAGAAGTAAAGTAGTTCATAAAGTCATTACTGCTGTGGTGTTGGGAAATGTCAGCACCTGTTGAGGCTTTATTTTTTGTTAATTTAGCCACTGTATTGAATAAATACCTGGGTTTATGTTTGTTTTCTTCTAAAAGAGAAGAAAAGTAATCGGATCTAGCAGTTTTTAATGCTTTTCTGTAGGATAGGTTACTTTCCCGCCAAGCAATACAAAATACCTCTAGTTTTGTTTTCCTACAGCTGCGCTCCATTTTTCGGGCTGCTCTCTTAAGGGTGCGAGTATGCTCATTATACCATGGTGTCAAACTGTTTTGCTTAACCTTCCTTAAGCGTAAAGGAGCAACTGTATTTAAAGTGCTAGAAAAGAGAGTTCATAGTTTCTGTTACATCATCAAGTTGTTCTGAGGTTTTGGATATGCTAAGGAGTTTGGATACATCAGGAAGATAACTTAAAAAGCAGTCTTTTGTGGTAGAAGTGATGGTTCTACCATACTTGTAACAAGAAGTAGAATTTACTATTTTGGCTATATGAAGTTTGCACAAAACTAAGTAATGATCTGAGATATCATCACTTGACTGCATAATTTCAACACCATCAACATCAATTCCATGTGACAGTATTAAATCTAGAGTATGATTTCGACAATGAGTAGGTTCTGAAATGTGTTGTCTAATCCCAATAGAGTTCAGAATGTCTATAAATGCTGATCCCAATGTATCTTTTTCATTATCAACATGGATATTAAAATCACCAACTATTAAAACTTTATCTGCAGCCAGAACTAACTCGGATGTAAAATCACCAAACTCTTTAATAAAGTCTGTATGGTGCCCTGGTGGCCTGTATACAGTAGCCAGTACAAACATAACAGGGGATTTATCATTAACATTTGTTTCTCTGGATAATGTTATATGAAGCACCATTACTTCAAACGAGCTATACTTGAAGCCTGCCCTCTGAGCAATCCTGAAAACGTTGTTATAAATTGAAGCAACACCTCCCCCTTTGCCTTTTAGACGCGGCTCATGTTTATAACAGTAATCTTGGGGGTGGACTCATTTAAAATAATGTAATCATCAGGTTTTAGCCAGGTTTCTGTCAAACAAAGCACATCTATATTATGATCAGTGATCATATTATTTACAAAAAGTGTTTTCGTAGAAAGGGATCTGATATTCAGTAAGCCAAGCTTTATCATTTGTTTATCCATATTGCATCTGTTTTTTATTTGTTGAACCTCAATTAAATTGTTAATCTTAACTTGGTTTGGACATTTTTTGTATTTTCTAGTTCGGGGAACAGACAGAACAGTCGCTATAGTGTGATATCTAGGTGAAAGAGTCTCTATGTGCTGAGAATTAGCTGACCTCTGTGACGTATGGCAGCTAGCAGATGGTCGGTTTAGCCAGTCTGTCTGCTTCCTGACCTGGGCCCCAGTTAGTCAAGTTTAACACTAAGACTATTTGCCATATTTCTAGAGAGAAGAGTGGCACCACCCCAGGAGGGATGAAGACCATCTCTTTTCAACTGGTCAGGTCTGCCCCAAAAACTCGTCCAATTGTTTATGAAACCTATGTTATTCTGTGGGCACCACTTAGACATCCAGCCATTGAGTGATGACAATCTGCTATGCATCTCGTCACCACGGTAAGCAGGGAGGGGACCAGAGCCTATTACAGTGTCTGACATCGTGCTTGCAAGTTCACACACCTCTTTAATGTTATTTTTAGTGATCTCTGACTGGCGAAGTCGAACATCATTAGCGCCGGCATTAAATAACAATCTTACTGTATTTACGTTTAGCATTAGCCAGCACTTTTAAATTTGCCAAGATGTCAGGTGCTCTGGCTCCTGGTAAACATTTGACTATGGTGGCTGGTGTCTCTATATTCACATTCCGTACAATAGAATCACCAATAACTAGAGCACTTTCATCAGGTTTCTCAGTGGGTGCATCACTGAGTGGGGAGAACCTGTTTAATGTTTTGATCGGAACAGAAGAGTGGTTTTTTGACCCACGACCACGCTGCCTCACTGTCACCCAGTTGCCCTGCTGCAGGGGCTCTGTTGCCGGAACCGAACAATGTACAGGAATCCCTGAGCTAGACTCATCCAAAGCCGTATCTAGAGCCCTCACATTCTTACTGTCCTCAATTAAAGTTTGGATGCGTGTCTCTAATTCTGAAATCTTCTCTGTCAGCCTAACTATTTCCCTGCATTTATCACATGTGAATCCCTCGTCTGCAACAGAGATAGATAAACTGTACATGTGGCAAGAGGTGCAAATAACAATAGCAGGAGAAGCCATTACTCACCGTGCTTGATGAAATATTCTTACTGCGGTTGTTTTATGAACTTGTGAAAAACTGGAGCGAGAGAGAGGAGAAAAGAAAACAGCGATAGGTTCGAATGAAAATGCTAATGACAAGCTAACGAGTGCTAACGTTTTGCAGGTGTACTGCACTCACGGATATAAAATAAAAGTGAACGATCAAAATTAATCTGATAAGATTGATCGATAATATCATAAATATGGTGTGAATTAAGTTATATTTTATCACTTTAAAAAACAGAGAGTGATAGTAAGATAAAGATTCTAGAGAAAAAAGTACAAAAATAAAATCAGCTACACGGAGCTACGGTTAGCTACATAAAGGCCAACAGGAAGTAGAGAAAAAACCCAGAACAGAAACAGAATCTATGTACTCTCTCTTTTCTAGCATTTTAGATTCGGTTGCTCCTTTATCCTTAAGGAAGATTAAGGAAAACAGTCTGACACTGTGGTATAATGAACACACTCATACCCTAAAGAGAGCAGTCTGGAGAATGGAGCACAGCTGGAGGAAAACAAAACTAGAGGTATTTCATATTGCTTGGCAGGAAATTACCCTATCCTACAGAAAAGCATTAAAAACCACTAGATCTGATTACTTTTAGTCTATTTAAGAAGAAAACAAACATAACCCCTGGATTTTATTCAACACAGTGGCTAAATTAATGAAAAATAAAGCATCAACCTGATGATGATGATATTTCCCAACAGCACAGCAGTAATGACTTTATGAACTATTTTTCTTCCAAGAACAATACCATCAGAGATAAAACTGTGACCATCTGTCAGCTACAGTATCACATCAGATAGTGTGCTATAGGTCCCCTGAGGAACAATTCCATTAACTGTCTACTATAGGACAGGAAGAACTGTATAAACTTTTTCTAAACCAACAACGTGTATGTAAGACCCTATCCATCTAAGCTCCTAAAAGAGGTACTTCCAGAAGTCATAGATCCCCTTTTTACTATTATTAATTTGTCATTTACATTAGGATATGTCCCCAAAACCTTCAAACTGGCTTTTATTAAGCTTCTCATTAAAAAAACACAACTTGACCCCAAAAAACTAGTTAATTACAGACCGATCTCAATTCTCCTTTTTATGTCCAAAATACTAGAAAAGGTAGTATCCTTTTCCTTATCTTTTATAATTGTATTCCTTCTTAGAGAAAAATGGTATCTGTGAGGATTTCCAGTCAGGATTAAGACTGTATCATAGTACTGAGATTGCTCTCATTAGAGTTACAAATGACCTGATTGTGGTTATATCTCTCTATTAGTGCTACTGGATCTTAGCGCTGCGTATGACACTATTGACTACAACATTCTTTTGAATAGACTAGAAAACTTTGTTGGCATTAGTGGAAGTACATAATCATTATCCAAAAAGCTCTTCTTCTTTGCTCTCAATGGAGGTGGACGCATTTCTCTCCCTCTCCTAACCTTGCCTTCCCTGCTTTCTCTCTCTTCTCATCTATAGTCTCTGAGAGACTCTCTCTGCACTTCTCTCCAAAACTGAAAATCATGGATTTGATCGACTGGTCTCTCAACACAATTGACACCATCTTCTCGATGAGAAGCTTGGGTTTGGGGGAACCTGACTGCCCACAGCTGGCTAGACGATGGATGCGTGGGAGAGGTGACGGGTCGTGTTTCTGGCGGTTCTTTCCATGGAGGATATTGAAGATATCTACCTATCGGAACCATGATAACAGGTCTTCTGCTGATTGGATTAGGCTTTGCCCTGGGTTATCGAAAAAGTTCAGAAAACGGGAACAGCTGTCCAAAGCCTCACAAGTCTGCCCGTCATGATTGAAGCAGTGGGCAGAGCGGTCAGTACTGAGACTGAGACTATTAACCGCAATATGTATAACATCACGAAGAAGCTCAAGGCGTTGGAAAGGAAATTGGAGAAAATGGAGACCAGAATGGACAAAGAGAGTGGCCGTTAAATTGGAATGCGGCTACTCGCCCCAAGACCAAACAATCGGAATCTTATCTTCTTTTAGCTCCCTCTACCAGCACTGGCCTTGGCCAGTTGGAATAACAACTCCCCCAAATGAGCACTGCAGCCAGACGCTCTTGCGTTCCTCCCCCATCTTCCCAGACACCTGTTGATTGTTCACTCTGTCTGGGCCTGATCAAGGCTGTCTCCATGGCAACTTGCTGTGACGCTATCACAATCTGCGGATTGAGGCACCTAGATTGAATTGTAACTCTCCAGGCTTACAAATACACAAACTCTTACATACATACATACATACACACACACACACATACATACGTACATATATACAGATATGCATTCACCCCCCCCACCCCATCCCTCACCTTCACCGCTTTGTACTTCCAGTCTGACAAGCAGGTCTGTGACCAGCGCTGTAATGTCGAATGGACCGGATGGCTGCTTGGCTGTGCTGGATTACCTCGACCCCCCAATTTCCATCCCCAGTTGCAAAGTCGTATGTTTGTATTGATTATGTGCTTTTGTTGCTGAGGTTTTTTCCTGTTCTCACACTGTACTCCCAAAGGAGCATAGACTGGGTGTTGTTGTTTTTTCTCCTCGCTTCCCTAATGTTATGCTGTATTTCTTCCTCAATCCCCTGTCTTCCTGTCCTGTCTACCCCCTTGTCATATTGTATGTATGTATGTATGGACAGGTTGATGGCTAATTTCGCTGGTACTTGTGACTAGTGACAATAAAGGGCTACTACTACTAAAATGCAGCATCTAGAGTTCTTACTAGTACCAGGAAATATGGCCACATTAGCCCGGTTCTGTGAGCACTGCACTCGCTCCTTATGAAACATCATATAGATTTCAAAATGTTGCTTATTACTTATAAAGCCCTGAGTGGTTTAGCACCTCAGTGTTTGAACAAGCTCTTATTGCATTATAGTCCTCCACTTCGATTGCATTCTCAAAACTCTGGCAATTTGACAATACCTAGAATTTCTAAATCAACTGCGGGCGGCAGATCCTTTTCCTATTTAGCGCCAAAACTCTGGAATAACCAATCTAAGATTGTTCGGGAGGCAGACACAATTTGTACGTTTAAATCTAGATTAAAGACCCATCAGCAAGCACAGAGGGGGCCAAGAATGTACAGTGAAGAAGGCAAACACCTGAATCACTGGTTTTGCCATATGACCAGAGTAAGTCTGTTTAAGCAAAAAGGACCCAAGCCTTTAAGGCCAGAACATCCTGATTATAAAATGTGGTAAATGTGGACGCGAGGCCCAGCCAGCCGCAGCACAAATTTCTGTAATATACACACTGCTAGAAAAAAGCCACCAAAGAGGCAACGCCTCTTGTTGAGTGGGCTCTTACTCCCATGGTGAATTGTAGGCACACAGAAGAGTATGCTACTGCAATAGCATCGATTATCTATTTGGAAGGTCTCTGCTTCATGACTGGAGACCCTTTGGTGCGGTCACCAAAGCATACAAAAAGCTGTTCTGACTGCCTGACCGGTGCGGAACGTTCAATATATATTCTCAATGCCCTGGCGGAGCTGAGAAAATTCAGCTCTTGGCCCTCATCCAAAGGAGGAAGCGCCGAAAGAGCGCAAAATCTTGTGTTTCTGTTCAATGATTTGCCTGATTACCTGTGGGATCGGAGCGATCGGAGGGAAAAGCTTAAAGGAGGAGGCTGGGCCAGTTGTGGGCCAATGCATCCCTGTCCTTTGAAAAGTAAATTGGGCAGTGAGAGTTGCCTACAGAGGCGAAAAGGTCAACCTCTGTCTTTTTGAAGATCTCCCAGATTCCCTGAACGGTATGTGGGTGGAGCATGCACTCCGAGATAGCATGTCTGGCTTGGACAGGTGGGCAGCCTTTGCTTTCCAGCCAGTGGCCAGGATCAGGCAGAGATGTGCGGCCAGTGAATCATCCAGGGGAGGCAGTCTGTTATACCCCTTTTCTTCAGTGTCATCACCCATTGTGAGGGCGGACGAAGAGGGGCCAGACAGCTCCTCCACACCGGAAGCAGCCAGAGATCCACTGTCGTCCATGGCATCACATTTGCTCACACTGAAATATGCTGGTCTGAATGAGATAAGATGACAGGGGCAGCCTCTCTGTGTGGCGAGAGTAAGGCATGTGAGGGCTCAGCCGGCATTGGCTCACTCGTCATCGAGCGCCGAGATCCTCTGCCCTACTGCTTTTTCCTCACAGGCTTCCAGGAGGATGAAAGCGCAGGAGAGCACTAGGGGTGGAGTCGCTTTCTAAAAAGAAAGCTATCTGCAAGCCAGGTGAAGTGAGACCCATATCCTCACAATGAGGACATTCCATCTCAGTAAGTCTCACTGTGATCATCAGTGACGTGCAGGGGAGCCCTGCACAAGTGAGAGTAGTGGCACAGCATTTGAAACAGTGCCGGAAATTGATCAGAAATATGCTCTTATAGGAATCACCTGATAGCATTAGGGGACCGGGAAGACCACAGCTGCTGCAGACGCTGAAGGTGGCTGAAGAGTGGAGGTAGGAAGTAGGTCTTGGATCAGCAGTGAGGCTTGTTCACGGCAAAGGCTTTGAGTCTCATAGAGTGAAGATCTTTCAGCCGTCGCTGAAGGAAAAGAAATCTGAGGATCCTATGGCGAAGTGCCCGCTTATAAAGCCAGCTGCCCCGCCCATTCTGGCAGGCTCTGGCACTTTAGGCTCATGCAGATCCGCTGCCAAGCCATTGGTTCGTTTTTAATTCAATGCACGAACCAATGGCCATGCAGTTATACTGCACTATTGAAAAGGCTTCAGTATTCAGAGAAAAAGGAGCTTTCCCATAGCGTCTTAGGAGACGTAGTACGAAGTAAGTATCTATGGGGAACTGGCCACAATTAAACAAACACACAAAAGTCCACAGCAGTTTTCTTTGTAAAACTGTTTCTTAGAATATTAATAAAAATATTATTTAAATCTTATGTATAACAATCACCATTTATGTTTATTAAATAACATTTTATCAAATGATCCCATAAAAGTATTTTCGGTAGCACTTTATTTTACAGTCCTGTTCCCCATGTACATACTATGTACTTATTATAGTAATTACAATAACTATGTAACAACTAGGTACTAACCCTGAACCTACCCCTAAACCGAACCCTACCCCATGTAGTTACCTTGTATTACCATAACTTTCTTATATAAATACACTGTAAGTACACTATAAGTACATGTAAGTACACGTACTGTAAAATAAAGTGCAACCGTATTTTCTTTTGATGAATGTGTATTTTTGTATATGGACTTATTTTCCCTAAATCATTTTAAACTCATAATTTCAATTAAAATGATTGATTATGACTATTAGCCTGATTACTCATCTCATGCTGATCCTGATATTTACCCATGAGAAAATAAAAGCTTCTAATAATAAACATTAATAAATGTGGTGTTTTTACCCTTGAGACGAAACTTGTTAACATAGTCTCTCCCTCTCTTTCTCATTTCAGTCCTTTCTCTCGGCTTATTGACTGTGTCCCTTGCCTTTGGGTCATCATAAAGGGCTCTTACGAGGAATGGGCTACTGTTCTTAAATTAGCATTGTTGCCTCCTCTAGAGAGACATATGTTTTAGTGTCTGCAGCCACTCAAATCCCCCTCAAATCTGGTCCGCAGTCCAGCCCGGCTTAAGACCACACCTCTCATTATAATCACCGCAACATATTTATTCAACAGAGCAAAATAAGTTTATTCACAAACACAGTTACTCCAGTCATAGACACCATAAGACAGGTTTAAGCTGTCCTATACACACACACTATGTATTCTGTTCCGATTCAAAGTTGAAAGAGAAAGCAATGCAACCTCAGAATGATAAGGCGGCCTTATCTGTGCAACTGGTGCATCATAATTTGTCAGATTTTCAATGGGTTTTACAATGAACGAATCTCACAAAATATGTCAAGGTCACATGATTCAAATCAAACTAAAAACAATAAATAAAAAATAAATTTTTTTTTTTATATAATAATGTTTGCATCGTAACAGGACATTATTTTCAATAAAATGAAACATATTTCCCCCCTAAAATATTGTAATGTTTTCCATTGTTTCACTTTTCAATACTTTTGTATTCAATTTTACTGCTGAATCTCATCAGGTTATCATCAATGTATTATACTGTTTTTATTTATTTATTGAGTATAAACAACTGCTGTACAACAAATACTACCATGATGAATAAATACTTTAAACATTGTATTATTACTATTATTATAATTATTATTTGCATCACAGTAATGAGAATGACGTAGAAAAAAGTAATGATTTTGCGCAAATGAAAAATTGGAGGCAAAATATGTTTAAATGCCCTAATACGTTTAAAAAATTTATAGAAAAAATCATTTGGAGGGTTAAATGTATTTAAATGTTCTAAAACAAACAGGAATGCATTACTGAAAATACAATTGGAAAGAAAATCTTAAAATTTTCGAAATAATAATAATTCTTAAATAAAATAAATGTTATATCTTTCTTTTGGTTTTAGAGTAAATATGCCGTCTCAGTTGTGAAGACGACCATGAAGTTTCTTCTTCAAATCCTGAAGGGTTTTGGTTGTGCTTTATTAAGCAGACCGAATTAAAATGGGGATTGGGGTGCACCAAATGGCACATCATCTAGCCAAACACAAATCCTTATCCCTAAATCGCTCAAATTAGTCTGAGAACAGCTCTTGCTCTCCATACGGAGTGGCCTCACACATTCGATCCGCAGGAGAGAGAGGGAGACCTGAGGATAAACAGGGCGTGTGATGGATGGGCTGACTACTAAAGGAGGGACACGGACGCTCAGAGCCAGGGGACAAAGGCAGGTCGAGGGGCTGCTAATCAGAGGGACCCCACAGAGCACACAAGACCCAGGGCCTGACGCAGGGGCACGACGGCCCCCAGCCTGCCCCTGCTGTGCAGTGTAGACAGCCCCGCTGAGAGTGCAGTGCACACAAAAGAGGGGGGAGCTGAGCGCTGAGCCGCGGGTTAACATGACAAAGGCCCTGTAATAGAGTCTACCACACCCCAGCCCTCAGCTAAACAAACAGCCACCCTCAGATTCCATTAAGATAAGAGCAGAACACACACTCATCTCTGCATGACGACTAACACACACTTAGCTACTGCACACACACTCAAGAAACTTGCACTCAGATATACACTTTTCTTTTGGAATCACCATGAACAATGACATGTAAACATGTTTAACTGTACTTTTCAAAGGATAGTTTTATTTCTCAGTGGTTTCATGTTTCAAGCTCAAAAAGTATCCAGTAATTTCAGTAACAGATTTGTCTAAGAAGTTTCTAAAATTATTAGTTTTTGAACAAAAAATACAGAAATCAAGGTAATTGTAGATATATATATATATATATATATATATATATATATATATATATATATATATACAACCCGAATTCCGGAAAAGTTGGGACGTTTTTTAAATTTTAATAAAATGAAAACTAAAGGAATTTCAAATCACATGAGCCAATATTTTATTCACAATAGAACATAGATAACGTAGCAAATGTTTAAACTGAGAAATTTTACACTTTTATCCACTTAATTAGCTCATTTAAAATTTAATGCCTGCTACAGGTCTCAAAAAAGTTGGCACGGGGGCAACAAATGGCTAAAAAAGCAAGCAGTTTTGAAAAGATTCAGCTGGGAGAACATCTAGTGATTAATTAAGTTAATTGATATCAGGTCTATAACATGATTAGCTATAAAGGCGTTGTCTTAGAGAAGCAGAGTCTCTCAGAAGTAAAGATGGGCAGAGGCTCTCCAATCTGTGAAAGACTGCGTAAAAAAATAGTGGAAAACTTGTTCCTCAACGTCAAATTGCAAAGGCTTTGCAAATCTCATCATCTACAGTGCATAACATCATCAAAAGATTCAGAGAAACTGGAGAAATCTCTGTGCGTAAGGGACAAGGCCGAAAACCTTTATTGGATGCACGTGGTCTTCGGGCTCTCAGACGACACTGCATCACTCATCGGCATGATTGTGTCAATGACATTACTAAATGGGCCCAGGAATACTTTCAGAAACCACTGTCGGTAAACACAATCCGCCGTGCCATCAGCAGATGCCAACTAAAGCTCTATCATGCAAAAAGGAAGCCATATGTGAACATGGTCCAGAAGCGCAGTCGTGTCCTGTGGGCCAAGGCTCATTTAAAATGGACCATTTAATAGTGGAATAGTGTTTTATGGTCAGACGAGTCCAAATTTGACATTCTTGTTGGAAATCACGGACGCCGTGTCCTCCGGGCTAAAGAGGAGGGAGACCTTCCAGCATGTTATCAGCATTCAGTTCAAAAGCCAGCATCTCTGATGGTATGGGGGTGCATAAGTGCATACGGTATGGGCAGCTTGCATGTTTTGGAAGGCTCTGTGAATGCTGAAAGGTATATAAAGGTTTTAGAGCAACATATGCTTCCCTCCAAACAACGTCTATTTCAGGGATGGCCTTGTTTATTTCAGCAGGACAATGCAAAACCACATACTGCAGCTATAACAACAGCATGGCTTCGTCGTAGAAGAGTCCGGGTGCTAACCTGGCCTGCCTGCAGTCCAGATCTTTCACCTATAGAGAACGTTTGGCGCATCATTAAACGAAAAATACGTCAAAGACGACCACGAACTCTTCAGCAGCTGGAAATCTATATAAGGCAAGAATGGGACAAAATTCCAACAGCAAAACTCCAGCAACTCATAGCCTCAATGCCCAGACATCTTCAAACTGTTTTGAAAAGAAAAGGAGATGCTACACCATGGTAAACATGCCCCGTCCCAACTATTTTGAGACCTGTAGCAGAAATCAAAATTGAAATGAGCTCATTTTGTGCATAAAATTGTAAACTTTCTCAGTTTAAACATTTGCTATGTTATCTATGTTCTATTGTGAATAAAATATTGGCTCATGTGATTTGAAAGTCTTTTAGTTTTCATTTTATTAAAATTTAAAAAACGTCCCAACTTTTCCGGAATTCGGGTTGTAAATAGAAAAAGTAAAACAAAGATTATTGGAGTAAGTTTTACAAAAAAATTAATATGTATAATGTGTTACTTGCAGTTTTTTGTAGTTATTTGTGAAATTTACTAGCAAAATCAGAGTAAAAAGGTTTCAAGTAAATCCTCAAGTAAAATAAATTGTTGGTAAAATGTTTTAGTTCATACTGAGATCTTGACTTTATTGCAGACTTCGGTAGCTTGATTAGCTCATTTGTGATCTTTTCCAAAACACACATTACTGAAAGAAAAATCTGATTTAAGCAAATGTTTTAATTTGCTGTGAAGAAAAAAAATTTTTTTTGTAATTTTTCATTTCTATTTGGTTGTTGAACAATTGCACCTTAACATAAACTTACATAATAATGTTTTCAATATATAAAAAAACAACTCTGCAAATGAGCCATCTTATGAATTAAAATTATCTTTTATTCTGGATGATTCAGCATTATTACCTGAAACTAAAAAAAATAAATAAATACTACTAATAACTACAATACTAAAACTTAAAACAATCATGCAAACATATTTTGTGGATATGTTGTCCACTCCTTTCAGTTTGTGCATCACTCTTCTGTCAGCAAAGAAACACACTTCCTTCTTTCTTTCATTCTCCTGACCCTCATCCATCTATCTCCTTCATCCCTATCAGCACATTCGGAGGAGACAGACACTAGGAGAAAGATAGTTTAGAGTTGATATAACTGATCACTTGTCCTCAGGACAGGTGTAACGTGTCCTTGCCCTGTCCTCACTGTCTCTATTACTGACTAATCATGCTAATCACGCCTGAGCAAAAGGCTGAACTCACGGCAGACACATGCATTGTGCCACACACATCAGAGGAAATCTGTGATCCCTGGATCACGTGGAGGAAGAACCTCCATTTTCCTCTGCAAAACAATCCTGTGTGAGAGTGTGAAAGACTCAGATTACTACCACCACACACAAAGTACATTCATTAGCCCGTAACAAAAGGACCCTAAACCTCCCACACACACACACACACACACACACACACACACACACAACACACTCACATACACCTTGTGACAAGACATTTACCTGAACGTTTTATTGTTCTTCTAGAAAGAATGTAAGAATGTATTTTTTGTGTGTTCACATGTATAACCTTTCTCACTCTCTCCCTGCAACAAACATACACAGATAGAGTGTCACTTCAAAGAACGTCCCTCGGCCCCAGGCCTGAAAACTGAGTGCTTTCATGAGGAAAGGTGATTTCTGTTATGGGTCAGGGCAGGTGAACTCCAATGGATGCTTTCCCTTTCATGCTAATATAGGTCAAACATACACATAAACACAACCTATTGAGTCCTAATAGTGTGTGTGTGTGTGTGTGTGTGTGTGTGCATGGAGGTTTACTTAATCTGTCCTGTCCCCAGAAGTTTCCTACATCTGACCAAAACTCCCTTTAGGATATCTATATTCATTAAGGGTAAGAGTTGTGATCATTATCATTAGTTTTACATAAAAACAACAGACATCTATGTCTTCATGTAGTTAATAAACTTTAAGTAAGTAGCCCTTGTTATTTCTATTTCTATGTTGTGTGCTTTGACAAAAAGGAGAGGAAAGGAATGTTATAGAAATTTCCCTCAAAATGCTAATTATCTAATTTCCTTATCATTTACTTACCTTCATGTCATTTCAAACCTGTAGCAAATTGTGGAACACACACAAATTTGATGTTCCACAGAAGAAAATGATATATTGGAAAATAAAACTTAAAATGAATTTAAATAAATAATGAATGGTTTGGTATTGACTAAAAGTATGAATTTATGAAAAGTACGAACACTTCAAGACACTGTGAGAATATTGGGAGAAAAATATTTGACAACTCATCTTGCTGACTTTCATTCACAGTTTCATTTGCATTAAAAAAACCACACAGACACAGAGAGATAACGGAAATTGTTCTTTCTTTACACACAAGTTTGCCTTGTCTTCTGCCAGAAACACAAGAAACGACATAGATTATTATCACATGATTATATTCAGTGCTATAAAAATTATTCATAATTTCTTTTTGATATATGACAGTAGCAGAAGGCTCTTTTGCATAAAGCTGAGGAAAAACGATTCTTCCCATACCAAATTTACCATGTGAAAAAGTCAAGATGCAAAACAGTTTATTTTCTTTACTTTCAAAAACCTGTTCACCAAGTATCAGTGATTTTCTTAGCAAATTTGTCAGATGACTATCAAGTAGCAGAAGAAAATTCTCACAAAACAGTTTATACTCAGTAGGATGTTTAATAATCTATGGACATGATTTCCCCCACTAATACATGTCTAAAACCCCTCTTTGAACTTGCAAACCAGCAAGGGCCTGCTGCACCTTACCATGAGCAAACATTACAAATATCAGGAAAGAACAAAAGCAAGTGAGTTAGTATGAGAGGAAAACAGGTCAAATTAAAAGGCAAGGGTATCCTTTGTGTTTTACAAGCTGGACTGCTTACATGTAAAAGGCTTTTAATAAGAGGTTGGCAGGGAACAGGGAACAGACTGTAGCTTTCATCTCGCACGACCACTTCTCCTTATTTACGAGCGCTTGTGTCCCACTGTGTAAACAGGACACTAGCAGGGCACCGTTACACAACACGCTACACACTTGCATTGTATCTGAAGAACAAGATCTTTATTTGAGGACAGGGGCTCAGAGAATCCACACATAGGGCAGAAGATATATATATATATATATATCAATTGAAAGCCAATGCAAACAAAACTTTCATGCTTCAAAAAGTTGACAAAGAGATTGTTAAAGTAAACCATTTGAATAACTTGTTTAGGTTTATTTAAATCTTTCTTTAAAGATGCAACCACTTCATATACTGAACAGATTTAAAGCTTTTATTCACAAACAAAAATTGGTTTGCACACACATACTGTATATAAAATATGGTAAACCAATGAGGTTTGTTCTTGCGTGTCAAGCAAAGCACGACTGAGCTTCAATTACCATATTTGACGTGTTATATATATATATGTGCAGTGACCAGTGTTTACAGGTTTATATGGGTCTGACATTAGGGTGAATAAATAATGACAGAATATTATTTTTTTTCTCATGTAAACTACCCCTTTAATTTTTGTAGTATAATTTTTTATTCCAAACCCCAGTGAGCTGCCTACCTAGGCAGCATTGTAGGCATCATAGACACACTCCTGGCACAAAGGCCATTCCAAATGGTGGGATGCTAGCCTTATAAAGTGCCTTGTGCCAAATGTGTCCTTTACAGAGAACACAATCTCAGTATGCACTCAAAATGTCACATTCATATGCAGTACAGAAGTATTTGACACTATAATTCTTGTGAAATGTTCTCATGTGTTGTAAGGATGTAACTTTCTCTTTTGTTTAACGCTAAGAACTCTTCACTCAAACATGAGAAACACCTGTTCTGTCCTGTCTCTTTAACCCCGCCGGCTAAAACTGCAGCACACACACACATTCAGACTTATGGCTGTGCTCCCCAAGGCTAAAACTGCACTCTTATAACCCATGAACATGCCAAATTGAGTTCATAAGAAGAAAAAGTATGTACTTCAAACATTCTAGAAATATGAACAGCTCATACATCCCCGCCCAGACACTTTCACCATAAGCACAAACAAAGATGAGCAAAAAGGACATTTAGCACTTATAAATGTGGCCCTGTGTTTGTTGAATCATAAACAGACCAGATAGTGAACACGAGGTGCGGCCATAATTTACACTTTCCTCAATAAAACTGATTTCCAATTCACCAGACCACTTTGAACTCTCTCTGTTTATATTTAATCTATATATTTTTATATATATATTATATTTTATAAAGTTGCTGTATCAATACTTTTTTAAAGCTGTTTATGTTTTCTCGCTGTCATAACTTTAACCACAATATAGACTCTTAAGTCCCTTTCACACTGCCATTCCGGCAAATACATGGGTAAAGTGTTCCGGCAATTATTCCCGGGTGGCTAGATTTTGCACTTTCACACTGCCAGTGATTACCCGGGACATGTGCATGCTTTCACACACAACCCGTAAAGATCCCGTAACGACACGTGACGTGACCCGTAGTGTACGAGTCGAAAACGTTAGGCACGTTATACTTTCACTGAAGCAAGCGAACGATCTCGGCATCAGCGCGGAAAGTGAGGAACTAACTGATCTCTGCTTCATTACAGTTTGCACATATTTTTTTCGGCGCGAACGTTGATCTTACTTCAAAACAGCTGGTAAAAGAGTCGCGCGATAACGTGCGTCATCACTTCGACACGGCATTAGATCTGGCTTTTGTTCACACAAAACAAAACCCGAACCCGGGCAATGTTACTAGGTCCCCGACCCGGGTTCAATACCGGAATCAATCCCGGGACGTGGTTGCTTTCACACAGAAGGCGACCCGGCAATGTTCCGGCAATATGCGGGGTCCGACATGCAGTGTGAAAGGGGCTTTAGAGGCCGTAGGTGCTAATGCCAGAACACCCACTAAACACGACCATTTTAGACACCAGAGACACTCCACCGCCCTTAAAAAAAAACTAGTGTCTCCTGTAACAGCTGTTTGTGGCAGTAGTTCTAAGGGTCAGGGAGGGATCCAGAAACGTACCCCTCACCTTTCTCAGATTTTGGACATGGCTGTGCCGGCCTCTGTTTAAACACATGACAGCATGACCCCTACTGTGGTGCTGGGATTTTCAGTGACACCTGGCCTTACAGAGTGTACAGCAACCCAAACTGCTCCAGTGACCCCACACGCTGCCCTCTTTGTTATTCCAAGACGTGTGTCTGACAACCGGCCCCTAATCCAGCACAGAAGGCAGCAGGGCCTGTATAAGCACTAAGCCACAAATATCAAGTGAATGTCTCTGTACTGTGATGAAACAGAGGAAACCCGAACCCTTGTGATGACGGGACAAAAGCAACTGGCAAAAAGACACCAAATATAACAGGAAGAGAAAGGAGGGGCAAAGAAAGAGCCAACATATGTATGACTTTTCAGCGTGTCTTCCCGATATTACCATATTGACTAGGAATAAAAAAATAAAATAATTTATCAAACGGAAAAATAAAGAATAAATTTGATTGTATTATTCTTGTTTCACAAGACATTCTGAGTTGTGAGTGCTTGTGCACGTTACCTTAAGGTGCTGTCACATTTACCATTGTTCGACGTATTATCACTTACAAGTCTTTTCATGAGAATGGGAATTTCTTGGTCCAAATGGCCAAAATGCTCTCCCTGCTCTCACCAAAGTTCCCACAAAGCAGGGCATAGGGATGCTGGTATGGGCCGCTAGCCCCTGCTGGTAGATGTCATAACTACATCAATCTGGGGACTGGGTTTTAGGGTCAGTTACTGTAATAAATAATTATTATTGCAAATAAAAAATAAAAAATATTAATAAAATGCTTTGTCATAATGGCAACAGAAAATAGCTTGCAGATATCAGAAAGCCGCTGAAACAAAATGTTTACGAACCACTGGGAAAGACAATTGTACAGACATTAAATGTTAAATCTGTAATCATTACATAAAAAAAAAAATAAAAAAAACCCAAAGGTCCCAAAAACTCTCTCAGCCAAACTTCAAAACACAAGGCGTTTGTCTCTTCAGGCTTTTCGTAGTCAGGTGTACACTGTATAATGATGTGAAAAAAAACTGTCTATTGTCAGTAGTATAGCAATGCAAAAAGCACAGCTGACTGTGGTCACTTTCAGACCAAGCAGCTTTCTGTTGGTCACCATGGTGAATCTGTGAAAAACCTGTTGCAAAATCAAAATCTTATGTAATTAGTAATAATAAAATAAAATATTTGCTGGATTCAGTTAAGATATTCAGGGCTTAAGCATAGCAATGCCAATGCTAGTGTAAATTAAAAAATGTGCATTCTGATGAAATTCCGAATGTTTTATGATAATAGATGTTTTACCAGTAGCCAAGTTAAATTCGGAGGGCTATTGAAAGTATGAAATTTATATTTTCCCCTGCTGTCTTTGATGGCAGCTCATACACTAACAGCATAGTTGTTCTTGAAGGGCTTGGAACAGAATGCATTCATGTGGCATTTATAGCTCAGGTGATTGGCTCAAAACAAATTTGCCCATTAGCAAAGATGGCAGACTGCATATTGCAGGTTCTGAGAGTGTCAAATGGCAGCCAAAGACCTGCTGCTGACATGAATGAAAATGGCTCTCTGGTTTCTCCAGTGTTCAGGATTGCTTTTAGCACATTGCTGTGCAGCTACTAAGGTGTGCTGGATGGGTGCTGGGCCACTGCTTGGTAGTTGCTTACTCACCCAAGTCAAAATAATTCACTCCCAAGACTTTTATGTCTCAGGTCTGATTCAGAATTTTCTAGCATTTCATCAGTACTCGGTACAGGCTCCTCATCAAAAAGGTGTGCCCATATTTTTATACTCTTGCCTTCTTTTGCTTTTTTAAAAACTAATTGAAATGTTTTCTGTCTTATAAAATATCCTTTTACTATTTCAGTGCATGTGTGAACTGCCTGAATGAATCCAACTCAACTGCAAACAATTTCAGACCTTTACCAAACCTGTTTGAGCAATTAAATCAAAAGAGTGATTGATCTGTGCATTTGGCATCATAAGTTCTGGTCACAAATAGCTGACAGGGTAACGCTTTAGTTTATGGACCAGTTCTAACTATTAACAAATTTTATTAGCATGCATATTACTAACATTTTGGCTGTTTATCAGTACTTATAAAACACATATAAATACCTTATTTCGCATGACCATATTTTAGATCCCTTAATCTGACGAGTAATTTCTTACTGCTAAATTCTGAAAAAACAGAGGTGTTAATTATAGGACCTAAAAACTCTGCTTGTAATAACATAGAACACTGTCTAAGACTTGATGGTTGCTCTGTCAATTCTTCATCATCAGTTAGGAACCTAGGTGTGCTATTTGATCGCAATCCTTTATTAGAAAGCCACGTTTCTAGCATTTGTAAAACTACTTTTTTCTATCTCAAAAATATATCTAAATTACGGCCTATGCTCTCAATATCAAATGCAGGAATGTTAATACATGCATTTGTGACCTCAAGGTTAGATTATTGTAATGCTTTATTGGGTGGTTGTTCTGCATGCTTAGTAAACAAACTACAGTTAGTCCAAAATGCAGCAGCAAGAGTTCTTACTAGAACCAGGAAGTATGACCATATTAGCCCGGTCCTGTCAACACTGCACTGGCTCCCTATCAAACATCGTATAGATTTAAAAATATTGCTAATTACTTATAAAGCCCTGAATGGTTTAGCACCTCAGTATTTGAATGAGCTCTTGTTACATTATAATCCTCTACGTTTGCTACATTCTCAAAACTCAGGCAATTTGATAACCGGGAACACTTCCCATAACACCCTATGTACTTGCTACCTCATTAGAAGAATGGCATCTACAGGTACGCTAATATTTGTCTGTTTCTCTCTTATTTCGAGGTCACCTTAGCCACCAGATCTAGTCTGTATCCAGATCAGAGGGTCACTGCAGTCACCTGGATCCAGTACGTATCCAGACCAGATGGTGGATCAGCACCTAGCACCCACCAAAACTTCATGTCTTCAGCAAAGTATGTTTTATTTAAACATTTGCTTATCTCAGCATACAAAGTATATCATTATGAACAAAAAAGCAAATATGTGCAAAAAATAATAATAAAATAAAATAACAACATATTTACATAAATAAAAATAAGTAAGTATGCGGAGTATGAGAAATTCCGTCTAGTGCAGCCAAACAAATTTACTCAATGAAGGACCCAAAAACATCTCTCCTCCTTTCATTACCCTGAACATACTGCTGGGCAATTTCTTGTCTGTCCAGTCTGTCAAGCCTCTCTTGGTGAATATGGCACACAGCAATGCCATTGAGTCTTTTTTGAGTCATGGTTGATCGCAACCAAGTTTTCAACCTTCGTAACCCACTAAAACTGCGCTCTGCCTCAGCAGATGATATGGGCACCACCATCAACAATCTTACTAATGTCTCTACCTGATCAAATAGGCCCCTGACTTCAGGGGGCATTTCTCTCAAAACATGCACAGCATCTGCAGTTGTGCTGACCTTGCACTTGTTTTTAAACATGGCTAATTGGACTTTCAAGTCTTCCTCGTTCAGTTCAGGATATAATTTCCAAACTGCTGCATTATTTGTAATGGGAGTCAGGAGTGAGTTTTCCAGTTCTTTTAAAGTTTGAATGCCTGGTTGCAGGAACTTCTCAGTAGTTTGTGCATCTACTGTGTCAAGGACACGGTAGAACTCTACTCTGTAAAAATCCACAGCTGATCCAGGTGTGTATGCAGGAGCCTGCCCAGAATATCTCTTAGGGGGCCTATGTGTGCGTGGCGGAACAATGGTCTCTAGAGACAGATTGTCACACATGTCTCCTGCCTCCTTAAAGACTGCCTCAAAGTGTTCAGTGTTTCTTTTGGATTTCAAGCTTTCTTGGACAAGAGAGACTGCAGAGAGCATGCCCTCCACTGTCTTGAGTGTTTTTCTGGAGAGATGCATTTAGAACCTCTAGTTCACTGATCACATCTAAAGCAAGCAGAAGTCCCAGTACAACATTACCCTGTTGCAGTCGAACACGTAAGCCCTCTGCCCGGCTTGCAGATCCAGAATTACTTGCAGCCATCTCATCCAGTGCATTTAGTACCATCCCATATTGGCTGAGAACAGCACGGATAGCAGGTGAGCGTACAGTCCACCTAGTGGGACATAAAGGCCTGATGGACAGGGCTGGCCCTTCCCCTTCAGCAGCAAAAATGGCTTTAAACTTGTCTGTCAGCTTACCAGACTGCCCAAAAAATGTGCCAAGTTCATGTATCCAGTCAAGTGCATTTCGCACGACACTGGAGGCTGAGCAAGCCTGTTGTGTAATTAAATTAACACAGTGTGCTCTACAATGTATATATGGCGCTAGTGGCTGTGCTCGCTGAATAACAGCCTGGGCACCTGAGTACTTTCCAGACATATTTGAAGCCCCATCATATGCTTGACCTCTGAGGCCAGATATTGGCAAATTCAGTCTCAACAGAACGTCCAAAATGATTCTGGCAAGGTTTTCACCTGTTGTAGAAGTTGTTTCATACAACCCTATAAAGTCTTCGTGCACCAGCAAATCAGTGTCAACATAATATAGGCATAGCGCCTCCTGCTCAACACCAGAGATATTCCTTGTCCCATCCATAATTATTGGATACTGCAACACTGGAAGGGACCGGATCTCATCTGCAATTGTCCTGATAATCGATGAACTCATCAAATTTATACGCTCATTTTGACAATCCCAAGATGTGTGCACCCCCCTCTTTGCAGATAACCACCTAGTGAATGATTGATCATCTTCAGCTTTGTATTTTAAAAGCTGGTCAAGGTTACTTTGATGATGTTCATGCCCCCTAAAGGCCAATCCCTGCCTCGCCAGAAACATCTCACCCCCTATTATTTTTAACAGGCTAGCTCTGTTTTCTACTTGCTGTGTACTGACTCCACTGCTCAACTGTGCAGTAACTGGCCTGTTTTCATAGGCAGCAGTTGTAACAGCAATGTTGTGACCCTCTGATTTCTCATGCATGGAAAATTTTTCAAGTGCTTTTTTTCCAGTTTTTAAATCCAGTACTGACAAAAGCTGGGTCTATACTCTTGGCTTGTGCTGGTTTCCCTGTCTTGAAGTACTTAGAGCAATGAAAACACAGAACACCATCTGTACCCATACTAACATGCAGCCAAGGATACTTCTCATACCATGATTTTTGGAATGTCAGTGTCCGGTCTTTCATCACTTGTTTTTGCAAAACTTTAGGGTCAGGTTGATTTGGCTTTGTATATGTCATTATCATGTCAACATCCTCTCCCTCTGTGTTGCCTCCTGTCCCTCCTTGTTGTTCTGTCCCTGCTTCTTCTGTCTCTAATTCTACCCTCTCTCCTTCCTCATGCTGTCTTTTTCCACCGTGGCTGCCCTACTGCAGATCCTCACTTGACTGACTAGGGCCTGCCTTACTGTCATTAGAAATTGCCTGCAGGCCAGGAGGACAACATTTTAAATCTTATAATTTCAGTTAACCCTCTATACCTCTATAGAATTTCACAACAATGTGAAATACAACACATATTCCTGAGAATTAATGGCTTAAACTACTATTTCAAATGTCCAAGAATAACTACTAATTTTACATTTAAGTGTTAATTACAAGTTTGTTGCAATTTATAGATTAGAAATATCTTTCAAATTATGTATGACATATTAAGAAATGTTTTTCATAGCCCATAATTTAAGAATCTATATCCTCCGTTGCTCTGTACAATAACACCTAAATGCATAATTATGGTCTCCACATTTTGCTGTGTTTGGTGCAAAAGCCTTCTTGCCACTATGGATACTTACATTGTTTGGTTTTTGAAAAAAACGAGGTGATTGTTTTTTGTCTCTTCATTTTCCTTTATGTAGCATTTATAGTCGATTTTTTTCAGTTCAGAAAATCACTGACTCAGCTCAGTCATCGATTGTATATGATCACTATGGTTACCTGTTACCGCTCCTACAGGCACGATTGAGGCAGCTACCAGCAGCTCCTCATAGGACCCCGGCGTCACTCAGTCGGAGTCGTAGCACACACACACAGAGAGAGAGAGAGTGTAAACATCGGTGGCATCGTGTGTTTATTGACAACAGAACAGCGTGTAGTGAGAACGTGGACCGTACAAAGTAATGGTGACCGTTGTAGATTATAATTGTGTGTCAGCCCGCGTCTGCCCCGACCCGCGGCTAATGTACATAGCGAAAACACTGGTTAATCCTCGGTTTTACCGATTTTTGACGCCTTTCGTAGTGATAGTGAGGGCGGGGGACGGATCGGGTCACTAAAAATCTGGGGGGGTCATGTCCCCCCCGTCCCCAGTGCCATCTGCGCGCCTGCCTGTAAAGACCTTGTCTCAGACGACCACCAGGACAAGACCACAGGAAACAGATGATTCTTCTGCACAATCTGACTTTGCTGCAGCCTGGAATTGAACTACTGGTTTCGTTTGGTCAGAGGAGAACTGGCCCCCCAACTGAGCCTGGTTTCTACCAAGGTTTTCTTCTCCATTCTGTCACCGATGGAGTTTCGGTTCCTTGCCACTGTCGCCTCTGGCTTGCTTAGTTGGGGTCACTTCATTTACAGTGATATCGTTGACTTGATTGCAAATAAATGCACAGACACTATTTAACTAAACAGAGATTACATCACTGAATTCAATGATGAACTGCCTTTAACTGTCATTTTGCATTATTGAAACAATGTTTTACCAATGAATGTTTCTCAGTTGCTTTCAGTTGACGCAATGTATTTTGTTTAAAGCGCTATATAAATAAAGGTGACTTGACTTGACTTAATCCTTCTCCATACCTAACCTTAACAACTACCTTACTAACTATTAACAAACAGCAAGTTAAGAGTTTATTGAGGCAAAAGTCATAGTTAATAGTGAGAATTTGTCCCCAAACTGAAGATTGACCGCTGATAGAAAACACACATGACTTGATTGCTGCAATTTTATTAGACAAAATGATTTTCTGGTCAGTATACACTGTGAAAAAAGTCAAATAAAGTAAAATATACCATAATAATTGAAAGGAATTTTCTGTATTTTCTTTTTACAGGTGTTTTTCCATATTTTTTTAAGTACGCTTTGCATTGTTGGAACAAGAAGTCAGTCGACAATCGGCGCGAAAACAGTACTTTGAGCAGGCGCCATTATTCATGGAGATAGTCTTGGTCAAAAATTCACTTTAAAGGTGCCATCTGTCATGTCTGGCAAAAAAATCAAGTCATACTCCACATTCCATACCAGATGGGGGCAGTATGCCTCAATAAAGTGAATTGGTCTACTCTAGAGTAACAAACGAGAAACAGCATAGTCTCTATGCTCCGCCCCTACCTTCACAACAACCCTAGAGCATAGCTGAAGCCTATAAGACAGCGGTTCTCAATTGCAGTCCTCGCGCCCCACTGCTCTGCACATTTTGAACGTTTCTCTTAGCGCTTCAGACATTTGTTATATACGAACATAAGTGCCCTGCGAAGTGGACATCACAGGATATTCAGCCATGATTCCAGTTCGAAGTGAACGTAGCTATATGTTCCAATCAAAGTGCATTGAAGTGTGCAAGACGTGAATTTAAATTCTATTGATTTACAGAGGTATATGATGTCACAGTTGTCCATGTTTAAAGACGCTGCACAGCACAAATCAGTGAATGAATGTTTCGATGTGAGGTAAACGTCAACAGATTTCCCCTGCTCAGATAGTAGGGAGCAATGAACAATTGGAACACAGTTAATGCACGGAGTTCATTTCTAACGAGCTGATTATCTGAATCAGGTGTGTTAACAAAGAGAAACGTGCAAAATATGCAGAGCAGTGGGGCGCGAGGACTGGAATTGAGAACCGCTGCTATAAGAGGACGTTTTGCCTCCAGAGGAACGTTGGGTGATGTCAAGTGATTTTGAAACACACTATTTGAATTAAATTAATTTGACAGACAGCATTCTGTCAACATCATTGGTCAACATCAGACAGCTGATGTTGACCAAGCTAGCGCCAACCAACATAACCAGAGCTGCCAACTCTCAATCATTCACCGTGAGACACAAGCAATTGACTCTTTTCACACACTTTCACGCCACACATCAATTTTCTCACGTACAGAAAAACCATGAAGCAAAGAGGACACGGAGACCAACAGACTAGACAGAGCAGGTTACTTATGATATAAAAAAATGGGTAAGTTATAGCTAGCTAATTATCAAACGCAGCTATGGTTAGCCATCGCTAACATTAGCACGTTTATAGAACAGCCTTCGATACATTTCTATGTTATAACTTACAGAAAAGAAATACACAAACATATAAAACAAACTTCTAGCGAAATACTAACAGCATCTAACTTACCAATCCAAAAGAAATGTTGCAAGTTCGGTGTCGAACCTCATTTCTTTCAGGTCCATCAGTTGTCTCCAGCGATTGAAAGCAGTGCCGATGTTTACTCTGGTTCGGCTCCTTTTCTTATCGGATTTGATTTGTGATTCCGAGCGCGGTTGTTTCCCTGTAGCGGGTGGTGGTCTCTTGCCAAGGGCTTAAATTCATCCTTTCGCTCTCTTCCCTGAACTGAAATGAAGTAGTGGGCTGTACTTTCCACACGATTGACATCAGGTTCAGGTACGCCCACAAGCCGTGCGAGTTATTCGTGTATTGCAGGTTGGCTGGTGGTTATGTTGCCCGCATACTGCCTCCCATGGCCGAAACTGGTATTACGACACCTGTCGGGCCGGGGCTAGTAATGCTAATGCTAATTAAGGTTGATATCTCTGCAGCACTATAACTTGACATTTTTTTAATGACATCATCGCCCTTATTTCTTCTCATACTTTTGATGCGTGTAGGTCATTTTTTGGATATTTTTACCTCAATTTTTGCACATGGCATCTTTAAAGTCGGATTTCAGGTTTGGTGAACCATTCAAACACCTCCGTTGTAATTTATTTTTTATTTTTTTGTTAAATGTAAAAAACTGTAACGTTAACTTAGTTGCTGCCTGGCTTGTTTGACAAATGAATGTCGGAGCCGTATCATTCAACATTTTCAGCATACCATCACATCTTAACGTTACTTGACGTGAAAGTAACATTATGTGCTACAGTGCTCACTTTCAGTTTTATAAATAAAAGTTTATTAACTTAATTGTTGTTGATGCAGTGTATTTATTAATGATTGTATCATAAAGCATCCGGCATATCAACATTACTGAGGTGATGTTAAGCAGCTGTGATAACGTTAAATCTGTACAAAAAAAAGTACAATTGTGTTTATAGAGCTGTATGCATTCAACAGGAGCTGGCAGAGTAGTCAAGAAAAAAAGTCAACAAAAGAAGACACCATTCCGAATTTTTATTTTATTTTATTTAAACAAGACTATGTACATTAACTAGGCAAAGATCTGACTTTGGAGAGTTCTTCAAGGATAACACATCTTTTATGCCAAATGAGGTAGATTTAGACATTTTATTGGCTTGTTTATGTTAAACACACACACAACACACACACACACACACACGATAAGTTAATTATTTAACGCTACTGGCACGCTGTCTGTGAATGCACACATGTTTTGCATGTGCAGAGAAAGCCGCTTCATACAGTGCGCCAGGAGCACATCGATTTCTCTCTCACACTTAAACAGATAAAAGCACACATTGTCAAAGTGACTATTAAGTTAAATGGTTAATTTAAAAAGTTAAAAAGTCTTGACTGATGTAAAGAGTTGGGATGTGTCAGATGTCTGTCGATGTGACTTATGTTTTAAAGGGACAGCAGTTCATGGTGTTTCTTTTCTTTTCTAATGATAGGTCATGATTGCTGATTGCTGTACTGTTCATCCCAAGTACCCCCTGCATTCTTATCATGGGTTTGTATTCTGTTTTATTTATTAACAGTTTTAATTTCTGAAAGCATATGCATATCAAAAATCAATTTAGAAATATAATAGGCAAAATGGCAATGTATTTCTGTATTTAATTTTACATTTTTCCATACATATGTGCAACGTTTAGTGCAAAATGAAAATAAAAAATATATTATATAGTTTACATAGTTGATAATTGTAGCAAAATGCAGTGAGAATTTCAGAATGCATTCTGAGCCAAAGGTGTAGCACAAGGGTAGCAAAATGGTGGTTTAAATTTTATTTTATTCTTCTTAAATGCATTGACACTTACTTATGAGATGTTTCAATTGCATTTTCATTTAATACCTTGCAATGAATATAAAGTCAATGTAACACGCCCCTGACCTGTCAATCATTAGGCTATATCAAGGCGAGGCTTGGCAACAAGATGCACAATATGTCAATATTCACCGTCAACCAAACGCTTTCCACATTGATTTAAACTAAATTCATCGCGGGGTGTTAAATTGTTACAGTTTTTGCTTGGACATGTTAAAAATATCTAATCAATTTGGGTAATACATAAAATTTTTATAACTTATAAATTGTTAAAATGTTTTTAATTTACATTTTAAAACGTGTAGAAAAAAGGGCAAACGTAAATTATATAACATGATTTTTATTTTGAACAAAATTTTGGACACATGTATGGTAAAATGTAATTTAAAATACAGAACTACATTACAATTGTATGTATTGCATTGCCATTTTTGTATATTTCAAACTGAATTTTGATACCCATATGCTTCCATATTTATTCACCATTAGGGATGTTCAACACTGACAAAAAATAGTAAGTGAGTCGTTTATTCAGTTGACTTTGTTATTGAAGTTGTTTTTTTAGGAAAGATTTAATCCATGTTTGGAGTGGTTTTCTGAATTTACAATGTGTTATGTTTTTTTTTTATTTTTTTATTTTTTTTATATTTGCTTATTGTCACGATCGGTGTTACAGAAAACACAGGAGAGGGAACCAATCGCAGGTAAGTCATTTATTAAAGGGTAATCCAAAAGGGGTAAACAGTCCAGGCAGGGTCAAAACCAGAATATCCAAATCCAAACATGAACACAAGGCAAGGACAAGAGCTGACGGACATGAGTTTCAAACATTAAACAAGGACTCCGTAAAACAGACTCATACAGACCAGGTATAAATACACAGAAGGATAATGAGGGAACAGGAGACAGGTGGGGAACAATCAATTACTCAACAAAGAGGAAGGTGACCAAATAAGGGAACAGGAAGTGATAAGGTGACAGACACCGTGGGAAAGGAGGACACCTAGTGGAAACCCAGGGAACACAACCCAGACACTGTGACAGTACCCCCCCTCTACGGAGCGGCTCCCAGACGCTCCACGACAGACACAAAACAGAGACCAGGAGGGAGGCGGACAGGTGGAGGCTCAGGGGGAGGGACGGAGGGCCAGAAAAGAAAAACATGGGGAACAGGCACCAGAATTGAAAACACAAAACAGGGAGACCAGGAGGAAGGAGGACCGGAGGAGGTTTAGGGGGAGGGACGGAGGGCCAGACTAACAGAAAGGAACAGGGACAGGAGTGAACACAAAAACAAAAAGCAAAAACAACAACATGAAGCCCCCCAGGGCGGGGCAGAATACCACCACAACCGTGTGGTCAGGACGGAAGCCCCCCAGGCCGGAGCAGAAGACCACCACAACCGTGTGGTCAGGACGGAAGCCCCCCAGGGCGGAGCAGAAGACCACCACGTCCTTGTGGACGAAGCCAGGGTCCTCCAGGGCGGAGCGGAAGACACCCACAGCCGTGTGGTCAGGGCAAAAAGGCCCCCAGGGCGGAGCAGAAGACCACCACAGCCATGTGGTCAGGACCAGAGCCCCCCAAGGTGGAGCAGACCTCCGTGCGGCTGGACGACGATCAATGGGACGACGAAACTCTGGTAATTCCCTGGTGTCCTTACTGGACTCCAGAAGATTGGTGCTGGCCTGACACTGCTCATGAAGATCATTGATGACTTGCCTTTGTTCATGAAGATCATTGGTGACTTGCCTTTGTTCATGAAGATCATTGGTGACTTGCCTTTGTTCATGAAGATCAGAGGTGACTTGCCTTTGTTCATGAAGATCAGAGGTGACTTGCCTTTGTTCTTGAAGATCACCGGTGACTTGCCTTTGTTCATGAAGATCAGAGGTGACTTGACTCAGTCCTTGAAGATCACCGGTGACTTGACTCAGTCCTTGAAGATCACCGGTGACTTGACTCAGTCCTTGAAGATCACCGGTGACTTGACTGGACTCTGAAAGGTCAACGGTGACTTGACTGGACTCTGAAAGGTCAACGGTGACTAGCCCTGACTCTGGAGGATCAGCGGTGACTAGCCCTGACTCTGGAGGATCAGCGGTGACTAGCCCTGACTCTGGAGGATCAGCGGTGACTAGCCCTGACTCTGGAGGATCAGCGGTGACTAGCCCTGACTCTGGAGAATATCCAAACATAACATAAACAAGACACGAACACAAGGCAAGGACAAGAGCTGACGGACATGAGTTTCAAACATTAAACAAGGACTCCGTAAAACAGACTCATACAGACCGGGTATAAATACACAGAAGGATAATGAGGGAACAGGAGACAGGTGGGGAACAATCAATTACTCAACAAAGAAGAAGGTGACCAAATAAGGGAACAGGAAGTGATAAGGTGACAGACACCGTGGGAAAGGAGGACACCTAGTGGAAACCCAGGAAACACAACCCAGACACTTTGACACTTATGGTTATTGTTATTGGTGATTCCAGATTGCCGTCATTCAAGAAGTTATCATTTCCTCCCCAATTGTGGCTGAGCTACACATTCACTTTGTTTTATTTTGAACATAAAACATCCAGAAGAGAACCTGGCACCTATACTTGAATTCATACAAATGTAAGGAACATATGTAATGAAACTGGGCATAAAGCATTTTGTCATGTTGCTGTTTAGTTGAAAATAATCAAAGGGTTAGTTCACTCAAAAAATTAAAATTATGTCATTAATCACTCAGCCTCATGTCGTCCCGAACCTGTAAGACCTTCGTTCATCTTCAGAACACAAATTAATATTTATTTTTATGGAATCTGAGAGTTTTCTGACCCTCCATAGACAGCAAGAGCCCTACCACGATAAGGGCACAGAAACGTAGTATAAGGACACAGTTAAAATAGTCCATGTGACATCAGTGGTTCAACTGTAATTTTACGTAGCTTCGAGAATACTTTTTATGTGCAAAGTAAAAAAAATTAACAACTTTATTCAATGATTTCTTCTCTCCTGAGAGAGTCTGCCACCATTAAGGAGAGTACCACTACGGATGGGTGTGCATTAATTTGCCTGTAAACAAGGTGCAGCGCATGCGGGGTCTGCATCAACAGCACCACACACATTCACTGTGGGTCAGAGAGCTCTCAGATTTCATCAGAGATATCTTAATTTGTTTTCTGAAGATGGAACGACATGAGGGTGAGTAATTAATGACAATTTTCATTTTTGGGTGAACTATCTCTATATCATATAAACACTGTTGACAAGATCACGTGACCGATGCAATTGGAGACCACTGGAAATGCAAGTTTAGCATTTTATAAGCAATCTTTGAACTGGAACTTCATAATTCAATCTCAACCTGCTCTGCACGTGTACTTTACTTTCATTAATTTAATTTTTGATCATTTACAGTCTTGCTGTGAAGGGTCAAAGGTTCAGATGAATGGAACCTACACTTCCAAGACTCATGTATAAACAACTTCGAGAATCCATGTACAATTTGAGTTGTTGTTTTTTTTTTTTGCCATGTGCTTCAAACTGGCACATGGTAAGAGATACTAAAATCACACAAACTCTTGGAGCACTGCACTTAATTTAGATTGTATAGTTCTCTTAGTTTAACATTGAAATTTCAGGCATGGGTGCATGAATCTTTGTTCTTTATTTTCAAACGCTGTACAAGAAACCTTAAATGTTTTCTTTTTTCTGCCTGTTGCTGTTTAAAACTAGAAAGTGTTTTACAATACAAACATGTTCACTGGTGCTTTACATATTGTTAAATTAATTGATGTCAAAATCTTTTTGTCTGCACCTGTTTGAGGCAAACACAAGCTACTGAACGCACTTTTAAATGTTTACATGAGGTAAAAATAAACCATGTTCAATTTATAAAGTGACGTGACATTTAGCAAAGTATGGTGACCCATACTCAGAATTCATGTTTTGTATTTAACCCATCCAAAGTGCACACACACAGAGCAGTGAACACACACAAACACACTGTGAGCACACACCCAGAGCAGTGGGCAGCCATTTATGCTGCGGCGCCCGGGGAGCAGTTGGGGGTTCGATGCCTTGCTCAAGGGCACCTAAGTCGTGGTATTGAGGGTGGAGAGAGCACTGTACATGCACTCCCCCCACCCACAATTTCTGCCGGCCCAAGACTCGAACTCACAACCCTTCAGTCCGATTCTCTAACCACTAGGCCACAACTTCCCCACTTTTTTTCTTTTTTTTTCTTTTCTTTTTAAAGATAAATTAATTTATATATATTGTGCTGGATTTATTTGCTACAAAAGATAGGCCTATGCTATAATTTTTTTGAAACCTCAGCATAACGGATTTTCTGTTTATGATTCAGAAGAAAATGTTAATCTACTGAATTTTCCATTTTAATGTTGAAGGAAGTGTCCATAAATGTATCAGAAAATGTTGTGATAATTTTCTGCCAGTATATTATCCATTTTTTTTACACTGTACGTCAATTCCCATTGACACAGAATTTATCAGTAATTACGACTACAGATTTAGGAAACCATGGAAGCCCGTTTCTGTCACAAAAAAAAGGTAATTGCGACTTTTTCACAGAATTCTGAGATATAAACTCCAAATTTCGATTTATAAAGTCAGAATTGTGAGATATAAAGTCAGAACTGCGATATAACAAAATCGCAATTCTGACTTTTTCTCGCAATTGCGAGTTTATTTCTCTCAATTCTGACTTTTTTTCTTAGAGTTGTGTGATATAAAGTCCAAATAGCATGATATAAACTCGTAATTGCGAGTTAAAGTCCTATTTTAAGGGGGTGGGGGGGGGGGGGTAATTTTTTTCTAGTTTATATCTTACAATTCTGACTTTATAAATCATTGTGTTTATATCACACATTTCTGAGAAAAAAAAGTCAGAATTTAGAGTTTTTATCTCATATATCTCACAATTTTGACTTTATAAATCGTAATTGCAAGTTCATATCTCACAATTCTGTGAAAAGTCAGAATTATTTAGAGTTATGACGTTATAAGGGAAAGCACTCCTGATTTATCGTGTGGTTGAATGCTCTATTGTGTCTGGGTAATTTGGGGTTTTTCCATCACAATCTCTCTATCTATGTCTCATATGGTTCTCCTCTCTCTCGCTCACCACATTTCCTTTGTGAATGGTCTTTGCAACATTCCCAAAATGTAACAGCACCATCAGCAATAACACACAAGCCCACGCTTTCTCTCTCCCACAGACTCTCACTATTCCCACTGCATATACTAAAAAGCATCTTTGTGATGGCACCTTACACATCTCATGTGAAATCAAGCTCCCAACTAGTTTTTAATGGGCCAGTGAAGACAGAGTTGTGTCACTTTGAAGTCTTCTTCCCTGTCATGCGTTCTCTGTCTCCTCTAGCATAAAGAGCAGCATTGAGCGCGCATGCCTGTTTACTCGCTGTCCATGGACTCATGTTACACTCTGTTCTTTGATCTGCGGCTCCCATAATAAAGAATTTCTGGAAAAGGCATTGCTTATTGGGGTCTAGACTGCAGCAAAAAGAGAAGCCGAGGCAGAGGAAGAAAAGGCTTCCCTTTTTCTCCAGCGAGGGGAAGTGCTATCGGGGAGGTGACTAACTTTCAGATGGCCAGCAAGCCGTTACTCATAGTCCAAGCCACAGACAAAGTTAGAAGAAAGGAAGAAGACTGAATGGAAAATGAGTGATGACCGTGTGCCACAATCTATAGATATGCACATGGTGGTGTTTGAATGTTCTGTAAAGTTGAGTACATGGACGCTGCACAATTAGTAGTTCTCAGTTGTTTTTTTATTTTTTACAGTGCTTAGATTTCTTCATGGGTTTTCAGGAACAATGACCAAGGCGTGCGCCAAATTAAATGGCTAGCTTCTACCAAGTCAAGTCACTTTTATTTTTATAAATACTTTATACAATACAGATTGTTTCAATGCAGCTACACTGTATTTAACATGAAAGTAACATGCAAACTTAAAAAATGAATTTCAAATTCTGCTGTAAAGAAGCTGGATCAAGACAGCAGTGTCATTATTCAGCTCGAGACGATAACAGTGTTAATGTTGCTAATAAAATTATTTTTATTTTTTTTCAGGATCCTTTGATCATTCGGACGTCCAAAGGGATAGCATTTATTTTAAATAGAAATGTCTTTACTGTCAAGTTTGACCAATTTAACATGTCCTTTTTTTAAATACAGCCCTGTTGCAAACCCATCCCACTGAGTCCATTGAGTGTCTTTTTATGGTTTGCTTTTACGCAGGGTGGTGTGTGTTTGTATTAATCCGAAGTCTTCTTTCATATCTCTGAGATTTGGAGGTGGAGGATTTGGTAAAGTATACTTTCACAATGTTTCTTAAACATTTGTCTGTAGTTTCAGCTCCCTACACATATTTGACTAAATACATAGAGTACTTGTGAGCTATGTTTTGGAATAGCGTAAAAACTCTATTATTCTATTCATAGCATAGCCATTCTCTTACAGAATGATACAGTAAGATCGGAATGATATAGACCTCCTTTATCTCACTGTCTCCTGCTCACTCCTTTCATCTCGGCTATTTATTGATGAGAAAGTGATTTGGGAATCATTATGTGTAAGGGAGAACCTTAAATTTTTTATGTGACGTATTTGTGATGGTGTGAGGTGTTGGCTGCTAGAACGGACATCTTTAGTTACACACACTGTAGGTAAGAGTCACAGAGCGAGTTTTCTTTCAAAAAATCAAGCAGATCGACTGTGTTTGTGGATGTTGGAAGCCCAGGCTCTAGGGAGCTTTATTCACTGCAAACATACGTAATGCATTTTGTATTAAAACTGTCTACATTTTTTGAAAGCAAAACTTAAGATGCTGCTTAACAGCTCTATTGAGATTATTTTTGTAACCCCATTGGGATTTTTTAAAACATTAATGTAATAAAACATATTGGGGTTTATGCTTGAAGAAGAAAAAAAAAATGTATATATATCTATTTATTTAGTTTACAGTGTTGTCTTGAGTAGTTTTTTTAAGTAACACTAGTCTAATTAAATCACAAAACTTGGTGGAGAAAAGCTAAAGAGTGAATGGAGACAAGTCAAGTCAAGTCACCTTTATTTATATAGCGCTTTAAACAAAAAAAGATTGTGTCAAAGCAACTGAACAACATTCATTAGGAAAACAGTGTGTCAGGGATATAGAAGGATAAACAAAGCATGAAATTCCTTCAGCTTTAGATGGAGTTCTGCCATATTGTAAGGTCTCTTTGTAACCATAACCATATTTCAGGGAAATTCAGAGAAATTGGCTACCTCATGTTGTCTTCCGGTTTCTGCCATATGTAAGTTCCAGCATTAAAAAAATGTTTTTTTAAGTAAACTCTTTGTACACAAACAATGTTCCCAATGCTCCTCGAGTTCGAGAGCAGCTTTTGTCGTCAATATCCTTTTAAATGAACATTTGACTCGTTAATTTACCTGTTAGCTACTGTTACAACCTGAAATCAACAATACCTACAGGCTATCATGGCTTTTTACTGTGGAAAAAAAGAACTAATCTGAACTAAGAACTTTTTTTTTCTGATCCAAGGAAGTTCGTGTTATTGCATTTCCATTGCAAGAATAGCATGCATGTCAAGTCAAGTCAAGTCACCTTTATTTATATAGCGCTTTAAACAAAATGCATTGCGTCAAAGCAACTGAACAACATTCATTAGGAAAACAGTGTGTCAATAATGCAAAATGACAGTTAAATGCAGTTCATCATTGAATTCAGTTATGTCATCTCTGTTCAGTTAAATAGTGTCTGTGCATTTATTTGCAATCAAGTCAACGATATCGCTGTAGATGAAGTGACCCCAACTAAGCAAGCCAGAGGCGACAGCAGCAAGGAACCGAAACTCCATCGGTGACAGAATGGAGAAAAAAACCTTGGGAGAAACCAGGCTCAGTTGGGGGGGCCAGTTCTCCTCTGACCAGACGAAACCAGTAGTTCAATTCCAGGCTGCAGCAAAGTCAGATTGTGCAGAAGAATCATCTGTTTCCTGTGGTCTTGTCCTGGTGCTCCTCTGAGACAAGGTCTTTACAGGGGATCTGTATCTGGGGCTCTAGTTGTCCGGGTCTCCGCTGTCTTTCAGGGATGTAGAGGTCCTTTCTAGGTGCTGATCCAGCATCTGGTCTGGATACGTACTGGATCTGGGTGACTGCAGTGACCCTATGATCTGGATACAGACTGGATCTGGTGGCTAAGGTGACCTCGGAACAAGAGAGAAACAGAAAAATATTAGCGTAGATGCCATTCTTCTAATGATGTAGCAAGTACATCGGGTGTTATGGGAAGTGTTCCCGGTTCCGGTTTACCTAATTAATGCAGCCTAAAAATCCTTTAACGGATTTGGATATTAGAAGCATATTAGTGTGTTATGTGTAAACCAGGTTAAAGAGATGGGTCTTTAATCTAGATTTAAACTGCAAGAGTGTGTCTGCCCTCGAACAATGTTAGGTAGGTTATTCCAGAGTTTAGGCGCCAAAGGAAAAGGATCTGCCGCCCGCAGTTGATTTTGATATTCTAGGTGTTATCAAATTGCCTGAGTTTTGAGAACGTAGCGGACGTAGAGGATTATAATGTAAAAGGAGCTCATTCAAATACTGAGGTGCTAAACCATTCAGGGCTTTATAAGTAATAAGCAATATTTTAAAATCTATACGATGTTTGATAGGGAGCCAGTGCAGTGTTGACAGGACCGGGCTAATATGGTCATACTTCCTGGTTCTAGTAAGAACTCTTGCTGCTGCATTTTGGAATAACTGTAGTTTGTTTACTAAGCATGCAGAACATTCACCCAATAAAGCATTACAAAAATCTAACCTTGAGGTCATAAAAGCATGTATTAACATTCCTGCATTTGATATTGAGAGCATAGGCTGTAATTTAGATATATTTTTGAGATGAAAAATTCAGTTTTACAAATGCTAGAAATGTGGCTTTCGAAAGGAAGGATTGCTATCAAATCTGTCATCCCAGCAGCTCTCAATATACAGTCCAGATAACAGAAGCATAGGAACTGTGCTGTGTGAATAAGAGCTCAAGAGAAAAGGGCGGGTGTTTGCCAGTGTTTTTTATTGATATACTATTATAGTTTTTGTTAATATTTTGAGTTTTTATTAACTTTGTTGTTCGTTTTTGTCATTTTTATTAGATTTCTTGTTTATAAGTGTCTCTATAGAGGTTTAGTTTTAGTTCTTGTTGTTTTTTTTTGTTTTTTTTGGTTCTGGAACTAAATGCAAATGAGAAATGCTGGCAACTAACTGAATTAAAATGTTTATATTATTTAATTTTATTTCAGCTAATGTTTATTTCAAGTCATGAAAACAATTATGGGTTTAGTTTGTTAATAACCCTGATGCATGCACACACACCAAAACACATTTATTTATACATTTCAATCTTTATAAGTATAAATAAGAAACCACTCACCTCCATTCTCAATAGCATTCATTATGTTTCTCCATCTGGTCACAGTTAATCTAAACATTAATGTAAGGTTTCATATATATATATTAACATTTAAAAAATAAATAGATAGAACTGTATTAAAATAACTAGGCTATTCAAAGTAAAGAAGGAAAAAAGTATTGATAAAACATATTTTCACAGTCAGTAAGCTGTATTTCAGTAACATTTTGAATGTCACAGTTAAAAATATTCTTTAACGTCACTGAATCAACCCAAATCAATCATTTATACCAAGGATGTTCAAATTTGGTCCTGGAGGGCCACTGTCCTTGCCTCAACACACCTGCCTGGAGTTTCTAGTATGCCTAGTAAGGCCTTGATTAAGGTTTCTTTAATTGGGGCTGGAGTTAAACTCTACAGGACAGTGGCTGATTTAAACCAACAAAACTCATTTATGTGGGATAAATCAGGTAGAAATAGCTCATTAAGTAAAAAACCGCAGGTTACCACTTTTTACAGTATAAACAGACAACATCTGTATGTGATTAACTGCAGTTCTTTATGAGGGTTCATTCATGGCTATCTTACTGACCACACCCCATAGGTAACAGTTTATGAATTTCTAGTCAGGGGAGAGTATATAAAGGTGTGATTAGGGTGAAAAGGTGTTACGTCATACCGCTCTGCTCTGTTGCACCACTAACTGGTTGATTGCCTTTCTGCTGCTGTAGCGTTTCCCTGCTCTGAAGAACTGCAGGCGTTATAGTGGGCTGAGCGACCTTGAGTGACTGCTGTCTGTATGTGATCTGTTAACGTGGTGGTTGCCAGACAGGTGATGTGGTCTGCATTAATTTGTGTTCAAACCATTCTGTGAAGATGCTTTTTCTTGGCTTCTGGCTCCGCATGGCTTGCAGCTCTACCACTACTGTTTTGCTTTAACTTTGTTTTTCAGAATTCTGTTTTCAATAAATAATTCTTTTTTTTTTTTTTTTGGCTTTAATGATCCCATTTTGCTGTACCAAGTTTGCTTGCTCTAACTGTGATTTGGTTTGTTATTATGTCCCTGATATTTGTTGTTTATATTTAATGTGCATTTTGTTCTGTTAGATGTTATAATTCTTTCATTTGTCTGTATTTTCATTTCTCAGGTGTCCTTGTGCTGTCCTTGTGTGATACAGTAGTAGCTCTCTTTTTACTAAGGTGGTGTGGATTTGCATTGAAATATTCTGGAGTGTGAGTGTGGGTATTTATTATTATGGGCATTATTGAAGCCCAGCATGTAGCCTGCCTCTCTATTGGTCATCGTGGGAGAGAGTGAACCTGTGTGTGTACTCGGTCTTTCCAGGGTGGCATTGTCGTTTCTTAACCCTTCATGGCATCACTCTTGCCACACGTATATGAGATTCCAAATTTATTGGCAAAAGTGATTGATTTGGGTTGACAGACACACAAATGACTGAGGGGACCTGTTTCCACAACTTACACAAAAAAATGCATGGTTGCAATTTAAAAAATTCTAATTTTATAATTTAATTGACCCTTAAACAAACATTATTTGGTTGAGTTCAGTTGACATAGTAATGTTGATCATTACATTAACTTAATATTGTGCACAGTTTAAACTAAAATGTCTGTGTTAATTGAGTTTCTTTACACATTTAATTATAGTAACTTAATAACTTAATAGTAACTTCTCACTTGTTAAATGAGTTTCATTTATCCTGTGCTAAGATAGCTGTGGATTTGAACTGAAAAAAAAAAATTATATATATATATATTTCTTAACACATTTTTTTTTTTTTTTAGAATGCAGACAGATGAAGTGGGAACACAAAAGTTCTCAGTGAATCAGTTTTGGATGTTCCAAGAACATACACGAGTTTGTGAAAATATCTGGCCGCGTGGTCTGAGATCAGATGAATGTCAGTATGTTTTGAGTTTGTGAAAGGCCTTCTGGTGGACAGTAACCTCAATCTCTCAGTTCCCTTGTGCTGCTGATGTGTTGGGTAATAGCTAATCAACCAACTTTCAGAGATTTCTCAATACCAATCACCATCTGTGAAAACTGCCTCCAGAAAACATTTCTGTTGCCTTTCTTAGACAGATCTCATCAATTCTGCAATTCATCAACAGCGTCAGACAACTCACAGGGTAGTTGCTAAATAGCAGTCTCAAAAACTCCAGCAAAAATAAGCACAGGTTTGAATCACCAGCTGAAAGATTCATTAGTTTAGTCATTAATAGGGCGAACACATATGATGCATAACATGGTGTAAAGAACACAGAACCTAAACCTTAAAGCAACAGAAAAAAAGCATGGTTTGATGGGCAATATTCACACACAATATCTGTTGCTGTTTGTAATGTTGATGAATCTGGATAATTCTCAGAGAGAGAGTGTTTGGCATCTATTAATTTGCCTAAAACATGCCCAAACCAGACTCATACAAAGACTTTGTGCAGAACCTGATCTAATTGGTGTTTACCCTCTCTTTCCCACTGCCTAAAGACAGTCTTCATGCATCTTCAAGTAAAGCCAAGTTTGCCATTCTCTTATGGGCTTAGACTCTACACAGCTGCAGTTACATGCAAAACCTACTAATAAGTTTATTTATTTATTTAAATGTTTTTAAATGAAGTCTCATATGCTCACCACTAATGCATTTATTTGATACAGGAAAAACAGTAACATTGTGTAAAATATCATTAATATCATTTGAAGTTTTTAAGATTTTAAAATGTAATTTATTCCTGTGATGCAGCTGTATTTTCAGCATTATTACTCCAGTACTAATTTGCTGCTATTATTATTATCAATGCTGAATGCTGCCTAATATCTTAGGAAACTATGTAACTTTTACTATACTTCGTTCAAAAGAACAGCAGTTTTTCTTTTTTTTGCAATAATAATGATAAAACTTACTGACCCTAATCACACAATTGCAATCAACATCAGTTTTGAGAAACAAAACCGTGTAAGCCAACTGACCACTGTGGAGTTTATTTCTATTGTGTATGTGTATTTATAATTTGTCTTATTTTATGGATGTATAAATAATTGTAGTGGAAAATATGAGTAAAATACTAATTACCATAATGGCAGTGTGGGGCTGAAAGGTTTGCATAACATTTATTCCACCTATCATTTCCTATGGTGTTAGACATCTTTACGGTTAGGGTAGAGCAGATCATAGAGTTAGGAATATGGTAGTTTGACAGGAATTGCAACAAAAGATGTCCTACTTTGCAAAATCACTGTCATCTATGTAAAGTATATGCATTTTAATAACCGTGTGTTATAGAGTTTTGTTTCCTTTAAAAATCAATAGAAAAAAAGCACAGAGACAGAGACACAGACAGACAGACATCTATGATGGGAAATCTATGACCTAATTTATCTCTAAACATCTGAATTCAGCAGAAAACATTTCCCTGTCAAATCTCCAATGACAAACAATGACTTTCACTTCCTTAAATCAAACCACAAAGCATTTACTTTTCTGCAGAGTGATGCCTGGACAAATCTCAAAATTCACTTTCTCACACTTTCACTTCATATTTTATTTAAACCTGTATACGGATTGTTAGGTTTACTCTGGGAGTTTTTAGGCCCGAATGCACCGATAGACTTTATAAAGCCATACTTGCATAGCAATGCAATGGTGAACATTCTTTAGTAATGAGGACTTATTAAGCAATTAAGGGGACTTACTTACGTCAGACCCATTTACACACTCCAAGTAAGGTAGCTCTATAGTGTTGTGATTACTGTGAAGACACTTTAACTAAGAGTCTGTGCGTGTGAAAAATAAGGAACTATATTATGACTTATGGCATCACAGTCACTTCAGGTCCTCAAATAGCTTGTCTTTATATAATTTTTCCCACAAGCCCCTCTGTTCTTCCCTTAGCTTGCAGAAAAGCAGAAGTTTTTTTTCTTAGAAAACTATGACTCAGTGAGTTGCATCTACACTCTCAGAAAAAAAAGGTACAAAAGCTGTCACTGAGTGTACCTTTTCAGAAGGTACACTTTTGTAAATTTTAGGTACTAATATGTACACTCTAGGTAATAATATGTTCCTTTAAGTTAGCAATATGGACTGTTTAGGTACAAAGGTGTGTCTTTTGAAAAGGTACTTCCGCAGTGACAGCTTTTGTAACTTTTGTTTTCTTTTACTGAGAGTTTAGATGTTAGCAGACGGCTACAGGTGAACTATCTGTTGAAAAAAAAGAACACATTTTTAACATTTGTTAACATTTTGATTACTATGTTTAGGCATTTATAAAAAATTTACGACTGCCAAAGTGTCAAAAAACATCTTCAGGGCACTATGCTCCATGTGACTAGTAAGCCAGTTCTCAAATAACTGCTATGATGGTTTTGTTCAACCCACTTAAATTATAGAAGTACTGAGGAAGACTGTGTCTGTTTCCCAAATAGTGAGGTCAAAATATAAATTTAATGGAGGCTCTAGAAACAAATCTGATTGTGATTAAAGCAGAAAAATGCAAAATAAATTAACCAAAACAATTTCTAAAGTTTGGGCTTATTTTAAAGTTATAGTAAATTAAATGATCACATATAATAGTTTTGATGTACTCTGCTTGACTGAAACCTGGCTCAAACCAAATGACTATATTGGTCTAAATGAGTCTACTCCACCAAGCTACTGTTATAAGCATGAGCCCCGTCAGACTGGTCGTGGCGGAGGTGTTGCAACAATATATAGTGATATTCTCAATGTTACCCAGAAAACAGGATACAAGTTTAACTCATTCAAAATACTTCTGCTTAATGTTACACTGTCAGATATGCAAAAGGCATCTCTCCTATCTCTTGTTCTGGCTACTGTGTATAGGCCGCCAGGGCTATATACAGATTTTCTAATAGAATTTGCAGATTTTTTTTTTAAAAAGACAGATTCACAAATGACCTGCCAGATTTATATCAAACTGCTCTGTGGACACATATGAACTAGATGAAATGACTAGCAATATGGGCACTATCTTCTCTAATACATTGGAATCTGTTGCCCCCATCAAATTGAAAAAGGTTAGAGATAAACGAACTGCACCATGGTACAACAGTAATACCCATTCTCTCAAGAAAGAAACTTGTAATCTTAAGCACAAACAAATGGAGAAAAACTAACTTAGAAGTTTTTAGAATTGCATGGAAAAACAGTATGTCCAGCTATAGACAGGCTCTAAAAACTGCTAGGGCAGAGCATATCCACAAACTCATAGAAAATAACCAAAACAATCCAAGGTTTTTATTTAGTACAGTGGCTAAATTAACAAATAACCAGACGCCACCTGATTCAAATATTCCATCAACGTTTATTAGTAATGACTTAATGAATTTCTTCACTGATAAAATAGATAACATCAGAAATACTATAATAAATTTAGATACTACAGCGTGTAGTACTACAGCTTCATTCATCGCACCCAAAGAAATACTGCTGTGCTTTATAAATATAGGACAGGATGAGCTAAATAAACTTATCACTGTATCTAAACCAACAACATGTTTATTAGATCCTGTACCCACTAAATTACTGAAAAAGTTGTTACCTGTAGCCAAAGAACCGTTTCTCAATATTACTAACTCGTCGTTATCTTTAGGTCATGTCCCAAAACCATTAAAGCTGGCGGTTATTAAGCCTCTTATTAAGAAACTACAACTAGATCCTAATGAACTGGAAAATTACAGACCCATTTCAAATCTTTCACGTATGTCTATAATTTTAGAAAAAGTTGTGTCTGTTCAATTGTGCTCCATCTTGCAAAAAAAAAAAAAAAGATTTTCAGGTTTCAGGCCCCACCATAGCAAAGAAACTGCCCTTGTTAAAATTACAAATGACTTGCTTCTTGCGTCAGACCAAGGCTGCATCTCACTGCTAGTTTTACTTGATCTTAGTGCTGCGTTCAACACTATAGATCATGACATACTCATAGATCGATTACAAAAAACCATAAGGATGGTTTAGATCCTACCTGTCCGATCGCTACCACTTTGATTATTTAAACAGATAGTCATCTCAATTATCACTAATAATGTACAGAGTGCCACAAGGATCTGTTCTAGGTTCTCTGCTTTTTTCAGAATACATGTTACCCGTTGGTAATATTATTAGAAAATATGGAATCAGTTTCCATTGTTATGCTGATGATGATACTCAACTATATATCTCAACGAGACCAGATGAAACTTCTAAATTATCTAAGCTAACAGAGTGTTAAAAATGTAAAAGATTGGATGAACAATCATTTTCTCCTATTGAATTCGGATAATACAGAGATATTACTCATTGGACCAAAAAGCAGTACACGGAATCTCTTGGATTACAATTTGCAACTAGACAGATTTACTGTTACTTCCTCTACAGTCAACAATCTGTGTGTTATATTAGACAGCAACTTCCTAGTCTTTTGAAAATCATATTTCCCATGTTACAAAAACAACATTCTTCCATCTTAGAAACATTGCTTAGTTACCTGTTTCATGACCTCTAGACTGGACTATTGTAATGCAGTGCTTGGTGGTTGTCCTGCATCTTCAATAAACAAGCTACAGGTAATCCAAAATACAGCGACTAGTCCTTACCAGGTCAAGAAAATATGATCATATTAAACCAATTTTAAAGTATCTGCATTAGATGTATATTAAGTTCTATATAAGTTACAAATTATTATTACCTACCTACAAGGCCCTTAATGGTTTAGCTTCTGTGTACCTAACAAGCCTTTTTACCACGCTACATTCCATCACGCTCCCTAAGGTCACAAAACGCTGGACTTTTGGTAGTACCTAGGATAGAAAAGTCCACTAAAGGAGGTAGAGCTTTTTCACATTTGGCTCCCAAACTTTGGAATAGCCTTCCTGATAATGTTCGGGGTTCAGACACAGTCTCTGTTTAAATCTTGATTAAAGACACATCTCTTTGACCAAGCATTCAAATAATGCATCTCATAATCTTGTATTGCAGTTATACAGTATCTGATCAAATGCACAAAATTATTATTCCTAAGCTTGTGTTAAACAATTTTTTTTGCTTGGTTGGAACAGTAGCAATGCTAATTATATCTCTATTTGTTTCTCTGTTTCTGCTTCTGATGTCAGATTGACATCCTGTGGTTTCAGTCTGGATCCAGCCCTTACAAAGAACTGAGAAGAACCCACACCTGAGAAGAAATTATGCAAACCCCTCAAAGGACCTCAGATAATAACAACTCTGAAACAACATAAACTACAAAATTTTGCAGCATATGCTTGCGACATATAATCATTGCTGTTAATAGTGTTTATTGTCTGTTTGATTGCGTCATTAACTAAATTTTACTGTACATTTCTGGCATATGTACATCAATTTGTCATCACTTAAAAGCTACTACTAAATATATTGTAGAAACTTAATTTTCTGTAAAGCTGCTTTGCAACGATTGTGTTATGAAAAGCACTATACAAGCAACCTTAAATTAAATTGAATAAAAACATACAAATATATATATATATATATATATATATATTAAGGGTGTAACTGTACGTGTATTCGTACCGGACCGTTTTGGTACAGGGCTTTCGGTACGGTGCACGTATGCACCGAATGACCGAATGCAATATTTTGTGCGGAACATAGGTACATATTTGTGTTTCCACACGAACATATTAAGTGGCGGAAGTCTCCGCGTTCAGCGAAAATCCCGCCCTGCAGCTGAATTTAAAGTTTTCAAAAGGCATCACGTGAGTGTGAACATCACTACACATAGGAAAAAACGACCGTAATCCAAATGCAGCTCCCGTCGGCATTTAAACAGACCTTTGCTCTTAATTTCCAATCGGGCCAACGCTATAATGAAATCTGATCAGGTCTAAAAACTGAAACTGTTGTTGCTGCACTTTGGAAAAGTTATATATATATATATATATATATATAATTTTTTTTTTAAATATGAGCAGGCCTACAAACTGGGATTGGTAATGCTACACTGTAATCATAGTTATTTATTTATATTTTTCATTATATTTTATTATGTGATATTGGTTTGAGACTGAGAGTATTTTATTTAGTGGAGAACTTTGCAGCAGTATTTTATTTCTTATTCTTTTTTATTATTTATATATATATATGTATATATATATATATATATTATTAAAAAGTGTTTAAAAAAGTGTAAACAAATTGTAAAAAAAATGTATAGTAATAAACAACCTGCAGTTTAATGTTTGCATATGTATGTGTGTATATATATATATATATATATATATATATATATATATATATATATATATATATATATATATATAATAAAAAAGAATAAGAAATAAAATACTGCTGCAAAGTTCTTCACTAAATAAAATACTCTCAGTCTCAAACCATATATATATATATATATATATATATATATATTTTTTTTTTTAAATTATTTATATCTTTTTAATGGGATAAAAGAGGTACTTGGAAAAACAAACAAACTAGCTTTCTAATCTTTTTGTATTCTGTCTGTTTTCTTTTCATTTATTATACGTTTAACAAAATAAAAAAAGACTTCTAACACTAGCTTGCTCTATTCTTTTTCTGTTCTATCTGTTTCTTTTTATTTATTATATTATTTAAAACCCCCTTGCTACGCGTACTGCATTTAAGCTGAGACTTGTTTTAGCACTTGTATATCATTGCTCTTTTGTTGATTTTGTTTGCTTCCATTGTCCTCATTTGTAAGTTGCTTTGGATAAAAGCGTCTGCTAAATGAGTAAATGTAAATGTTAATGTAAATGTTAATGTAAATGATGAGAAATGCGTCAGTTCATACAACCCGAATTCCGGAAAAGTTGGGACGTTTTTTAAATTTTAATAAAATGAAAACTAAAAGACTTTCAAATCACATGAGCCAATATTTTATTCACAATAGAACATAGATAACATAGCAAATGTTTAAACTGAGAAAGTTTACAATTTTATGCACAAAATGAGCTCATTTCAATTTTGATTTCTGCTACAGGTCTCAAAATAGTTGGGACGGGGCATGTTTACCATGGTGTAGCATCTCCTTTTCTTTTCAAAACAGTTTGAAGACGTCTGGGCATTGAGGCTATGAGTTGCTGGAGTTTTGCTGTTGGAATTTGGTCCCATTCTTGCCTTATATAGATTTCCAGCTGCTGAAGAGTTCGTGGTCGTCTTTGACGTATTTTTCGTTTAATGATGCGCCAAACGTTCTCTATAGGTGAAAGATCTGGACTGCAGGCAGGCCAGGTTAGCACCCGGACTCTTCTACGACGAAGCCATGCTGTTGTTATAGCTGCAGTATGTGGTTTTGCATTGTCCTGTTGAAATAAACAAGGCCTTCCCTGAAATAGACGTTGTTTGGAGGGAAGCATATGTTGCTCTAAAACCTTTATATACCTTTCAGCATTCACAGAGCCTTCCAAAACATGCAAGCTGCCCATACCGTATGCACTTATGCACCCCCATACCATCAGAGATGCTGGCTTTTGAACTGAACGCTGATAACATGCTGGAAGGTCTCCCTCCTCTTTAGCCCGGAGGACACGGCGTCCGTGATTTCCAACAAGAATGTCAAATTTGGACTCGTCTGACCATAAAACACTATTCCACTTTGAAATAGTCCATTTTAAATGAGTCTTGGCCCACAGGACACGACGGCGCTTCTGGACCATGTTCACATATGGCTTCCTTTTTGCATGATAGAGCTTTAGTTGGCATCTGCTGATGGCACGGCGGATTGTGTTTACCGACAGTGGTTTCTGAAAGTATTCCTGGGCCCATTTAGTAATGTCATTGAAACAATCATGCCGATGAGTGATGCAGTGTCGTCTGAGAGCCCGAAGACCACGGGCATCCAATAAAGGTCTCCGTCCTTGTCCCTTACGCACAGAGATTTCTCCAGTTTCTCTGAATCTTTTGATGATGTTATGCACTGTAGATGATGAGATTTGCAAAGCCTTTGCAATTTGACGTTGAGGAACATTGTTTTTAAAGTTTTCCACAATTTTTTTACGCAGTCTTTCACAGATTGGAGAGCCTCTGCCCATCTTTACTTCTGAGAGACTCTGCTTCTCTAAGACAAAGCTTTTATAGCTAATCATGTTACAGACCTGATATCAATTAACTTAATTAATCACTAGATGTTCTCCCAGCTGAATCTTTTCAAAACTGCTTGCTTTTTTAGCCATTTGTTGCCCCCGTGCCAACTTTTTTGAGACCTGTAGCAGGCATTAAATTTTAAATGTGCTAATTAAGTGGATAAAAGTGTAAAATTTCTCAGTTTAAACATTTGCTACGTTGTCTATGTTCTATTGTGAATAAAATATTGGCTCATGTGATTTGAAATTCCTTTAGTTTTCATTTTATTAAAAATTAAAAAACGTCCCAACTTTTAGGGGAATTCGGGTTGTACTATATATTTATATATGAGACTTTTGTTTTAACACTTTTTTTCTTAGCACAGCTGTTGGGATCTCTAGAGGAGATTTTCATATGGAAAATCAGATTTTGGTTTCCATTTGTTCCCCCAGGTGTCTAAAAGAAAGAACCGAGAACCGTTCAAAAAAAAAAAGATCTAGTGTGTGTTTTTCTTTTGCTATAGGTGATCAGTTGCTGACAATCCAAAATTTTTTGTACGTTTTGCTACAGTGCTTGTGGGAGCTAAAACACAAGCACAAATAGAAAGGGACACAAAATGAAATACAACATTAGCGTTAGACGCAGCGGCTGCATGTGTGTTTGGTTACAGGCCGTCCTTTGACTACTGTGTGTACAGGGTTGGAGTGGCAGCCCACAGATTCGCAGGGGCTGGGGTGCATTGAGGAGTAGCGGTTAACCCCAAACGTTGACGGAAGAAACATCCCTTGTGTATATCTCGTGTGTGGGTGTTGTGAGGTCTTTTGAAGCATAATGCCACAGGAAGCTACAGTAAGATGCAGAGGAGGAAGTCCTGTAACTACCCCCAGAACCTCACTGCCAAGAATCAGGAGTCCAGACCACCCAGAACCAGGTTTGGAAGGGAGGAAGGGAGAATTCAACAGGTAGGGAAGGAAATGTAGAGGAAATACAGTGTTGAGAGAGTCTGTCTGCATATTAGTAGGGTGGTGGGGCACATAAATGAAAGAAACACCCTTGATTAAAGGCTGGTTGGCATCTGAGAAAACCACACTTGCCTCTTTAACTGATGTGGGAAATGGAAAGCAGTGTAGGAACCCTGTCATCCTGACCTGCATTGGGCTGTGTCTCTTTTCCTACTGCTCAAGTACACAGACAAATGAAGGATTTCACTTAATCTGCATAATGCTAAGCTGCATTGCTTGATTACCTTTTGAAAGATTAGTAAATCTTTCATGAGCTGTGGCAGGTTGAAAACCACAACTTTACAACTTATAAAAGACGATAATTGGATGGTAATTGAAAGATTTCCACTTGCTCCAGGCAACAACGAAAGACTTGGACTTACATAACACAATTGTTCTCCAGAACCATGAATTACAGAAAAATTCAAGAGACACTAAAGGCTGTTTGATTACATGAAATCTGGTCTACATTGTGGTCATTTCTGGACAAGAACAGCTGCTTAGATAAAAAGAGCCCAACTAACACACATGTGTAATGATAAAAACTTCCTAATCATCGGGAAGAAGGAGGCGGGAAACGGCGGACAATCAAATAACATTTTAATTACAAAAATAAACACAAAACAGCGCACCAGCCCCTCACGGCCGACTCGTCCCCGGCAACTCGCTCCAGTCCACCGCCTCGAGTGTCCATGGCGACATCATCCTCGCCAGCTCCGTGGCACCGCGGATTCACCTCAGCGGCGAGGGATCTTCAGCAGCGCATCCCTCCTTCTCCTGGGCTTCGGCACCACTGTAATGATAAAAACTCCATATTCGTCTGGAAGAAGGAGGCGGGAACCGGCGGACAATCAAATGAAACTTTAATAATCACAAAATAAACAAAACAGCGCACCAGCCCCTCACGGACGACTGTTGCGCACAAAATAAAAACCAAAACACAACTAAAAGCCCAGGCCTGGTCCTCTCTCGTCCTTCACAGTCGTCGCTCCAGTTTTATACGTCCAACACTGACGACTCAGTTTTGTTTAATTATTGACCCCCCCCCCCCCCCCGTTTTTTCTACCCCCTGCATTTCAGTAGAGTGTGCCATGAAATTGCTTTATTTATCAACACCCACAACAGACATCATTTTGAGTGTATTTGGTTGCTTAAGCTCAAGTAATACTCATGTAATACTTGCGAGGCGGCTTTATACACGCAAACTTTACATAATACAGGCACATAATACAGCCTCTGGAACGCGCGAGTACCAAATGGTTTAAAAGGTGTGCAAATTATACATGAGATTTTGTAACCATGCAACAACGACCCGATTAGTCAAGAGTCAGTTCTGTCAGCTGTCATGAAATGCGAGTGAAAGTCTTGTATCGCAGCGTGCAGCAGGTCACTGTAGTGCAGTGACTAGAGATCAGTTGTTGTGTTTGACCATTTCTCTGTTCAGTGGAGGATCAATCTATCCAGGAAGAAAAAATGAGAAAGCTGGAAAGTCCCAAAACAAGTTACCGGACCATTTGGTTCCGCTCCCCAAAACTATTTCCAGCTATAAGCCATGAGTCAGAAAGACATCATGGATCTGATAAAGGGTCAGTTGACTTGGGGACTTGTGGGGGGATGGGATGTCTCATTTTACAGCTTTGCATTATCATCATTTCCAGTACAGCATGTAAAACTTGAATATTACGGTACAGATACACCAATTAGTGCTCTTTCATCTTAATTTGTTTTCTTTTGCGAGTCACAAAAAGCCATATGTTTTGATGTGTTGTTTTAGTTTTGCATAATTTCTGGGTGATATAAAGCAAGATGTGAATGAACATATTTGGGATTGTTTACATTGTTTTGTCAGACACACTCTCTCTGTTTAAATCTAGATTAAAAACACATCTTTTTCGCCAAGCATTCAAATAATACATCTCATAATATGTGACTGCAGTTGTATCTGATCAAATGCGCATTACTATTCTTTAGCTTGAGTTAAACTAATTAATTTTACTTGGTTGGAACAGCAGCTATGCTAATGATGTCTCTATTTGTCTCTATTTACATCCCGTAATAACAAGAATTTACACAAGCTTCAGTCTGGATCCAGAACACCTGAGAAGAGATGATGCTGACCCTCAGAGGACCCCAGATGAAGCCAACCCTGAAACATACAGAACTACTAAATATTGCTACAAGTGTGATTGCATCATTTAATAATTGCTGTTAATTGTGTTTATCATGTGGCTGACTACGTCTTGTATTAGTTTTTCCAAAAATTTCTGTCATATGCGTATAAACTGACAGTCACCACTGATAAGCTTCTACTAAATATTGTAGAGACCTAATTTTCTATAAAGTTGCTTTGCAATGATTTGTATCGTAAAATCACTATAAAAATAAACTTGAATTGAATTTTGCCCTGACATGCAACCTGTCGAATTCTACACGTGTAAACTATAAGCGCTTTTGAAGCAGTTCGAAAACAATGTAAAAAGCTGTTATTTTTGTTCTTCAAGCAATCATCCATTCAAATTTTATCAGGAAATCTTGTGAAATTCACCTGAATGTGAAATGCCTGTTGACTATATGTAAAGCAAGTAAAGGCTGTAGAGCACACAAATTAAAAGCATGCATATCTAAAAGCAATTTTATATATGCAAAAACATTTATACGGTTAAATCCTCCCTATTATTTTCAACTTTACTGTACATACTACATGTACATACTTTCACAACTTTAATATTCTTTGCATGTTAAACTGTTATAATAAGTGTTAATCAATTTACAATTAATGTGTAAAAAAAGTGTTTTTTTTCTTTTTTTCTTCTTCTCCTTTGGCAACCATCCAGGCTGTTACCAGATTTTACTGAACTGTGTTTATTCTTATTAGTTATCATCAAAGCCATCAAAGAGACTTCGACATTTGCGTCCAATACTGAATAATTTGAATTGAATAATTTGTGCAGTGCATAAGTTTGTTGCGAAAGTAAGGAGATAGTTTTGAACATCGATTGGTTATGCATTTGCGCAATAATTGATTTTGGATCATTTTTAACCAAACGTTACTAAATGCAACTATTAATGCCTTATTCTGCATGACCATATCCTACAGCCATTAACCTGACCCAATACCTAACCTTAACAGCGACCTTACTAACTATTAATAAACAGAAAATAAGGAGTTTACTGGGGGAAAACTCTGTTAATAGTGAATATGTGTTCCCTAATCTAAAGTGTTACTGACTTTTCTAACAATTTTATATTTATAACAAGCTCAGAACTAGAAGATGAAGATGAACAAGTTGATTTATTTCATAAACCAAGTGGCAGTGTTTCCACATTCCACACACATCTGTCTGGCCTCTTGCTCAACTGACTGTTTGCATTGTTTTCTTCAAATGATTCATATAATTAATGAATGAAGCAAATATGTGATTTGATGTCTGGGTGCAGAAATTAGGTACTGCTGTCGATCTGGGTGGTGGAACACTATATATACAGAGTTTGTTGCACTTTTCTTATTGTTATTGGTATAAAACCATAAAACAATGTCCCTAAATTCTCTAAACTGCCTTATCCGATCCTACAACTGAATTTATTTTTCGATTTCTCAGTGTGAAAGCAGATGTGGTTTAGGACATGACCAGACAGAGGTTCTACTGTAATTATCAGCTGTCACTTACCAGTAAATGACCAAAACAGGCAGCTAGGACTATGTTGAAACTTAAAATGACAGTAAAATTAATGAACTCTAACGTATGGTACAAAAATGACTTTTCTTGGGTTCCAAGTAAACCAAACTCTGATGTAAAGCTAAGCACCTTAAAAATCTTTTAGATTTTTAATAATAATAAATAGATTTATTTATATTATGGGCCACAAATTTTCAAACAATTTCTGGAATAAAAAAAATCTTAAAAATAATGAAAAACACATTACATATTTATTACTCTGCATATTTATTATTCTGCAAATGTATGTTTTCTTTTTATATTTATTTTCATCTATTTATTCCTCCAAAAAGATGTGTTTCAGAGGTAAAGCAAAGAGGTTATTTTGGCCCATAGCTGTATAGCTTCTATAAAGCTCTGTTATAGTTATTGGGATGAGCTGTATAAAACAGCCACTAGAAAGTTATCTTTCCTTCATTTGTTTTGTCTTCTCTTTGCTGTACAATTAGAACGAAGCCCTCTTTCATCGTAAAAGGAAGAAGTGTTTTTGAAGTTTCTGTCTTTCCCGAGCGCTCTGGGCACACCTGTAGTCTAAATTGCCAGTGTTGTCACATATTGTCTCTCCCTCCCTCGGCTTCTGTGTCCAAAACACTTCCGTCCACATCAAAGACCCCACCATCAAAAGAACGCACAGAGACAAAATAATATTTACCTCAGCTTACTTCATTCATGCAACAGCCAAACACAGACACTGATGATGAGTCTGATATCACACACGCCACATGAGAGTGTCAACTCTTGGTGTCTGGCGCTGTTCTCGGAGTACTAGAGCTTCAGGGTGTGTGTGTGTGTGTGTGTGTGTGTATGTGTGTGTGTGTGTGTGTGTGTGTGTGTGTGTGTGTGTGTGTGTGTGTGCGTGTGTGTGTATGTTCTCATTCAGGTTGCATAATCAGAGGTCAGAGGTTGCTTCAGTTTTCTTCATTTTTTCAAAAGATATTCTGTATTTTTCTCACATAAATATGTGATCTGCAGGTCACTAATATTAACAATGCAGAGCTTTGAATAATATATACCAAGATGCCTACATATACATGTGCAGTTTTGTAATTGAAATACTAAGGTTTCTCAATAATAAAGGTGCTCCTCAAAATGATTTGTGGCTTTGTTTGGAGACTCATTTGTTAGTGATATCTAATCTGACAAAGACTACTCAGAAAATGGAGCCCTTTGTGTCAGAAAATAGATGACTCATTCAATTCTGGTAGTACCACTAAGTTTTCATTTGGCTTGTAATGAATAACACATAATAACTAAAAAAAAAAAAAAGATTCATATTCAAATTGTTCCAAGATGTGTGCAAAACATGAATAAATATAATTGTACCACACCACATTATTTACAGTCAGCATTCTTGTACTTTGTGCCAAGAACAATATTTTCTGTAAAACACAGATAGATATACGTTTAACCAAAACAGAGTAGAATATACAGTAACCGTCAACATAATGAAAATCACATTGAAAAACGACTAAATATAAAATGTATAAAGTATTTTAAATGGAAAAGTAACACTTTAGTTTAGGGACCAATTCTCACTATTAACTAGTTGTTTATTAGCATGTGTATTACTAGCACATTGGTTGTTTATTAGTACTTATAAAGCATATTTTAATGCCTTATAATGCATGACCACATTTTACAACCCTTAATCCTACCCATAACTAAACTTAAAAACTAACCTACTAATTATTAATAAGCAGCAAATTAGGGGTTTACTGAGGCAAAGCAGGGTCAATAGTTAGTTAAAAGTTAAATTTGGGCCTTAAAATAATGTGTTACCAATAAAGAATGTATAAACAGTGAAGGCATGTTTTGTGTTTCATTAAAAGCAAAAATACATAAATAAATAAATAAAATTACTTAACTCAATATATAACCTATTGAAATGTAATGGTGACGAATACTGATATGCAAACTGACTGATTTTTACAATGAAAAACAAACATTCAGTAATTAAAATCAACGTTTAAGTCAGAATCGATAGCCTTGTAGACAAAAGTTTGAGTCTGTCATGTGGTTCTTACCAATCCTGTCCCCCATAACTTTGCCCTCACTATATATACCGTATTTTCCGGACTATAAGTCGCACTTTTTTTTATAGTTTGGCTGGTCCTGCGACTTATAGTCAGGTGCAACTTATTTATCAAAATTAATTTGACATGAACCAGAGAAATGAACCAAGAGAAAACATTACCGTCTACAGCCACTAGAGGGCACTCTATGCTGCTCAGTGCTCCTGTAGTCTACAGTGAAAACATAGAGCGCCCTCTCGCGGCTGGAGATGGTAATGTTTTCTCTTGGTTCTTGGTTCTAAATAAATGCGATTTATAGTCCAGTGCGACTTATATATGTTTTTTTCCTCATCTTGACGTATTTTTGGACTGATGCGACTTATACTCAGATGTGACTTATAGTCCGAAAAATACGGTATATATTTATTGTGCACTACACACTTCACAATTTTGAATGATTTGCACCTGCTTGTTTCCTCACAATGAGGCACAAAGTCGCCTTCCAAAACCTTCACTCTCTCTGTTCCTGTCTAGAGGAAAAACTTCCTCTCAGCTGCCAAACTCCACCCGAACTGCTGAGACTATCATAACATTTAAGAAGCATCTGAAGACACACCTCTTTTGCAAGCACTTAACTAATCCACAACCATAAACAAAGGACCTTAGTATAACCCCTTTTTATTTAGTAATACTTTGTGTACTAATCTAAGTGAATAAACTTGGATATTAATATGGTTTGCTCTATGAGAAATTGCTTGTGATGTTCCTCATTTGTTTAAAGGTATCTACTAAATGAATGAATATAACATAAAATGGAATCCGTGCATAAAACCAACATAGCACAAAAATAACACTATTTACTGAGCATAACCCACATATCTCCATAAAGCATTTTTTCAGTAGCATAATGGACGCTGATGTGTTTGCCTACGTTTATCTTAACAATAAATGTGGTTATCTTGTCACATTCATTACTTTTACACTTATCTCTATAACGCAGCACAGTCAGACCTCTGCATTATGTGAGCTTTGAGGATTGTGAAACACTCAGGTCACATGTTTGCTGTGTTCCACATGTCGGTCTACCACGAAGAACAGAAACTCATGTGCATGTCCATCTGTGTTGATACTGTCCACACATTTCCCCACGTCTGCTGTGGCCATGGGGTAATGTTGTTGTTTGTCAGGTGCTCTTCCTGTGTGTCGAGAACTCACATGTCTAGACCAACGGCAAGTGTCTAACCCATCTAGCTATTCCTTTGTTAACATGTTGACATCTCAGAATAAGATCAATAGAATTGTGTCAGACTCAGAGCCTGTTATTAAATGAATGTCAGCTGTCTTCAGCGCATCTAGTCACTCTCAAATAGCCCTGTGGACATTCTACCATCGCACATAAATTGCTTCCTGAAAGTCAAAGTCAAATAAAAAGCGATGAGAACTGATTTTGTTAGAGATAACGCTGGTTGATATGCTTTTATCAGACTAATGCAACACATCCTAAGGCTGCTTCTTTAAAAGTACTTTTATGAGCGTGAATTAGTACGGTGACTCAGTCTGTGTTTGCATCGCAGAGTGCCACAAAGTCTCACCATGATACATACACATACCAATCTGTGGATTCCTGTTCTCGTAGCCAGTCTATTAGCTTCTCTCCTGTAATTACATTGACCTTTAATGTGCCTCTCCCGTAAGTATTACACTGGTAAATTAAAGGTCTCTGCTGATCCCGACAAAACACCCCCAATCCCTCTTCACCCTTTCTTATGTAAATGCTTTGGATGTTGCTTTTTTTTTTTCTTCAGAGGTCGGTCGAGAATTGCTTTACTATTTGTACACTCTTAGTGCTGTTTTCTAAGGCAAGCATCATTATTTTATTACTTTTGATCATTGCTTTGCAATGCTCTGGCAACCAATATCACTCAAAACACAAAAACCTTTACACCAACTTAAAAAAAAATCTAATTAAAACTAAATCTAGGATTTTTTTTCCCTTAAATTATATTTATATTAATTTAAATCAAAATAAATGACAAAAAGAAAGAATCAACACAGAAAATTCTTTATGGGGAGTTTTTCTTTTTCTTTTTTGTACAAAACAGGTTTAAGCCAGAAACATTTTGTGCACTAAAAATGAACAAGATAAAGGCACTTTAAGTAAATGACTTAAATGTATTTCAGACTTGTCCTCACAAACACTTTTATGTACATTGTAGTTACTGTATCAGACACAGTAAGAATGTTCACTGCGTAATGCTTTAGCAAACACACGCCCAGCAACTCCCAATGTGGGCAGCGTGTTTGGCAAACGATTTACACTGTTTGCATGAAACTGGTTTAAGACTTTTGTTTTGTTTCACTTTTTCAATTTCAGGTTAATCACGGTCTTCAAATGGATTAGTCCTGTTATGTTGCAACTGTCTGAGTGTCGGCATTGACATGTTGTTGGATTGTTTCAGGTAATATTTAAACATTCCAGGTACATACTGTGTGTTTTAATGTATATAATGCCCCAAGTGCTATAAAATGGTATATATTTATAGATGTTAAACCGGTGCAAGCAACGGAAATAAATAATAATGCACTTACAGGAAACAAATGGGGTGACATTTTTATACACAATGAGCTTGGGAAAGGCTTTGTGTGTCCATACGCTCCCTCACAGATGTCTGTGACAGGATTTCAGAGGAAATTCCCATCTGTTTTTTTGGTTGTAGTAGAATTATTATTGCACAAAAAAATGACTTATGTCTCAGTCACTGCTCACATATCAGGGTCGGTTACATTTATCAAACACAAAATGTCAGAACCTAAGTGGCACAGTAGCTCTCGATGATACATTTTTGTTAAAATGTATGTTTAAAAAAATGCGAAAAGTTCACATTCATGAAAAAATATCAATAAGCAATACAGCAAATTTTAAATAGTCATAATTTAAATTGCTGCATTTGGTTTTTAATCTGACTTCTCTATGAAGCAAACTACTGTACTACTGTAGACCCACTTTGTAATAAGTATCCTTAACTACTAAAGTGCTTACATGTTAATTAACATTTGATACAATGTACGTGTAGTTGAACCTACTTCTACCCCTTAAACCTGACTATACTACCAAACCTGCCTCTAACTTTACCTGTATCCCACTTCAATAGCAGCAAAAGTGTTTTAACTAAACAGGTACACTGTACCTAACAATTCAATATTTTATTATTAAGTACTGTAGTATTTAAAGACACCTGATATTAATTAGGACCGAAAGAATATTTTGCAATCAAGAACCTCAAAATGTATCCTTGCTGCAACTGTTGGTCTAACACGAGGTTCATTCTAGTTTATATGTCTCAAAAAACTTTTTATAAAGAACAAAGTGTAGATGTTAGTTTTATAGTGTACTTGTCACCCGTAATGCAGCATAATGTGAGCTTACATAAGGATTTTGAAACATGTTGTACATATTTTGCATACACCAACTGCAAGATTTATTATTGAATTGTGTGATAACGACACGAGCAGTCACAAAGAAGATCATTAGTGAAGATGGGGTCCAAAGGGTTGTTTATTTAAGCAGGTGTGCAAAATATGCAAATAAATAGGTATAAGAGCTTAAAACAAAGATTGTAATAAAAACAGTCTACAACTAGAACTGCAAGTACTAAAAACAGTAACAACTCCCCTCTACAACATCGAGGCTGGAGTTTCCCTTGCTGCTACACAGCACAACAATCATGTCCAAGTTCTCTATCTGTCCATCCCCAACTTCTAGAGGAGGCCATCTTAAATACACATTTTTTCCCGCTATTCCCAAATTTGAACATACCATTTTATTTTATTTTTTATAAAAAAAACTCTTGCCTCTTGACTCTTATTATATACATAATTTAGAAACAAGATTTTAAATAAATACAATTTAAAAGGAGAACAAATAAACCAAAACATCTGCACCAACATTAACAGTGAAATCCAGGATGGTAGACATTTTCAAAGTCTCTCCATCACAAATTGTTAATATTCTTGTCTTTCAAATATTGGTTACCCAAATATGGGGGGGGGGGCAAATATTTTTTTATATGAAATGAAATCAGCATCTTCAAAAAGCTGGTCAGCAGAAGGAAGCATGAAGTGCTCCAAGATTTCTAGGTAAATGGGTGCAGTGACTTTGGTTTTCAAAAAACACAATGGACCAACACCAGCAGATGACATTGCACCCCAAATCATTACAGACTGTGGAAACTTAACACTGGACTTCAAACAACTTGGGTTATGAGCTTCTCCATCCTTCCTCCAGACTCTTGATTTCCAAATTAAATACAAAACCTGCTCTCATCTGAAAAGAGGACTTTGGACCAATCGCAACAGTCTAGTTCTTCTTCTCCTTAGCCCAGGTAAGATGACTCTGATGTTGTCTGTGGTTCAGGAGTGGCTTAACAAGAGGAATACAACAACTGTAGCCAAATTCCTTAACACTCTTGATGCCTTGACCCCAGCCTCAGTCCAATCCTTTTGAAGTTCACTCAAGTTCTTGAATTGATTTAGCTTGACAGTCCTCATAATGCTGCGGTTGGTTGTGCAACTTTTTCTTCCACACTTTTTCCTTCCACTCAACTTTCTGTTAACATGCTTGGATACAGCACTCTGTGAACAGCCAGCTTCTTTGGCTATGAATGTTTTGTGGCTTACCCTCCTTGTGAAGGGTGTCAGTGATTGTCTTCTGGACAACTGTCAGATCAGCAGTCTTCCCCATGATTGTGTAGCCTAGTGAACCAAACTGAGAGACCATTCTGAAGGCTCAGGAAACCTTAACAGGTGATTTAAGTTGATTAGCTGATTTGCATGTCACCATATTCTTATTTGTTGTAAATTGGTGGGTTTTTGTTAAATGTGAGCCAAAATCATCACAGTTAAAAGCAAAGACTTAAACTACTTCAGTCTGTGTGCACTGAATTTATTTAATACACAAGTTGCACAATTTGAATTGAATTACTGAAATCAATGAACTTTTCCACAAAATTTTAATTTATTGAGATGCACCTGTATATATTACAAATCATAATTTTGCACAATAAATCATGGGACATTATTTAGGCTTTTTAACATGTTTTAAAAGACAATGAAATCAAAATAGTCTTCTTTTTTTCTGAAATCCTTTCGCTTTCATTCATCTTGCAAATGTCAATTTTTTTTGTGCTTGCCTAAGGAAAACTGAAAACTAGGGTTTTTGTGTGGTTTCCAGGACATTGTTAGGTGGTTGATTGTTTACTGGCCCAACGAGTCCACCTTCAGTAGCTACAATACGTTTACATCTGTGATTATTAATGCTATTGCATTGATAATTAATATTCATCAGAATAAGGACTTAAAGGGAGAATTAACCACTAGCAAAATTGGCTGAAACCTGAAATGAAGCTGCTACATGCCTAGAGAAAACCTAGAAAAAGACCTGTGATATTCTCTTTCCCCCCCAAAAAAACTTCAACACCTATAATGCACATTTGATTTTGGCACCACCCCTCTGTTGATCCAACTGTCCATGGGAGGGAATCATTTTAAAAGAGTAATTTTAATGAAAGCCCTCAGGCTGTTAAAAGAATTCTGCTGTTTGCAGAATGATATAAAATCAATTATATATTTACTGCTAACATAACAATAAAAAGCTGTCTGAAAATGAGCTAACTTATCGTTTAATCGAAATAACCTCTTTACTCCTGTTTACATTTAAATTTTCCTGTTTACATGCATTTTTCCATTTTGTTGGAAACTATGTTTCTTGTTAAGAATGGTATTTTTTTTTTATTGCACTTTTATTCACTCTAATGCCCAACATAAAATGTTTAAAGGTGTCATTGTATTAAATGTCCACTTTTGTAGATTATAATTATTATTATTATCTATTTATATTTTTCATTTAGTTTCATTTAGCCAACCCAGAAAAGCTGAAGAGTAAACATGCAGCCAGTTTGTTATAAACTGCATGAGTTAAAAAGTGTGTTATACAGCGACCTATCTCAATTTGGTGCCGGTATTGATTTAACTAACTAGCTAGTTATTTGAATATGACCACCTCTGAGCAAAACATGGAGTCTGCCCTCTTCCCAGGCCTTTTTGTAAAAAGATAGCAAAGCTGAACGAAAAGTGAAACGAAAGTGTCTTTTGTTTTACTGGGTTTGAACAATGTACCGATCCTGGCATGCAACCTGCTCTGTGTTCGGATCTTTACACAGAATCCCAACTACAGATGAAACAAAAGCTAAATGGTTTAATTTTTTATTTGAAGGGAATGTCCAAGAAAGAGTGGACAAAACTTGCTTGTGTGTGCAAATGTTTATTTTTTTTGCTTGACTTTCAAACTTCGGCTAATGAGAAGCTATGGTCTAGCATGGAAATTGCATTTCGAGAATTATATATATATATATATATATATATATATATATATATATATATATACATGTAAATATAAATCTTGTTTGTATTCTTGTTAGCAAATGCTAACTTCTCGGGTATTTTATTGTAACGTTACTAGGAGCGTCAAACATTAAAGGCTTACGGGAGGTAGAAGCTTACAATATATGTGTGCTTACATTAGTTTTTATAGGAATTTGTGAAAGTAACAGTCCACAATAAAGTTGGCTAACGGTATCAGATATTGGTAGTGGTAAAGAGGGTGAACCATAAAAAAAAAAAGAATAATAATAAAAAAAATTCACAGGGCAAATATAGCACTGTTTGTCTGTATGGATGTTATTGTATGTGTTACACCCCTTTCACACTGCACGTCGGACCCGGCAAATTGACGGAACATTGCCGGGTCGCCTTCTGTGTGAAAGCAAACACGTCCCGGGATTGATTCCGGTACTGAACCCGGGTCGGGGACCTAGTAACATTGCCGGGTTCAATCCCGGGACGAGCGCTGTGTGAACATGCTGTGCTGTAGTGATGACGCACGTTATCGCGCGACTCTTATAAAAACTAATGTGCTGTTTTGAAGGAAGAACAACGTTCGCAAACAAAAAAAATATGTGCAAACTGTAATGAAGCAGAGATCAGTTAGTTCCTCACTTTCTGCGCTGATGCCGAGATTGTTTGCCAGCTTCAGTGAAAGTATAACGTGCCTAACGTTTTCGACTCATACATTACACGTCACAGCCTGATGTCACGTGTCTTTACGGGACCTTTACGGGTTGTGTGTGAACGCAGAAATAGAACTACTGAATAATAGAGTATGATAAGATTCCCTGGAATGGCTGTGACCTCACGGTCTCCACAGAAATCCTGGTGGCGAATGCGAGCTCCGTCAAGGTCTCTAAAGACATGCTCCTTGATTAACAGTGAAGTGGGAATTAATTATATGTTTTTCAACATCATCAGTAAACAGCTCCAGAGCGCCATTGCTCTCTCTGACAAAGTAAACATTGACGTTTTCCGGCTCATCTGATGTTTGGTCTACACTTGTGTTTGTGGTCACATATTTGTTCGTTTGGAGGGAAAGGAGCCACCCAGGGTCCGGCATGAGTGCTCACTGATGAGTAATCCATGTTTCCGAGGAATATGCAAACATGTCAATGCAAGATTAATACATTTAAGCAATGTCAGTTAAGTGGTCCATTTCAGACCGATGGGATACAGACGCTTGTTTTGGGAATAACAAACATGATAACCGACATATACTCATGATATACAAACATGTGTTTTTGAAGAAATCGTAACATTTAAAAAAAATTACTGTAAGTGAAGAATTGTTTTTTTTTTTTAATCCTAAAGGGTCAAAGGTGATGTGTGTCATGTTTTGGATGCTAAAATACTTTCTCCTATTCTAGGTTAATGAGATCTTTATAAATAAGCCAATCGAAGGATGGGTCCACCGAAAACAGTAAACAATGACTCCACTGGACTTTTTAAAAACAATGCCATGTTTATTTGAGCATCCCAAGCTACAATGAGTGACTCAGCTAATGTTACAAGTTTAGGGGTGGGACAACATGTTTGTCCAACCAATAGCAAACATATTTCAAACCGTTTTTATTTTTTTGTAATTCCACAGAAATAACATGCTCTATATTTAAAAAGGCGTGTTCAGGAATGCAATAACGATTTCATAACTTAATTAATCACTGTATGTTTTACTTTGTTTTACAAATTGGGGAAATTATATGTGGCAATCGAGAGCAGGTAACAGATGCTGTCAAAAAACATGAGGTCACCAAGAACAATAACTATAAAGATAATACTGATAACTATAGTATATAGTAACTATAGAAACTATTTGCTATGCGCACACACTAAGGTCTGCTGCTTTAAATGCTTAAATTAGGCCTTTACCTCAAGTATATGTATATATAGTTTTATGTTGTTGAGTCCCACATATGACATGCATGTGATGTGCATAGTATATAACTCCAAATACTGGAAAATAATTGTTAGAGATAACTGTTTGTATAGTGCGGAGTTGTGTGTTTAAGTTTGTATTAAGAGAGTGATGAGAGTACTGTTTGCTTTGTTTTTTTTTGTTGTTTTTTTTTGTGTTTGGCTGCAAATGTTGTATCAAACGATCTGCTGGTTTATTTGACCACTTTTGCCTGTTTGACTGATTTTGGATTGCCTTCGATTGGTTTTATTTGGTTCTGTAAATAGTAAATATTGTAAATACTAAACTGGGATAGTCTGGAGTTTTTTAAACTCCTTTGATCTCCGTTGAAACTTTTGATCTCTGTTTTTTTTTTTTTTTGGTGGGGGGGGGGTAGGTAGTTAGGGTAGTGAACTGTATTTTATTTTATTTTCTTTGTGATAGATAGAGATATAAAATAAAAACAAAAAACTAAATGTTTGTTTGTTATTTTGATGTTGTTAGCTCAAACTCCAATAAACTCATTGTTTTTGTCTCTGCAAGTCCTTTCGTGTTGCTCTTCTTCCCTAGACGGGGCATAACACTAAGAGAAAGTACTAATAAACAGTCAATATACTAGTAATATGCAGGCTAATAAGCAACTAGTTAATAATGAGAATTGGTCCCTAAACTAAAGTGTTACTGTAAAATGTTACAGTTCCATTGTTGCAATGTGTAACTATTGTCCATTCCTCTTTGTGCAAACTGCTTCCTTCCACTATTTTATTATTTATTTATTTACCTCTGAAACAAAAGTGCTTGATGACAGGCTCTAAGCAACCTTGAGACTTTAAAACAAGCAAATGAGCCAGAGTCAGATGAAAATAAATCTACAGAATATCACACCAACGAATGACGAAGATTTGTCAGTGTAACAAAGACTTTTACTTGATTATTTCCACATGTACATCATTTTCGAACGCTATCAGTTTGTGCTGCATTCTTTCTGTCTCTCTCTGTCTCATAGTGACTAATAAACAGCCCTATAAATAACATCAGAGTTTTGTAAAAACAGTGGAAAATGTTTGTTGTGGTTTTTTGTTTTGTCGTCTGAAGATCCTGCAGACATACAAACATGTAGGGCAGTAATTAGTGTCTGTTTAGTGGGTGAGCAGTTGGGTTCACAGGGACACCCCTCCGGCCCCTCCACCAGAGAGGAACAGTCAGCATACAGAGAGCAAGGGGGAAAATACATTATTTTAGCTGTGTAGCACATAAACTGGGTTTTGTGGGTTATGCTTTCATTTGTTGGGGCTTGCCGCAAATGTCCCCTTAAACAATGTCTGTCCAGATTGTCTGCAATCATGAAACTCAACAGTTCATCCTACACATTTAATAATATAAAATTGAAGTCTTAACTAGACCTCCTTGTTACCTTCAACATTAAGTGCTCATGTCGAGGGCCACCGATTTTGGATAAAGGGGACAATGTGGCTAAAATCTCCCTTAAACATTTTAACATACATGTCAAACATAGAGAGACTTCATTTTACTGAATTGATGAAGGATAATTTGTGGTAAAAAGGAGTTTGTTAACTGTTTATTTAAATTCATGTTAATATAAAAGTTTTACATATGGGCAATAGTCACCATGCAAATACCAGAGATCACCAGAGATTCTACAGAAACATCTGGATGCACTAATGTTTACTTTTTCCTTTTTTTTTTCCTTTGTCTGAATTATAAATTTTATATAAAGTGTAAAAATTCATTTCAAAACCTTCACAAATTATTTCTACTTAATAAAATCATTATAATTAATGTATTTGGTTGATTCAGTTATAGCAAATAATATTTTTGACTTATCATTTTTAAGTTGCATATTGTTTATTTTTTTATTTTTTTTTCAGTGTAAGAAATTTATTATTTTGCTTTTAGAAAATACAGTGTGAATTTGAAATGCAATATCAGTATACATATTTCACAAATAAAATGCCATTGTGATCAAATTATCATTATTATTAATAAAGAATATTAACATTAAATAATATTAACAGATACAACTTTTGATTTTAATAATTTTAATTTTTGTCCTGCAGATTTGCTTTATTCAACATCAAGAAGATCAAGCCCTGTCTTTCGGAACATGCTGCACAACTTAGAATAAGATCACAAGCACAGGAGGCACGGGCGGCGGACACAAGGCTGATGGTGGTTGACACAGGGACTTCGGTGGACAGCTGGTGGTGGTGCTCGATCCAGTGATGATCCCTTGAATCCCGGTGAGTGAGTAATCCACGTGAAGTAGTAGAAATCCAATGTTGCGTGACGATCCAGGAACGAACGACGAAGACAAGAAAACTGGGCAGGAACAAGGACACAGGAACAGCACGAGAGCACACCAGGGAGAAAACAACGATCTGACAACATGAAACACCAGTTACTGAACTTATAAAGGGACAAACAATTGAAACCAGCTGGCGCTGCTGATCATCGCTGATCAGTGACCACGCCCACACACACACACAACAGCACGCAAGACAAAAGAGAGACAGTGAATTCCTGAACCGTGACAGTACCCCCTCCCCTAAGAACGGAGAGGAATGTTCTTAGTAGAAAGCCATACTTTTTGACCAACGACGTATACGGGAGGCTTTGACCGGTGGCGATCGGCCTTGGCCTTGGTGCGTGCCCCCACTTGGAGAAGAGTCTCACGGGCTCTAGTCCAAGTGTGGTGACACCTCTGTACGAAGGCGTGAGCGGAGGGGACCGCGACTTCGGATTCCGTACTGGCAAAAACTGGTGGCTGGTAACCTAAACTACCCTCAAACGGTAACATTGACACTGACACTGGTAACGAGTTATGGGCGTACTCCACCATAGAAAGTTGTTGGCTCCAGGAGGAAGGATTCTTGGAAACCAAACATCGCAATACTCTCTCCAAATCTTGGTTGGCTCTCTCTGATTGACCATTGCTTTGGGGGTGAAACCCCGAAGAGAGACTAACCGTTGCCCCTAATAATTTACAAAACTCTTGCCAAAATTTGGACACAAATTGGGGACCCCTGTCGGAGACCACGTCCAACGGGAGGCCATGTAACCGAAAGACGTGATCTATGACAGTAACCGCTGTCTCCTTGGCTGAAGGTAATTTGGGCAAGGCAATAAAATTAGCCGCCTTTGAGAACCGGTCCACGACCGTCAAAACGACAGTCTTGCCCTGGGAGGGCGGGAGGGCGGTGACAAAATCTAGCGCGATGTGGGACCAGGGTCTCGAAGGGACTGACAGCGGTTGTAGTAACCCATCAGGGGGTCGGTTGGACGCCTTACCAGTGGCACAAACAGAGCAAGCCAAAACAAAATCACGGATATCACGAGCCATTAACGGCCACCAGAATCGTTGCTTAACCAAAAAACTGGTACGATTGACTCCTGGATGACAGGCTATACTGGAGCAATGACCCCACTGGAGACCACTAATGTCTCGGGTAAAATACACTCGGGAGTAGACGGGCGTTCGGAATGGTCAAAAATACGAGATAAGGAATCGGGTTTGATGTTTTTGGAACCCGGGCGGTACGAAAGAGAAAAATCAAAACGACCGAAAAAAGTGCCCACCGAGCCTGCCTAGAGTTGAGTCTTTTAGCAGTTCTAATGTATTCTAGGTTCTTGTGATCGGTCCAAACGATAAAAGGTACCCCCGAACCTTCTAGCCAGTGCCGCCATTCCTCCAGTGCTAACTTGACTGCCAACAACTCCCGGTTACCAATGTCATAATTACGTTCGGCAGGTGATAAACGATGAGAAAAAAACGTGCAAGGGTGAACCTTATCGTCTGTGGCAGAACGCTGAGAAAGAACTGCTCCTACCCCCACCTCTGACGCGTCGACCTCCACCACGAACTGCCGTGATGGATCAGGGGCAACGAGGATGGGAGCCGAAACAAAGCGGCTCTTGAGTTTGGCAAATACAGCCCTTCGCTGTATCAGACCACCTGAACGTCGTTCTGGGGGAGGTCAAGGCGGTCAGAGGAGCGACTAGTTGGCTGAGGTTACGAATAAAACGTCAATAGAAATTGGCGAATCCTAGAAACCTCTGTAGGGCCTTACGGGAATCTGGACTTGGCCAATCTATCACAGCCTTAATCTTATCAGGATCCATGCGCACTCCCTCAGACGAGACGATGTACCCTAAGAAGGGAACGGACTGTGCATGAAATACGCATTTCTCCGCCTTGACAAAAAGCCCTTTCTCTAGCAACCTCTGAAGCACTCGTCTGACGTGCTGAACGTGTTCCTGGAGAGAAGAGGAAAAGATCAATATGTCATCCAGGTAAACATATATGAATTGATCAACCATATCTCTCAGCACGTCATTGACGAGTGCCTGGAAGACCGCGGGCGAGTTGGAGAGCCCGAAGGGCATAACCAAGTATTCAAAGTGCCCTCTAGGGGTATTAAATGGAGCCTTCCATTCATCTCCCTTTCTTATGCGAACCAAATGATAAGCGTTTCGTAAATCCAATTTTGTAAAGATAGATGCTCCCTGCAATCGTTCGAAAGCTGAAGACATCAACGGCAAAGGATAAGTATTCTTTACCGTGATGTTGTTCAACCCTCGATAATCAATGCACGGTTGCAGAGAACCATCCTTCTTCCCCACAAAAAAGAATCCCGCCCCCGCTGGAGATGAGGAAGGTCTAATGAATTTGGATGCTAGAGAATCAGAAATATATTTCTCCATAGCCTCCCTCTCTGGAACAGAAAGTGAATATAACTTGCCCTTGGGCGGAGACCCACCTGGTACTAAATCTATAGCACAGTCATAGATACGATGTGGAGGAAGAGAAGCAGCACGAGACTTACTGAACACTTCTCTCAGGTCCTGGTACTCCTCGGGCACGTTAGATAAATTCACCACCTCCTTCTGGAAAACAGACACACGTACATACGAACACGCAGACACCAGACATGACTCATAACACTTATTACTCCACATGGAAATGGTGTTGTGCCCCCAATTGACTCTGGGATTGTGTTGAGTGAACCAAGGGTGACCAAGAACGATGGGTGCCAGAGGTGAACTTATGAGGAGGAATGTTATAGTCTCAGTGTGGTCGCCGGATGTGATGAGAGTGATGGGTTCGGAGGCATGAGTAATGTTGGGGAGCTGTTGTCCGCTGAGAGCCTGGACAGTGATGGTGTGAGTGAGGGGGGTAGTGGAAATGTGGAGATGATTAGCCAGTTTAATGTCCATAAAATTACCTTCGGCCCCTGAATCCAATAATGCTTGGGTGTCGTGAGTGTTGGTTGCCCACCTTAGTCTTACCGGAAGGAGAGTAGCTGATGATGTGGTGGATGAGGTCTTCCCGGTGGAGATCCCGCCCGATAGGAGCCTCATAGTCACTATCGGGCTAGGTCCTTTAAACGGGCATGAGTGGATGAAGTGGCCCGTCCTCCCGCAGTACAAGCACAGTCCATGGGATCTCCGCCGTTCCTTCTCCTCCTGGGAAAGCCGAGCTCTACCCACCTGCATGGGTTCCGGATCGTGGGGGGGGCTGACCGCATCCGGAACTTCAAGACGTCGATTCTCCATGCCGCGAACTGGATGATCCTGCTGGAAACAGCCCATACGGTTCAGCCGAGCATCTACTCGAAGAGCCAATTCGACGAGCTCATTGAGACTAGTAGGCAGGTCCAGCATGTAAATTTCTCTCTGAATACGGTCAGCCAACCCATGCAGGAATCTGTCCCACTGCACCTCCTCGTTCCAACGACACTCTGCAGCCAGGGTGCGGAACTGGATGGAGTACTCCGACACCGAACCGTGACCTTGGCGAAGATCGGCGAGTAGTCTGGCCGCCTCCCTACCCGCCGCCGCCCGATCGAAAACCCTCCTCATCTCCTCGGAGAGTGCCTGGAACGAGGCGCAGCATGGGTCTTGATTCTCCCACACCGCCGTTCCCCAGAGAGCCGCCCGGCCGGAGAGTAGCGTTAACACAAACGCAACCTTGGATCGCTCTTGGTTGAACGTAAGAGGCTGTAATGCAAAGTGCATAGAACATCGGGTCAGAAAAGTTCTGCAAAACTCTGGTTCACCTGAATATCCTTTGGGTGTTGGCAGACTCGGTTCGCGCCGCGGCTGTGACTCTGGAAGAGGGGGTGGAGTCGGCGGTGTGGGTGGCGCAGTGGAGACTCGGAGCTGTTGGATCTGCTGGGTGAGCTCGGACACCTGCGTCACAAGCGCTTGGACCGCCCGCCCTGTGAGGGAGATGTCTTCCTCCTGAGAGTCCATTCTAGCGATACTTCGAGCTGCAAACTCGTCCCATGTAGAAGCGCCTGCTACATCCATAATGGGTCAGATCGTTCTGTAACGTATGACAGACACAGGATGTAAACGCAAGGCATATTTATTGATGAACAGCAAAAAGTCAGAATAAGATCACAATCACAGGAGGCACGGGCGGCGGACACAAGGCTGATGGTGGTTGACACAGGGACTTCGGTGGACAGCTGGTGGTGGTGCTCGATCCAGTGATGATCCCTTGAATCCCGGTGAGTGAAGTAGTAGAAATCCAATGTTGCGTGACGATCCAGGAACGAACGACGAAGACAGGAAAACTGGGCAGGAACAAGGACACAGGAAGAGCACGAGAGCACACCAGGGAGAAAACAACGATCTGACAACATGAAACACCAGTTACTGAACTTATAAAGGGACAAACAATTGAAACCAGCTGGCGCTGCTGATCATCGCTGATCAGTGACCACGCCCACACACACACACAACAGCACGCAAGACAAAAGAGAGACAGTGAATTCATGAACCGTGACAGTCCAGGCTGGACTATTGCAATGCCCTCTTGGCAGGTCTTCCAGCCAATTCTATCAAACCTTTACAATTAATCCAGAACACGGCAGCAAGATTAATTTTTAATGAGCCAAAAAGAATGTTTGCCTACAAAACTACCACTGGCTCTGCACCAATTTACCTAAATTTGTTACTTCAGACTTATGTGCCTCTAGAAGCTTGCATTCTGCAAGTAAATGTCGCTTGATTGTGCCATCCCAAAGAAGCACAAAGTCACTTTTACGGTCTTTTAAATTAAATGTTCCCTCCTGGTGGAATGACCTCCCCAACTCAATCTGGACAGCTGAGTCCTTAGCCATCTTCAAGAATCGGCTTAAAACACATCTCTTCCATCTTTATTTGACCCTCTAACTTTAACACTCACTATTCTAATTCTATTCTTTAAAAAAATCTAACTACCTTTCTAATCTTTTTATATTCTATTTACTTTTCATTTATTATGCAATTGTATGTGTGTGTCTGTATGTGTAAAGACCTCTAACACTAGCTTGCTCTATTCTTTTTTATTCTATCTGTTTTCTTTATATTATATTATTTAAAATCCCATGCTAGGTGTACTGTGTTAACCTAACTGAGACTTGTTATAGCACTTATATATCATTGCTCTTTTTGTTGTTTTTGATTGCTTCCATAGTCCTCATCTGTAAGTCGCTTTGGATAAAAGCGTCTGCTAAATGAATAAATGTAAAATGTAAATGCAATAATTTATTAGTAAATGTTGAAACTAGTATTAGCTAAAATTAACAAATGCTTTAAAATTCTTCTTTGCTAGTTCATTTTAACTAATTTAGTAGTTAAACAGTTAATTTAAAATGTCTATATATATATATATATGTATAAAGATTCCAGTTCTCCCTGAAGTTTTGATACAGACTTCTGATGTTTACCATTCCACTGAGTAGTGATGCTGTGTAAAACTGTAGACAACAGACGGTTGCTGATGACTAAATGTTAGTCCAGACTGAGTCTGATAAACAGGAAAAGAGATAGTATGGATGAAGAGTTAGAATCACAGGAAGACATCGTCGTGTCACGTCATGGGAATGTCCTCAGTGAAAAGACAGACAGACCAATAAATAAAAGTTTCCTAGTTTATGTATCTTTCCCTTCTCTTAAACACCAACTTAAGAATAACATACATTCAAACGGTTAAATAATACATTTACTCATTTAGCAGACACTTTAATCCAAAGCGACTTACAAATGAGGACAATAGAAACAATCAAAATCAACAAGAGAGCAATACACTCCACTTATTACATCGCTTCTTACTAAATAAATAAAGCAATATGCAATAGAAAGCAATATATATATATATATATATATATATATATATATTTTTTTTTTTTTTTTTTTTTTTTTTTTTATTATAGTTCGTCCAAGTTATTTTATTTTATTTTCATTTCTTTTTCTCAAAAAAATGTGATATATTTATCCACAGCTAAACTTCAATTGCGTTGGCAATACAAATGTCATGCTAACGATACACTGTCATACTGAAACCAAATGCGTGAGTTCGTTTTAAGTTTAAGAATGTGAGTTATGAGACAACCTACAAGTTGTTTTCAAATCAATTCCCCAATTATTTGTCTCCATTTTAGTTCGACTCAAAATTCAAAATCTCTCTTCAGACGATCCGATTTCTTTTATATCAGCTCCTTTATAATCTCTTCAAGAGTCAGTATTCTCACTCATAAACACATGTGGATGTGCATCTTGGCAGGACAACAACAGGCCTCAAAATAGCCCCAGTGAAAGAGGAAGTCTAAATACAACCAGGACAGGAAGAAAAGTGTGTGAGAAGTATAAACACATCAGGAAGTGACGCATATCCACCTTCCTCCTTCCCTCTCTCTCTCTCTCTCCCTTTCCCCCCAGTAACAGCATCTGCTAATATCAGGATTAAAAGACCATATTATCTGCTCCTTTATTCTGCTGTGTGTGCACTGCACTGCATCATGGGAAGGTATTTTGCCAATGAGAGCTAAATTCTAATGAGAATGGAAGTGAACGACTAAACACATGGAAAGTTTCTTTCACTGTTTTTCCCATAGGACTGAGAAACTGCTCCGTGAGTGTTTGTTCTCTACAGGTGTGTGACAGAGAGCGGAAGTAGATGACCTCTTCCTCTCGCTCTCTTTGTTTCTCTCTCCTTTTCCGTCTCATTCACTTGTTCCTTCCAGCTGGCTTTGTTGATATACGTCCAGCCTCCACATTCTCACACGTTTGGAGAGCGGTTATTGTTTCTCAAACAGCGGAAGAGGAGAATATCTCCAGCTGTGGAGTGGGTGTAAATGCACACGTGTGCGTAGTGACACTGAGAAGTCAAGGCAGTGACTACAAGACATCATGATCGGCACAAGGACAAGGACAAGAGTCCTGCTCTGAAACTCTGCCTAGAGCTGTCGCCATCTATTGGAAAGTGAAGCGAATCTCTCCGAATAACTCTTTCAAAATTCGGTCTTATTTTAGTGGTTCTCAACCCTTTTGACCCCCTTTGTCCAAAACAATATGCTACACTGGTTTACTCACAATTAACACCCAGCAAAATAATTTAGTGCTCTGCATAATTAGAAAAAAAACCTATACATTCTAAAAACGCCCATGGTTTAAAAAATAATTTTTACATGACTAAAGTTCCTTGGGTGAGAACCACTGCCTTGATGTGACATTAACACATTAAATGTTTTGAGAGTTTGTCTGTGTAAAACATTGGACCCCACAGGGTGCAGCTCTGTGATGTCGATTCACCAGGAGAATTCTTCTTTGCCGTTTTTCAATTCATGAGTAAAATAAAGTCAGTGGTAAAAATAACTACTTAGACCATAGGGAAATCTTAAGAGAACCCATTTTGAATGAGTCTTGTCCAGGTTTTGACGTCACAGCTGACGCACTCTACTGACCTTCATGGCTTGGTAAAAAGGAAAAAACTAACAAACAACCAAAAAAGACTAAACACCAACATATTGCTGAGTTTTTTCATAAAGAAAAAAAAAAGTAGAAACATGACGCTTAAAAAAGAGTAATGAAAGTATCCTGCTCTTACCATCTGATCCCATCACAGTACATGTATAACCACATCATCTTCGGCCATGTGTCTGTATGCTTCATCAGCCACTATCACTGATTAGAAGCTGAGGTACACAATGTTGTCATCTCTTTAAATCTGTACCTATCACTTCCGACAGGATTTAGTGCTGAAATCGTGACATAGTGGTTGTGCTGGTAAACACCACGTATATCAAACTTTAATAGGAGGAAGTCATTACAATTGGCCTGACCCCTCCTTGACCCTTGATCAGATTAAAGCAGAGCCAAAGGTCAGGATGGGCAGGACTTCTGCTCTCAATTCTCCACTCATCCAGCCAACCAAATGTGGCCTTCGTCCTAAACAATCAGCTTTTGGTATTGGCCCAGGAGTCACATTACATATACAGTTTTAAGAAAAAAAAAAAAATCATGAGCATCAATGTATTCTTATTATGATTGTTATTGAGGTCAATCATTGTCCTGTTGAATGACCGTTTTGCACAGTCTTACGTTTAGTTTCCTTTCAGTAAATAGTAAAATAAAAATGAAAAAATGAAAAGAAAAGAAAAAAGAAAAGAAAGAAAATTAGCAGTGACCTTATGCTGTTATTTTTCCAAAAGGAGATATTTATGTATGCATCTGCTTTCCATACAAACATGTTTATAGTCACTATACACTGTAAAAAAAACAAACAAAAAAAAAGTCACACACACACACACACACAGGCTTCGGTAAAACTTCAATGTTAACTTCCCTTACTATGTATTAAAAAATGTATATTTCAATCAAATTTTATTGTAAATACTCAATATTGTTGAATGTACCGTTTTTGGAAGTAAAAAGAGAATAAGTAATCTGATCATTTACAGTTAAAATTGTAAACTGAATCCTAGATTTCTCTGTGGGATTTGAATATTTTTGTTTCGTATGAGTTTTTCTTATCAGTCATGTACATGTTTTACATCTTATGTCATCATTAATGTTTATGGCATTATTTACGGTTGTGTGTTACCATGATAATGTCAAAATAGTTTGTTTTATTTTATTTTTTTTCAATTACAGTGGTTTTAATCTGGTTAATAAGTTGTTCCATAAAGTTGTTTATGTTTTTACTGTATGTGTTAAATATATGTAATAAAATTGGTAAAAACAGGTGACAGGGTTTTTGTTGTTGTTGTTGTTGTACTAATAAACAGCCAGTATCTTAGTTATACAGACTAATAAGAAGTTACTAGTGACTAGTTAACTAGTTAATAGTGTTCCCTAATCTAAAGTGTTACTGATTCATATGCAAACAGACTGAAATTCAGGTATTATCACCATTCAGTAATAAAGTTAGTCTCCACTCAAGCTCTAACATTTTATTTTTTATTATGTGTATTCAGTGGAGCTGCAGTAGCGAGAAGATTTTCCTAAATAAAAAACTAGACTACAGTTTAAATGTCTCTCTGTTCCTCACACTATGAATCATACAGCATCAGAAGACTTGGAACATATAGTCATATGTATTGTCATTAGGACATTTTTGTCCTTCCTGGAGCTTGACAGACGTGGTCACTATAAACTGTCATTGTATGTTACTCATGAGCTGCGTGAAGATTCTTTGTATTCCATGGAAGGAAAAATGGACATTGAGTAAATAAATTAACAGTTCACCCCGAAACTCAGCTGATCTCGATCAGGACAGAAATATGCACAGATTTGAATGCATAAGTATGTATGCTAAAACAGTTCAAAACAGCTGAAAACAAAAATATGTTGGTGAGTTTGATGTGAGCCATGAGGGATGGATTGTTTAACTGGAGGAAGCGAAGTGTATTTTTGGTCGAAAGCAATGGTTTAAAGTTGAAAGCATTATTGGGTTTTTGAAAGGCGCTATATAAATAAATAAATTATTATTTGTATTTTTTATTATTAATAAAACAACCTTAATGCTGTATTTTTTTATTTTTACAAACACAAACACTTTCCACTTTGTCACACCCAGGGGCTGGCTATGCTTTAACTAAGCCACACCCCTTCTCAACTTCCACCTCGAGGAGGTCCCCAAACCCGACCCAATGGCCAAACAACACGAGAACAAGTAAGTGATAAAACAATCTTTATTTAAATATCTAAAAATAGCTTGGGGAATAGGGAAAGGGCAATTAAAACTAAACTCTGACTCGGCCCTCCAGATGGGCTATGGCCGGGAAGAGGTCAGGGAGCAAGGGGGCCACGGGGATCCGGGGCGTGGGACTCGGGCCCCGGCCTGAGTCTTAGGTATCCGTAGCGCCCTCCTTCTTCCTCCTCTTCGCTGAATACAGCTCACGGTAAGTACTGGTTCACACAGTTCGTTCTCGAGGTGCTCACTCTCTTTCTCTTCCTCCACAGGCAACGGGCTCTTTCTCTTTCTCCACAGGCAACGGCTGGGACACACAGGCACAGTTAATTCAGCTTGGTTTTGCTCTCACCTCTTCGCTGATTACAGCTCACAGTAAGTACTGGTTCACACAGTTCGTTCCTTGGGTGCTCACTCGCTTTCTCTTTCTCCACAGGCAACGGCTGGGACACACAGGCACAGTTAGTTCAGCTTGGTTCTGCTCTCACCTCTTCGCTGATTACAGCTCACAGTAAGTACTGGTTCACACAGTTCGCTCCTTGGGTGCTCACTCGCTTTCTCTTTCTCCACAGGCAGCGGCGTAAGTACAGGTTTCCTCAGTCTCTCCTCGTGTTACCCCCTCTCTCTCCTTTTCTCTCCACAGGTATCAACTTGGGCACAATAGCACAGTTAATTTGCTTTGAATGGCTCTCACCTCTGGGCTGGACACAGCGTACTGTAAGTACAGGGTTCGCTCTATTCCTCCTCGTGTTATTCACTCTCTCTCTCCTTTTCTCTCCACAGGTATCAACTTGGGCACAATAGCACAGTTAGTTTGCTTTGAATGGCTCTCACCTCTGGGCTGGACACAGCGTACTGTAAGTACAGGGTTCGCTCTATTCCTCCTCGTGTTATTCACCTCTCTCTCCTTTTCTCTCCACAGGTATCAACTTGGGCACAATAGCACAGTTAGTTTGCTTTAAATGGCTCTCACCTCTGGGCTGGACACAGCGTACTGTAAGTACAGGGTTCGCTCTATTCCTCCTCGTGTTATTCCCTCTCTCTCCTTTTCTCTCCACAGATATCAACTTGGGCACAATAGCACCGTTAGTTTGCTTTGAATGGCTCTCACCTCTGGGCTGAACACAGCGCACTGTAAGTACAGGTTTCCTCTGTTTCTCCTTGTGTTACTCACTCTCTTTCCTTTCCTCTCCACAGGTATCAACTTGGGCACAATAGCACAGTTAGTTTGCTTTGAATGGCTCTCACCTCTGAGCTGGACACAGCGTACTGTAAGTACAGGGTTCGCTCTATTCCTCCTCGTGTTATTCACTCTCTCTCTCCTTTTCTCTCCACAGGTATCAACTTGGGCACAATAGCACAGTTAGTTTGCTTTGAATGGCTCTCACCTCTGGGCTGGACACAGCGTACTGTAAGTACAGGGTTCGCTCTATTCCTCCTCGTGTTATTCACTTCTCTCTCCTTTTCTCTCCACAGGTATCAACTTGGGCACAATAGCACAGTTAGTTTGCTTTAAATGGCTCTCACCTCTGGGCTGGACACAGCGTACTGTAAGTACAGGGTTCGCTCTATTCCTCCTCGTGTTATTCCCTCTCTCTCCTTTTCTCTCCACAGATATCAACTTGGGCACAATAGCACCGTTAGTTTGCTTTGAATGGCTCTCACCTCTGGGCTGAACACAGCGCACTGTAAGTACAGGTTTCCTCTGTTTCTCCTTGTGTTACTCACTCTCTTTCCTTTCCTCTCCACAGGTATCAACTTGGACACAAAACACAGTTACTCTGCTTTGGATGGCTTTCACCTCTGGGCTGGACACAGCGTACCGTGCTATCTCCGGAGATCTGAAGCACGCTCACAACATATACTGTACTGAACTAGGCTAGGACCAGCAATCTCCTTGTCCTCCCACGCCGAAGTGCGTGAAGGCGGGGGTTTATCTGACAGGACACACGGCAATACACAGCAGCCCACAGCAATATACAGCACCACGTCAAAATTATAGGTTTTCACAGCACGAAGACTCACCCACCACACTCAGTGTACGGAAAGGACACCCGTCTTCCTTCACTTCGCTTGGTTCGGATCTGGCGATGGAATATGCGGCCTAGCTAGTGATGTCGTCGTTGTGACTACTTCAATAAGTATTCCTTCGGCTCTCCCACCACACTATATTAGGGGTAGGGCCGCCCTCCTCCTCCTGGAGAGATCTACACAACGCCAGGTCAATATACAGGGCACTTTCGACTGGCTCTTAGTACTCACATCAATGCCACTTCCAATCCCCTTTTTCACGTCGTCTCAGTTCGCCGTATAATCTGTTCACTTCTCAACCTTTAAGGTTCGCGATGTCTTCACAATCATACAATTCCAGCCTGAGGGAGAGAGAGAGTTAGACAGCTACCAGCAGCGTACCAAAACGGGCACAACCCAGTGCTTCACACACACCAAAAAGAGCTTCCCAGACTGGGAAATAACTTGGCCTTAAGTACTGCCTTGTCCAGCGTATCCTCCAATCACCAACCGCTGTCCCTAACTAGGCACAGGTGCATCGAATTCCCTGATTTTCCTTCTTACGGCGCTACCGGAAGTTCCGGTGTTCTGTTTTTCCGGTCCGGGCGGAAACGCTTCCGGGCGGAACCAAACTTCCCGAATTTTGGTTCCGCCCCTAAAGATCGTCACCTTGTGACATCCTCCCCCGCCAATCCGTTCTAGTCCCTAGAACGTCCTCGGGCTGTCCACTCCCCATAGCGGGCAGGGGGTCGGCCTCGGTTCTCTCGCCGGGATCGTCTCACTGGTGAATCGGGCTCAGCTTGTTCAGGGGCTGCTTCTGGTTCTCTCGGGGCGATCGGGGGTGGTGCCACCACGGGTCTCCCTGGTACCACAGCCCAACCTTCAATCCAGGGGGCCGCTGGTACAGGTTCCGTGGGGACTTCTTCCACGGCTTCAGGGTAGTTAGGGCATGGGCGAATCATGTTCCGGTGCACCACACGATCGGGGCCTGACTTCCCTTCTGGCCGGATGGTATAGACCGGCTGCCCCGGCCTCTGCTGCCGGCAGACTACATAAGGGGTGGCCTCCCAACGGTCACTCAGTTTCCCCTTCCCCTGCCGCCGATTATCTCTCACCAACACCCTCTCTCCTGGCAGTAGAGGGGCTTCTCTAGCAGTCCGATCATACAACCGCTTACTTTTCTCTCCTGCCGTCTGTATCCTTTTCGACACCTGCTCGTAGGCGAAATGCAAGCGCTGGTGATGGCGCCCCACCCACTCCGTTACACTTGCTTCCTCTTGGTCGGCTATCACTCCTAGGACCAGGTCAGTAGGCATTCGTATGTGTCTGCCAAACATCAGGTAAGTGGGAGCGTAACCCGTAGTACTATGTATACTGTTGTTATAGGCCTGTAGGAGGTTTGGCAAGGCACTCACCCAATCGTCCTGCCGTTGTTGGTCCAAGGTCCCCAGCAGCCCCAATAGGGTCTGATTGAATCTCTCACAGCCGCCGTTCCCCTGAGGATGATACGAAGTGGTGTGAGTTTTCGTGCAACCGTACAACTGGCATAGTTCTCTAATTACCCTGGACTCAAAGTTGGCTCCTTGATCGGAGTGCAGAAACTCCGGGCATCCGAACGTCTGGAAGACGGCCCGCCATAAAACTGTAGCGGTGGTGGTTGCAGTCTGGTCGAGGGTGGGGATAGCCCAAGCGTACTTTGTGAACAAATCCGTTATTACCAAGATGTTCTGGTAGCGATCTCGTGGTCGGCCCAGTGTCAAGAAGTCCATAGCCATGATATGAAGGGGGGCCTTCGCATGGATGGGTACCATTGGCGCTCGGACCTCCCGTCTGGACTTAAACAATATGCATCTCGGGCAAGCTTGAATTAGGGCGTGCACCGATGCCTCTAGCCCGGGCCAAAAGAAGAATCTCCTAAGCAGGGACACGGTCCTCTCCTGTCCCTGATGCCCCAACTGGTTGTGGTACGCCGAAACTAAAGCCGTTACCTCATCTGCGGGTACCACGATCTGGCGTACTTCTTCGCCCAACTTCGGGTCACTGACCCTTCTGCACAAAACGCCATCTCTCAGCTCCAGCCTGTCCCATTGCCCCAGCAGCCTCCTCCCAGTATCCGTCTGGGCTAACCTCTCCGCTGGCGTCAGCCGTCGGCCCTGTTCCAGCCATTCTCTTACCAGCCGCACATCTTGATCCCTGGCCTGTCTCTCCCTCCACCGACGGGGATCCCATCCCCAGTTCTCAGGCACGGCCTCTTGTCTGCTGCCTGGTGCCTCTACTGCTCCTACCATATAGCCCTCCTCCGGGCTGGCCCCTCCGGGGCTTTCCGCTTCGGGCAGCCTTGAGAGGACGTCCGCGTTCGTGTGTTCACGCCCTGGTCGGTACTGTAGTTGATAGTCAAAGTTGGCCAGTTGGGCCACCCACCGCTGCTCCACGGCTCCCAGCTTCGCCGTCTGTAAGTGTACTAATGGGTTATTGTCTGTAATGATCGTCACCTTGGCACCCCAGAGGTAGTCTTTAAATTTCTCACTTAGGGCCCACTTCAACGCCAGCAGCTCCAATTTGAAAGAACTATAGTTCGCATCGTTCCTCTCGGCTGGGTGGAGGCTCCGGCTGGCGTACGCGATGACCCTCTCAACTCCGTCCTGCCGTTGAGCCAACACCGCTCCCAGCCCGAGATTGCTGGCATCTGTATACAAAAGGAATGGTTTTGTGAAATCTGCGTATGCCAAGATAGGGGCCTGTAGCAGCTCCTGCTTCAATGTCTGGAACGCCGACTCACAATTTGCATCCCAGTCTACGTTGGGCGACCCCCGGCCCCGGTTACGACCTGTGCCAACCAGCAACTGATTAAGGGGTTTAGCAATTTTTGAAAAGTCCTTTATGAAACGCCTATAGTATCCCACAAATCCTAAAAAGGATCGCACTTGCCTCACTGTCCTCGGGGCCTTCCAGTCCTTCACGGCCGATACCTTTCCAGGATCGACGGACACTCCAGCCGCACTGACCACGTGGCCCAGAAAGTTGACTTCTCTCCGTAGTAAGTGACACTTATTGGGCTGTAGTTTCAATCCGTACTTCTCCATGGCCCGAAAGACTTCCTCGAGGTGCCTCAGGTGTAAATCAAAATCTGGGGAGTAGACAATCACATCATCCAGGTAAACTAATACTGACTCCATTAACTGACCTCCCAAGCACCGCTGCATCAGCCGCTGGAAGGTGGCCGGAGCGTTACAGAGCCCGAAAGGCATCCGGTCCCATTCAAATAGTCCAAACGGGGTTGTAAAGGCAGTCTTCTCCCGGTCTGCTTCGGCCACCTGCACCTGCCAGTAGCCACTGGCCAAATCTAGGGTAGAGTACCATGCCGACTGCGTGAGGCTGGCAAGCGAATCTTCGATCCGTGGCAAAGGGAAAGCGTCTTTCTTAGTCACGAGGTTCAGCTTACGGTAGTCCACGCAGAATCTCCAAGCCCCCGTCTTCTTTTGCACCAGCACTATGGGGGCCGCCCACGGGCTGCTGCTTTCCCTAACAACTCCTTGCTTCAGCATGCCTTGCAGGAGTGTACGTACCTCGGTATACAAAGTGGGCGGAATTGGGCGATACCTCTCCCGGCTGGGCCCTGCATCCCCGGTAGGTATATGATGTTGTACCACCTGGGTGCATCCGTAGTCTTCGTCGTGGGTGGCGAACACATGCTGCCATCTCCGAAGGAGGGCCTGTAACTTCTGTGTCTGTGCTTGCTCTAAATCCTCCCCTTGTAACGACTCACCCGCCAGGTGGCTCGGCACACTCCTCTCCATACCACCCCATGGGGTGTCTACTTGTGTCAGGGCCACCTCGATGACAGTGGGGCACACCTGACGAAAACTAATATCCCTCTCTTCCCTTACTTGGTGGGATGTAACCGTTGTCAGACGGGCTAATCGTTGGTGCCGATGTAGTTGCACCGCGTATGGATGTACATTCCGTATCCTCACGGGGACTCTCCCCCGCCGGACCGTCGATAATCCTCGTGCCACTTCCACTTGTGGACAATCCACATGGGGCTCCACCAGCACCCACTCTTCTGGGCCCGCTCTTCGGGGCGGTACTCGCGCCCACACAACAGCCTCACTTTTTGCGGGGACAGACAAAGCAAAACGACACATCACTCTTCCTACCTCTTCCTGTTCCCTGCGGACTTGGCTCATTTGCACCCTTCGACAGTCAGCTACCACACACTCCCACTTGGGCCTCTCTGCAGGTGGTATCTTCGATACGGGCCTAGCCCGAAATAGCTCTTCCCAGCAATCAGCGAGGACATTCATGCCCAACAGGGCTCGATGTGCACCCAGACAATGGTCTTGCACGATAATCACACCTTTCTGGGGGACCATCACTCCGTGAACCTCTAGGTCCGTCAATCGGTAGCCAATATATGGGATGTCGAGGCCGTTTGCGCCCTTCAGAGTAAGCCAGGGGGCCTCCGCCCCTGGTGCCCCTTGTTTCCCAAACACTTCTTCGGATAAACTCTCAGCAAACAACGTCACTTGGGAGCCTGTGTCTACCAGGCATTGAATCTCCTTGCCGCACACTCTCACCTTCGCCACGGGGCTACGCCCAATCATCTGGCTCCTAGAGCCATATCCTCTTCCAGGGTCTTCTCGAGGGGTCCCGGCCACACGACCCACAGTGGCCGGCCGACCTAAAAACCCCCTTCTGACGCCCTGCGGGGCCCACACTGACGGCTATAGTGACCTGGTTTGCCACAGCGGTTACAGATGGGTCGCCCTTGCTCGTCCCATTCGAAACGGGGCCGGTTAAAGTGGTTCGGGCGCCTGAACGGCTCTCGGCCTCCCTCTGAGTACACTCGGTCTCGGGGCGCCGGCCGTGGTTCCTCCCGCGCCCGTCCTTGGCGCAATTCTCCTACGAGGGCTTTAGACAGTTCAGACATCTGGTCGCGGACATCTTTCAAAAGTTCAGCCTTCAGTGCTTGCTTCCAGTCAGGGCCTCCGGGTTGTGCTGGTGCTACTTCACTGACAACCGCACACACTGGGGAACCACTCACCTCAGTCTCATCACCTTCCAGGGCCAGTGCCTCTTTCTTCAGATCTTCGAACGTAAGACCCGGGTCCCTTCGAAACTGGATACGTAGGCTCTGTCTCACCGGACCCTCCTTCAACCCCAGAAGAAACTGGTCCCGCAATAGAGTCTCTCCATCTCCCAACCCGTGGTCCCGACGGGTCTGTAGTCGGGCGAATTGCTCTCGCAACCTCAGGGCGAAAGCTCTAATCGGTTGGCGGGGGCCCTGCTTACAATTGAAGAACTGGGAGCGAAGGACAGCTACGGGGGTGTGGTCACCATACTGTTCAGTGAGGAACTGGAACACGGTTTGGGCGTTGGCTCTAACGGCTTCGGGGGCGGCATGCACCTCTCGCCGCGCTTCTCCATCCAGGGAGTTTAACACAAATTGAAGCCGCTGGGCTGCACTAAGGCCCTGTAGGTCGGCCAAGTACTCTAGTTGAGCCTTCCATTCAGACAATCGTACCTCGGATTCTGTCCCCCCATATTTTTGAATCCAGGGGCTCCCCATAAAAACGGGCATGGCACGGGGTTGGGCTGAAAGCCCCGCGTTGTCGGTCATTGGACGACCTTGGTTACTCAACTCGAGGTGGAAACCCTGCCGACTACGCCAAATCTGTCACACCCAGGGGCTGGCTATGCTTTAACTAAGCCACACCCCTTCTCAACTTCCACCTCGAGGAGGTCCCCAAACCCGACCCAATGGCCAAACAACACGAGAACAAGTAAGTGATAAAACAATCTTTATTTAAATATCTAAAAATAGCTTGGGGAATAGGGAAAGGGCAATTAAAACTAAACTCTGACTCGGCCCTCCAGATGGGCTATGGCCGGGAAGAGGTCAGGGAGCAAGGGGGCCACGGGGATCCGGGGCGTGGGACTCGGGCCCCGGCCTGAGTCTTAGGTATCCGTAGCGCCCTCCTTCTTCCTCCTCTTCGCTGAATACAGCTCACGGTAAGTACTGGTTCACACAGTTCGTTCTCGAGGTGCTCACTCTCTTTCTCTTCCTCCACAGGCAACGGGCTCTTTCTCTTTCTCCACAGGCAACGGCTGGGACACACAGGCACAGTTAATTCAGCTTGGTTTTGCTCTCACCTCTTCGCTGATTACAGCTCACAGTAAGTACTGGTTCACACAGTTCGTTCCTTGGGTGCTCACTCGCTTTCTCTTTCTCCACAGGCAACGGCTGGGACACACAGGCACAGTTAGTTCAGCTTGGTTCTGCTCTCACCTCTTCGCTGATTACAGCTCACAGTAAGTACTGGTTCACACAGTTCGCTCCTTGGGTGCTCACTCGCTTTCTCTTTCTCCACAGGCAGCGGCGTAAGTACAGGTTTCCTCAGTCTCTCCTCGTGTTACCCCCTCTCTCTCCTTTTCTCTCCACAGGTATCAACTTGGGCACAATAGCACAGTTAATTTGCTTTGAATGGCTCTCACCTCTGGGCTGGACACAGCGTACTGTAAGTACAGGGTTCGCTCTATTCCTCCTCGTGTTATTCACTCTCTCTCTCCTTTTCTCTCCACAGGTATCAACTTGGGCACAATAGCACAGTTAGTTTGCTTTGAATGGCTCTCACCTCTGGGCTGGACACAGCGTACTGTAAGTACAGGGTTCGCTCTATTCCTCCTCGTGTTATTCACCTCTCTCTCCTTTTCTCTCCACAGGTATCAACTTGGGCACAATAGCACAGTTAGTTTGCTTTAAATGGCTCTCACCTCTGGGCTGGACACAGCGTACTGTAAGTACAGGGTTCGCTCTATTCCTCCTCGTGTTATTCCCTCTCTCTCCTTTTCTCTCCACAGATATCAACTTGGGCACAATAGCACCGTTAGTTTGCTTTGAATGGCTCTCACCTCTGGGCTGAACACAGCGCACTGTAAGTACAGGTTTCCTCTGTTTCTCCTTGTGTTACTCACTCTCTTTCCTTTCCTCTCCACAGGTATCAACTTGGGCACAATAGCACAGTTAGTTTGCTTTGAATGGCTCTCACCTCTGAGCTGGACACAGCGTACTGTAAGTACAGGGTTCGCTCTATTCCTCCTCGTGTTATTCACTCTCTCTCTCCTTTTCTCTCCACAGGTATCAACTTGGGCACAATAGCACAGTTAGTTTGCTTTGAATGGCTCTCACCTCTGGGCTGGACACAGCGTACTGTAAGTACAGGGTTCGCTCTATTCCTCCTCGTGTTATTCACTTCTCTCTCCTTTTCTCTCCACAGGTATCAACTTGGGCACAATAGCACAGTTAGTTTGCTTTAAATGGCTCTCACCTCTGGGCTGGACACAGCGTACTGTAAGTACAGGGTTCGCTCTATTCCTCCTCGTGTTATTCCCTCTCTCTCCTTTTCTCTCCACAGATATCAACTTGGGCACAATAGCACCGTTAGTTTGCTTTGAATGGCTCTCACCTCTGGGCTGAACACAGCGCACTGTAAGTACAGGTTTCCTCTGTTTCTCCTTGTGTTACTCACTCTCTTTCCTTTCCTCTCCACAGGTATCAACTTGGACACAAAACACAGTTACTCTGCTTTGGATGGCTTTCACCTCTGGGCTGGACACAGCGTACCGTGCTATCTCCGGAGATCTGAAGCACGCTCACAACATATACTGTACTGAACTAGGCTAGGACCAGCAATCTCCTTGTCCTCCCACGCCGAAGTGCGTGAAGGCGGGGGTTTATCTGACAGGACACACGGCAATACACAGCAGCCCACAGCAATATACAGCACCACGTCAAAATTATAGGTTTTCACAGCACGAAGACTCACCCACCACACTCAGTGTACGGAAAGGACACCCGTCTTCCTTCACTTCGCTTGGTTCGGATCTGGCGATGGAATATGCGGCCTAGCTAGTGATGTCGTCGTTGTGACTACTTCAATAAGTATTCCTTCGGCTCTCCCACCACACTATATTAGGGGTAGGGCCGCCCTCCTCCTCCTGGAGAGATCTACACAACGCCAGGTCAATATACAGGGCACTTTCGACTGGCTCTTAGTACTCACATCAATGCCACTTCCAATCCCCTTTTTCACGTCGTCTCAGTTCGCCGTATAATCTGTTCACTTCTCAACCTTTAAGGTTCGCGATGTCTTCACAATCATACAATTCCAGCCTGAGGGAGAGAGAGAGTTAGACAGCTACCAGCAGCGTACCAAAACGGGCACAACCCAGTGCTTCACACACACCAAAAAGAGCTTCCCAGACTGGGAAATAACTTGGCCTTAAGTACTGCCTTGTCCAGCGTATCCTCCAATCACCAACCGCTGTCCCTAACTAGGCACAGGTGCATCGAATTCCCTGATTTTCCTTCTTACGGCGCTACCGGAAGTTCCGGTGTTCTGTTTTTCCGGTCCGGGCGGAAACGCTTCCGGGCGGAACCAAACTTCCCGAATTTTGGTTCCGCCCCTAAAGATCGTCACCTTGTGACAACTTCACAAGACATTAATAATTGTTGTGCGGATTACTTATGAATTATTGTGATGTTTTTATCAGCTGTTTGGACTCTCATTCTGACGGCACCCATTCACTGCAGAGGATCCATTGGTGAGCAAGTGAATGCTACATTTCTCCAAATCAGTTCCAATGGAGAAACAAACTCATCAATATCTTGGATGGCCTGAGGGTGAGTAAATTTTCAGAAAATTTTATTTTTTGGGGGGTGAACTATTCCTTTAAGTATTCCATAAGTATTTAATTATACATAAACTATTCCTCTAAAATACTGGCGTAGCAAATAGGCATTTGAAGCCGTTTTATATTATGAATAGCCCTGGCTGAAGGGATTTACAATGCATTGGTACTCTTGCACTCCATTTTCTGAGCTGCTTTGAGCATGTGCGATAGTTGCACTACGGTACAAGACTTTCTCTTAAAATGGAGGAGTGCGACACTATCTAAAGCACTATACAATACTTTGTCATTTTTGTTCTAGCATCAAGTCTTCTGAACTTTGACACATAGCATTTGTGATAGATCTGGAAGATTATTGGTAAAGTTTTTTTAAAGGTGAAAATAATACTTTTACCAGTATTATAACCATGTGCAGAAGTGAAGGGTAACATCTGACAACATCAGCTCAACAATATATATATATATATATATATATATATATATATATATATATATATATATATATATATATATATATATATATATATATATATATATATATATATAGGCACCACCAAAAAATGGTTCCAAACAAACCTAAAGTAGGAAATGCTGTTGCACATTACCAATAAACACTCATTATTGGAGCTTTGTTTCTGAATGAATCAGTATTTAAACAAAACAGTTGTCTGAATGATACAATGACTCACTCCTACCTGCTTCCACCTTCTGGCAAAAGTGCAGAAATAGTTATTGAAAAATCCCCTGCATACTGACAGGCTGCCTGGAATGTGCAAACACAGACAAGTGACACAAACGGTGAAAAGTTCCAGTGCTGACTAAATTTCAGAACTCTTGGAATGCTGGAATCTGAGCTGGAATAAACTGTCACATAATACGTAGTTTAGTAAATCTGACCAATCAGTATTCAGCTCTGGAACTGCTTTATAATGTACAAACAACAACACTGATGTCCAGCAGACTTTCTCTACTTTCTATGATTACAGAACACTTCCAGAAACTGCTCAGGTCAGGATCTGAAAAACTGTGTCACAGTGTATCTTCACGCAAATAAATAGTGGAAGAAAAAAGTGTATAGGTTAGATGGGTAAGACAGGCCCTTAGGGCCCCAATATGCCATAATAAGAATGAGTGATGGTGGCTCCAGCCCTCCTATAGTCTGTGCTGTCGCCCACCACTGACCGACCCTCAGCGCTGCTGTCAGGATTGAGTGGGGCATCTGACCCTCTGTCCTCTGAAAAACGATCCCACTGCAGGAAGGTAAGCACTGACTCCGTTTGTCCAAAGGTGTGGTTTAGCAAACATCCGAATCCTCGCTAAATGTTGTTATCTCTGCCTAAGTGTCTGCTTGTGAGGAGCTCTGGAAGATGACTTTCAAATATATTTATATATTTTTTACTTCCAACAGGAATGAAGATTTTTTCCCCTTCTCAATGCCTAATAAAGTAATGTATTATCTAATTAAGTTTTAACTTAATTTACCTCAAGGCATTAATTTTACATCAGAAAAGTTTAAGTTTGGCTTAAAATAACACTATTATATTATATTATATTATATTATATTATATTATATTATATTATATTATATTATATTATATTATATTATATTATATTATCAGGAAGAGTATGTTTATTTTGACTAACCTACTAAAGAACATGTAAAGTACTTGATTATGAATTCAGTGCTGTACTGCATTATTCAGTATTACATTCATGGCAACTTCACACAAATGTGTAATTACAAATATGTTTAAAAACATGATATACAAGATCCAGTAGAAATGACATTAAAGTATAATTTAGTTGACCATAAATGCTTGTCAGTACACTTTAAACATATTTCAAAGACAACAGAATTATGAAATTTCATATAAAGATGAACTTTAAGCACGTTACAAAACGCACTCATAAGTTAATCTAATTGCATTTAATATCAATTTAAACTATAATATATTTTCATCTAATTACAATAAAATTGCAATAAAGTGTTATGTTTATTTCTCACTTAAAATATATTATTTCCATAACAAATAATGCTAAAATTTACCCCCCCCCCCCCCACTAATAAAAGCTACAATATAAGGACAATACACAACAAAGGACAAAAATGCATAGAGTATGTAATGATGCATATATATATAGTATATAGTCTACATATTACAAGCTTTTCAAACAATGTTTCAGCAACCACAAAATTTTGGTTTACTGTTCAAGTGTTGCCAAAAGACTTTGGACAAAAGACAAAAGTTTGGATGCACACAGGCTCATCGTGAATGGGAGGAATGGTGGGACACATTTTCAAGGCCAACAGGTCTTACACCTGCCCTTATGCCTCAGTGTATTGTATAAATGGTCTCTAACAAGTGCCTATTTATTTTGCTATCCTACCTTTTATTGTTTTTCCATGTTGCCAGTAAGCCTACCGCAAGTGGACACTAGTTGAAAACCTAGTATTCTGAATCTATTCCAACTATATGATTCATCTATTTACAGTACGATGAAGACAAGGGCTGTGCCAGACAACAGAACTGTTTTCTAATTGACTGTTCGCTTGAGTCATTTATTAGATATGTACCGTACACTGCATTACTGGTCTTAGAAACTACGTTCTTACCCAAGTGACTTTTATTGTGTAAGAGGCATTTACAAGAACAGGTAGATCAAGAACATAAGTACTAGACACTAAACCTCCGGTTCCAATTCTTCATTCCATTCCTAAAGCAATCTTGCTCACACTCATTCTCTAAGCAGTGTGATTTACATCCTCTTTAGAGTGCTTTCCAAATAAAAACGATCTTGCCCAACAAAATTGGTCAATGTCCGGTACAGCGTTGCAATCAAGAGTGACGCGCATGCATGTAAACGTGTAACTTTTATGTGATGAGTTGTGCTGTGACTGGTATGTCAGAGGCATGTTTAGGTAATAACAGGAAAAGATTTGATTGGTGCAGAGTTGCTCTATGATGAATGGCTTTGGCGACTAAGTGTCTGATATTCCGATAGCCCCTGAGAAAGGACAGGGTGAGGGAAGGGGGAAGTCTTTAGGGAGGTCAGAATGGAGATGCTAGGGTCGTATTGATGACAGAGGAAGGGACTTTGAAAGAGAAAGAGAGGTGATGAACGACTTAGAATGATAAGGAAAGAAATGACCAGTGAGCGAGAGAGATATGTTTTATCTATCAATGAGAAAATGAGAAAAAGTGGGTATGCACTATGACCTTTGACCTCCAGTGGCTCAAGAGAGAAACCAACAGAGGCAAGCGCTCACCAGACTGTTGAACTGAACCAATAATCCTTCTATGCAACAAGAGTAACACACTGTATGTCATTCATGTAAAATAATCCTTCAAAATGCTTCTTAGACTGTGCTCTGAAAAAGGAATCTCACTCTAACCTCAGTTGTAATTTTCATTCTATGAAATCTTCCCTTTTAAAAATAAGCAAATTTTAAAGTACATTTCTTTAGGTTTTTAAACATGTCACCCGTGTGTTACTAACTAATATTATGCCATCTCAAGATAAAATAATACGTTTAAAGCACTATCACTCAAACACTTTGGAGTCACTCAGATTTTTTCTTTTAAAAAATGAATGCTTTTTTTCAGCAAGGATGCATTAAATGTATAAAAAGTGACAAGACTTTTACAGTGTTACATGCTTTTTCAAATAAATGCTGTTCTTTTGCTCTTTCTTTTCATCAAAGACAAAGTTTCACAAAAATATTAAGCAACACAATTGTTTTCAACATTGATAATAATATGTTTCTTACACAGCGAATCAGCATATTAAAATGATTTCTACACTGACGACTGGAGTAATGATGCTGAAAAATGCAGCTTTAACAAACCAGGATAAAAAATGGATTTAAAATATATGACAACAGAAGAGAGTTACTATAACAAGATTTCACAATGTAAATGCATCATTTAGGTCAAATGCTTGAACAGTAGTGTATGTAATATATATATATATATATATATATATATATATATATATATATATATATATATATATATATATATATATATATGACTTGAGCTTACAATCGTGACAAGATCAGGTTGTTTATTTTAAAGAGAATATTTCTACAAATACTATCCCTTCTTGAAAGGATGATGTTGTTATAAAGAATAGCACATCATTTTTGTAAGGAATAGTTATGATGGCACCACATGATCTACATGTGGTACAAATCTACACAGGACAAAATCTGGTACAAGAAATACATGACTCAAAAAAAAAAAAAAAAAAATCTACATACATCTTTATAAAACTTGTAATATAACTGAACTAAAATCATTGCAAATTAATCAGTCTGAAATCAGGTCTAACTATAACAACATCTGTGAAATGTCACGGTGTGTTAAAATGAAAAGAATTAGAGGAGGACATTTTTAAATGGGCATTTTGATGTAATATACAGGCACATGCAGCAGTGTTTACCCTTCACACATAAATGAAACCATTTTTTGAGGTTGACCAACCCATTTAAGTAGGCATTGTCAGATAACATATTCCCTGAAAATCTCTTCCAGGGAACATATATATTATTTTAGTTTAGAACAATTATTATGTCACAGTATATATTTTATTTTAATAAAGGTGCTGGCTGGTCTTCATACAGTAGCTTATGTTCATACTGTCCTCCAGTGGGTAGATTCAGTATTGCACTTGGGCCTTCAATGCAATCGCAACTCCTCATCCTGTAGGTTGCAATAAATATAATTTATTTGAAATTCCTTCAAGTAAATGAAAGCAAAAACAATAGTCCTTAAAGAGAATATACATTACAATCCATAGTGAGGTGCCTTGTAAACTCCCCTTTAAACAGAAGAGGAATGATGTCAGTATATTTTAGAGTTAATGATAGTTTTAATAGTGATTATACTCATCAGTCCATTACAACACTGGCCTACACACTACAAACAGGCTGACATTAAAAGGGGTTCACCCAAAAATGAACATTTCGTTATCATTTACTCTCCCTAATGTTGTTTCAGTCCAAACCTACAAAATATCCAAATTAAGGTAATTTAATTAATACTCTCTTTTTTTGTCCATCCATTGAAAGGATTTAATCCAAGTCTCCTGAAGAAACACGATCACTTTACATGATTATGATTTTATTCACATATAAACATTGCACACTACAGCAAATCAGTTATAATGAACAAAAGCTCAAACATGCGTACTTTGAGACTCATAATGATGAAATGATGTTGATACCCTTGCAGCGATTTGGTTCAGTTTTCTGTTTTCAATGGCAAAACTACCTCTAGCAAGTTATTAGTAAAACGATATAATGCGACTTTGTATCTGCTATATGAGCAATGCCCTGTTTTGCCCAACAACATAAATTATTATTAAAAGTTGTAGTCAGTTTTGAATATATAAAAGGCTTCAAATGAGGACTTGGGTCTCCAAACTCTAAGTCCTGCAAACCAACTCGCCTCAACACACCTGCTTGGAAGTTTCTATAATGCACAGTAAGAGCTTAATTTAGCTAATACATATAACACAGATACAGTTCATATTGATGAACTCAGGTTAGTTGAAACTGGTATAGTACATGAATATGATGCTAAACAAATAAATATCATATATAGATATCACAATGATAATTTTAGTTTTCCAAAGGCAGCAATCCAATTCTGTATTGGAAATGAGAGCAATAAGCTCAGGAAATAAGACTTCTTGAGAAATGCAAGGGAATGCATAATTCATAACAATACAACACATTATGCTATACTCCTATTCTATTGCTGTTAATCTCCCTTTTTAGCATGTCTAAGTTTTTTTTAAACACACACACACACACACACACACACACACACACAAAGCTGCTTTTTAAATGATTATTCTCTTTTTTAATAGTCTAATCTTTGTAACCCTTAGTTTAATAAATAAACCTTTGGCTTTAAGCACAAGCGCTCTGCTATAGTAAGAGGCCTCAGAGTAACCGAAGTCATGTGATAAGAGGCATGTGTGTGTGAGAGAGATCTATTATCCTATGAAAGTCATGAGACAGGAACCTGACTTTGCCAAAGAGCTTATTTCCTCCAAAAGAAACCAAGCCATTCGCTCAATGTTAGGATAAACACCAACTTAAATAATATGCCTTACTTAATACGTACCATTTATTTTAATTCAATTATTTTATTAGTGCAGAAGACCAAGGCCTGGATAATAATAATAAAAATAATAATAAAACAACAACATCAACAAAAAAAAAAACATTTCATGACATTTATAAAAGAGAAGAAATGAGTGTGACGCACTCATTTTTGGTGACGGAACTGTCTGTGAATCCAGCCATCATTTATAGGAGACATTAGGCGGAACATATTGATGTCTATGGCGGGTAAAACCCATAGACAGTAAAAGAAAGGTAAAACCAAGTTCTTCTTCCAGAGGGCGCGTGGTGGCTCAAAAATCAGAATGCTTCTTTGAACCATATTGAAATTTAGAGACGTTTTTATATAATTTGAGACATTTGCGAACGTGTTACGTTTTACTTTTCTTTTTCTTTTTTTTAGTGACGGGTATCTTACATATAAACTAAATTCTGAAATTAAAACTCGTAAACAATCATAATAGCCTACACTGTCCTATCCAGAAAGCGCGAACAACTGTGACTGGACACCCTTGAAAAGCGCTGAGAAATGTAACAAGTATCACAAGACTGAGACGCAGTTTGTATTTTTTTTAGCAAGGTTCTAGACAATAATTTACACATTAATTTCGACATTTAGGAATTACATAGATATTAAACCAAATAAGTAAATAAAGAGAATAATTAATATTTTTAGACCCCTCGAAACCACACAATAAGCCCCGCCCACTCAATGTAAACCTTAATGTTTATTTGTCATTCTGTTTCTTCTATTTCTGTGAGAGTGGAGCAGCGCAAATCGCATCTGAGCATCCCAGGTATGCGATTCAATATTTTGAAACAGTTTGCTATTATGACATTACTGCCAGCCTTCTAGAATAATTTCAGATGACAACATTAAATGAATTATAATAAATATTTTATCAGGCGTAGGGCCTGCTCAGAGAGAACCGATATGAAATGTCTTATTGCGCTGCGTACGCAGTGCATTTTTAGATTTGCTCAGCCTTAATGATTTACGTGTTTCATCTTTTGATATTAACCTGCAATGTATATGAATTATTCTTATAATTATTATCTGTGAAAACTACTGTACAAACACTAACATCATAAATATGATATAATGAATGATATCTGACGCAAGCAGCTGTGTTGTTGTCAGTCATCATGTCTTACAGAATGATAGACAGCAGTCACTCCCAGCCGAGGGACTTCAACAACCTCACTCAAACATGCAGCTCAAATATCCAGAAAATCACGCAGAACAGTGAGTAGATATGTTTTACATTGAAACTCACACTTGAAGAGAAGATTGTGTTTGTCATGAAAGTTCTTTATTGTTGTATTCTTAATAAACACACTTTGCATTTATTATATATAGATTTTACATTTTTGGAGTTTTATAATTTAATGTTATAATGCCTAATTTCATGTTTTCTATGCACAGCTGGCCAAATCAAGAGCATGCTGTTCCAACTCGTTACCAGACCAGACACACCAGAACTTCAGGACAGACTGTGAGTCCAGTTATATTTCCATCCATTCTTTCATCCAATGTGTTGTGACTATCTGACCATCATGTAAAAATACTGATAAAAAATCAAGTCACGTTAAGGTACCCATTAAAGCTGCAGTCCATAACTGTGTCTTGTAATTACCCTCATTAATATTTCCCTTATAAGTTGCATTTAGTTCAGTGTTTGGTTGTCCGGTCTCATCTATGTATATGTGTGTTTCTGCCTTTTACCTATGAATTACCCCTATATGGATTATTAAAGACTGTGTCGCATCATCTTTCTCGTTTGCGTGCTTCTCTCCCGCACCACACCGTTACAGAAAACCGGACCGCGAAAAGAAAAGTAAAGTGGCCCCACGTTTTATTTTCTGTTTTGTAAAGTTTTTCTTTTCGTCATTTGATCCTGCCAACACCTTCCTCCTGCTGGACCAGAGGAGCCTTTCTCTCGAGGATCATACACAACTATTTGTGCAAATTGCCAACCAAACCCACTACCCGGACTACTGCCTCTGCACAAAGCCAGCCTGGATGATAAGTGCAGAGCTCAGTTGTCCGGAGATGGTCCTCCGGGGAATTTGGCGCCTTTGTGGAGTGGATGCTGGTGTCTTGTGCTTCGCCTCTGACTGTGGAGATCGCGGACAACACCAGCCCCACTCCGGAGTCCGGACCCAGCCCACCATCTCCCGGATGCACGTGTCGAATGCCGAGCCCGCCGCTGATGGAGAGCCAGAGCCGGCCAAGACCCACAAGCCATCGTCGCATGGAGCGACAGAGCTGAGGATCGCCGCAGAGCCAGTGCTGCTGAAGATGTCAGTTAAGGTGTGCGAGTCGGCAACAGCACCTGCGACAAGGGAGAGTGCCCCAGATGGTATGAGCGCAGATAGGAGCTCTGCCCTATGCACCGCGCCTGAGGGTGAGCTGACTATGGAACGCCAAAAGGGCCAAAATGAGGAGGAGGATCTTAGTGACTGGGAATCTGATCTGGAGATCGAACTGCCCCCTCTCCTCTCTCTGTCATCTCTTCTTGTCCTTTTTAGCCTTCCTCTATCCTTGGATTCCTCGTCCAGCCCTGAGGGGGTTTCCGATTCTCCAGTGCCCACTCCTAGAAAGTGTCCTCTATTGCCTGCTCCTAGAATGTGCCCTCAATTGCCCGCTTCTCAAAAATGGATGCCCTCCCACCCGCTTCAACCTTTTCCACCGCTGTCATCTGGCAGTCCCTCTGTTTCCTCTCAGCCCACCATCTGTTCACTGGATTCACTGCGGATCTACCACTCTCCATCGGCATTGTGGCTGGAGGATCCCTAATCTCCGCCTCCAGCCTCTGAGTCCCAGACTCTGCCTCTGCCCTTCGACCCCGCAGCTCCACCATGGCTCCTAGCTCCCTCCTCTCCACCGTGGCCCGTCAGTCCACCAGCTCCGCCGGGCTCCCTCGTCCCTCCTGCTCTGCCTTGGTCTGTCGTTGACCATCCGCTGCCTCGGGACTCCACTCCTCTGGCTTCGCCTTGTTCCTCCATCCCTCAGGCTATGTCAGGCTCCTCCTTCCCTCCGGCTCCACAGCGGCCTTCCGGTTCCCCGCCTCCGCCTTGGTCGCCGGCGCCATCTGCTCCGCCTTGGCCCTCTGGATCCTTGGTGTCGCCCTGGTTAATTGGCTCTCCGTCTTGGACTCCTCCTCCACCTGCACCGCTGCTGTCAGTCAGCCCCCTGGAGTCGTCGGCCCTTCCTCCACCATCAGCTCCACCGTGGGCTGCAATCATGGCTGTGGCCTGGGTCCCGCCTGGCTCCTCCTGCTCTGGGTTCCACCCGTATCCTTCAGACATTACATCACGTCTGTATATATAAAGGAGTCACGGCCAGTAGTGTATGGATACTGCAGATGGCGGATCATTTGTAGCCTCTTCTTACAGCAGCTGGAATAATTAACCTTGTCATTTTGGAACGAGTTTTAAGGAAAATTAAATAGCTTTTTTTAATTTAAAAGAACAGTTACTTTTGATGACATTCAAATTGTATGACAATTAGAGATTAAACTTTAATCTACATATAATGCTAATACACTAAATACACAGTTAATGTTAAAGAGTTAGTTAATCCGAAAATGAAAATTAGCCCATAAATGACTCACCCTCAAGGCATCCTAGATATATATGACTTTCTTCTTTCAGACAAATCGTCGGAGTTATATTAAATTTTATTTTTGATCTTTCAAGCTGTTTAATGACACTGTGGGTGTTGCAGTGCATCAGTCCAAAAGAAGTGAAATAAAAAGCGCCGCAGTGGATAAGACACATGCCTTTGGTGTGAGAGACCCGGGTTCGAATCCACTGTGAGACACCAATGTGTACCTGAGCAAGACACTTAACTCCTAGTTGCTCCAGAGGCGTGCGACCTCTGACATATATAGCAATTGTAAGTCGTTCTGGATAAAAGCGTACGCTAAATGAATAAATGTAAATGTAAAAAGTGTCTCACACAGCTCTGGGGGGTGAACAAAGGCCTCCTGTAGCAAATTGATGTGTTTGGGTGTCATGCATGCCCTGTTTTATTTCAAGAACAGGGATCTTGTGGAAATCTGAACATGTTTGTGGAAGCGCATCATGGCATGAACAAAGAAGATCTCTGATAACCTCAGCAAATGAGTTGCTGGTGCTTAACAGTTTAGAAAAGTTTACAAAGACATCTCTAAAGGGTTTGGATCCACACATCCACAGTCAGAGAAATTGTGAACAAATGGAGGAAATATATGACCAGTGGCGGTTTCTCCATTAGGGCGATTGGGCGACACACCACCAAAGGAAAGGGAGGGATTTTTTGTTCCTTTTACATTCAACCACAGTGTTACGCTAGCTTTCACTATTCTAGACTGTTTGTGCTGCCTCTAAATAGTCCAATCAGCGTCGAGTCGCATTTTGTGTAGTATTGCTCCCTTTTTGGGTGATTTCTGTCAAACTGAGAATCGCCCGAGAGCTCTCATAGACTTCCATTCAAAGAAAAATTTTTTTGAACTGCAGGCACTGCAATGCAATCTCAATGAGTTCCGGGAGGGCTAGCCCTAACATGCGTTCGTCATCGTTTTGTCAACCTTAACTTGTGCAACGACTGGTGGGACAGTGACATACAATAATATTTAAAAACTATTTTTAATTTTAACAACAAGACAAAAATGAAAAACTATGTTAATTTTTTTTTTATCAAATGTGAAAAAAAAAAAACAGAGACGGTGTCAGCTATGCCTTTGTCAGCTGAACTTGACCGACATCACTGCGAATGTTACCTCAGCGCAGATTAATTCTATCGTGTCATTGAAAGAAATACCATTCATTCGTCGTAGCAATAAGGATAAATTGCCAATTAAAGAATTAGGACAACCAAGACCAAATTTAAACATCAAACAAGTATCTACAAAGGACACATACAGTACTTTTGCCACTCACAGATTTCTAACATTTTTCTCAATAAATAAATGATTATATATATATATATATATATATATATATATATATATATATATATATATATATATATATATATATATGCTGATCTTTTGGGTCATATTTATGCATAAATATAGAAAATTCTAAGGGGTTCACAAACTTTCAAGCAGCACTGTACACATACCCCACTCACCAGTATGGAGAAAAAGGCCCCCAGTACTGATATCAAAACTTTAGCTACTGTAGTAATAAGTTTTGCGTAATATCTTAGTTAATACTTGTTCAAAGCAATCACTTCAGCAGCGTTTGTACTATTCTGTTGTTTTATTTTGATAAAATAATTGTATTAAATTTTATAAATAAATACACTTGTCATTAAAATACATTCATTTAAAATAATAATTATAACAATCATAATAAGATTCCAAAAGCTTCTTATGTTGCTTGAAAATTTCATAATCATTTAAAACTGCATTACAATAAATAAACATAGTTACAATAAATATGTAATGTAATTATGTAAAATTAAATTATATTAATCGATTCTGCTGTTTTAACAACAGAGGAGCTTTTTACCACAAATATGCATATTCTCCATTTACTGAAAACATAATCAAAGCTGAACACTATTAACAAACTTTCCTCTCAAAATATATTTGGTAATTTTTACATGAAATTTTAGATCAACTTTGTGATCTGAAGGATCAGCCAAATATTCATCGCAAAATTTAGGAAAGTGCTGCAGAGAGTTTTTGTGCCATCTAGTGGTTTTTACCCCGTGTACTTTCAGCCCTGTTGAGTTGTACCCTACCTCAGTCTTCATGAATGGCTGTATCGAAAACAGTTTTTGCAGGAGTTAGTTATAAGAATTTCTGCTTATCCAAAAGTAATAAAGGATTGGTTACAATTTATTTTAAGGCTTCATATACAGTGTAATTATAAAATAAAGTTGAGTATAAAATAAAGTGTTGAGTAATATTTATTAACAGTAGGCTATGTACATACTGTAGGGTTAGCATTAGGATTAGAATATAGTTTGATTATTTTACTAAGTACATTAAACAGCTGAATATTTGTAGCAATTGATGCCACTAACATTGGCAAATGCAGTGGGTAATTTCTCCTCAGAGATTCTTATTCTTGCAGAAACTTTCAGAAACAATACTTTGTTTCCAGTGACTGTTAAAAACATGTGTATAATATGTATACTCTCGCAAAATGGATGAATATATTATCAGCCATACTATTTCAGTATCTGCTCATTTTGGTATGAGACTTTTAGAAATAGTAACATGTATGTTGTATGTTGCAAACAGCCAGCAAATGCAGCACTACACAAACCAGTTAGCAAAAGAGACCAACAGACATCTGAAAGACCTGGGCTCTTTACCACAGCCACAGTCTCCGTCAGAACAGGTGAGTTCACACTGCCTCAAACCATGTGCATCGGACCTCATATTAGCCAGCTGCGTTCATGCTAATGCTTCTCTTCACATAGCGACAGCAGAAGATTCAGAAAGACCGTCTGATGAATGACTTCTCAGCTGCCCTCAACAACTTCCAAGTGGTCCAGCGGCGAGCCGCGGAGAGGGAGCGTGAATCAGTGGCGCGGGCTCGAGCTGGCTCCAGACTCCAGGTAACTACATCTGCCAATTAGCTATTGCTAATTTATGTTTCTCATTTCCTTAATAAAACGCCTTTCATTGTGCAGGTTGATGAGCTCAGTCAAGATGAACAGCTTGTGACATTTGAAAAGTAAGTTCATCATATTCATCCAAAAAATGTAAATTCTGTCATTATTTACTCACTCCACAATTGTTCCAAATCCATAATCTTTCTTAATCTAAAGTTAATAAAGACATTGTAAAAGTAACCCACATTAATTGAGCAGTTACATTAAACTGGTTTGTAGAAAAGAATCAGATTGCCCGTTACTAAATATAGACTAAATATACTGTAGACAGGTTTTTTTTTTTTTAATGCTGTTATTTACATTGCACAACAAACATATATAGAACACATCAAATATGGTCAACACAAGCTCAGTTGTTTTAGCTTGATGCGAAGACATGAGGAGTTTAATTTTTAATGGCTTAATGTCGTAAATCTATAAATGAATCCTTTATCAAGCTGTGTTCTTAATTCATTTGACCCTAATTCAAACCCAAGGATCAAATATCGCTCTCATGTTCCCTGATTTGGATCAAAAAGCACATCACAAACATGCGATACAGATTCCAAGATGATTTACTGATAGGATATGAATCACATATGTGAGTCTGGTGAGAAATATGAATTTTGTTTTTTCATTTGAAAAGAAATGAAGGGTGGAAGATGCAGACAGAAGAGGAGCCTTTCACCGAAGAGGACATTGAGCTTATTAAAGAGAGAGAGACAAATATCCGTCAGCTGGAGGTGAGCACTTCCTCTGTAACATCAGCATACAAAAAATATAATTTCTCAAAAGCATTCAAGCTAGCCTGTCATAAAACATCAGCTTTTTGACAAATATATATATATATGTATATATATATATATTTTTAAACCTTTAAAGCATGTCTTCAAATACATTGTCAGAATTTCTTTGAAAATGGTAATTCTCAGACATGGATTGAATTACAATGTCCCAACTGCTTTCTGTTCTTGATTCAGTCAGACATTATGGATGTGAATCAGATCTTCAAGGACCTTGCAGTTATGATCCATGACCAGGGTGACATGATAGGTATGTTAGTCTAGTTCTCTCGAACCAGAACTCTTTTCCTGCATAGATTCAGTTGTTCACTGCTTTCCTTATGTCATCATTCACAGATAGCATTGAAGCCAATGTGGAGAGTGCAGAGGTACATGTGGAGAGAGGAGCTGAACAACTCCAGCAGGCGGCTTATCATCAGGTATCAGGCCATGATGGACATTTATGTGACTTTCCTTTCTTTACACATACAGTACATTACAGATCAAAGGTTTGGAATAATTAGGAATAACTTGGAATAAGTTTATATGCTCAACAATGCTGCATTTTGTATTAAATATAACACAAATATCAGAAAGTACTATTTACAACATTAATAATAATAATAATAATAACAACAATTGTTTCCAATACACTACCATTCAAAAGTTTAGGGTCAGCAAGGTTTTTTTTTTTTGTAAGAAATGCATAATTTTATTCAGCTGTATGCATTAAATGGATCAAAAATTTTCATTTATAATGCATCAAAAGGTTGCTGTTTACAAATACATTGTATTCTTTTGAACTATCTATTTATCAGAGAATCATAAGAAACAAAAAAATATTCTTGTTTTCCACAAACAAATATTATGCAGTAATGTTTTGGTTTTCAGAAAATAACACTTTCAACATTGATAATAATATGAAGAAATATTTTTAGGTGCAAATCAGCGTATTAATGTGAGTAATGATGCTAAAAAATCAGCTTTACCATCACAAGAATAAATCACAGATTCTAAATAAATAAAATATCTTTGAAACTGTAGTTATATTGTTGTTTTACTGTGTTTTTGATCAAATAAATGCAGCCTTGGTGAGCATAAGTTCAAACTTTTGACTGGTAGTTTATGTAACATATGCGTTCACTAACATCAGTAGTGCTGCCTTGTAGACTGTATATAATTGTGTGTGTGTGTGTGTTTTTTTTTTCTTTTTAAGAGAAAATCCCGCAAAAGGATGTGTATTCTGGCTCTTGTCCTGTCGCTAGTGGCGGCCACCTTTGCTATAATTATTTGGCAAGCAATAAGATAAGATGAGCGCAGAACCTTACAGAACTACAGGATCCTACTTCAGTGTTGATTGGATGATGTGTGTGTGTTTATTGTGTTTGCATGTCTAAACACATATTCGTGGGGAAAAAAAACAAACAAAAAAAATTATTTTCTGTAGGAATGGCTTGTAATATTGTGATGTGAACCTAAAGTCTCTTAAACATTTGGAACCATACCTCATATCTACTGTAAGACTTTTATCAAACATCACATCTCCTCAAATCTCAGCTCAAACATGGCTCACAGAGACATGGTGTATTTTATTTATAATGGTGTATTTTATTCATTTATTATTTATAATATGGATCAGATCCCAATATTAGGAGCCATTCCTGCAGAAATACAGGTCATTTTAAAGTATTTTCACAGTATCTGCACATTTGTGTCAAATAAACATTGCTAGTAAGAGAATAGTTTCCTCTATTAAAATGTTTGTCCATGAAATATCTGGATCATATACAGTACACCATTAATCATAATAAGTATTACGTTTGCAACCACTTGCATGAATGTAATTCCTTTTAAAATTAGCATTTTGTTGCTGCAGGTCTTGATTCTCTCTTCTTTTTTTTCAACTGAAATTATGCAAAATAATAATAATACATAGTATATTCTAAAAAAATATATATATTTCTCAAAATGATTTCAAACATTTTAATGTTGTGTATGTTTTGATGCAGTGCTTTGATTCTCAGAAGTAAATGTATTTCTTAATAGTACATAATAAACATGAATTAAGTTTTATTAAATTGTTCTATACTTATCATCTATACTTTGTTCAATACTTATCTTCTGTGCATCTATATAGATTTCTTTTTCAGATGATCAGAACTATTTTGTTGTTAATGATTCTTCTTTTTTTGTATGCTTTAAAAGTGATATTAAAAATAGATACAAAATTATTATTATACACTACCATTCAAAAGACTGGGACAATATTTATTTTTTAACTTTTTAAAGAAATGTATAATTGTTCTTGTTCTAATTGTTCTATAATTGTTCTTGTTCTTTTAAACTTTATAATATATCAAAGAATCCTAAGGGGAAAAAAATGAATACAATTTTCAACAAAAATACTAAACAGCAAAACATTTATTTCAGAAATTTCACAATTTATAATAATATAAAATGTTTTTTCAGCACTAAATCATCATATTAGAATGATTTCTGAAGGATCATGTGACACTGAAGACCGGGTAATGATTCTGCAAATTGAGCTTTGCATCACAGGAATAAATTACATTTTAAAATATATTCAAATAAAAAGCTATTTTACAATGAAATAATATTGCACAACTCTACAGTTTTTATTGTATTTTTGATCAAATAAACGGAGTCTTGGTGAGCTTAAGACACTTCTTATAAAAGTCTTACAGAATGGTATACTCTTAATCATTCAATCATACAACATCGGTCTCAGTGGGATACTCCAGACAGGAGGACCGCCAGCCCAGCGCCACTGCACAAGGTGGCCGCCAGCCCAGCACCATTGCACAAGATGGCCGCCAGCCCAGTGCCATAGCACAAGGTGGCCGCCAGCCCAGCGCCACTGCACAAGATGGCCAACCCAGTGCCACAAGACCAGGTGACCGCCAGGCCAGAGCCACTGCCCAAGATGGCCGCTGGCCCAGCGCCACTGCAAAAGGTGGCCGCCAGCCCAGCGCCACTGCCCAAGATGCCCGCCAGTCCTGTGCCACTGCACAAGATGACAGACACAGGTGACCCTCCAGAGTCGAGTCAAGTCACCATTAACACTCATGAGTCAAGCACTACCACAGTTAGACCTCAGGAGTCAAGTCAAGTCACCAATGATCTTCATGGGCAAAGTCAAGTCACCAGTGTTCTTCATGGGCAAGGTCAAGTCACCAGTGTTCTTCATGAGCAAGAGCAAGTCACCAATGATCTTCATGAGTCAAGTCAAGTCACCGTTGACCCTCTAGAGTCGAGTCAGGCCCCGTTGACCCTCCAGAGTTGGGTCAGGTCCCCGTTGACCCTCCAGAGTCGGGTCAGGTCCCCGATGACCCTCCAGATTCAGGTCAGGTCCCTGTTGACCCTCCAGAGTCAGGTCAAGTCACCATTAACACTCATGAGTCAAGCACTACCACAGTTAGACCTCAGGAGTCAAGTCAAGTCACCAATGACCTTCATGGGCAAAGTCAAGTCACCAGTGTTTTTCATGGGCAAGGTCAAGTCACCAGTGTTCTTTCATGAGCATGGTCAAGTCACCAATGATCTTCATGAGTCAAGTCAAGTCACCGTTGATCTTCCTGAACCCAGTCAAATCACCATGGATCTACCAGAGCCTCTTCACGTCTCTGCTGAACTACCAGAGCCTCTTCACGTCTCTGCTGAACTACCAGAGCCTCATGAGTCAAGCACTACCACAGTTAGACCTCAGGAGTCAAGTCAAGTCACCAATGATCTTCATGGGCAAAGTCAAGTCACCAGTGTTCTTCATGGGCAAGGTCAAGTCACCAGTGTTCTTCATGAGCAAAGGCAAGTCACCAATGATCTTCATGAGTCAAGTCAAGTCACCGTTGATCTTCCTGAACCCAGTCAAATCACCACGGATCTACCAGAGCCTCTTCACGTCTCTGCTGAACTACCAGAGCTGTGGTGGTCCTCTGCTCCACCCTGGTGGGCTTCTGTCTCGACCGCACGGCTGTGGTGGTCTTCTGCGCAGCCCTGGTGGGCTTCTGTCTCCACTGCATGGCTGTGGTGGTCTTCTGCGCCGCCCTGGTGGGCTCCTGTCTCGACCGCACGGCTGTGGTGGTCTTCTGCGCCGCCCTGGTGGGCTTCTGTCTCGACCGCACGGCTGTGGTGGTCTTCTGCGCTGCCCTGGTGGGCTTCTGTCTCGACCACACGGAGGTGGTGGTCCTCTGCGCCACCCTGGTGGGCATCTGTCTCTACAACACGGAGGTGGTGGTCCTCTGCGCCGCCCTGGTGGGCATCTGTCTTGTCTGCTCGGCTGTGGTGGCCCTCTGCGCCGCCTTGGTGGGCCTCTGTCTCGACCACAAGGCGGTGGTGGTTCTCTGCACCAACCTGGTGTGCGTCAGTCCCGTCTGCTCGGCTGTGGTGGGCTCCAGTTCCATCTGCCCCATCCCGGTGAGCTCCAGTTCCACCTGCTCCACCCTGGATTCCTACCCTGTTGGCTCTGCCCTGGGCCCCTGAACTTTCCGTTCCCTCCTGGCCTCTTTGTTTTGTTGTTGTTTTGTTTTTCTCTGTTTCCCTCTATGGACCTGGCCCTCTGTAGCTCCCCCTGGTCTTTCGCCGGTCCACTTCCCTCCTGGTCTCCTTGTGGTTGTTTTTTTTTTCACTTCCTGTCTCAGTTTCCTTCTATGGACCTGGCCCTCTGTCCCTCCACCTTATCCTCCACTAGTCCACCTCCCTCCTGGTTTCTGTGTTCCTTGGTTTGTTCTTGTGTTCGGTGGAGCATCTGGTAGCTGCTCCTTAGAGGGGGAGGGGTAATGTCACAGTGTCTGGTCTGTGTTTCCCTGGGTGTCCACTAGTGGTCTCACTTCCCCATAGTCACCCCACTGCAGGCACTACATTTCCCACAAGCCTTTGTCCCATTCATCACTGTTAATTGCACACCGGTTATTACACTCAGCTGTCTCCACTTTCATCGTTTTCAGCTGTCCATAAAAGCCAGCCTGTCTCATTCTGTTTCATGGAGTCCTTGTTTTCCATCACCCAGCTTTCTCGTGTTCCCTTGTGTTTTTCTTGTTTCTTGTTTTGGACAGATTTTGTGGTTATGACCTCTTGCCTGTTTTTTGGATTTTGATTTGGATTACCTCATTAAAATACTGCGATTGGATCTCTCGTTTCCTGTGTGCATTCGTTACACACAGGGGTCTATACATGGGCCTATTTTATTTTAATTATATATGGGCTCTTTGGGCTCAAGTTTTCGTAAATATAATATTATGTATCATTTACATTTACATTTTATCATTTAGCAGATGCTTTTATCCAAAGCGACTTACAAATGAGAACAATAGAAGCAGTCAGGTCAACAAGAGAACAACTACAGTATACAAGTGCCATGACAAGTCTCAATTAGTCTAGTATGGAAGGCATAGCCAGGTTTTTTTTTTATAAATGAAAAGACAAGAAAAGGAAAAGTGCTAGTGTTAGTTGGTTAAGTGCAGGCGAGTCTTTAGATGTTTCTTGAAAATGAGTAAAGACTCAGCTGTACGAATTGAGATTGGGAGGTCATTCCACCAGCTGGGCACAGTCCAGGAAAAGGTCTGTGAGAGTGATTTTGAACTCTTTGAAATGGCACCACAAGGTGTCGTTCACTTGCAGAGCGCAAACTTCTAAAGGGCACATAAGATTTAACCAGTGTGTTTAGGTAAGTTGGTGCCGTGCCAGTGGTCGTCTTGTAGGCAAGCATCAGTACCTTGAATTTGATGAGGAACTCTGATGAGGAGAGGAGTAACGTGAGCTTTTTTTGGCTCATTGAAGACAACCCTCGCTGCTGCATTCTGGATCAACTGCAGAGGCTTGACAGTACATGCAGGAAGGCCCGCCGGGAGAGCATTACAATAGTCCAGTCTGGAGAGAACAAAAGCTTGGACAAGAAGTTGGGTTGCTTGCTCTGACAGGAAGGGTCTAATCTTCCTAATTTTGTATAAGGCAAACCTGCAGGACCGGGTCATTGTAGCAATGTGGTCTGTGAAGCTTAACTGATGATCCATCACAACTCCTAGGTTTCTGGCTGTCCTCGAAGGAGTAATGGTTGATGAGCCCAGCTGTATAGAGAAGTTGTGATGAAGCAATGGGTTAGCTGGAATCACCAGGAGTTCTGTCTTCATAAGGTTAAGCTGAAGGTGATGGTCATTCATCCAGCTAGAAGTGTCACTCAGACAGGCTGAAATGCGAGCAGCTACCGTCGGGTCATCTGGCTGGAATGAGAAGTAGAGTCGGGTGTCATTAGCGTAGCAGTTATAAGAAAAGCCATGCTTCTGAATGACAGATCCTAATGATGTCATGTAGATGGAGAAGAGAAGTAGTCCAAGTACTGAGCCTTGAGGAACCCCAGTAGCAAATGGTGTGACTTTGAAACATCACCCCTCCAAGACACACTGAAGGATCTGTCAGAGAGGTAGGACTTAACCCACAGGAGTGCAGTTCCAGAGATGCCCATCTTTCTGAGGGTGGACAGGAGAATCTGGTGATTAAAATTGTCAAAAGCAGCAGACAGGTCCAGTAAGATGAGTACCGAGGATTTTGAAGCTGCTCTTGCTAGTCGCAGGGCTTCAGTAACCGAGAGCAGAGCAGTCTCAGTTGAGTGGCCACTTTTGAAGCCAGATTGGTTGCTGTCCAGGAGGTTGTTCTGTACAAGGAACATAAAAAGCTGGTTGAACACAGCTCACTCAAGTGTCTTTGCAATGAATGGAAGAAGGGATACCGGTCTGTAGTTTTCAAGAAGCACTGGATTTAGAGATGGTTTCTTGAGCAGCGGGCTTACCCGAGCCTGCTTGAATGCTGAGGGAAATGTTCAAGAGTGAAGAGAGTTGATAATGTGAGTAAGCGAAGGTATGACTGAAGAAGAGATCTCTTGAAGGAGGTGAGTGGGGATCGGATCAAGTGGACAAGTAGTAGGATGATTGGACAGGAGAAGTTTGGAGACGTCCATCTCTGAGAGTGGGGAGAAGGAGGAGAAAGAGTGTGCTTTGGTCATTGTGAAGTTGTCCTCAGTCAGAATTGGTCACTGATGGATCTTGTCTTATTTGTGAAGAAAGCTGCAAAGTCGTCCGCTGTAAGAGTCGATGGAGGAGGTGGTGGCAGCGGATTGAAGAGAAAGTTTTGAAGAGTGTCCGAGCGTCACAACAGTGGTTAATTTTGTTGTGGTAGTAGGATGTTTTAGCCATGAAGACATTTGCAGAGAAGGAACAGAGGAGAGACTGATACACATTGAGGTCGGTAGAGTTTCTTGATTTCAGCCATTTCCTCTCTGCAGCCCTGAGTTTAGAGCGATGTTCACGGAGAACCTCAGACAGCCAGGGGGCAGATGGGGCGGTGCGTGCTGGTCTAGACAACAGTGGGCAAAAGTTGTCCAAGCAAGATGTTGAAGTGGAGCAAAGAGTGTCCGTAGCGCTGTTAGTGTCCAGAGCTGAAAACTGAGAGAGTGCAGGAAGTGAGGATGAAACCACAGAAGATAGGCGAGATGGAGAGAGTGAGAGTAGGTTCCGTCGAAAGGTGACCTGCGTTGGAGTGTGAGGCACTTCAGGAGTAAGTGCTAGGTTAGCAGTAATGAGGAAGTGGTCTGAGGTGTGCAGTGGAGCAACTGAAGAGTTGTCCACAGAGCAACAGCGCGTGTAGATGATGTCCAGTTGGTTGCCTGATTTGTGAGTCGCTGTAGTAGACACTAGCTTGAGATCAAATGAGGTGAGCAGAGTTTTGAAGTCAGCAGCCTGGGGGTTATCTAGGTGGATGTTGAAGTCACCAAGCAGTACCAGAGGAGTACCATCTTCAGCAAAGTTCGATAGCAGCACATCCAACTCCTCCAAGAAGTTTCCCAATTGACCTGGGGGACGATAAATGACCACAAAGTGGATTTTAACAGGGTGGGTTACAGTAATGGCATGCGATTCAAATGAACCAGTACCTGTAGGTGATGGCTGAAGATCAAATTTCCATTCTTTTGATATAAGGAGACCCGTACCTCCAGCCCTCCCAGTGGTATGAGGAGTGTGGGAACAGGTGAAATTAGTGGAGAGGGCTGCAGGGGTGGCAGTATCTTCAGGTTTGATCCAAGTCTCAGTCAGTGCCATGAGGTTGAGACCGGAATGAGTAGCAATAGAAGAAATGAAGACTGCTTTGTTAACTGCAGACTGGCAGTTCCAGAGACCAACTGGAATAGAGAGCGTAGTAGTAGAGGTCAGAGGGACAGGTTGTAGGTTTGTCAGACAGGCCTTCCTGCGACGTACATAGCGTGCTCTCCGAGTGTTAGTAGTGATAGTAGAGATCTGAAAGCACATAGTGACTACAAGTGTAAGAGATATTTGAGAACAAGGTATACAAAAAGTAAAGAAAGAGGAGAAAAGCAATACTCAAGTGCCCAGTCGGTGTCCTTGCTCGGTGGAGTCACGCAGGTAGAGTTGATTGTCTTTACACTCGTCCGTCTTCACACGAGGAGGGCTCACACGAGGGCTGCCGCGACCGCTGCCGCGGTGAAACCTAACACTTTTGTATTTGCCTTATTACCGGTGATTGAAGTCAGCTGGCCACGCCTCACTATTTAGCAGATTGAAACTGGGCAGTCCCGCGATACCGAGCGCCACTTTCAGCACGTATTTACCAGGGTAAGACACACACAATTTTTAAACCAAAAACTTTCCTAGCAATGACGATCACACAGTAGTCTAATGAGAAAACGACACAAAACACTCACAAGCTGCTGTCCTTCTCTGTTGCTTGACTGTTTCTTCTGACAAGTGCTTTCAAAACAGCTAATTAAGTACTTTCACTGGCTTTGGCCACGCCTCACTATTTAGCAGATCGAAACTGGGCAGTCCCGCGATAGGCAAACGCAAAACCAAGCGCCACTTTCAGCACGTATTTACCAGGGTAAGACACACACAATTTAAACCAAAAACTTTCCTAGCAATGACGATCACACAGTAGTCTAATGAGAAAACGACACAAAACACTAACAAGCTGCTGTCCTTCTCTGTTGCTTGACTGTTTCATCTGCATTTATATGCAGATGACACTCGGTTATATATCCCAATAGATCCAAATGTTTCTCAATCCTTTGATGGACTTACTCAGTGTTTAGGTCTGGTTGTGTTTAGTGTTTAAGAGCCTGGTTGGCAAGCAATTTTCTTCATCTTAATACTAATAAGACTGAGTGTGTTGTTTTTGGACTTTCTTCGGCTTCCAAGGAAATTATAAGTAGATTGGCCGCTACGAAGATAAGTGTTTCAGATCATGTTGAGAATCTGGGTGTTATATGTACAGTGTTGGGAAGGTTACTTTGGAAATGTAATAGGTTACAGATTACAAGTTACCCTGTTTAAAATGTAATAGTAGTGTAACTTTTTCAATTACTTTATTAAAGTAATGTAACTAATTACTTTTGAGTACTTTTGATTACTTTTCTAAATTTGTGAAAATTAAATAATAATAAATAAAATCATATACATCAACTCAAATACAGTTATCTAATAAGCATGTGACGTATTCTGTGTAATAAACTCCTGAAACATTGGTGTTTTTTTTAAACTGCTGTCTCTTTGTATATGATGTGATGATAGTTTTCTCAAAATAAGTAAAATGCACATGAAGTGACACAGAGCAGTTCTAGAAATTATGTTTATGTGTTCGTGTACTCATATATTGAGATGGCAGAGGTTGAAAACACTGCGAGCTTCAGTAGGCCTATGTGTAGTAAATGAAACCATGTCTTTGCCATTAATTTACAGGAGGGGCGGACTGGGAAAAAAATCAGACTGGAAAATTCAAACTCATACAAACAAATTAATGGACAAAACTATTTTTTGTATGGACCTGACATAAAAAAGGTTTAAATCTTTAATTTGGGGACATGCAAAATAATTAAAAGTTCTCTCCTGAACTGCACCTTCACTTCCATTTTTCTCTTCAGTCTCTTTATTTTGCCCTGTTATCCATCTCTCTCATGACTTTAATACTCAAGATTGAACAAAACTATACTTTACAATACCATACTCTACAATACTACAATATATTTATATAAAAATCCTAATACTGTACACGAGTCATGTTTTTCCCTTACAAAAAATTGACCATGCTTTTATTAGCCTATATAAAAGTACAATAACCTTGTTTTGTTTTTTGTTCTGCAAATGGATTTCTATTTATTTTTAAATAAATACATTTGTAAAATAATTTTTGGTTACCACATTTAAACAATAGTAACCATGTTCTCTGGATTATTAGTAAAATAACAAAACTTTAATTTTCGTAAGGGTTGTGTTGTTGTCTGTCGTAGCTTCCACAAAAAAATCTGATTATTTTTCAGCTAAATTACTACTGTAACATTACAACAGATAATAATGATGTCCTTTATATAGTATTTTGAGTGATGACTGATGAGCAACGTGCTGCTGCTTGATTAATTAAATAAAAAAACAAAGACAAAAAAAGCATCTTTACAGATGAAACTGACCTGAAACCGTGAACAGTAGTTCAGCTTCTCGGCTCCAGCTGTGCGCTTCCACAGTGCACTCTTTTCTCTCTCTCGCATTGATTACTCTGAGTCTGATCCAAACCGTTTGGCGGAAGCGCGGAGAGCGCGCGAGTCACGAGATTTAATTATCAAATGGCGGATTCGCAAATGATCGCTTTATTACATTCGGCAGGCAGTTATACAATAATGATATTAAAATAGCGGGCCAAATCGGCTGCCAGGCCACTGGGAATCGTCCCGGTTCTCCCGGTGTCCAGTCCGCGCCTGATTTCCACAGACACACAGAACGTGCAGGAGTCATATGTTGCATTTTTGGGGCTTAATATTCACAGACACTAGTCCATGTCATGTTTTGATTCAAGTGTACTGACCTACTTTTAATTTAGTCATCCAAAATGTGGTATATTCCGTCCGCGTTAGGCATTCCGTTTTTATGACTGGGTTTATGACTGAGTTTCCGCATCCCGGAAATTATTAGGGCGGTATGTCTCAGAATAGTCAGTGCAATTTGGGAAATAAATCAGTTAAATCTGTATGTGGATGTGTGTAAATATTCAAATGTAATCCCCTTTGTAATCGTTAAAAATTTCATAAGTAACTGTAATCTAATTACTAATTTTTTCTTAGTAACTGTAACTAATTACAGTTACATTAATTTTGTAATTAGATTACGTAACGCCGTTACATGTAACTAGTTACTCCCCAACACTGTATATGTATATATATATATATATATATATATATATATATATATAGGTATTTCACAGGGTCAATTACCTCATCTTCACTTGGAACAAAATTGCTGCTGCCAGACTTTTGACTTGCACAAATAGGAGAGAGATAATTACTCCAGTTTTGGTTTCTTTACACTGGTTGCCTGTAGAATTTAGAATTTAATTTAAGGTTTTGCAGATGGTTTTTAAAGTGTTGCATGGCATCGCCCCAAAATATATTGTTGACCTATTGATTCCTTATCAAAATTCAAGAAACTTGAGATCTTCGATTCAGATGATTCTTCATGTTCCCAAAACAAAATTAAAATCACATTTCACATCGAAGCTTCAGATGCTTTTAAGTCTAGTTGAAATAGTTTTTAGAATTAACTAGAGGGTTTTACATTTTAATGTTGAATCTTGTTAGTGTGACTGTATATAATGTTGCTGGAAAGCACTTTGGTCAACGGCAATTGTTTTAAATTTGGTATAGAAATAAAATGTGTATTGTATTGTATTGTATTGGGCCTATGAATACAGTATTGCTGATTTAAATAGGACTGCAAAGTACCATGTTAATGTTCACAGTTTATGTTTCACCCACAAGGTGGCACACTGTAAACATCACTGATTGTCAGCCTTGGTCATCAACGGTCACCATGATATGGAGTTAATGCTTGTTTCTGTAATGATAGAATAGTCAATGTTTTGTTCTGTTGCTCAGGACATCCATCTTACAAAGGATCAGGATCATAACTTAAAATTATAACTTCATCATGTTATTGCCGAGATTGAAGTGCTGTTTGGAGCTATTTTCGAGTGGTCCTTTGTCATTCTTGTGCATCACTTATTGCCATAATCAGCAGGCATTACACCCCACTGTCCTCCACTGATTAATATGACTAACCTTCCTAAAAGTTCAACATGCACATCTTATATTCTACCCCACATTTTGAGAAAGTCTTGATTATGATTGCAGTGGCTAAACCACCACATGAAGAGAAGTGTTTATAGAGCTGTCACAGGGACTGTGTAGGAGTTGGAGGTTTTGCATTATTTCTTAGTACAAACCATATCAGAATTGCAAACATTCATTTAACTTAATGTTTTGTTGTTGTTGTTGTTGTTTTAATTGCATATTTAAATGAGAATATTGGCCACACCCAAGTTTACCAAGGTAGTGACCATCATTTTGCCAATAATTTCTGGTCCTGGAAAAATATTTATACTTTATCAGCCATCAGATTTTAGGAAAAGGGTTTTGCTTTTGCTTAGACCAGAGGATGAGAGCTGTAAATAATAATCTTTCACATAACATCCCACATTCAACCACACAGAACACCTTATAAAATCCAGCTATGCATAAATACTAGTGTGCTTTTGAATGTGTTTGTGAGGTAGAATATCGGTAAAATATAGGTGTCTGGCACTATTCAGTTGTCCCTTTCTATTCTGTGTTCCATTTTGCACAGTTAATTAATAAAATAACATCTGTGTGTTCTTTAGGAGAGCAAAGTAAGTCCTAAGGGGAAAGGTAAAATCACTTTTCCCCCTTGGCTGCTATTTTTATGTGGTGTGAAAAGAGGGATGCTGTTTGTCAGATTCCTTTTCATCTGAGGCTACTTTTTCCCTTCAATCTTTTTCATTTCCCGCTCCAGAGCTGAATCTTTGTAGAAACACGAGAACAAAGGAAATGGGAATTGGTGGTCCTGTTTGTGTGTGTGTGTGTGTGTGCATTGTCTTATTTTGCAAATCCAGGTGGTGTGTAGAGCCAATGATGACAAACTGTTTGTAATATCAACAGATTATTTATGCTTTGCTACACTATTAATTGTTTATTAAAGGAATAGTTCACTCAAAAATGAAAATTTGTTGAAGATTTACTCAGCTCAGGTCATCCAATATGTAGTTTGTTTGTTTAACATAACAGATTTATAAAAATGTATGATTACATCAATTACTCGCCAATTGATCCTCTGCAGTGAATGGGTGCCGTCAGAATGTGAGTCCAAATAACTGTTAAAATCTCCAGTGCATCAGTTAATATCTTGTGAAATGAAAAGCTGTGTGTTTGTAAGAAACAAATACAGACATTTCTGGCTAAAATATGAGCCATATCCTATATATATATATATATCATATATATATATACAGTGGGTACGGAAAGCCAGAGGCCTGACTTAACCCCAATTGAGCATCTCTGGAGAGACCTGAAAATGACTGTCCACCAACGTTTACCATCCAACCTGACAGAACTGGAGAGGATCTGCAAGGAGAAATGACAGAGGATCCCCAAATCCAGGCATGAAAAACTTGTTGCATCTTTCCCAAAAAGACTCATGGCTGTATTAGATCAAAAGGGTGCTTCTACTAAATACTGAGCAAAGGGTCTGAATACTTAGGATCATGTGATATTTCAGTTTTTCTTTTTATATAAATGTTCAAAAATTCTGTGTTTTTCTGTCAATATGGGGTTCTGTGTGTACATTAATTAGGAGAAAAAAAGAACTTAATTTAAGGAAATGGCTGCAATATAACAAAGAGTGAAAAATTTAAGGGGGTCTGAATATTTTCAGTACCCATTGTATGTGTATATATATATATATATATATATATATATATATATATATATATATATATATATATATATATATAAGAAATTCATCTGAATCAAGATAAAAATATGTACTTTTATGCAATTATTAATTTTTGATTCTTTTATTCCAAAGAGACTTACAAAAGGGGAACAAAGCAATTAATCACAGAGCCAACACTCACAACACAAATATGTAAGATCAAGAACGGTTCACAAGCAAAAAATGTCTAAAACAGTTCTAAACAAAATGTTGGTGCATTTTGAATTGAGAGGACAACAGGGGATTGACTTGGAGAAATTAACCATTAACTTCTATGTTGGCCAGAAGCAACAGTTTAATGATGGATTTGTCTCTTACAAACATTTTCTTTTTGCAAGATGTTAACTGATGGACTGGAGTGGTGTAGATTATTGTGATTGTTTTTATCAGCTGTAAGTGAAATAAAAGAAAGCAAGCAAACCTTAACACAGTTGTTTAAAGGGTCTGTTATTGATTTATAAATAAGAATTCTCTAGTTCTTTAACAAAAATCATGATCATAAAATCATGATCAAATTAAGGATTAAATGGGTTTAAGAACAGAGTATCAATACAGGATTTAATATAATGGGCCTCAAGGGGTTTCTCAAAGGAAATTCCTATTGGCCAAAACATCTTCATATATTGTCTCATGATGACCATGTTGCACCAATATCTTGAAATTATTGGTATTCACACACCATTTCATCACCCTCAAACTGATAGTGCTGTGGTGTATTTTAAATCAATGTGTATCAGTGTAAACAGCTTAAAAAATACATGCAGTCAGAGACCAGTCTTAAATTAATTAAACAAAATGGCGAGAAAATTGCTGCCCAGGGTTTTCTGTATTATTTTTGTACAGAAAATTGTACAACAATCAGAAATTCAATAGAGCAAGATGACTTCTTACCCCAACCTTATTTTTTTCTCTTGGCACAAAATCTCACACATTTGATGAATGCCTATGCTCTTCTGAATATCAACATTAGTCATAAAAATGTTTTTATCTGTGACATTGTATTTGGTTCCCATTTGTTAATGAATAATTTGTGTACACATTAAAACCTATAGGCTAATTGAGTGAAATCATTAAATTTGAATCCATAGTGTTGCAATATATTTTGGCATATCTTTATTAAATTAAATATGTGCAATTAAGTATATACACACACACACACACACGCGTTTGTTTTTGTGAAAAGTGGGGACATCCCATAGGCTTAATGGTTTTTTTACTGTACAAACTGTATATTCTATTCTATACAAACTGTATATATATTTATTTATTTATTTAATGATTTTTTTCTTTTGACAAATCCAGGCCTGTATTAGTTACAGTATTAGTAGTCAGCCAAAAGACTCCCCACCTGTACAGTCAGAGATATTTTAAGACATAATAAGATGCGATTTAAAAAACCTGCCAACAGCAATGAGAATAGCTCACCTTCACCGGTGGTGTTCTATTTTTCTGTAACACCTCTCAGCTAAGGTGTCTTTGGTCTCAAAACTCAGCGCTGTTCTTTTCGATTAATGACCGCAGGTGCTTCATCTGTCAGTGAACATGCACGCACCTGGACTGACACACAATCTAATATAATGATGCTGTTAGTTTTTTCATTACCATGTAAGTTATGCATACATTGATCTCACACCCCAATTAATATGCTCCAGTTCCCTGTTTTTCTGTCTCTTTCTTTGGTAGACACACACATCCACTGACAGATATACTGGGGTCTGGATCTATATATAGACATGCTGGGTGTCTGATAGCCAGTATAAAGGCAGAGTTGTACATGGCTGAACCTCTAACTCAAGTCAGCTCTCTTAACAACCGGCTCTGCGATGTTCTCTATGTTTGTTCAAAATCACGTGGATTCTATGGATAAACTGAAGATATGATGTTTATTAGGACTTGAGACTGTAGAGAAGGTTTGTCCTCAATCTCTATCTCGGGTGAAGTTTGTTTTCATACCTCAGAGTGTGTATGAAAGGCACCTTCAGCTGGCAGGCTGCAGGCTGGGGTTTGGTCGGTGTGTTAACAGTGAGTTATTTTCAACCAGAACAAAACTGCCGCTGCTGAAACACCCTGATTTGTGTCTTGAGAAAAGATCTGTCCCAGTGTTATGCACATGTCTCAAATCTAGTTATAGTGTGACGTTTACACACATAAAGACTGTCTGCCCTTTACATTCTCCTTTACCTGAAGCAAAGTCTTGGAAATTGTATTGGACATGCAACCTTTATTAACATAACAAATATGTTGTGAAAAAAATGCCATCATTCATTTTGTGGGTATAAAGTACTTGCATAACTTCATTAATATTCTCAAGTGGCTTATTTTGAGAATAAGTAACCTATTTTCTTATGTAAATTCTAAACTAAAGAATCCTTGAATACTACTCAATTATAAGAAGAGTACTTTTTAGCCATGGGGGAAAAAGGTTTGACATAAGATAACATTTTACAGGTTCCAAAAAGAGGATCAAAGGATTGAATGGAATAATAAATCTATTAAATGATAAATGATTATAAACGCATACTCCATGTTCTCAGTCACATCCATACTATAACAAACAATCTGGCAAAAAGTGGGGAGGTGGTAACATTTCAGGGCTTTAAATTCATGTCATCATATTAAAATTTGATTTAAAGTTGGCAGAGAAGTCACAACTGAAAACTCAAGATTTGATTCAGAAACGTCCCAGACAAAGTCGCATACTTGAACTAAACACACAACTCCATAATGTCTCCAACGCAGCAGCCTTTGAGTAGTTTTCCTCTGGGGAGGCTGAAGGGTTAGGTTTCTGTGTGCGCAATAAAGTGCGCAGGACCTTGATCATCTCTACAGAGGAAGTGCGCTTATTAACGCAGAGTTTGATACTGTACGACTCGCGTCATCTGGCGAATTATTTATTAAGTTGGCTTGAGAAAGCCAACTTACTGATATTCTATTTAAACTTCTTATTATTAAGTTGGCTTGAGAAAGACATATAAAGACAAATTAACATATTATTATTCTTCTGAGACTAAAATTTTCAACTGCTACTCCTCCTAGAGCTTTAACTCTACAGACTCCAAACTCAGCCCAGCTCTTCAGACTGATCTGAAGTTAGTTGCTATATCTTTTTAGACTGATCGGACTTATACTTTTCATAAAACTGAAGATTAAAAATCATAAAAATCCCATAGACTTACATTGAAAAGTCTCTGCTCAACTGAACATTCCGTGAACTCCAACTGTCAAAAATTAAAATCTAAACACACTGAAGCCCATTAGACTCAATCAGACTTACCTTCTATGTACTTTTACTAACCCATTCAAACTCATCTATCTATCTATCTATCTATCTATCTATCTATCTATCTATCTATCTATCTATCTATCTATCTTCTGACTGTTTCTATCTATCTATCTATCTATCTATCTATCTATCTATCTATCTATCTATCTATCTATCTATCTATCTATCTATCTATCTTCTGACTGTTTCTATCTATCTATCTATCTATCTATCTATCTATCTATCTATCTATCTATCTATCTATCTTCTGACTGTTTCTATCTATCTATCTATCTATCTATCTATCTATCTATCTATCTATCTATCTTCTGACTGTTTCTATCTATCTATCTATCTATCTATCTATCTATCTATCTATCTATCTATCTATCTATCTATCTATCTTCTGACTGTTTCTATCTATCTATCTATCTATCTATCTATCTATCTATCTATCTATCTATCTATAATCTGTCTGTTTCTAATCTATCTATCTATCTATCTATCTATCTATCTATCTATCTATCTATCTATCTATCTATCTATCTATCTATCTATAATCTGTCTGTTTCTAACCTATCTATCTATCTATCTATCTATCTATCTATCTATCTATCTATCTATCTATCTATCTATCTATCTATCTATCTATCTTCTGACTGTTTCTATCTATCTATCTATCTATCTATCTATCTATCTATCTATCTATCTATAATCTGTCTGTTTCTAATCTATCTATCTATCTATCTATCTATCTATCTATCTATCTATCTATCTATCTATCTATCTATCTTCAATCTGTCTGTTTCTAATCTATCTATCTATCTATCTATCTATAATATGACTGTTTCTAATCTATCTATCTATCTATCTATCTATCTATCTATCTATCTATCTATCTATCTATCTATCTATCTATCTATCTATCTATCTATCTATCTATCTATCTATCTATCTATCTATAATCTGTCTGTTTCTAATCTATCTATCTATCTATATGTAATCTGTCTGTTTCTAACCCATTTCTAACTTTTTAAACTTTCTGGCCAGGCTTTCTCAAGCCAACTTAAAGTTTGTCTTGACGAACTTTTTTATCTAGTTTTCTATTATGAATCATTTGACATATAATAACTTGACAGCAGAGACTCTGGAATAGGCTACCCAGTGTGCTCAGCATGGAAGGAAAATCCTGAAGGATCAATGTTTCATCTCGCACATATAGCTACTGCTGGTTTTGGGATTTATGGGAGGCAGCGGCTTTTATGGATTTCATCTTTTTAACGCTCGGGTTCTTCTGTTATTCGATGTGGTCATGGTCGGATCCCTGCACGACTGACTCGTTTTCGTGGAGCTTCACGCTTTTCGTCTTCTGTTTGGCACAAGTTGTTCATGTGTCGTACCGACTGCGCAAAGTCACTTTCGGTAAGGAGTTCCAGGATCTCTACGATTATATGTTCAAAAAGCTGGGAGTATCCTTAACTCATTTTGGAAAAATCGTGGAGTGTTGTGAGGGCGATATCTACACTATAGAAAAAGACCACTGCTTCGCCGTGGAGGGTAAAACCTCCATCGACAACCTGTCCGTTCTCATCTCAGGCAGGTGAGTAAACAGACTTCGTAACTAGAAATAATCCACGTATTTAGTCTTGTGTGCTTCAAGGCAAACAAAGCTCTCGTTTTGTCTGAAATAGGATACGAGTGACGGTGAACGGGGAGTTTTTGCACCACATCCATCCCTTTCAGTTCCTGGACTCTCCGGAGTGGGACTCCCTTAGACCTTCAGAAGAAGGGGTGTTTCATGTGAATACATTGTGAATGAATTGTGTGTTTTTTTTTCGTACTGTTCAAGTTGTAATGGGACGACTTCTTGTATTGTTCCAGGCAGGGCCGGATTAACCATACGGGCAACTGGGCAATTGCCCAGGGGCCCAAGACCTCTAAAGGGCCCAGGGCAGCAAGGGCACGAGCAAAATACTGTATCTGGTAATCTACCGCTTTACATTAAACAAACTGTCAACACGGGCTTTTGCGCTGCACAGAGAGACGCTGCGCTGCCTATGACTTTGAACGTGAGTTGAGAGCGGTTGAGAGTCAGTCTCATGCGGAATGACCAATGAAGAGAGGGCCTCAAGTTAAAAAAAATCTGACATGGAGAAGCTAAATGGGAGCGCGAAGCGGAAATTAAAAAAGGAAAAGGACACGCAGAAAATGTAAAGTATATACCTAAAATAGGTAATTTCTTCACTCCTGTTAATGTTGCCGACAGTTCTGTTAAGTCAGCTTCCGTCAACGACGAGGACAACTCAGCTAGCCAGGACATTTCTACAAGATGCCAAATGAAAGCAAACATGCACTTCCTCATTATTTAGGATTAAAATTGTGTGTTTTGCCAGGTTTTGTAGTATTTATTTTTATCTTGTCTTCTAGAGAGAAATTGTGTCACAGACACGGCTCTGCACTTTCTATTTTAGCTATTGGACATGAACTTGTTAGTGGCCTTGATTTTGAATATGTTATACTGTACACCAGTTTGCACAGTCAAAGTCCAGAAAAAAGCCATTGTAAGATGTGTTTGCCAAATGAAGGCATTTCAAATTCAAACATGCACTTCCTCATTATTTAGGACTAAAATTGTGTGTTTTGCCAGATTATGTAGCATTTATTTCTGTCTTGTCTTCTTCAGAGAAATTGACAGATTTCTAAATGTTTATGTAGCACTACAATGTTTAACTGGTTAATTGTGCTGTGATATGTTGTTGTTCTATTTTAAAACAAGTTAAAATGAGCTTAGGATAAAAATGTTTATGAGCAGATAACAGTGATACTGCATTTTATTTATTTATTTTTTCCTTGAGGTGCCAGCTTTATTAAAATGCTGTATATTGTTGAGGAGGGAAAACTGGCAGATTTCAAATTGTTTGTGTTGGACTAATAACTTGATTGCCTTGTTGAATTCTGAGGAAACAGGGTCACCCTGTCAGTGTGATTTCTGCTTAAAATGAGCTGAGGACCAAAATGTTTCTTGATGTGTTGTCTGTGGTCTTCTGTTATAGCTATATCAATTCAATACATTTCTATTGGGAATAAATGTTGTTAAATAAACAATGGTTTGAAAGTGGTTGCTTATTTATTCATTTTTGTGAAAATGGAGGATATTTCCCTCCCTCTCAATGTAGTGGGTCAATTTTACCAGATTATACAGATGCTGATGTTTTGTTTTCATAGCATCATATGTGAGTGAATGTCTTTGATAGGGGACATAGTAGTGCATTTGTAGTTCTATGAGCATTTAAATATTTGTAAATCAAAATACACCTGATGACAGTTAGAATTTGAAGTATTGAGTATATTTACTGTATATTACAGTAATATATTCTGTATATGACCATATTGTGGTGATCCTGGGGTCGTGATGATGGGGCCCTTGAATATTGTTGCCCAGGGTACAACGAAGTTTTAATCTGGCCCTGGTTCCAGGTCACGTTACGTGCAGATAACCGGTGCAGGTACGTGGCGTGGAGACGGAAGAAGCTCTATCTGCTGTTCGCGCAGCACCGCTACATCGCCAAGATCTTCGCGCTGCTGGTGCGCAATGACATCGCGGAGAAACTCTTCTCTCTCAACGACAAGGCTTTCGACACCCGCGGGTTCAGCTACGATCTCCGGTTACCAAGCTTCTATCACGGACCAGAGCCAGAAATAGAAAACACAAGTGAATCCCGGCCAGTGCTGGGACAAAGTGAAGCAAACCGACAGAAAGACACTCATGAGAAACGCGCTCCACATTTTATGTAGCCTTAACTGATTGTAATGAATGGCACTGGGGTTTTGTCATGCATTGTTTTATTCTTTTATGTTCCACAAATATTTTTGTCCTTATTTTATTTAATTGTATAGTGCCCTGAAATCAGTGTTTTTGTTCAGGTAAGACATTTCTCAACAATTGTTCAGAAGATTAACTGGTTTTGAGCAAGATATCTTACCAAACTGTAGGCTATATCAAGGCATTGGAATATCTTATATCTATTAATGCGATGTTAACTATTTAGCTATAGCTTTCACGTGAAGACTCGTCTTTCTTCTCTCTGCATCACCTACATGAACACTGTCAGTCTGAAATTGTTATAACTGTTGCCCATATTGTCTGTATAGCCTAGTTTGTTTGCTTTACACACATATTATATGTTCACACATTATTTTGAAAATAAAAGAACAAAATATTATAGAGTTTAAAAATCAACTATTAATGAGCATAGCAATCAATCGGAATTAAAGGGGACAATATACAGGATAAAAGTTTTTTTTCACACAGGTAAATTTATCTCTCTTTTGTCGAGATTATATTTTTAGCATATTTATTTATTATCCTATGCGTATTTGTTTTGAGCAGGTAAACGGAATATTTCAACCACGTGTAGTTCACATTTTGTCTAAACTGTGAGTGTGATACATGAGTATCTAACGCATTCTCATCCCAAGGCGTCATATACTGACCCTCTTGACATTTCGTCAACATCCTACGCATATGGCACCCTCTAGCGTCAATATGAGACACAGATTATGGGTTAAGGTTAGGGTTAGGGTTAGACCGCTAGGAGGCGCCTTCTGGCCCATTTTTATCTGCTTCTAATATTGACGCTAGAGGGCGCCATGTGCGTAGGATGTTGACGAAATGTCAAAAGGGTCAGTATATGACGCCTTGGGATGAGAACGGCCTGGAGTATCCGTCTAGTCTCCTGTAGCTAGTAGATGCACAATGCATGAAGCGAGTTGTAATGTGGGTATTTATTTACAAATATCCTAGCCTACAAATTCAGCTGACAGACAATATATTTGCCAGACGAAAATTGATCTCAGTGCTTTTCCTTAATTTAGTTTGATTACAATTAAGGGCATGCTCCGTGTCAGACCAGTCTGTTGACAAACGCCTCATGATCACGGGTGTCTCCCTCTAGTGGTGCAGACGCGTATGTGCGCAGGGGAGTGGCCGCTTGGTTTGTGCCCATTTTAAGTCAATGCCTGTCATCTGGCTGGAATGGGTTCATGATACACTCCAAGCTCTCAGCTATCAGTCTGTTATCTTCTGCCTTAACATTCCTCCAGACCGCGCACATTAGAGCTCGAACAAGCTCGACAACACGGGTGAGTACAACATATTTTAATTAATAGGCTATAATGAAATATTTTTAAATAACATATTTAAACTAAAGGCATCCAAGATTAACACGAAGCACAACAGATAAACTAAAATGTAGTTCTATAGAAAGTTTACTGGAGGTCAGTGACTGCATCTCTGGGTTTGTAAATCTCCCCGAAATAGGTTTGCGCATTTCAGTTTCTGATTTCTGACAGTAGCCTATCTTCATGTAACTATATTAAGTTACATTTATTACGCGCTGACAGACATTTAGAACATTTATGTCCAGATTGGCTATGTAGGCTATTGAATGAAGTTAAATGCTTGAGATTCAAATGTATTTGTTTATGAATGTGGCGGTTCTAACTGTTCAACTTTCTGGCCTTCTCCCCATCAGCTTGAAAACTCCAGAATGTCAGACTCCTTGAATTACACAATATCTGCACTGCCCTCCAGTGTCCCGTCAGTCAATGGCGATCCTAACACCACATTGTGCCAGGACTGGGAGCAGTCTCATCACCTGCTGTTCCACCTGGCCAACCTGAGCCTTGCTCTAGGTTTCCTCATCCCCACCACAGTAGCGCTTCATATGATCTTCCTCAGACTGCTGCTGATGACAGGTGCAGAACGCCTTCAACAGGAGAAAACGAATGCTAGTTAAAACCTAGTTATCATACATGTACTGTTAAACACTGTTAAAGCTTAACCTTTTTAAATATCACAAATTGACAGAAAAATAAAATGGTCATACACATGTAGGCCTACTGACACAACTGAAATGATTAGAAATATAGGCAAGATTCAAGATTTGTATTCGTCACATACACGATTGTATAGCGCACATATAACCAGCATATATATATATATATATATATATATATATATATGTTTAGAGGGTATTGAACTGAAGCATTGTAGTTTAAATTCTGTAAAGTTTGTTGCCAGTCATTTCATTTGATGAGCTGAGATATTGACAGATTAATGTGCGTCCTTTAAATGTACTTAAAAAAGTGATAATACATATAACATTAGGTATTAAAACTAAAACCATTAATTAATTGAAATTAAACTGAAATAAAAAATAAAGTATTAAGATTGGATTGAAAAAAAAATAATATATGTCTTGGCAACTAAACGAAATAAAATAAATAAATAAGTTGATGTACTATTAATTGCCACTACAAATGAAAGAAAAAAAAATAGAATATTAAGGAATAATATATTTATAAATAAACTACAAAAAAAGGCAAAAGAACATAGCAAAATTACTAAAATTTAAACTAAAAATTAAAATATACAAATACAAGCTACTATATTAACTATATAAAAATATTAATGAATACTATAATAGTATAAATTATATTTAAATAACACTAATAAATCTTGAATTGAAAGGATTTAACAATTTTAATTTCAAAATATTTTGCAACCTCAAGTAACAAATTATCAAACCATTCAAATTCCAGAATGACAAAAGGTTTTGAGATTACGTACTACAGTTGTTTTAATCACATAAAAAAATAATAATATTAAAAGTTGTGGCAGGTATTGTCTATATCAATTTAATATAATAACGAAGTCTGTGCAGAATATTTTGAAATCCTAAAGGGGTATCACAATAAAACATAACATTTTTTTACTTTGGATTAAGTTTCATATGAACTTTTGAGAACCAAAAACAGATTTTTAACTAAATGTAAACAATAATTTTGGATTGTTTTGATGTTGATGTTTGATGTACTGATTCATAACAACACTCAGCTTTTTTGGGAATTGAAATGCTTATCTTTATTGGATTTCAGGGTGCTTTTTGTTCATAACGTGGGCCACATTATATAGATGTACATTGGATGTGATGGTTTGGAATGTGGTTTTCCTTCTGGTGAACTTCATGCATTTCTTCTTCCTTCTTTATAAACGCAGACCGGTGAGTACATTCACCAATGAGCAAGCTACATATTATTGATACAGTCTGTTTGAATGTCCTTGGCTGAGAGATGCTTAAACTTCATCCAAAGGTCAAATACCATGATTTGTATTGAGATAGAAGATGATTTGCTCTCATCTGTTCTCTGATGTCTTCATGAGTGGGCAATTGTAGTGTCTGTACAGTGGCTAGTAGTGATGATCACATTGCTGGCAATGAATTTTGACTCAGAATTAACTTTCCCATTGTCTTGAATTCAATATATCTGTTTGGTTATGTTGTTTAATTCCAGATTAAGATTGACAGGGAGTTAAAATCATTGTACAAGCGTATGTTCGAGCCCCTGCATGTACGTGAAGCTCTGTTTCAGAGGCTCACTGGCCAGTTCTGCACCATCCAGGCCCTAAAGAAGGGCCAGGTCTATGCAGTAGAAGATAAAACCTCTGTTGATGAGCACCTCAGCGTTCTTCTCAAAGGAAAGTAGGTGCTTCATTTTATTAAGTCCACACTTACTTTCTAGATCTCCTATCACATGTGTATTGTTTTTTAATTATCTGATCAAGTTTATGCATTTGACAGGATGAAGGTATCATATCGTGGCCATTTCTTGCATAATATTTATACCAATGCCTTCATCGACTCTCCAGAGTTCAGGTCAACTCAGATGAACAGGAGTGAGAGGTTTCAGGTAATGGGTTTAAAGTTTACTATTAATAATATTCATTTAAATTTATAATAGTAAAAAAGTGCCATTCACAAGTGCTTCTCAGAATGTAACATCAACATTGTATTTCTGTACCCTTACATATATGAGCAATTTCGCATGAGTGGACATCAGTATATCGGCAGGTAATCACAGAGTGCTGATATACATGTACAGCTACATTTCACATCTACGAGTGTGATATTGCTTTTATACAACAGTTCGACTGCACAAATGTGTAAATACATAAGTAAAACAACAACGTAGTGTCTTTAAAAACTCTCTTTAGTGCAGAACTACTTCCTTCTTCTACAGATCCAAATCTCAGTTTGTCAGGTTAATAGATGAGCTCAAGCCTCTGTTACCAATTTTGAAATCGTCTCTAGTAACAAAGCAATGTTACTTAATTAAAGCTTATTTTATTACTGTATTAAAAGCTGCATATTATGTGTAGCCGCATATGAGAGAGAGATGGACTGAGCGAGTGTGATAACCTGCATCTGACAGTATTCATTCTTCAGCTCAATCTCATATTAACAATAAAACATTAGTTTCAATGTCTGCTGAGGAAAGCGATCTTTGTCGTACTATCCTTTTATCTGTTAAGGGTGAGTATAGACATTGCGATATTTGGCCACTCTTCTTTGCAGAACTGTTCAAGTTCTGTTGAATTTGATGGTAAGCGTTTGTGAACTGTAGTCTTTCAGTCATTCCAGATTTTCAATGGGGCTTAAATCTGGACTCTGACTAGGCCATGAAAGAACATTCACCATTTTCTGCTTGAGCCACTGTGTGCTCAGTTTTGCAGATTTTACTCACGAATTTGATGGTATTTTGCCCCAATCCATTTTTCCCTTCTGGATAATCCAAATAATTAAATTTTAGTCTCATAAACCTTTAGAATCTTCAAGGTGCATTTTGGCAAAGAATGGGGGGTTATGTCCGATCTTTGATCTAGGAAACATGTCACTATGGGGTGATCAGTGCTGGGAGCTCTTTGTCGCCGTATAATGCTAGCGACAGACACGTCCCTCACTGGTTGGGGTGCGGTCATGAGTGGCCACCCTGCCGGAGTTGTGGAAAGTGTGGGTGTGGCCCCTGAGGGGGCACAACTCATAGCATCCAGTTTCTCAACCGAGGTTGTTGAGACCGTCCTCCAATCCAGAGCTCCCTCAATGAGAAAACTGTACGCCCTGAGGTGGAAACTCTTCACCTCATGGTGTAGAGACCGCCAGCATTACCCTGTTAACGGCCCAGTTGGTACAATTCTGGAGTTTCTACAGCCAGGCTCTCTGCAGGGTTAACCCACTCCACCTTAAAGGCTTACGTGGCGGCTATTGCAGCTTACCATGTCCCTTCCGGTGGTCAATCAGTGGGTAGACACCCCATAGTGACATGTTTCCTCCACGGTGCACGGAGGCTGAGGCCTCCAGTACAGTCCCGTGTTCCCTCCTGGCACTTGGTTGTGGTTTTAGAGGCTCTGTGTAAGCTCCATTTTAGCCAATTCAAGATATTTCAGATAGACATCTGACCCTTTAACCCTTTGGAGTCAATTGACGCATATACGCATTATGAGGCTTTTTCTCCTGATAACCCGAAAAGAACTTAAATTACACTTTCAGTTTTGATCGTACAGATAAGAGCAATATATCAATCGAATCTGTAAAGGGTCTAATTTTTTGTATACAGACATAACAACAAAACGTTGTGCATTTATAAAATAAAGATAAACATGGTGTGCTGATCTTCATTTACAAACGTGTCATTAAAATTAACTGTAACTCAGTGAACACTCAACGAAAAGACATGAGAGATATATCTATAGAAAGCATGACATGTCTACTTTTAAACTAAACAAGTATTTACAATATTCTGTGATAAAGTGATTCATATGAAAACAACGCGATGTCCATTTTTCACGTCTCCCTTCATTATCTTCTAATGCGACCACGCCCCCACGCTGATCCCTATTGAGATTCTAATGTTTCACTGAAGCGCGTGGCTTGAATATGCCCACACAACAGAAAACAACGCAGCAAGACTGTTCTTCAAGTTTTTATTTTACTGTTTGCTTCGCAATGAGAATAATAAGACATAATTCACCCCAAAAAGATGTGTTGAGGATTTGAGATTTGGATTTCCTCAGAAAAAAAGAATGAAGCACTTTTTTCAGCAGAGATCATAAACATGAGTAAGTCTCTTTTTATTTATTTATATACTTTTACAATAGTTTTCACATAACGTGTAAACATTTTACTATTTAGACTTTTTCCCAAGACTTTTTCCAAACTATAATTCCTATATATACTATACCATTCGAAAGCTTGATGTAAATAATATAAATGTAACAAATAAATGTAACTGTAACATTTATATGTTACCCCTCCCCCCCCCCCCCCCAAAAAAAAACCCTGAAGGATTCTGAAGGATTGTGTGACTGGAGTAATGATGCAAAAAATTCAGTTTGAAAGTCAGCTTTGATTGTTCCTAATACTCTGTTTATCTGCACTCGCAAGTGGATATTAAATTGTGTTGTGGGATAATTAAATGTATTCTAAATAAACTGCAAACATAAAATTTTATACATTTATTTTGTCCTCACATTCTTTCTTTGTAACTCTTCCCTCTCAGTGACACAGCTGTCTGAAAGGCTCATTATGCAGCTCATTATGTGGGTCTTTGTCTTCTCAGGTGTAAGTCACAATGATATTCATGATAGTTGGTGCCTGCTCACATATGATTTTTACCAACAAAAAGTGTCTTAGAAAATTTGAATCAATATATTGTTTTCTGTGAGTGAGTAAACAAGATGATTTTCACATAATTTAGAAAAAAACATTGTAGGCTACAAGCTCAAGATCTCAAAAGTCCCCGGGAACCAATGTTCTTTTTGTGTTTTATGACCTTATTAAAGTGATTTAACATTTTTAGTTTTTCACTAACCACGCATAAAAACTTTTTCTCAAAAACACAATGTAGATACATGCTGCTCACATATTATTACAGCCCAGTTCGTGCTGATTACAGTGAGATTAGACTTTAGCCATTTAGATATTTATAAGAAACTGAAAAAAGCACAAATGTCAGGGCATGACAAAACTTCTCCAGGCCCCAAAAATACCCTTAGACTCCAGAGGGTTAAACCCCTTCGGTGGCCCCTACCTACCTAGACTTTGCGCCTGGCATGGCCAAAGCGCTCTTATACCCTTGAGCAGGTTATGCTACAAAAGTTCCCTCTGTCACACCACAACCAATAGTACTGCAGGCCTTCTGTCCTCCTCCTCCTTTCTGGGAGTCCGACCAGAAGAAGCTAATTGAATGTATCCAGTTCGAGCGCTGGACACATACGTCCACAGAGCTGCCCTGTGGACAAAGATGGACCAACGGCCTGTGTGCCATGGTCCCCCCAAAGTGGGATTTTTCCTGCAACTAAGCAGAACCTTAGTCATTGGATAGTTGAGGCTATCAACATTACCTATGAGTCCTCTTGTCTTCCCCCGCCGTTGGGAGCCAAGGCTCACTCTACACGGGGTATGTCAGCCTCTAAGGCCTTCTTAGCAGGTGAGTCCCTAATGGATTGGACATCTGCAAGGCTGCGGGATGGTCCACGCCCTCCACTTTCGTCAGATATTGCAATATAGATTTGCGAGCCACTCCTGGCTCTTCTGTTCTCTCGCCTTAGCTGTGCTCTTTGAATACACACTAGGCAAGGATTTGGAAGTCTGGGAGCGTGGGCACATCGTTCCCCAAAGCGTTCGACGCAGTTCGAGTTCCTGAAGAGAAAGGTCCTCTAACTCTAGTTCCTTGAAGGAACAAGACACTGCGTCGCTTAAACACATTTCATTACACAAAATACACAAAATAATTTTCTTTTTAGCAACATCATATGACCCCTTTAACTAACTCACTCGTGTCTCCCGCATTAACCCTATAACTGCCGGTGCAGCAAAATAAACAGCAATTTCACAATGATTATAAAGTCTGTGTGCTACACTACATTCTTTATTATTAAATGAAGTAATTAGAACAACATCAGTCTACATTAAGCGACACATTCTTAGGAAATAGTAGGTTCACAGCAAATTATCAGAAATACTTCTGTAAGAGCTTTACCTGGAAACTTAAAGCTGCACTAGGTATATCAAATATTAGCACAAAAACTTTCTTTGAGCACTCAATTGAAAATGTACACAGCTTATCAACCGTACTCACTGGTTGTGGTTCAGACAGCTTGTTAGTCCAAATTAAGAAGATTAGAAGCCAATGAAGATAAAAGCCAAGATTAGAGAAGCAGTCCTTGATAAAATTACATGCACACAACAAAAGGTTTGAATTGTATTTCTGTGGAATTCTTGAACAGAGTGTCTTTTCAACATGACGTAAACACACTAAGTAGAGGAAGTGTTTGTTGGCAGGTCAGACTATGTTCATTTTTCACAGGCAGGCGGGGATTATGCAAATGTGTTACCCAGTGACGTATACCGGTAACAGGCAAAAGTTTAAAAAATGTAACAATTTGTTAAGGTGATTCAGAACCGACTCTCTCTTTTGATAGACAATATATTTATTTATCATGCACTTTTTTGATTAACAACTTTGATTGTTTTTGCAGATTGTTTTCATTTAAGGATAGCTACATTATACACTGCAAAAAATATATTTTTCAAAAACCCATATGACTTGCTCTTTAAAACAGCCTTTGTCCTAGGTGCAGTTGTTCATAGTTTTTCAGGTAGCTTTGTAGGTAAATTTCTTGGAGATGTTGGCATAGTTCTTCTGGATTTCGTCTGTCTGAGATTTTTCTGTGTCTGTGCTTTCTGTGTTTGTTTACTTCGTAGGAGCGTAGCCATCTCTAGAAAGACAATGTCACATTTCTGGTCATTTTGTGGAAGAGTAAACTAATACACACCATTTACATTTATCGGTCTCATGCACATGAATATACAGGTGATGATCACTGCTGAGGAAAACTGCAAGCTTATCTGCTGGTCTAGAGAGCGTCTGACTTACTTCCTGGAGTCAGAGACTTTTCTGAATGAGGTGTTCAGGTACCTCATTGGCAAAGACATCACCAACAAGCTTTACTCTCTCAATGACCCAACCCTTAGTGACAAGGTAAGAACATAGCTGTTAATTAATGAACATGACATTGTTAATATATTTGGTCTTGGCAGAGTAGATATGCTATGCACGCCACAGCTGCTATTGCATAAATACACATACATTCTGCTGTGCGCATATCCTGCCACTTGAATAGGGATACATAAATCCCTTAGCAGATATAGACAAGCGGTGCTGGGGGAGGTGGAGGGTTATAACAGACAATTTAAATGTTGAGCAAGCAATCTACTTAGATGCAGAATCAGCAGAGGCCTGTAAGGTCAGGACATGTTTCAGCCAGGATTTATAAACTGCCTAAATTGTCTGAGTTTTGACTTTTTCCTATTGTTTTCATACTTGCTGAAGGTAATGGCTGAAAAGCTATTTGAGAAATATCATGCAGGTATTGTAGATAATTGCTTAATCATGGTGTGCAAGTATGTATGAAGGCTGTAGAAAGCACGTCAAATGGAAAACAAAGGCATAACCTGTACATTTTAGCCAGGACAGGTCCAGCACAAAGAAGACATATGGTAACCCTACTTGCATGACTGAGCTAGATATACTTGTAGAAAACTTATGCCTACATATATATTTATAACTAAATTCAGAATCTAATACATGTTTGGACAGTGAAGGAATACCTTGTCTAGTATAAAAATGTGTCTAGTATACATGAATGTCCTTCAGTACATGTTAACATCCCAGGATGGAAGTTGGTTGAGGGAATGGATTGGTCTTATTACACAATTCCCATGTAATTCCTATTTGTGTTATTTCACAGTTTTGATGAATAAAAGATGGAAAATAGTAATAATTAAGAATGAGTTCCAAACACTGTTCTTGTCTATTCTTTGAAGATGATTTGTAGTTTATTTGACTTTAATGATTATGTAATTTACAGAAATAAATAGTTTTTACTAAGGACATCATGTGGTTATGATTATTTATAACTAACGTTATGATGATTGAACCATAGGCTGTGAAGAAAATGGACCGTCATCCAAGTCTATGTTCTCAGCTGTCTATGATGCAAATGAGGAACAGCATGGCTGACACCAGTGAGACAGACGATGTCCTCAACCAGATCCTGAGAGGCGGGTCAACTGGCTCATCACTCCGTAAGTCTACAGACTTTTCTTGAGCTAAGTATCTTTCACTAATCAGTCAGTGCTAAGCTGTATTTTAAGTAATAACCACAATATACTCAATAGGCTACATATGTTCCGATATTAGACTCCACAAATGCTGATATAAACCAGAACACACAGCTCTCTCATCTATGTCTCTTCTAACTTTATTTAAAATGTCAAGACATGTCTAATTTGCATTCTTCACCTCCACTCTGAACTTCATCTGTTCCAGTGTGAGTTGCTAATAGGGTACTAAATTTGTGGTATTGCACAATACATTGGTGTGATTTCAAACTATTAATATTGGGTGTATCCCTGACGTTCTCTCCTCCTGTTTCTTCTCTAGCTGTGTCCTCAGATCGGGCCTGATGGGGTGTAAGATGGTTTATTTTTTTCTCACTATCTTTCTCTTCCTCAACCCCAACAAAAATCGGCATTTTTAACATAACCAGAAAGTGGATTAATTCCCTTCTACTGGTCAAAACAAATGACTTCCGATAACCAGACCTGTTATGAAGTTAACCTTTAACATCCAAAAAACTGCATTTGATGAGTTTGTCCATAACTTTCATGCCATAAACCATGTCATCATACAAGTAAATCCATCAGATCATCAGATCAATATATGAGCTACTACACTGTATATGTTATGTACACTGATCAGCCACAATTTTAAAACCATCTACCTAATATTACGTAGGTCCCCCTCATGTTGTCAAAACGGCTCAGATGCATCAAGGTGCAAGAGCTCTAAATATGTCTCATGGTAATTAATGGATATGGCACATTAGCCATATCCTTTAAGTCCTGCCAATTGCAAGATTATGCTACCTTGTGATGGGTTTGTTGGTCCAGTACATCCAAGGCTTATTCGTTTTTTTTTTTTCACTGTCAGCCTGAATAGTTCTAAGAACGGTAATGGATGGGTACAGTTATATTTTCACTTGAGCTTGGTTTGGCATGGTACAATTGCAAAGCTTTCTCTGTCTGGAAGTGGACTGGTTACTTGTTTGTTGTCTGGCAACCAGTTTTAATTAAGCTAATAGCTGGCCAAGCATGCTTTTTGAGCAAAGAAAATCCTATTTGAGCAAAATAAAATATCTGATAATTTTCCATAATGCGGCCACTATTTACATCTCATACCATATGTAAACACTTGCATTACCAAAGCAATGACTGACACTTTCTATTACATTCCAAAGAGTGTTCCGTTAACAGCACCACAATGGGAAATGAAACCATAACTGGCTACCCTGAATCGGCACGAAACAGAATGGTTAAGCAACAGGAGATGCTTAGCCCAAGGGTGGAAAAGTGGCTATAGATGCTCAATCAGATTGAGATCTGGAAAATTTAGAGGCCATTAGGTCATGTTCCTCAAACCAATCCTAAACGATTTTTGCAGTGTGCCATGGTGCATTATCCTTCTTAATAAGGCCACTACCATCAGGAAACACCACTGCCATGAAGGGTTTGGTAGGTGGTATGTGCCAAAATAATATTCCCATGAATGCCAGGACACAAGCTTCCCCAGCAGAACATTGCCCAGAGCGTATCACAGGCTCACCTGCCTGTCCTCTTCCCATATTGCATCCTGCTGCCATCTCCCCCTGATCTAAAAGAAAATCTGATTAATCAGAACAGACATTGCTCCATAGTCCAGTCCTGACACTCACATGTCTTGTGTGTTCTGACACCTTTATATCATAGCCAGCATTAAGTTTTTCAGCAATTTGAGCTACAGTGACTCTTCTTTGTGATCAGACCAAATGGGCTAGCCTTCACTTCCCAGGTGTATCAATGAGACCCTGATGCCAGTTCACTGGTTGTCAAAGTCAAAGTCACCTTTATTTATATAGCGCTTTACACAAAATACATTGCGTCAAAGCAACTGAACAACATTCATTAGGAAAACAGTGTCAATAATGCAAAGTGATAGTTAAAGGCAGTTCATCATTGGATTCAGTTATGTCATCTCTGTTCAGTTAAATAGTGTCTATGCATTTATTTGCAATCAAGTCAACGATATCGTTGTAGATGAAGTGTCCCCAACTAAGCAAGCCAGAGGCGACAGCGGCAAGGAACCGAAACTCCATCGGTGACAGAATGGAGAAAAAAACCTTGGGAGAAACTAGGCTCAGTTGGGGGGCCAGTTCTCCTCTGACCAGACGAAACCAGTAGTTCAATTCCAGGCTGCAGCAAAGTCAGATTGTGCAGAAGAATCATCTGTTTCCTGTGGTCTTGTCCTGGTGCTCCTCTGAGACAAGGTCTTTACAGGGGATCTGTATCTGGGGCTCTAGTTGTCCTGGTCTCCGCTGTCTTTCAGGGCAGTAGAGGTCCTTTCTAGGTGCTGATCCACCATCTGGTCTGGATACGTACTGGATCCGGGTGACTGCAGTGACCCTCTGATCTGGACACAGACTGGATCTGGTGGCCACGGTGACCTCGGAACAAGAGAGAAACAGACAAATATTAGCGTAGATGCCATTCTTCTAATGATGTAGCAAGTACATAGGGTGTTATGGGAAGTGTTTCCGGTTCCGGTTTACCTAATTAATGCAGCCTAAAAATCCTTTAACGGATTTGGATATTAAAAGCATATTAGTATGTTATGTGTATGCCATGTTAAAGAGATGGGTCTTTAATCTAGATTTAAACTGCAAGAGTGTGTCTGCCTCCCGAACAATGTTAGGTAGGTTATTCCAGAGTTTAGGCGCCAAATAGGAAAAGGATCTGCCGCCCGCAGTTGATTTTGATATTCTAGGTATTATCAAATTGCCAGAGTTTTGAGAACGTAGCGGACGTAGAGGATTATAATGTAAAAGGAGCTCATTCAAATACTGAGGTGCTAAACCATTCAGGGCTTTATAAGTAATAAGCAATAAAAAATTTGATTTTAAAATCTATACGATGTTTGATAGGGAGCCAGTGCAGTGTTGACAGGACCGGGCTAATATGGTCATACTTCCTGGTTCTAGTAAGAACTCTTGCTGCTGCATTTTGGACTAGCTGTAGTTTGTTTACTAAGCGTGCAGAACAACCACCCAATAAAGCATTACAATAATCTATCCTTGAGGTCATAAATGCATGGATTAACATTTCTGCATTTGACATTGAGAGCATATCATTTAGATATATTTTTGAGATGGAAAAATGCAGTTTTACAAATGCTAGAAACGTGGCTTTCTAAGGAAAGATTGCGATCAAATAACACACCTAGGTTCCTAACTGATGACGAGGAATTGACAGAGCAACCATCAAGTCTTAGACAGTGTTCTATGGTTATTACAAGCAGAGTTTTTAGGTCCTATAATTAACACCTCTGTTTTTTTTTTCAGAATTTAGCAGTAAGAAATTACTCGTCATCCAGTTTTTTATATCGACTATGCAATCCATTCGTTTTTCAAATTGGTGTCTTTCACCGGGCCGCGAAGAAATATAGAGCTGAGTATCATCAGCATAACAGTGAAAGCTAACACCATGTTTCCTGATGATATCTCCCAAGGGTAACATATAAAGCGTGAAGAGTAGCGGCCCTAGTACTGAGCCTTGAGGTACTCCATACTGCACTTGTGATCGATAGGATACATCTTCATTCACTGCTACGAACTGATGGCGGTCATATAAGTACGATTTAAACCATGCTAATGCACTTCCACTGATGCCAACAAAGTGTTCAAGTCTATGCAAAAGAATGTTGTGGTCAATTGTGTCAAACGCAGCACTAAGATCCAATAAAACTAATAGAGAGATACACCCACGATCAGATGATAAGAGCAGATCATTTGTAACTCTAAGGAGAGCAGTCTCAGTACTATGATACGGTCTAAATTCTGACTGGAAATCCTCACATATACCATTTTTCTCGAAGAAGGAATATAATTGTGAGGATACCACCTTTTCTAGTATCTTGGACAGAAAAGGGAGATTCGAGATTGGTCTATAATTAACTAGTTCTTTGGGGTCAAGTTGTGGTTTTTTGATGAGAGGCTTAATAACAGCCAGTTTGAAGGTTTTGGGGACATATCCTAATGACAATGAGGAATTAATAATAGTCAGAAGAGGATCTATGACTTCTGGAAGCACCTCTTTGTCCTTATTTGCAGCCCTTTTGGTAGGTGCTAACCACTGTATACTGGGACACCCCACAAGACTTGGCCTTTTGAGGTTACTCTGACTCACCTGGCCATCACTGCTTGGCCCTTGTCAAAGTCACCCCGATTTATCTGCTTGCCTGTTTTTCCTTCTTCAAGTGAAATTCAATAACTGACTTTTCACTTGCTTCTTACAGTATATATCCCACCCTAGGTGCCATTGTAATGATAAAATCTGTGTTAATTTACTACACCTGTCAATGGTTTTATTGTTGTGGCGGATCAGTGTATATAGTTTCATACTTTCCGTATCACTCTGCACTCTCTTTAAAAATAAATTATTCATATACGTTTATTCATTTGACAAACGGTCACATATTAATAATAGGAGAATGGACAGTTAGCGGCTTTGCTTTGCAACAGGTTCCAGATCACTCTTTTGGGTTTTTGCGAGTTGATATCATCATCTATATACATACAGTTAAGGTTTGCATACCCCTTTTGTCTCCTAAGTTTATAAACCACTTTTGGAATTCAATTTAATTAACTGTTATAGATATAATCCAAGGATTTCTATGCAGTACCTCTGCTCTTTAAATTTCATAATTCTGCATTTTTGACAAATGTTTTGAAGCTACATAAAGCAGTGTTTCGAAAGCACTCATTAGTATACAGTTTTATTACTAGCAATATTCTATGCCAAGCACCTATTAGCCCTTTCCATCTGGAGTTTCCTGTCTGAACTTCAGGTTATGTAAAACCTGCTAATTGGTAAAATGAGGTAGTTTTTATAAATTTGTGACCACAGGTGTTGAAGGCTAGTGAGAGGCCTATATAAAGTAAAGCTCTCAGCTTGTGACTTGTTAAGGAAGGAGTGTTAATAGCTTGTCCATATTTTTTATGTGAATGAATGAATGAATGGATGACATGTGATAAATTTGTTGAAGACTTGAATCTGATTATAATGTAAATGTGACTATTTAGAAATGTGGGGGAAAAAAGTTTTTCTTTTGTGACTTGATTATTTGTTTAAGGAGGAGCGGGGGGGGGGGGGGGGGGTACAAGGTATTTCCTTTTTTTCTTCAGTGTGTAGAGATTCTGGTCTCCCTCTCACAAAATATTATTTCAGATTTGTGCTCTAACTGTAGCCCCTTCTCATTTCTGTATTAAAGAGGTGTTTTTTTTAGCCCTTTATACATTCACACATATTTTCAATACAAAATGCTAATTTTATGATATATGATTTATGATAGTTTTTTTTTTTTTTTTCAAATGGAAGACTATTGAACCTTTAGACAAAATTTAAAAAAAAATGTATTTTTGAGTATTTGATTCATTCTGCTTTTATGGCTCATATACCATAGTATGACATAGGAGAATATTCAAGGAGGGGAAAAGAAGACAAAATGACTGTGCAGTTGCTGATATTTATATGACAGTTTGATAAAATGCTCAATGAATAGCTTGTAATGTAAATCAATGAGATCTCTGGTTATCTTTTAGTCCAGTGATTTATAGCAGACTACTTGCATAAAATGCACATAAATATCAGTTGTCCCTATATTTTCCAATAATATGATAGTAAGATTAGTAATTCAACATATAAGAATGACTAGTAAAATCAAAACTCATGAAATGCAATACGACGATATAGAGATGATGTATTGATCCTGATGTATTATAGTTTAATTTTTACACAGCAAAAAATACTTTTTTGACATTTATCACAAATTACAGGAGGCCTTTTACTTGCTAAAAAGTATAAACTTATCAATTCAATCAGATTGCAGAAATCATGTAGTAGATTGTGTACAACAGGTTTTTCAGCCCATTTGATCATGTTGATAATTTAGAGGCCTTACATTTGTTTATCAGTTATAATACAGTAGGACTTAAACATCTTGCAGATTATTAAAGGGGTATGCACACTAATGTACTGCAGACTAATGCACGTCAGACATTAATCAATGTCACAATAAAAACACTTCTTTCACACTGCAGTCACACTAGACTTTGGACATGCAAAATTTCTTTGGATACTACAACTACCATAATATGACATCGTCAATCTCTGCGGCAACTTTTTAAAAACAAAAATTCAGCATATAACAGTAATAAAATAATTGTTAAAAAATACAATGTACTCCACTTCCCTGCAATGCTGCAAACTTGCAGCTTTAAAGTGACATATCTAGATCAACGTCTTCACAACAAACGTATTTGGAACAGAATTCAAACTTTGGAACATTAACATTAACAAAAAGTGTAGTGTGACCCAACCTTCAGGAACAAGACTAAAAAACTGGTTCCCAGCCCAAACATTCTGAGTACTGCTAATTTTATATAACATGCACAGAGTGTAAATAACAGTTAAAAATTTTAATGTTTGTGATTTTATTCACATTACTGTGATGGCACATGTGATGGACACAGTAAATAACTTTAAGAGAATGAAGGTTTTGTCTCCATATGACTTTCTAAAACATTATATTTGAATCTTAATGTGTAACTACATATGAAACCTTCAAAAAACTTTTTTTTTCTCTAGAGAAAACTCCTCTGACAAAAGTATCCACGACTATGAAGCCAATTGAAGAAGGAATGGAAGATGAAGTTTTTGAACCTGAATCCCCCACTACCTCCCAGAACATTTCCAGGACCCCCAGAGAGGACATGTAAAATGTATTTTATCACTTCATTGTCTATGTTTCAATTTATTGAATTGAACAGGAAAATACCCCCTCCCACCCCCAACACTCATATAGTTGCTGTCTTGTTTAAATGCATTTAAAATTGTAAATTGGTTAGACATACATGGTTACAATGGCTTAACTACAATATGCTATGCTAAATGTATCAGATGATACAATTTTTCTTAAAAAATAATCTTAAATTATTAATAAAACCATCAAATGCCACAACTGTTCTAATCATGTGTAAAACAAAGGTTATTTACTCCATAACCACAAGTAAAACTGGTACCATCTGTCTGATACAGAGTTCATACATATACCATATGAATATCCTTGCATTTTTGTGTTTTTCTTTCATGTTTTCTTGTGTGATACGTTAACATTAAATATGGTAGTAAAATGAATTGTATTATTATTACACAGACAATTACAGGGTTAAGCAATGATGAAGTGTACACTGGATTTACTAAATGTCCTGTTTGAAGCTTTCCAATTTCTTCCAGATATTATTATTCTCTTCTTTAATGTGACTATTGTCTGTTTAAAGTTACACTGATACTTGAAATCAGTGTTTAGTTGTTGTTGTTTTTTTTAACTAAAGTTTGGCACTATGGACCTGCATTTGTTTAGTTCAGTATTTCATTATGTGTTTCTTTCTTATGATGGCTGTGCTTAATTTTTAAGTGATTCACGTAACAAATCACTCAAGGAGCAAAAACAAAACTACTGAAAGATTTAATAGTAATTCAGGGAGCACTACTTATGATCTAATATTCAACTTCACATTATGTCTTGTTGTTAATTATTCTCATTTTAAGAAAACCTGAATATTACATTACATTTTGTGCACTGAGGCTTATTGATGAGCAATCTCAGATCATTTGGATATAATAATTGTAACAGTAACATTATAACAGTGTACTGTGTACACTGTGCTGTCAAAATACACCGAACAAAATTATAAATGCAACACTTTTGTTTTTGCCCCCATTTTTTATGTACACCAAAGGCCAATTTCTCTCAAATACTGTTCACAAATCTGTCTAAATCTGTGTTAGTGAGCACTTCTCTTTTGCCGAGATAATCCAGCCACCTCACAGGTGTGGCATATCAAGATGCTGATTAGACATATCCAACCGAGCTCACAACCGCAGACCACGTGTAACCACACCAGCCCAGAACCTCCACCTCCAGCATCTTCACCTCCAAGATCCTCTGAGACCAGCCTCCCAGACAGCTGCTGCAACAATCAGTTTGCATGTCAGAACCCGTCTCAGGGAAGCTCATCTGCATTCTGGTCGTCCTCATTGGGGTCTCAACCTGACTGCAGTTCTTCATCGTAACCGACTTGAGTGGGCAAATGCTCACATCCGATGGAGTCTGGCACTTTGGAGAGGTGTTCTCTTCACAGATGAATCCTGGTTTTCACTGTACAGGCTACAATCAACAACCTGTTCAACTCTATGTGAAGGAGATGTGTTGCACTGCGTGCGGCAAATGGTGGTCACACCAGATACGGACTGTTTTTTTTTGCCTTTTGTGTACCTAGAAAAAGTCTTAAATCTTTGAGTTCAGTTCATGAAAGATGGGGGCAAAAACAAAATTGTTGCATTTATAATTTTGTTCAGTGTTGTAGTAGTAGTAGTAGTAACGATTAGTAGTAGTAAACGAAAATTTAAATCTGTAAATTATTTAAAGTGATTAATGGGAACTCACTTTCCTTTCACTTCAAAATTCAGTGCCTGTTTACAACAAAAAGAAGAACCAAAGGGGAACTTCCGGTAGCCACTCAATAGAAGTATTTTGTATAATTTATGTAATCAATGAGGCTCAAATGTTCTTGATTTTGATTCTTTTAATATATTTTCAAGTGTTAAATGTCAAGTTGAACTGGAGCTTCCACAGACAAGCTCTTTCATGATAGTTTCTTATTCCCTCCACAAGCTTAATAATGTGATAAATATAAGAATAAATCAACATATTCAGTGTGTGTGTGTGCGCACGCGGGCGTGTGTGTGTGTATTTATTGTTTTGATTTTTCTTCACCTTTTCATATATGAATGCTATTGTTTACTAGAGTAACCATCTCGAGAATATTAACTGGAAACTATAGGGCTGTATCGTGATTAATCATGATTGTCTTTCACATTTTATCAGTAAGGCCGTTACAGCTGTTTGCATATCTTCTCAGAGAACTACAGCTCTGTGTAGTAAAGGCTCCTTCTGAGAGCGTGTGAAAATACTACATTTACTAAATTTTTTACTCCAAACTCACTTCATAACAATAGTTGAGTATTTGAAATTAATCTTTCTATGAGATGATGTGGTTTCTTAAACATAATAATTAAGGCACACAATATTTTATAGCATTCTAAGCAGTGATAAGTGATACAGTAAATGTTTATTAGCATTTCATTATAGATATACTTTATTATGATGAAAATTATAATAACAACTGGGATAAATCATATAGCCTATTGCCTTAGTTTATTAGTCACGTCAAATCAATGAAAGCTGTTAAATCTTCTGTTTATTCAGTTGCAGCAATAGGTATTTCCTGGATTTCCAGAAAAAAAAACGTAAAATTCCTATACGTTTGTATTAACATTTTACACTGGACTGCCTCACAAACGAGGCTCAGTTCAGCTCTGGAGTTGTGCAAAGATTGCTTCTGAAAGAGCGATCGATACCAACGCTTTGTGCGCAAATGATCAGACTCCAGACAAAGTAAGCATTTTGTTTTCCAAAAGAGCTTCTTGGCTCTCTGTAAGGCAAATGTTGCTAAAGCTACCATTGCCTGTTTTCACTAATGCTGACTTCATGTGCTACCACAATGATTATAAATAGGAATGTGGTAGTTGAAAATTGCATTTGTTAGCAATGTGAGGTCAGTAACACAGTCACCACCAGTTAAAACATAACACCAGTATACCGCCGAGCATGAGCTCTTGAAGTGCCTTACTCTTCTGAAAAGGGAGGCAGGAGCACCAGCTCATTTTCATTTAAAGGGGATAAACACAAAACAACATTGCGTTTTGGCTCATACCCTAAACGTGGCAGATCAACTTTATTTTAACTAAATTACACGTCCATCATGACCCTCCATAAAATCCTTGTGAAATATGCAAAACTGTGCTTAAACCTTGGTTAACACTGCAGTAATTAAAGTGCACCAAGTAGTTTTAAGAGGTTGTGAATAGATGTCCACTGACGTCTTTTACACATCTAGTCAAGGTTATGAAAAGACGTCCAAGCTAAACTAGCTGGAAAAAAAAAATTACAGAAATTATATTTATGAAATACACGATTTGTATACATTCAACTGAGACTGACTTACTCTCAGTTGTTGAAGCCCTAAGACTGGCAAGATCGGAATCCAAATCTTCAGTACTTATCCTGCTTGATCTGTCTGCTGCTTTTGACACGGTTAACCACCAGATCCTCCTATCAACCCTACTGCCAAAGGGCATCTCAGGAACCACACTTCAGTGGTTTGAGTCTTACCTATCAGATAGGTCCTTCAACGTATCTTGGAGAGGTGAGGTGTCCAAGTCACAACATCTAACTACTGGGGTGCCTCAGGGCTCAGTTCTTGGACCACTTCTCTTCTCTGTCTACATGGCATCATTAGGTTCTGTCATTCAGGAACATGGCTTTTCATACGACTGCTATGCTGATGACACTCAACTCTACCTCTCCTTCCATCCTGATGATCCGACGGTAGCTATTCGCATCTCAGCTTGTCTAACAGACATTCCTTCCTGCATGATGGACCATCACCTTCAACTCAACCTTGCCAAGACAGAACTGCTTGTGGTTCCAGCAAACCCATCGTTTCATCACAATTTCACCATCAAGTTAGGCACATTAACCATAACTCCTTCAAATACAGCTAGAAGCCTTGGAGTTATGATTGATGATCAGCTGACTTTCTCAGACCACATTGCTAAAACTGTCCGATCCTGCAGATTTGCTTTATTCAACATCAAGAAGATCAAGCCCTTTCTTTCGGAACATGCTGCACAACTCCTTGTTCAAGCTCTTGTTCTGTCCAGGCTGGACTATTGCAATGCCCTCTTGGCAGGTCTTTCAGCCAGTTCTATCAAACCTTTACAATTAATCCAGAATGCAGCAGCAAAGTTAATTTTTAATGAGCCGAAAAGGATACATGTCACACCTCTCTTTATCAATTTGCACTGGCTACCAATAGCTGCTCGCATAAAATTCAAGGCATCGATGTTTGCCTACAAAACTACCACTGGCTCTTCACCCATTTACCTAAATTTAGTCACTTTTACAGACTTTTAAATTAAATGTTCCCTCCTGGTAGAATGACCTCCCCAACTCAATCCCAGCAGCTTAGTCCTTAGCCATCTTCAAGAATTGGCTTAAAACCCATCTCTTCCATCTTTATTTGACCACTCTTTAGCAATCACTATTCTAATTCTGTTCTTAAAAAAAAAAAAAAAAAAAAAAAATTAATATATATATATATATATATATATATATATATATATATATATATAAGACCTCTAACACTAGCTTGCTCTATTCTTTTTCTATTCTATTTGTTTTCTTTTTATTTATTATACTATTTAAAAGCCCTTGCTAAGTGTACTGTGTTAAGCTAACAGAGACTTCTTATAGCACTTATATATCATTGCTCTTTTTGTTGTTTTTGATTGCTTCCACTGTCAAAGATTACACTGAAAATTTAATTTTTTAACTAGATTTTTATCATCTTGTATATTTTTATTTGTCATTGTCCCAGTAAAGCAAACGCTAAAACAATATCGTCAGAACATAGAAAGGTATACAGGTTTGAAACATGAGGGTGAGTACATGACAGAATTTTCATTTTTGGGTGAACTATCCCTTTATATGATAATTCAGTATTTTGTAATTGGTATTTTAGTTGGTTAACAGATGCTAAACTGTTCAAAAATAATAAAATGTGCTAAATCAGAACATGCTTCTTTTTTGCTTATATCCACAAATAATGTGTTTTTGTTTGTGATGTCCACTTGATCAAGACGTTTTATGGACGTCCAGATCTGACTGGACCGTTTTTGAACCTTTGTCAAGATGTGTTAAACCTCAAGACATAATTGATTGCCTTTCACGATGTTACACAATGGGTGTGTGATTATTTTATATGCAGGCTTATATATACACACATTTAAACTATGCTGCAACACATTTAAACATCCAGAAGATGATGTATTTAGATGTCCAGAAGACGACGCATTTAGACGTCCAGGGACGTGCAGAAAAGACATGGAATTCACGGCCAGATGATGACAAAGACGTCCGTTCAACTTTCATTTTGGAACTATGATGGGAAGTGTCGGAGGGACTTCTTTCAACGGTCATTAAACATCCAAATGTTTGCTGAGATTGCTAAAAATAAACATCCAAATGTTTGCTGGGATTGCTAAAAATAACATTATGTTGTGTAATGCAATGTGTTTATGCTGTTTAAGGTAAAAAAAAAAATACAAAAAACAAAGGATTCAATTTTTACAAAGCTCATCATTCTGAAAAGTGAGGTGTGCTTTGATTGGCCAGCTATCCAGTGTGTTATAATTGGCTGAATAAAGCATATGACGGAAATGTTACACCCCTTACCATACTGTGATGACGTTTCCCGGCACGATGAGACAAAACCAATAAAACCCATTACAAATGATGCATTTGTTGCATCCAGTGGTGACAATTACTGATTATAATTACTTATGCTGTCTTTTTATGCATTGCGTATCGTGCTGCGTAAACATAAAACCATGTCTGTATTTGTGATCGGAGAAACGTCAAAAAATAACCGCTACTCTACACTTATCAAATCTTGCATTTGAATCTTCAGTGACAAATTCTTTAAATATAAAAATTTAAAGTAGTTACAGTCTTTGAGTCAGAAGCACCAGGCTGTCAAAGTTGGAACTGTACTACTTTATAGAGTGTAGTATGTTACCAATGGTTGCTTTGGGGACTGTGGTCCACACTCTCTTAAGATCATTAACAAGCTCCTCCCGTGTAGTTCAGGGCTGATCCCTCACCTTTCTCATGATCATCCTTACCCCATGAGGCAAGGTCTTGCATGGAGCTCCAGACCAAGGCCAATTGATGATTATTTTGTATTTCTTCCATATCCGAATAATCGCACCAACAGTTGTCTCCTCATCAAGCTTCTTGCTGATGGTCTTGTAGCTCATTCCAGCCTTGTGCAGATCTACAATCTTGTCTCTGACATCCTTTGACAGCTCTTTGGTCTTGCCCATGGTGGTGGGAGAGGTTGGATGGAAGATACAGATTGTGTTGACAGGTGTCTTTTATACACTTAACAAGCTGATATTAGGAGTAACTTAAAGTGGCAGGACTAGTCTGTGTTCCACATGGGCACATAACCAGTCTGTGGGAGCCAGACTTCTTGTTGGTTGGTAAGGAATCGAATACTTATTTTTGGTTGGTATTGTGTCTCTGTCCATTAAAATAAACCCACCATAGAAATTACAGACACTTAATTTCTTTGTAAGTGGGCAACCTTACAAAATCAGCAGGTGATCAAATACATATGTTCCTCTCTCTCTCTCTTTCTATATATATTTATGCATTATGAAACTAATATTAATTAATTAATGTTAACAAATTAAACCTTATTGTAAAGTATTACCAAAGTTATGTGTGTGTGTGTGTGTGTGTGTGTGTGTGTGTGTGTGTGTGTTTGTTTTACTCGATTTTCTAATCAGGAGTAACCCTTTCATTACTGTAAAACCAGACTGCCAGAGGGTTACTGCAAATGCATGTACCTCTAATGCCACTGGGGTGGCATTGGCACCAGGTGCTTGGGCTAATCATTGCTGCTTGCAGCTACATTTATTATTATAATGATAAGAATTATGTAGTTAAGACTCATATCTTTATGTTAAATCATCTTGGTAAGTTGGCCTGTTTGCTGGAAAGGTCACCATGTGTTATAGTCCGGTATTACATTTTAGGAGCTTTGGACTTTTGTTTTCTTATTATTTCCTTTGTCGACCACACAACCTGAGCACTTTTCCAGTGATATGCATGCTTTTGTTTTGTTTTCACCTGGTAAGTTTCTATGTAATATAAGTGGTCTGAAAGGAAATTCAATATCGGCCAGTTGAATTATGAGGCTTCATTTCAAAACATTACAAAGACTGATAACATTTATGATAATATTCATGCTCATTATGCTCTTTCTTTATAGCTCATGATGCTGTTACGCATCTGCAGCACTAGAGGGCGACACTATTGCATAAGTCTGTTCCTTAAGAGGAAAGTTGAAACCCTAATCAAACACACCTGAACCAGTTAATCAAGGTCTTGAGGAAGGCTGTGGCTATCCTTAACTCTTAAGGATCACATTAAAAATCACAGGCCATGTGAGCTGAAGCAGGTTGGAAATAAAATTTGCAGACTGTATGTGAAATATCCTACAGTTGTGATATGTCGGGAAATAAAACACTGAAGAAAAAAAAGCACTTGTGTAGTGCCCTTAAGTGAAAATATAAACAATAAAAAATAATGATGAAGGGGTGAAAAGTATACCCCTGAGATTTTTTTAAATTAAATCTTTTAATTATGAAGTTGCAAATACGATGTCATTGTGATATGCTCTGGTCCCCTCCATCCTTACTGTGGTGACGAGACTGTTATATTCTGTGCCCACAGAATAATTGGATTTGGATTTGGAGTTTTTGGGGCAAACTTGACCAGTTGAAAAGAGATGGTCTTTATCCCTCCAGAGGTCAATATGGGGAACGGTATACCCACGTCGTCATGCTGAGGGGAGTGCATGGCAGAAACCACAGTGAGCGTACCTAAGTTCCAACTCTATGACCACCTGGTCCATGACCATGGGAGTTGTCTCAAAGTATGTTTTGATGGCTGTCGGTGACATTATCCCTGCAACACCCTGCACAGAAATGTATCAACAGAAACACATAAGTTAAGTGGACCCCAAGGCGAGAGCCGGGGCCTAAACCAACTCAGAGAAAGGGAACAAGGTTGACAGCGTGTAACCCTTACCATAAAGGATTTCAGAAAGTGTGCAAAAAGCTTATCATGCACACTTACCACAATGTGGATTTTAGAAAGTGCACAGAGGCTCAGCGTGTGCACTTACCATAGCATGGATTTAGAAACACCATTGCTTAAGCCCTACATGATCTAATACACCTAAACACTCATAGAACAGGATCCAAAGCACCTGTACACTCATAGAACAGGATCCAAAGTATCTGCTCACAGATGCCTAGATAGAGAGCAGCGCACTTGCAGGAGGCCCTTATGGTGAGGGGAGAACAGCTACCTCACTTAACAACCATCTCATCAGGGAGGCAGGAGATGGTCCAGGCTGCCACTCAGAGAAGCTCAGCCAAGCAGAGGACTCGATGAGAGAGGTCTACAAATGCTCAGTCAGGAGTGGCAGGCTCAAAGGGTAAGGTGAGGGGAGCACTGCCTAGCTTGATAGGGGCAGCTTATCAGAGAAGCAGTAAGCGGCCCAACTACCTGATGTCACTGCCAAGAGCAGATGGTTCAACCCCTAGCGAGGAGAGAGAGGAACCCAGCTTGACCAATAGCAACCAATAGCCCAGGGTATAGGACCTAACTCTCAAGTCGAGAGGAGGACTCACCCAGTCTGCCCAGGACCGACGAGCTCAAAAGGACCCTCCAGCACTGAGGAGACCACAGCCATGTCCAGGGAGCAGACAGATCGCAACTGGAACATCAGGTGAGCAGAATGATGCACTTGAAGCAAAACAGAGTCACAGCGTGCAGCTCTCCACATATAAAAGTTCAAAGCACAAAGGGAAGAGATATTGATGTGTAGTGTATTATATCTATGTGATGGTTTATTGAACCTTTTAAATTTCAGTTAATGTGCGAGTTAAGAACAATTTGTTGTGCTCTCTACACAAGTGCAGTGATCTCTTACAGACACCTGGTAGAAAGTAACATGATTTGGATTAGCTCTAAACTCCAGCAAGATAAAGTCCTTTTTATGCAAAACCACCGATGTTTAACTAGAGATCAAGTATAATAATACGAACATTGTCTCATCTTAGAGAGAGTTTCGTCGTCTTGACTGTTGTAACCGAACATGATACACAAGAATCAAGGATGACAAACAGCCACAGCAAAGAGAAGAATTTAACTTAAATACTTAAATACATTAAACTATGAAACTGTCTCAGAACACTTGAAATATAGTGCATAAAAACTTTATAGTGCTTTATAATGTTTTAGTGCTTTTCATGGGGCTTGAAAATTTGTTACTAACAAACAGAATAGTATATGCACAATATCGGTTTTGGATCAGCCTCTCTGACCGATACCCTGATCCAACAGAAAGTGGCAGTATCGGAGTGATACTGATACTGAATGTTGGATTTGCCCACCCCTAGACCAGACAAGAGCGCTGAGAACACCTAGTCTGGACCGCCTCCCTCAAATCTTCCCTGACACCCTTAGACTCATGCCCATTTAGAGCCCTACCCGCAGGCGGAGGAGGGACGCGAGTTGCGACACTAGTCTTCTTAGCCCACCTTTGGTACTTAGATCGACCACTTTGTTGTTCGGTCTCAGACCTGAACCTTTGTGGAATGGAGGATTTAAATGCAGCCAAGTGCATTTTAGCCTCCTTAAACTTCTCGACTGAAGTGCCAAAAAGCTCAGAAGGGGAGACTGGCCCATCAAGACAGCCCTTCTCTTTCAACCTAATATCTGCCAGAATTACCCACAGATGTCTCTCCATAACCACCATGGCCGCCATGGACCTGCCAATGGCAGTGGCAGCCTGCTTAGTGGCACGGAGAACAAGATCTGTGGTGCGACACAACTCAGCCACCTCATCAGAGGATAGACTCTGGTCTTTGATAAGCCTGAAACACCGCCATGGTGTGCAACGAAGCTGCAGCCAGACCTGCTGCAGCATATGCCTTTCCAATCAAACGAGATGTATCCTGAAGGGGTTTGGACGGCAGGGAGGGATCCTTAAGAAAAGAGATCTTCCCCATAGAGAGATAGCAGGCCAGCTTCTCTTCAACAGGGGGAATCTTTTCATAACCATTCTCGCACATCCCCTTGTTGTTGGCATAACCAGTATTTCATGACATTTCATGCTTGCTCTTCATCCAAACAAAAGATGCAAAGATCATGTGTGTCATCAGGTGTCAATTAATGAGGACTAGTGCTCTCATTGAAAAAGAAGAATAATCATTCTTACCAGAAATGCACACTTTAAACAAAATACTCCTTGATGACGTGTTCTCCCGGTGCCCTTTTATACTGTGATCGTGCCGGGGGATGACATCACAGGCTGTCGACGGCCAATGTTATTGTCGTGTTTAGATGTATCTTTCAGACACCGGTCACGCTGAAGGTGTTACCCATGGTGACCCCTAAAGGATGCAGTTCGATGTTCCCTTGGAAAGGAACCAAACTGGTGTTGTGGATAAACATCATATTAGTTATAATATTAGGCTTGTACAGGATCTATTAAGCTATAATAACTCTGTTAATCCAGAGGCACTCATTTTTTTTAACTTGTTCAAGTAATTTGACACAAAGCACCAATTTTGTTGTAAATGCATTCGGTTTTAAACATTTACATTTAAAATGTTTCACAAATACATTAATAGCTCAATTACAGTATATTGCAGGCAAATACCTCTAGGAGATTTTTTATCAATAGACGTGAACCAGAGTTGCCAGATATGAAATTTTTTGTTGTAGATTGTAGTTTAGTTATTATCAATCAATCTTTAATTATGGCTTATAGCAGAATCCTATTATCGAAGGCAGAAGGTTAAAGCATATTTATTTTCCCCAGCCTTTCTTTATTTGTTCAGGATTCTACCTAAATCTACCTAAAGAAATTAATAGGTTAATGCAAGACGATACCCCGTCACACTTTCTTGAAGCTTAGAACATTGAAATTAAATAATGAAATCGCCAGCCGAGAGATTTAAACCATACTGAAAATCTATGGCTAAGAAACCCACTGCAATCACCGAACTATGGAAGAGAATGGAAGAAGAGTAGACCAAGATCACACCAGTGCAGTGTAAAAATCTTGTGATGTTCTGCGGCTGCAGATGTGCTGAAGTCATTCAAAGCAATGGCCTCTACACTTATAGCTGTTAGCCTCCAAAATTTTAGTTGTAATCTTCTTTTGTGCTACAGTGGTTACTGTTCTCTAATGTTCCCCAAAGTTGCCCCATAGACATACTATGGTGAGCGATCGCCCATGAAACAAGTGTGTTTTTCCTACTATGGGAAATTACATAGGGATTTTGTAATGAAATTAACTCTGGATCACAATGTCATAGAGACAAGTGGGTGGGCTAAGTTTAATCAGGCAACCAATCAGACTCTCAGGATCACTATGAAGCTGTCTAGCCACGCCCTAGCAACCATATAGAGTGCCTTAGTAACAAGCTCCATAGACTTCCATTGAAAAGGTTAAGTTAGTACTTTTGGATAGAAGTATCATAGAAACATGAGGGTGGGCTCGTTTGACTCGGAGCAGCGAACTGCCAATCATGAATAACCTTCAAGACTTCATAGCCACGCCCTATCAACCATTTGGAGCACCCTAGCAACCCAAAGCATAGAGAAATATCTTCAAATCTGAATATCGTAAAAGCATGGGGCTTGGTTTATATCATTCATACTGGCAAGCAGCCTTTGGAGTATCGTCATTGGCAGCTTCCAGGCCACTTCCTAGCAACCAAACACAGTACCCTAGCAACCATTTAGTAAGTCTTATATAATTGCATCAGAACATCGTACAGACGTGGGCGTTGGTTTATATTGGCAAGCAGCCTTTGGAGAATCATCATTGGCAGCTGCCAAGCCACTCCCTAGCAACCAAACAGAGTACCCTAGCAACCTTGTAGTAAGTATTATATCTTTGCAACAGAAAATCGTATAGACATGGGAGTTGGTTCTTTTGGCCCATGCTAGTAAACAGGAATTCCAATATGCTAGTCATGCTAGTAGTGAATAGCTACATGCTAATTTTGATTAGCTAAGTTCTAAATCAGGCCAAGAACTCTATAAAACTATACAGTAATGATCTCTGACAGCTAGCAGCTGCATAGCCAACCCCTCAGGTACCATAGCAACCACCCTAGCAACTACCCAACATACCCTAGCAACCTCGTAAAAACAACACCCTAGAAACAACCCCAACTGCCATAGCAACTGCATAGCAACACCCTAGAATCCACACTAAGTACCATAACAACGGCCCTAGCAACCATCCCATGTACCCTAGCAACCACCCCTATTAACCTAGCAACCACCCTGATTACCATAGCAACCACCCTGGGTACCCTAGCAACCACATAGCAACACCCTAGCAACCACCCTGGGGACCCTAGAAACTGCACTAGCAACCATACTGGGGACCCTAGCAACCACCCCGGGTACCCTAGCAACCACATAGCAACACCCTAGCAACCACCCTGGATACCCAAGCAACCACACTAGCAACCATTCTGGGTACCCTAGCAACCACATAGCAACAACCTAGTAAACACCCAGATTACCCTAGCAACCACACTAGATACACTAACAACGGCCCTAACAACCATCCTGGGGACCCTAGTGACCGCCCTAGCAACACCCTAGCAACCGAGGACAGAGTTTTGCCACTGCAAGCACCACTCACATTTTCTTCAGGAAATGTACATTCTAGTAAATTTATATTATACAAGTATTATATATATATATATATATATATGGAGTTCCCCGAGTTCCCCGAGAGATGCTTAGCACTTGTAGGCCCTTTTGCCTTCAGTCTGCGGTCCAGCTCACCCCTAAACCATCTCGATTGGGTTCAGGTCTGGTGACTGTGGAGGCCAGGTCACTGTGGCGCACCCTTGATGCCTTCAGTGTGACTCTACAATTTTCATATACATGAAAATAAAGAAAACTCTTGTCCAAACTTTTGGTCTGTACTATATATATATATATATATATATATATATATATATATATATATATATATATTCCATTTAAACATGGACATTTAAACATTTTACTCTCACTTTGATTATGAACATAACCTTGAGTGAACAGGAAAGGGGAGGGAAATGGGGAAGACACAATAAAGTATTTTTTCTGGTTTCTGATGAAGGAGGAACAGTTTCTACAGCACATATAGTATTCTTAATTGATGTCAGTTGTTTTATATTTTTGCACTCATCTGTGTGTCTTGTCTGATCTTGTCGTCTGCGCATCCTATGACTTTTAACTAGTCTAAGAAGAAGTTGGGAATGGCAATAAAACAACAGAAGATGATCACGGAAACAACAAATTGGATGTTTGAGGATTTCAGAAGATACCTGCTTTTGTAGGCTTCTATTGGTTTGTACTACTGTACTTAGTTGTATAAAAGAGTTAAAGATGCCTCAACTCCATGCTGTATTTTGCAGGTCAGTTCAAGTATCACAAAGTAGTTCATAAAACAACCATACTATATAATGCAAATAAAACATAAAAATTGGTAAAAAAAAAAAAAAAAAAAAAAATTATATGATCAATAAATTTAAAAAACTGTCCACCAGAACATGAAGAAGGAGGGTGATTTTAATAGATTGTACACAAAAACATCATATTTGCAATTATATACAGTAAAGTAATTAATAGAAATACCACAGACACACACCAGTGAGGTCACCATGACTGTGATTTTGATGATACTGTCCCAGTATTGGCCCCATATTTACCATCATTTAATAACTGTAAAATAAAAATAGTAAAATAAAACATACAGTACAGTAACAAAGCGTTGTGGAGCATTTCGTATGAAATTATTTGATATGATATGATATGATATGATATATGATATGATATGATATATGATACGAATCAACAATACTTACAGCAGTGTCTCTAGTTTATATAGTGGTTGATCTTTTAAAACAGAGAGCAGCTTTAAACCTCTATATCCTAGTTTATTCTCCAACATATTGAGTTCTCTCAGGTGTGAGGGGTTTGATCTCAGAGCTGAAGCCAGAATAGCACAACTTGTATCTGTGATATCACAGTCCCACAACCTGCAGAACAATGACACACTTACATTCACATATACTGTATAGGGTAATTTCACATCGAATTCAATACATTTAAGAAAGTTCCAGAATAACTGGAACTTAACTTCAACTTTGTTAAAATGTTAAAATAACATGTCTTGTTTCAGTTAGGATTAATATGTAAGACCTTACTTTAGTGTCTCCAGTTTGCAGTGAGGAGATTTCAGTCCAGCGGAGAGCAACTTTATACTTCTGTCTCCTAGATTATTCGCAGTCAGATCCAGTTCTCTCAGGTGTGAGGGATTTTATTTCAGAACTGAAGCCAGAGCAGCACAGCCTTCAGCTGTGAGATCACAGTCACTTAACCTGCAGAGAAAATTTTTTTGTTTACATGCACAGCAGGAAAATTGTTATTATTATTATTGTGAGAAAGCTGTTTAAGACTTGAAAGCATAAATCTGTATTCAGATTTCAGAATTTGAACACACTTTGACATTTGTAATATATATTTCGAGGTGTCTCATGTTTCAATCAATCTGATGTTCACTACTATAATGAATATGAACCACAAAATCAGAGGTTACAACTCAGAAAGAGAAGGAATTTTAAAATACTATATGCATAGGTGCAACATTAATTTTAAATTCATTTTATTTGTTATTTTTGGCACAGACCGCTGACTGCCAGTGTGTAAGTGATAAATTTAGCTCTCTTCTGCAGTTTATTGCACTTTTAATAACTTAAGCAGATCACTTTTTCTGAAAATTGCATGAAACTATTTATGTTATTTTTACATTTAACATGATATTTTCCACCTAAATGAGTGCTAAAATTACTGACACCTCTAAAAATTCAAATAAGAATAATTTATATGTTTTTCAGTTGTTTGGGGTTTGTCTTCTGGATAGTCACTATGATTGGAGGTGTAACATAGGAGGCATGATGACGGAGAAACAGTCCAGGATCAAAGACAAAACAAAGCAGCAAGGCAACAAGGAAAACACAGGAAATAAAGGAACTAGACAACGCTACATGCTAAGACAATGCTGAGCATTGAATGAATGGATAACCAGGCTATAAATAGGGTGAGACTGATGGCGGTAAAAAGACACTGGTGAATGCAATAAGTAATGATGAGGCCAGCAAAGGATTGTGGGAAATGTAGTTTTTGAGAGTGGCAAGAGTGAGGGGTGGAGTGCCCTCTGGTGGAGTTCATAGGCACTTCAGCTGGAGATCGTGACAGATCCCTGTTTGAGCAGGTTGCTAGGACAAAGCAGGAAGTCAGGGCAGAGCCAGTAGATCAGGGAGCCAGGGTGGAGCAGAAGACCACGAGGACAAAGCAGACAGGACTGAAGATCCCCATGGCAGAGCAAAGGACCACCACAGCAGAGCAGATGAGACTGAAGACCCCCACAGCGGAGCAGACGACCACAACAGCAGAGCAGACGGGACCGAAAATCCCCACAGCAGCGCAGATGACCAACACATCAGAGCGGATGGGACCGAAGATCCCCACGGCGGTGCAGACGACCAACACAGCAGAACAGATGGGACAGAAGATCCCCACAGCTGGTTCAGGACAGGACAAGAGTTCATGGATGGTTTCCATGGCCATGACTGGACAGGAAGAGAGTTCACAGGCAACCTCCACAGCCATGACAGGCAGAGAGTTCACAGATGGCCTCCATAACCAATACTAGACAGTCAGAAAGTTCAAGACCGGCTTTCCTGGCCAGGACAGGACAGTCACAGAGTTCAGGATAGACCTCCCTGGTCAGAACAGGACAGACAGAGAGAAACTGCCTCTTTGGCTGAAACAGGACAGGCAGAGGTAGGCCAGAAGCAATAATCAATATATCAACTTTTCACGCAATATATATACATGACCACAATAATTTTCGGTGACGCAATATGTCGCCCATTATATTTACTTAAATTAACATCATTGTGTTTTTTTACATTGCACTTGCTCCCATGTCTTTTGCAGCTTCTTGTACATGATGTGGTGTAGTCATGCAGTGCTATTTAAAATTAATAAAAAGCTTCTAAAAAAAGTTATGGTCTTTTTTAAGGATCTGTACCTTTGTACATATGGACATCTGACTGCCAAGTAAAAACAGTTCTTTTTTTCCTTGTTTGTTACTTCCTGTTCCTGTCCTAATTGTTTTTCAATGTTTTCCAGTTGAGTCTAGTCATTATCATAGTTTCGCTGGGTATTTAAGTTTGCATCTGTGCAGTCTGTCTTTGTCTGGAATTGAACATCAACCCCCGTCCTACATGTGAGTTTCTGTCAAATAAAATACAGTTCCTCTTCAGGAACTCGAGCTGCGTCGAGCGCTTTGGGGAAACGCCTTTGGCAAGATCAACTCTGAATATTGTGTGCAATCTGTCCAATGGAAGAGCGTGATGTCACAGGCAGGGTGACGTAGCGACCAGGAAGCTATAAAGGCACGTGCCACGCAGCTGACTTCAGCTTTGTGTCTTTCAGCAAGCGCTCTGTGTGTGCATGTCAAAAAGTCTGTCTTGTGAGTCTTATTTATTGTTGTCTGTCCCAATAAAGCAACACAATGCCTAAGAGCAAAGCTAAGACCAGACATATGAAGGGCGAATCCAGATCGCGCTATAAATTGTGTGTTCCTCCCTGCCCACGCTACATCACGTTTGGGGATACACACAATTTATGCGTGGTTTGCCTGGGATCGAAGCAGGCTGAGTCGGCTCTCGAGGGAGCCAACTGTCAGCATTGTGAACGATTGCCAATGCTGACGATTCGATCCCGGAGGGCTCTCTTCGAGGAGGGAGCCTTCGCCAGCACTCCCCGCGGTGCTGGCCCCGCTTCTGCCGAGGCAGAGCGGCTGCTGCACTCGTGGGGTTCGCAGGTGGATCTGGCAGAGGGTATGGAGACGGACCAGTCCTTATCTCCTTCCTCATCTGCCAGATCCGGCGCCCAAACCCTGGGTTCGGAAGCACGCTCGTCGGTTTCTTCTCTTCGTCTGATGAGGTGGATGTGGAGACTATTAGTAGGGATTCGCCCCCCCTATCGCCCCAGTATGAGGAGCTGTTGGAGGTGGTTACACGTGCAGTTGATAAATTAAAAATTGAGTGGCCTGCAGAGAAAAAATCAGAACCCCAGAAAAGTCAATTAGATGAGCGGTTTCTGCGGCCGAGACAGCCACCTCCATCCCGGAGCCTTCCCTTTTTTCCTGATCTCCACGAAGAAATAGCGAGATTGTGGAACCACCCTTATTCGACCCGTCTCTTCGGCCCCGACTCTCAATATTACGGCAATGTCGCAGGGCTCGATGAGCGAGGGTACAGAGCGATGCCCCGGGTTGAGCAGACGCTTGCGAGCTATCTGTCACCCGGTTCAGTGTTGTCTCTGAAGGCTCCGGTCTTGCCCACAAAACCGTTAAAAACAACATCTATGTTAATGGGCAAGGGCTATGTGGCAGCAGGTCAGGCGGGGGCGTGCCTTCACACTACGGCCGTCCTCCAGGCATATCAAGCTGACCTGCTGAGAGACGTAGACGAGGGAGAGGGGATCAAGTCTGACGATATTGCAGAGCTTAGACGGACCGCTGATCTCTCCCTCCGCGCCACCAAAGAGACAGCCTTGGTGGCCGCGGAGAGGCATTTATGGCTGACCCTGTCTCAGATAAGAGGACGGCTCTCCATGGGAGATTCCGATCAGGACAGATCTACTCTCTCAGGTGCAGGGCAAAATAATCCACCCTCGCCCGGAGCTGTGGAAGTTGTGGGTGTGGCCCCTGAGGGGGCACAGTTCATAGCTTCCGGTCTCTCAACTGAGGTTGTTGAGACCCTCCTCCAATCCAGAGCTCCCTCTACGAGGAAACTGTACGCCCTGAGGTGGAAACTCTTCACCTCATGGTGCAGAGACCGCCAGCTTGACCCTGTTAACTGCCCAGTTGGTACAGTTCTTGAGTTTCTACAAGCTAGGCTCTCTGCGGGGTTAACTCACTCCACCTTAAAGGTGTACGTGGCGGCCATAGCTGCTTACCACATCCCTTTCGATGGTAGGCACCCCCTAGTTTCACATTTCCTCCGCGGTGCACTGAGGCTGAGACCTCCAGTACGGTCCCGTATTCCCCGGTGGGACTTGGTTGTGGTGTTAGAGGCTCTCTGTAAAGCTCTATTCGAGCCAATCCAAGTTATATCAGATAGACATCTGACCCTTAAAACTGCCCTGTTACTGGCGATTACGTCTCTAAAGAGAGTTGGAGACCTTCAGGCCCTCTCGGTGGCCCCTAACTACTTAGACTTTGCCCCTGGTATGGCCAAAGCATTCTTATACCCTCGAGCGGGTTATGTTCCCAAAGTTCCCTCTGTTACACCACAGCCTATAGTACTGCAGGCCTTCTGCCCTCCTCCCTTTCGGGAGCCAGACCAGGAGAAGCTAAATTGTATGTGTCCAGTGCGAGCACTGGACGCATACGTCCACGGAGCTGCCCTGTGGAGAAAATCTGACCAATTGCTTGTTTGCTGCGGTCCTCCTAAAAAGGGTTCCCCTGCCGCTAAGCAGACCCTTAGTCGTTGGATAGTCGAGGCTATCAACGTCTCCTATGAGTCCTCTGGTCTTCTCCTTCCTTTGGGAGCCAAGGCTCACTCTACGCAGAATATGGCTGCCTCTAAGGCCTTTCTAGCAGGTGTGTCCCTCTTGGACATCTGCAACGATGCGGGATGGTCCATGTCCTCTACATTTGCCAGATTTTACAATCTCGATATGCGAGCCACTCCTGGCTCTTCTGTCCTCTTGCCTTAGCTGTGCTCTTCGGATACACACTAGGCAGGGGATTGGTAGTCTGGCAGCATTGGCACATCATTCCCCAAAGCGCTCGACGCAGCTCGAGTTCCTGAAGAGGAACGTCTCTAGGTTACGAATGTAACCATAGTTCCTCGAAGGAACTATGGAGCCATACTCTCGGCACCCCTGCCGGTGCTTGCTTCCCTACTCGAAGCTGAAGCCAGCTGAGTGGCATGTGTCTTTATAGCTTCCTGGCCGCCACGTCACCCTGCCTGTGACATCACACTCTTCCATTGGACAGATTGCACACGATATTCAGAGTTGATCTTGCCAAAGGCGTTTCCCCAAAGCGCTCGACAAAGCGTCTCGTTCCTTCGAGGAACTAGGGTCACATTCGTAACCTAGAGACGTTTCATGTTAATCCTTTTCGCCTCCGCGCTCTTTCATCTCCTCGTCTCCACCACAGTAGGCGGACCATTACAATAATATTTTGATACTTAATTTCCATGATCTAATTATAATTAAAAATACTAAACATTTGTTGTCATTTGGAAGTGTTTAGGCCTTCTTGCATTATTATGCTGTTACATTATGATTATACATTCAGTGGCATAACATGTTACGCCCCCAACTCATAACTTCTTTAAAACTGCAATAATGTTGATATTTCAATTATTTTGGCCTTGGTTGAATAGGCAGAGAGAAAGCCTCCTTGGCAATGACAGGACCATAGGGTTCACAGACAGCCTCTTTGGTCGTGGCTGGACTGGCAGAGAGTTCAAAGGCAAATGCTGCCACCTCTGGAGGTTGTGCAGCAGAACCCACCACCTCGGGGGGAGCTGGAGTGAATGCCGCTGCTTCGGGAGGTTCTGCAGCACAAACTGCCACCTCAGAAGGAGAAAATCATTGGAACAGGCAACGGCACTCCTGAACATGATGAGGGAACTGGAGCAGATTCAAGGACTAGATCAGGCTAAGGAACTGATTCAAGGACTGGAGCAGGCTCTGGCATGGACTCGTGGACTGGAGTGGGCTCAGAAAGAGTAAAAGAGCAATGAGTAGTCCAAACACACAGGATGGCTACCGCCATTACAGGGAGCATTGTCTCTGTGAGAACCAGTGCTGAGGCCCTTGGGATGCCTTCTGCTCACACCAACATCAAATATTGCTACAAGTGTGATTGCATCATATAATAATTGCTGTTAATTGTGGTCATCATCTGGTTGACTACCTCTTGTTTTAAGTTGCTTTGCAATGATTTGTATTGTAAAAAGTGCTATACAAATAAGCTTGAATTGAACTGAACATCAACGGTGGATCCTCCATACTAGATGCCAGTCTCAGACGCCTTGGGACTGACCTTGAGGCACTGGACATGGTTGTCATGACAGAACAAGACTCTGGAATGGTGGCCATAACAGAACGAGACTCTGGAATGGTATCCATCTTGTGGAGAGGCTCTGAGCTGGTGGCCATCTTGTCAAGATGCTCTGGTGTGACAGCATAACTTGCCGGTTATGGCCCCCTCCCATAAAACTCTTAATGGTCTTAACATCCTCCGCCTCTCCCAAAGCGAATGGGGAACCGGTTAGCAACAGGGCATAATCCAAAAACTGACATAGGGACCCTCGAGGACCCTCACAGGGGAATATGGTTTTTAATGGTTAATTTTAGTCCATAACAAAAAAAGTTAATTAACATGAAGCCCATGTAAAACGCTATAGGCAATGCTGAGCAATGAATTAATGAATAGACAGCCTATAAATAGGGTGAGACTGATGGCGGTAAAAAAGACACAGGTGAATGAAATAAGTTATCATGAGTCCGGGAAAAGGATTATGGGAAATATAGTCTGTAAGAGTGGCAAGAGTCAGGGGTAAAGTGCCCTCTGGTGGAGTTCACAGGCACTCCAGCTGGAGATCATGACAGGAGGACTCTTATGAGTAAAAATCTGAATATTCAAAATCACATTGTACATTTATTTTTTTATTTTTAGATGATGATGTAGCCTGCCTTTTCAATATAAAATTCAACATGTTTTTATTTAACTCTACATCTAGAAAATTATGAATAAAGAATGTGCATTGCTGTGTTTTTTTTCCTGTTTTCATTAAATTTCTGAAGGTGTAGTAAATGGAATCATTATATATACTATCATAATTGTGCAATACTTTCATATTTTACACATGCAAATTAGTTTTATTGTAAATTACAAAAAAAGAGAGAGAATAATTTAATTTATTTCAACAACTTTATTTCTATTGTCTCTCTCAATGGCTCTTTGCCAATGGCTCTTGCATTCAACATGTTTTCTCACTGATACGCCACCAACTCATAATCTTTGGGTTTAAATAATATCCTGAGTTTCCTACTCAGATTTACGACTTTGTGGTTGCATGTGTGATCAACTCGTAAATATGATCTATCCGACATGACTTGAACGCACCATTAATTAAGGCCCACTTGCAAAGCCCTTTGCTGTCTTCAAAGGACATACTCAATACCAACTGTTAGCCAGACAACTTTTTAGGATACATATTATCAAAATCTGAGGAATTTTGGCTTGCCTTGTGGTCGGGAATTTGTGGCCTAGTTTTTAGAGAGTTCGACTTCTAACCCTAGGGTTGTGGGTTCGAATCTCGGGCTGGCAATACCACGACTTAGGTGCCCTTGAGCAAGGCATCGAACCCCCAACTGCTCCCCGGGCACAGCAGCATAAATGGCTGCCCACTGCTCCGGCTGTGTGTTCACAGTGTGTGTGTGTGTGCACTTTGGATGGGTTAAATGCAGAGCACGAATTCTGAGTATGGGTGACCATACTTGGCTGAATGTCACGTCACGTCTCTCCTTTTAGCATGCATTATAGGAGAAGGCAAAGAGGAGCTGCACTAGTAAATGAAGGGGCATCAATACATATGAGAAAAAAAAAATTAAATTAAAAAGTTTAATGTTTTTTTGCATTTTTGCAAAACGAACTACAAAGCCCAAAATACAATGCATCAAGTGGGAGGAGTCAGTCAGCTGGAGGAAATTGAGAAATCAAATCCATTTAAAACAGGTGTGCGTGAGTGTTGAGAGGTGAGTCTTTGTCTGCTGAATCGATGGTCAGAAGTTTGAACTGCCTGGAGATAGATGTTTAAAATGTGCAAAATATGAAGCAACAAAACTGGAGATAACTGTCTTCAGTAAGCATCATTCGCTGCGCTGCGGAGGAGTGCCTGGATTCTACTATTCCTGCAAGCTGCTCCTTTCCTCGTGGTGTCTGGGCCATATGAAAGCTGAATTAGCAGACAGTAGGTACCATAGGTGGTATGCCATTAATTTATCAGCTATGTTTGAACTACGCGGGATTGGATCGCTGTAACTTTGAGTGAGTTTGTGGTGTTTTGGCTGGACTGCAAATCCCCTGATTGTGCATTGGACTCCAGGTAGGCCTTGAAAAGTTCATTATATCCACTAAGCTAATTAATCATCAATGACTCTTGGAAAAGATGGGTCTATTGGACATCTAACACACACACACACACACACAAAAAACATCAATAATTTCCCCTTTAAACTCTCCATTTAAGAACACAATCATTCAAAAGAGTCATCAGAACTGTTGATAGAACCTTATGTTCATATATGAATTAATGTGATATTAGTTGATGGGTTATGTTTGGTTCAGTTATGGACTTGATGCACCGAAGTAATGTTACTGTTTGAATATTTATTGATGTTGTCTTGAGTCGTTGACCCGGGTATTATTCTCACTCATTTGAAAGACAAACGATCCCTTGATGCTGTCCTATATGGTGAATTAATTCATGACATGCTTATTTTCGGGTGTTTATTGGTTGTGCACTTTAACATGCTTTGAAGCAAGGGACATTGTAAAAAGAAATAAGCCCATTTTGAGTTACATTAAAAAGAATAAGAGAAAACATTTTGCAAATGTAAAATGGTGGTTCATTTACTGTTCTGTGAAGTGTGATTTGAGTTAACTGCCATAGCCAGAATCACTACGTCACAGCCTGTTTTGCTCATGTTTACCAAGGGTGCCAAAATTTGTAGAGAGCACTGCATTCAGTCACATATTGGCAAATTTTCATTAATATTATGTTGAGATTAATGTATGAACTCACCTCAGTTTCTCCAGTTTACAGCGAGGATCCTTCAGTCCATCAGAGAGCAGCGTCAGACCTCCTCCTAGATTATTCCCAGTCAGATCTAGTTCTCTCAGGTTTGATCTCAGAGCTGAAGCCAGAGCAGCACAACCTTTATGTGTGATATCACAATAACTTATCCTGCAGAGAACAATGACACACGTTACTCTCTTAGTTCAGCAAACACTAATGAACAACCACACAGACTATAAAAAAACATAAATATCTGTGACATTTACAGCAAAATACCGGCAGCTATGGTTGCCAGAACTTTGCTTTAAAAAATATATAGTAACATTTTAAGTTTTGCAGACTTAACTTAAATTCACAATTAAATACAGTATTTCATTAACTGATGTAATGTTAATGAACCAAGTACATGAAGTACTAATATCCATTTTGAACCAGTGTAATGCACTGATAACCACCGTAAACTGGTGATGATGAGAAAGTGACATGATGAACTAAAGCTCATCACAAACAGCTTTTCTATGAGCTGAGGAGAACAATACTTATATATATATATATATATATATATATGTATGTGAATATATATATATATGTATGTGAATATATATATATATGTATGTGTATATATATATATATATATATATATATATATATATATATATATATGTATGTATGTATGTATGTGTATATATATATATATATGTATATATATGTATGTGTATATATATATATATATATATATATATATATATATATATATATATATATATATATATAGAAGGTGCACAGTGTCATTCACACAAACACTAAACCCCATCACGGTGACACACATGATACAGCAAAAATGCAATAAACATTAATTTAAGAACATTAGATGTAAGACTAAACCCTAATGTACACAACTGATGAGATAATAATACATAAATTGAATAAATAATATAAATAAATCAAATATGAAGTGTTGTTACGGAAGCAGACAGACAACCAGGTGAAGGTGGTTTATTTTTAACAGTAGAGTAACAGAGTGAATGAACGTGCAGGAATGGGTGAGTGTCAGAGTTCAGGTGTGGGGAATCCTTGAGTGCGATCCTTGAATGAATGACAGGACTTTCCTTTGCAGGAACAACGGAAGGGATTTTCAGTATAGATTAGATCTTTGCTTGAAGTGGAAGACAGACTGATGGTGCACACACACGCACCACTTGACAGGACTGACTGGCTCACGGCTCGCACTCCACTGGAGAGAGGATCTTGACAGACTGGGATCGTCAGCGAATACTGGTAAGTAAACACAAGAAAGATTGGTTAGTGACACTCGCAGAGAGAAGCACTAGAGTCCGCTTCGAATTAACGAGCCCGGACAATGAGAGGTGCGTGGTGTGTGCTTATGAAGCAGGATGGCTGATGGGGTGCAGGTGTGTATTGTTAGAACTCCGGTGACTGTGATCGCTGGGTGATTGTGGTGGAGGAACCTGGCCAATCCATGACATTACCCCCCTCCCCAGGGCCCGCTCCTGAGGGCCGAGATCTCCGGCGTCGTGGTGGTCTCCCTCGTCCACGAGGTGCAGGGTACTGAGGATGACTGGAATGGAACTCTTCCATGAGCGTGGGATCTAGGATGTCGGCTCTTGGGATCCATGATCTTTCCTCTGGTCCGTATCCCTCCCAATCGACGAGATATTCCAGTTGACCACCACGACGTCGGGACTGCAGGATTTCTCGAACAGAATAGATGGACCCTTCCTCTAGCGTCAAGGGGGGAGGGGGTTCCTCTTCGTGGCCAGGTTCTGTGGAGGGAATAAGAGGTTTGTGAAAGGGTTTGAGCAAGGAGACGTGGAATGTGGGGTGAATTCTGTATTGCGGTGGTAGTTGGAGTTTGAAGGTGACAGGATTGACCTGTTCCAAGATGGTAAAGGGGCCAATAAACCTGGGACTAAGTTTTTTGGAGGGGAGTCGCAGACGAATGTCGTGAGTGGAAAGCCAAACTTTATCTCCCGGAACATAGACTGGGCCTGAAATCCTCCTCCGGTCAGCGACTGTCTTGGATCTGCGAACTGCCCTCTGCAGATGGTGGTGAGCTTCGTCCCAGACTCTCTCGCTCTCCCGAAACCAGTAATCCATGGCGGGGACCTCAGATGGTTCACCATCCCAGGGAAATAGAGGGGGTTGGTATCCAAGAATACATTGGAAAGGTGTGAGGCCTGTCGTGGGTTGCCGCAGTGAATTTTGGGCATACTCCGCCCAGCCCAGAAACTGGTTCCAGGAGTTCTGGTGACCATTACAGAAGGTCCTGAGGAATCGTCCCACTTCCTGGATCTTCCTCTCCGTCTGGCTGTTGGTCTGAGGGTGGTAGCCAGAGGAGAGGCTGACTGTCACACCTAGGAGTTTGAAAAATGACTTCCATACCCGGGATATGAATTGGGGTCCTCTGTCTGATGCAATATCCTCTGGGATCCCATAATAGCGAAAGACGTGATTGAAGAGAAGTTTGGCGGTTTCCAGGGCAGTGGGGAGACCTTTCAGTGGCAATAGCCTACAGAACTTTGAGAATCAATCTACTATGAGGAAGATGCAGGTGTTTCCATCCGATGAAGGTAGATCCGTCATGAAGTCCACTCCTAGGTGTGACCAGGGACGGTTAGGAATCGGCAAGGGATGGAGCTTTCCTGCAGGTAGATGTCGGGGACTTTTGGACATTGCACACTCCTTACAACCTAGAACATACCTCCTCACATCCCTTGCCATGTCCAGCCACCAGAAGCGCTCAGATAGCAGCGAGAGAGTGTTGTTGACCCCGGGATGCCCAGTGCCCAGGGAGGTGCGAATGGTTTGAATGAGATCTACCCATTGTATCCTAGGGATGAACTGATGGTTAGGTGGGCAACCCGGCGGAGGTCGAGGGTCAGGAGTGGCGACGGCTGGAGGATCGGACCATTCGATGGGGCTGATGATAATATCTTCGAGTATAAGTTGGGGGTTTTCTCAGGTGTTTCTGGAGAATCATGTAATCTAGATAAGGCATCGACACGGACATTCTTAGGGCCAGGACTGTAAGTAATGGAGAAGTGGAACCTTGAGAAGAATAATGACCACCTGGCCTGACGGGGACAGAGTCGTTTAGCATCACGGAGGTACTGGAGGTTTTTATGGTTAGTGATCACTTGAAATGGATGGATGGCACCTTCCAGCCAATGCCGCCACTCCTCCAGGGCGAGCTTGATGGCCAGGAGTTCTCGGTTACCGATGTCGTAATTCCTCTCCGCCGGGCTGAGCTTCCATGAGAAGTAGGCACATGGATGGAGTAATTTGGGTGTCCCATGAAATTGAGAAAGGACGGCTCCAACTCCGGCAGTCGAGGCGTCCACTTCTACGATGAAAGGGAGTTCTGGATCTGGATGCGTCAGGAGTGGAGCTTGTGTGAAGACGGATTTGAGGGAATGGAAGGCTGCGGCCGCTTCAGGAGTCCAGAGAAGATTTTTTGGTTTCCCTTTGAGCAAGTTGGAGAGTGGAGTGGTAATGATGCTGTAACCTCGTATGAAACGTCTGTAAAAGTTGGCGAATCCAAGAAATCTCTGAAGTTCTTTGAACGTGGTTGGTTCTGGCCAGGTAGTTACTGCAGCCACCTTCCTCTCATCCATGCGGACCCCCTGTCGGTCAATGATGTAACCCAAGAACTGGACTGATGGGAGATGAAATGAACACTTCTCTGCCTTCAGGAAAAGGTGATGTGCCCTGAGTGTGTGGAGGACCTCCGTAACATGGTGACGATGTTCGACTTCATTCCGGGAGTAGATGAGGATGTCATCTATATAAACGACCACGAAGCGATGCAGAAACTCCCGGAGGACTTCATGTATGAAGTTTTGAAAGATGGAAGGGGCGTTGACCAAACCATAGGGCATAACCAGATATTCATAGTGGCCAGTAGGGGTCACAAAAGCGGTCTTCCATTCATCCCCCTCCCATATTCTCACCAGGTTGTAAGCGCTGCGGAGGTCCAACTTCGTGAAGATGGTAGCAGACCTAAGTTGTTTGAGGGCCGCAGGGACGAGAGAAAGGGGATATTTGAATTTGATGGTACCTTGGTTTAGGGTCCAGTAATCGATGCATGGCCGCAGCCCTCCATCCTTTTTGGCCACAAAAAAGAAACTGGATGCTGCGGGAAATGTAGAATGCCGAATATACCCTTGACTGAGAGCTTCCTGAATATACTCCTCCATGGCCTTGGTCTCTGGGAGTGATAACAGGTAGATCCTTCCTCTGGGCAAAGGGGCATTAGGAATCAGGTCAATGGCGCAGTCCCATGGCCGATGAGGAGGTAGCTGGGAAGCTCTCTTGGGGCTGAAGATGTCTTGGAAAGACGAGTAGATGTCAGGAATCTTTGTGGGCTGTTTCTCGAGTGGGCTTTCAACTGACGTGACATAGACTGGGACAGGATTCGGAATAGGACGTGGAAGAACCGGGAAATATTTTGGTACGCATTCTTTGCCCCACTTCATCACTTCCCCGGAGCCCCAAGAGATGATGGGATCGTGCTTCACCAGCCACGGACGCCCTAGGATGATATCCATGTTGGCTCCCTCCAGAACCAGCAGCTGAATATCCTCCTTGTGTATGGCTCCAATTTGAAGTGATATGGTCTCACATTTCCGGTGAATACGTGGACGTGCAGTGATGAACTTGGTTATGGGTTGGACCTGGTAAATACTTGACGAGGCTTCAGTACGGAGCTGGAGCTGGCGACAGAGGGTCCCCGAGATGAAATTTCCTGCTGACCCGGAGTCGATGAGAGCGTGAACTGAAACAGAGGATGTAGGGGTGGCTAACTGGACACAAATGGTGAGAGGATGCATCTTTTCATCATCAGTACGGAAAACACTCACCGATGTTCGTATGGGACGAATTGGACAGTTCAACCGAACATGTCCACTGGCTCCACAGTACATACATAGACACCGGGTCAGCCTCATCTGTCGCTCAGCGGCGGTAATTTTGCCAGATTCAATGATCATAGGTTCTAGTTCTGGAGGACTGGCGGCTTCAGATGGGCGGAGGAGTGCATTAGTGTTAGAATGGGACTGATAAGATTGTATACGATCTGATGGATTGTTGTATGAATTTTTCAAGCCCCATATTGTCATCTAATGCAGCTAGCTGTAGACGGAGTTGGGGTGTAAGACCCAGCCGGTAGGTGGTTAGTAAGGACCGCTCGTTCCATCCGCTAGCTGCAGCTAGAGTGCGGAAGCGAAGGGCATATTCATGAGTAGACATCGTACCTTGAGATAAATGGTAGAGTTACTCACCGGCTGATATCTCTCCATCCGTTCGGCCGAATACTTCCCTGAAGTGGGAGACGAATGTTTGTATAGAACTAATAGCTGGTCCGGCTTGCTTCCAGATCGTTTCGGCCCATTGGAGAGCTGGACCGGTGAGAAGAGAGGTGATGAATGCTATTTTGGACTGGTCGGTAGGATATAGAGTTGGTTGCATGGTGAATATTAAGGAGCATTGAAGCAAAAATCCGTTGCACTCCTCCGCCCCGTCAGAATAGGGCGCCGGTCGGGCCATGGGACTGGAAGATGCGGTGGCCGAAGAAGTGCTCGGTGGTGGTGGTGTCGGTGGTGCAGGAGGCGTGATGGTAGGAGAGGACGTTAATACCCTCTTCAGCGAATCCACCAGCTCTTGGAAGGGATCTGGAACACTCATGCTGTTTACTGTCTTTTTGGGTCCGGGCTTACTGTTACGGAAGCAGACGGACAACCAGGTAAGTAACAGTGAAGGTGGTTTATTTTTAACAGCAGAGTAACAGAGTGAATTAACGTGCAGGAATGGGTGAGTGTCAGAGTTCAGGTGTGGGGAATCCTTGAGTGCGATCCTTGAATGAATGACAGGACTTTCCTTTGCAGGAACAACGGAAGGGATTTTCCAGTATAGATTAGATCTTCGCTTGAAGTGGAAGACAGACTGATTGCGCACACACACGCACCACTTGACAGGACTGACTGGCTCACGGCTCGCACTCCACTGGAGAGAGGATCTTGACAGACTGGGATCGTCAGCGAATACTGGTAAGTAAACACAAGAAAGATTGGTTAGTGACACTCGCAGAGAGAAGCACTAGAGTCCGCTTCGAATTAATGATCCCGGACAATGAGAGGAGCCTGGTGTGTGCTTATGAAGCAGGATGGCTGATGGGGTGCAGGTGTATATTGTTAGAACTCAGGTGACTGTGATCGCTGGGTGATTGTGGTGGAGGAACCTGGCCAATCCGTGACAAGTGTCATGCAGGGAATTCTTAACAGTATTTTACTGTCAAATAACATTAAATGAAATGACATGTATTCACTGAATATAGTATGGAAACTTACTGTTAAACAGTATTTTTTCAGTCTTTTACTGTTACTTTGTTTTTTTAAAGTGTATTAAATCCCTTATCTGTGTGTTTTTTTCAGTACTTTTCAATTAGTTCATTGTTAAAGCAAAAGTTCACCTCTTAAAATGGAAATTATATTATCTTTTACTCACACTCCCAGATGTAAATGACTTTAATTATCCATATAAAATCAAGCAAAGAGAGCTGACCAGAAGCTATGATTTATATTCTATTTCTTACAAAACTGATCGATTAATGCACTGGACCGTTTTAAGCATCAACTTTGGGGTTTCTATAAATTTGCATTATAAAGTCTAAGAGATGGATAATTTTTCTAAAAGTATTTTTTTGTTTATCTGACCAAATAAATAAAAAAAAACTTACGTCAGTTTCTGCAGTTTACAGTGAGGATCCTTCAGTCCAGCAGCAAGAAATGCCAAACCTGTATTTTGTAGATTATTCCATGTCAGATCCAGTTCTCTCAGGTTTGAGGAGTTTGATTTCAGAGCTGAAGCCAGAGCAGCACAACCTATATCTGTGATGCCACAATGACTTAACCTGCAGAACAATGACACACTCCTCACTCTCATAATACTGCAGGAACTACTGCACAACCACAGATAGATTATAATATTAAATCCTAAATCTGAGAAGATTTTATGTTTTTATTACTTGTTATCTACTATTGCTTTATTGTGTGTTAATGCAAATTGCTATGAATTTGAATTTGAATGAATACATTTTGTACTGATCTTTTATAATAATTATATAGAATGTTTTTAATTGTTCGCTTGTTTTTGTGTTCTCTCTACTGTGTCTGTGCTCTTCAAAAAGACAAATATTAGGCTATTTGTCATTTTATACTTGAAGAGTAAAAGTCTAATCAATGTGTAAGATCATGTAAACACTTCAATCATGGTTCCTTTATTGGGCAAATGTCATATCTAGTTTAATGAAAATCCAACAAACACTAATGGCCAATTTAGTATATGTACAAAAGATTTGGTGAAATTATATCAGAAGGTTAGAGAAATTCTTACTGCATGGGCATTAGTTGAAATCTCACAGACAACATAGGTGTCAGAAATTCAAAACCCAGGCCAAGAAATATGCATCTTAAGCTCCAGTTCTCTTTTAAAGGGAAAAGGGAACTCAAGTGTGTCTTTTTGTTTAAAAAAAATTCTGGACAAAGTGCTACTTACTGAGCTGACCTGGAGGCTTTAACTACCGGCAAGAGCTTCTGAAGTACTTCATTTGGTGTCAGGTGATCTTGACTTTGCTTGCTGCTTATGTATTTACCCAAATGAAACTCATCCAAATACTTGGAGGTTAATAAAACAAATACAACAGCTGACCACTGTGATGAGGACAATCTGGTGCTTGAAAGACCTCCATATCTGAGACACTCTTGGACTTCATTCACCAGAGAATGATCACCCAGTTCATTTAAACAATGGAACAGATTGATGGATTTCTCCGGTGATGGATTCATTTTTATTCTTGTTTTAATGTACTCAATTGTTTTCTCTTTCCTGTATGAGACGTTTCCAACATGTGTCACAAGGACATTCAGGAGCAGCTAATTGGACTCTAAAGAGAGACCTAGAAGAAATCAGAGGAAAAGGTCCAGATGTCCATTACTCATCTGTAAAGCCTTGTCCACAGCTCTCTGATGCAGGTCAGAAATTGTGTGACATGTGAACTTGTGTGCATGTTTTGAGCTGACTGTTTCATTGAGCACATCCGTCTTGTTTAACAGGAATGAAAGTAGCACATATAGAGCTGCTAAATGCTCCTGGATGCTCAGATGAACAAAGCAGAAGACTTTCCCCTGATGCAAGCCAAACTCCTCTCTGAAGATCTGAGTGCACAGTCCCGAGTACACTGATGCTTCTGTCTCATCAATGCCACACTCGCTCAGGTCTTCCTCATAGAAGATGAGGTTGCCTTTCACAAGTTGCTGAAAAGCCAGCTTCCCCAGTTTAAGAATCATGTCCTCATCCTTCACGTTCTTTTCATAGTCCTTCTCGTGTTTAATGTTGGTCTGAATGATCAGGAAGTGTGTGTACATTTGAGTGAGAGTCTTGGGAATCTCTCCACTCTCTGCTTCACTCAACATCTTCTCTAAAACAGTGGCTGAGATCCAGCAAAACACTGGGATGTGGCACATAATATGGAGGCTTCTTGATGACTTCAGGTGTGAGATAATTGTATTAGCCAGACTCTGATCACTGATTCTCTTCCTGAAGTATTCCTCCTTCTGTGACTCATTGAAGCCTCGTACCTCTGTCACTCGATGGACACACTCAGAGGAGACGAGATCAGCTGCTGCTGGTCTGGAGGTGATCCAGATGAGAGCAGAGGGAAGCAGATTCCCTGCAATGATGTTCATCAGCAGCACATCCACTGAGGCTGATTCACGTACATCACACAACTTCAGAATGGACTGAAAATCCAGAGACAGACGGCACTCATCCAGACCATCAAAGATGAACAACAGTTTATGTTTGTCACTGGATATTTCCATTTCTTTGGTATCAGGAAAAAAGATATTAAGAATATCTGAAAGGCTGAGTTTTTTGTCCTTCATCATGTTGAGCTCTCTGAAAGGAAGGGGAAATATGAGCTGGATGTCCTGATTCTCTTTCCCTTCAGCCCAGTCCAGGATGAACTTCTGCACAGAAACTGTTTTTCCAATGCCAGCGACTCCCTTTGTCAGCACCGATCTGATGGGTTTGTCTTGTCCAGGTAAAGGTCTAAAGATGTCTCTGCATTTGATTGGTGTGTCCTCTGTTGATGCTCTCCTGTATTGTATTTCAATCTGCCTCACCTCATGCTCATTATTGATCTCTCCAGTCTCTGTGATGTAGAGCTCTGTGTAGATCTCATTCAGGAATGTAGGGTTTCCTTGCTTTGCTGTTCCCTCATACAGACACTGAAACTTCTTCTTCAGATTAGATCTAAATGTCTTGAGGACTTTGGCATGTTGAGGGCCATGGCTGCAATATTAAAATACCAAATTATTAGAATGTACACTAAGTCACTATGTAAGTCTTTTTGGATAAATTAAAAGCATCTTTCAAATGCATACATTTAAATATAAACAAGTCAATACATTTTTAACACAGCATTTACCTAAACCAAAGATCTGTATATCCACTAAAGTTAAGTGAAGGATCCATTGACATGTCACTCCTCCTGGACACACAGCTGGATGCTGGCAGCTCTGGTCTGTCCATTGACATTTAACACAAAATTTAAATGTAATTCATACACACTCTTCTTATATTAGTTCACTTATAAATGATATCTTGGTAATTAAACAATTTCATTAAAATGCATCATGCTGCAGGAGACATAACAGCAAGTGCAACTGTTATAGTGTTCACGTTCACATCCAAACTTATTATTAAAGTGCCTATTTTATGTTTATTTTTTCTTTCTTTTATTTCTCATGAATAGTACCTTTCAGGTAGCATGTAATATAGCTGTTTGTGAATATAATAGTTCTACAAAGTGCATAACAAATGCAGTTATTGTCTCCCAAAAGAAGATAACACGGTTCTGAAGTGCCTGAAATGAGTCGTAATAAATCCAGCCTTTACATTTATGCACAAACCTACATAGATTTGTAACAAATATGCACGATGGTCTGTCCACGAACAACATGTACTTTCAACAGCCCTCAAACACTGTAGTTAGCTGAGGCCTTGAATAGCTTTGTGTTGTTGCCATGTCTAGAAGACACTTTATTCTGCACTAAGAAAGCAGAACCACTTTGCATGTACTACCAAAACATGAGGATGTTAAGAGTCAGTGACATAAATGTTACCGCTCATGTAAAGGAATTACACAATTACAATTAAGTATAACATCTCATCTACAATGTAGGACAAATAAAGGTATTTTTTTTATTTATTTTTTAACTGTTTGCATGTAAACCTATAGATGTCTAAAAAAAAATAGGAACCTTTGAAATGGCATAATGGGGTACTTTAAGATCTTCATCTGAAATGCATTGCATACAGGCATTGTAAAGACCCTTTACAGCGTTAAATTTGAACAATTCCTTTTTGTATCTACAGATGTTACAGTTGTTACAGATTTGATAAGATAAATAGTCTGGTACAGCATTTACCTAAACCCAAATTCATTGTGTCCACTAAAGTTACGTGGAGGTTCCATCGACCAGTCACTCTTCATGGACACACAGCTGGATTCTGGCAGGTCCAAGCTGTGCATTGAAGATGAAAACAAGTAAATGTTATTCACACATTCTGATATTAACAACTTTTGTAATGATTTAATGTTCTTGGTAACTAAATAATTTCATTAATATGTATTATGAAATATATTAAGTGCAACTGTTATCATGTTGACATCCACATGTCAGAGCTACTAATAACGATCTTCATTCTGAAATGAATTACTTACATGCACAGAAGATAGAAGACCCTTTACAACAGGGTATTAAATTAAAGTTCCAAATGATACGGTCTCTATATTTCCTTCCCAGTGGAGGTCCAGAAAAAGTGTGTATATATATATATATAATATTCAGGATACCCAAAGGGCAAAGGGCAGTGGCTTCAGATATTTTATACAAACAAAATAAATAAATAATAATAATCAGTTTAATATTAAAATATAAGATCAGATGTTTTATCAAGCCATTATTATTTTTGACATTTATATGTAAGGCAGAAAACCATGTGACAGAACATATACTGTATGGGGGTTCAGATGGGCCAGGGTTTTCCTGTTGAAGTATTCTTGGTGTTTCCTCTTGTACCATTTTTATAAAAAAATGCTCTTATATGCTTAATGCTTTAATAATGCTAAATGTAGATTAGAAAAAAAAAACACTATTAGCAGCATCGTTTTCTGCAGTGTTTCATCAAAAGTATCGACCTGTTTTGCTGCTCACTGTTTGCGTGTTTTTTTTTTAAACCACTCTTTATGGTGCTTTAGTGTTTTTATAGAGAAGCAACACAGACGGGAAAGGCTTGAATAAAGCCTGTTTGGGTCTAGATTTAAAAAATTATATAAACGCACATATATACACACATACAGTACACATAAATATATATATATATATATATATATTTAGACAAACACACATTAAACGACCCAGAGCACTTTTGGTGTGAACTGCTCCATTGTTTTGAAGCACTATCTTTAATTATAAATGGTAAAGTGGTTCTGTTGTTGCTATTTTGTCTTGCAGTCCTGTTGGAGCCAGGCCATTTGAATATAACTGCTTTACAAAAAATAATTTGCACAATTCACTAAAGATGCAACAAGATGTTTAGTGCAGCATTTACCTAAACCCAGGATTAGTGTTGTAACGATCTGCTTTATTGGATGTTACTGTGTGTCCACTAAAGGTACGTGGAGGTTCCATTGACCAGTCACTCTTCATGGACACACAGCTGGGTTCTGGTGGCTCCATGCTGTATATTGAAGATAAAAACAAGTGAATGTAATTCATATAATCTTATATTTATGACTGCAATAAAATTTGGGTGACTAAATTATTTCATGAATATGTATTATGTCTTTGGATACATATGCAGCAAGTGCAACTGTTATTGTGTTGACATACACATATCAGAGCTACTAATTACGATCTTCATTCTGAAATGCATTGCAAACAGGCACTGAAGACCTTTAACAGTATTGAATTTGCACAATTCTTTCTTTGTGTAAGTAAAGGTGCAACAAGATGTAAGGTTTAGTACAGCATTTACCTAAACCCAAGATTAGTGTTGTAACAATTTGCTTTATTGGATGTAACAGTGTGTCCACTAAAGTTAAGTGGAGGTTCCATTGACCAGTCACTCTTCATGGACACAGAGCTGGGTTCTGGTGGCTCCATGCTGTATATTGAAGGAAAAAACACTTTTCATTATTTTGCATTACGCTGTTGGAAACATAACAGCAAGTACAACTGAGTCATTCCACGAAACCGGTATAATTTGGACTTACACATTTTTAGATTTTTTTTTTACCAAAAAAATATAACTTTTCTGAACACCCCACAGCATTAATGACATATTTAACTTCCTGAAAAACATATTTTTCCACCTCAGGCTTCAAATCACTATTATTTATTGCCCATTATTTTAAGATATGAACACTATTAATATTCAACCCAGTTATGGACACTATGGGAGCTCTCTGAATATGATCATAAAATGTATTTGTAATGAAATCAACATTTTCCTTTTAATCAGGTGTCCCTCACACTAATTCAGTATTTGCAAATATAAAAGTTAAATTAAATCTCACTCTGTTGCTATAATAAAGACTGAATGTTTTTTTTTTTTTTTCCTGAAAGCAACCATATAATTTTTTATCAAAAAAGTGTCTTAACCTCCTGGCCAAACTGAGTAACAGATGAAGAAGGGCCTTGGTTGGACTGGTGACCAAGAACTTGATCATCCTCCACCTCCATGATCATGCGTGGAGATAGGAGAAACCTACATAAGGACAATCATCACTGCAACACTCCATCGATCTGAGCTTTATGACAATCTGGCAAGACTCAATCCTCCCCTCCGTGAAGACACATGAAAAAACTTTTGACATTTGCAAAAAAGCACCTAAAGAAGCCTCAGACAGACTACCTCATGCAAGTTTTTTCTGGTCTGATAAACCTCAATTTCAATCATCATATTTGAAAGAAACCAGCTCTGCTCATTACCTGAAAAGTACCATCCCAAAAGTAAAGTGTGGTGGAAACCGCCTCGTGCTTTATGGCTATTTTTCAGTGGCAGGAACTGAGGGACTTGTCAAGAGTAGAAAAAAAGCTCAGTACACCAAAATATTGAGATTGCATTAATGATAATGATTCAGAATCTCAGACTGGGCAGAAGGTTCACCTTTCAACAGGACAACAACCCTAGGCACCCAGCCAAGATAACAAAGGAGTGGCTACGGGACAACTCTGTGAATGTCCTTGAGTGGGACAGCCAGAGCCTATACTTGAAACCGACTGAACAAGTCTGGAGAAATCTGAAAAATGACTCACCGACACTCCCCATCCAACCTGATGGAGTAGGGCTGGGCGATATGGAACAAAAAATATATCTCGATATATTTTGCTATATCTCGATATACGATATATCTCTATCTTTACAGGAAAAATAACCCCCCAAAACTACTGCAAAAACAAATATGCCAAATATTAAATGTTTAGGGCCCTATACAATGTTTTATTTTTTCTTCACCATATGTTTTATTGTTACCTAATTCTGTGTTTTAGCATGTGTAATTTTTTAATTGCATAAAAACAACTTAATTTATTTTTATTTTTTCTTAAAATAGCCTTATGAAATGTTTTTTCCCCTCTGAAATTCTGTGTATTCACATTTTTCTGGTTATCAAATGAAGGCATAAAACATTCATTTAATTTATTTTTAATTATTGAAAATTAAGAAAACATTTTATTTTTTTGGTAAACAAAGGGGATTTACTATTAAAAATAAAACATGGAAGAAATGTTGTGTGATTATTCCTTAAAGAAATTATGTTCGTTTAACTTTAATAGTAGTAGTAGTAGTAGTAGTAGGCTATGTAAATTCTGCTGAACAATAGTAATAGATTTCTGGAAAATACTTGTCTTTAAACTAAACCAGACTTTTATTTTGACGGGTTACCGTACCTTTACAGTTCTGTGTATGTGATACTACAGTCTATGATGTGATATATGACGCTAGTTTTACTCAAATCAAACTGTCAAATGCTCATGAAGTGACTCTGAGAGCAGTTCTGGAGATGTTCTTCATGTGTTTACGTTAGTGTTGGGCGGTAAACCGGTTCATACCAAAAACCGGTGTATATTTTCGTTATGATGTTAATTTGGAATATACCGCCATACCGGTAACGTTATGCTGCGCTGCGGCCGTGCGACACTGTTTCAGACGGACCCTTTACAATGTTGCACTTCTAAGCAGTGACTGCGAGATGTGGTGAGGGTAAACACAGCAGTGCTCTGGTGTTACTTTACAATGCCTGTTTCACACACAGTCCGTCTGCAGTGCATATTAGCGGATTCCAACTGCACGAGGTTGCGGTCCGTCAGTGCGTTCAAGATGCGGTGCGTCGTCTGCAGCAGTGCAGCGATTGTTAATGTACTGAGTCTATTTTTGCTGTGCTGCAGGTGCTGAATTAAAGTGAAAGCGCATTGTTCGTGGGAAAAATAAACATGGATTGACATGGGAACGCAGTCACATGGGTTTTTGGCTAGGTTTAGAACAAGAAAAAGAGCACTTTTAGATAAACAAGGAAAACAATGGGATTGTGGGATTGCTTGTGATAAAGATTTAAATGCAAAATGCACGAGACTTTAATTTTAAATATTTTAACAAGAAAAGAAGGCTAATTATTGTTTAAATGTTTTGCCGCTTGCTTGAGCAGCTTATTATACAAACCTAGAAGTAAAATGCATGAATGCGTTGTTTATATTTGAGTTTAAACTAATGTCTATATGAAAGATTGTTACTGTTCTGTTATAAGACTTAAAATGCTGAAAAAAATGTATATATTTTTTTTTACATGATATAAAAATCAAAACAATTAACAAATGTTGTGTTTGTGGACTAAACCGATGCGGATCAGTAGTGGACTGCAAACACGTCCTGTGTGAATGCACAATGAGTCCGTGCTGCGGACTGCATATGCACTTCAGGCAGATTATGTGTGAAACAGGCATTACAGCCAAAAAGAGGAGCCTGGTCTGTTTCCAAAAATCCGACGTCAACCAAACATCCATTTTATGCAAGTGCTGTCGGGCTAAAATTGTCGCCAAAGGCGGCAACGCGAGCAATTTGTTCCAGCACCTTAGCCGCAAGCACGTCTTGGAATATTCAACCAGCAGAAAATGCATTGTACACTTGATTATGCATGAAAAAAAAACGCTATTAAACCGGAAAACCAGTATAATTTTGAAAAAAAAAACGTGATATACATTTTTGGTCAAACTAGTTTACGTCCTTATTTAGTGAGACGACAGAAGCTGAAATCACCGCGAGTGTCACGCACGCTTCCGTGTGTGTAATGAATGAAGCCGCGCTTCTTCACCATTCATTAACACAGACACGTAAACATCTGCCTGCTGTTCATCCGACACCTTAAAACCGAAGTATCTCCATATAATAAAGCCAGTTGTCCTTTTGTTTATTTTTTAGACTAGTTCTGTAGCCTCTGGTTGCGGACAACACCATGTTCAATGAGACAACACGCGAGGGGAGGGGGAACAAAATCAAGGAGGCGGGGGCGAGCACAGCACAGAGAAGGCAAACAAGCAAAGTGGCAGAATCAGAATTAAATATAAACAGTATATCGATATATATACGATGTCAAAATCCATATCGTGTTTAAAAAATATCTTGATATATTTTAAATATCGAGATATTGCCCACCCCTAACTGAAAGGTCTTCCAAAGAAGAATGGGAGAAACCGTCCAAAAATAGATGTGCCAAGATGTTATAGCTTCATACTCAAAAAGGCTTGAGCCTGTAATTGCTGCCAGAGTTGCTTTAACAAAGTATTGAGCAAAGGCTGTGAATTATTTGCGTACATGTGATTTTTTTTTTATATACATTTTCAAAGATTTCAAACAAACTTCCTTCACATTGTCATTATGGGGTATTGTTTGTAGAATTTACTGAACACTGAGATGTGAAAATATACAGAACACACGTGTGAACGCATACATAGCTTTGACATGGATATTACTACATTCAACATATGCATGTGGTATAAGATTCTTGATCAAATATAATAATTCATTTAAATTACTGGATAATTTAAGAACCAAAGTGTTAAAAGCACAACCCCATCACAATCTCACAACCCTGTTATGATCAAACCCTGTTATGATTTTTTTTTTTGCTCAAAATGGCCCCTGCCCTAAATGTAGTGAATACAGGAGAGCACATGGTATGCATGATATTAAGAAATCATATATTATGTTAAAATAATGATCATCTTTACAAGTAATAATTGTTTATCTTTATTTGATGTAACGGCGTTGATTCATTAAGCTTGACAATCACAATATCACAATATTAATAATGTTATAAAAGAAATCCCAAGATTATCCCAAGTACACTTTCATAGAAGGCCATGAGGGACATGAAAAAAGAAAAAAAAAAGAAAAAGATCATTTCTAATATATAGATAAAATGTATGTCATGCTTTTAAACATTATTAAAGGAGACATTTAAATTAAGGGACTCAAATCATACCAGTTTTGTGGAAAGACTCGACTGTTAAACATTCACATACTGTATCATAGCTGTTAATTAAGGTCTTGCCATCTGAAAGGAACTGCATACAGGTATTGAAGATATTGATAAGAAAAATTATTACAGCAGTAGTAGAAAACAATTATTTCTGTTTTAACACAGAATATGTCATAAGATAAACGGTTTAGTGTATGCTTACCTACACGTAGGATCTTCGTGTCCACTTAAGTTTTGAGGCGGATCCACTGACCAGACACCACTCATGGGCCCATGTGAAGGATCCATTGACCGGTCACTCCTCAATGACACACAACTTCAGATGACTTTGATATTTGCATCTGGACTGAACTGAAACAAAACATGAAGGCAATTTAGAATATCAATGCTAAAAATAATTATTCTACCAAAAGTCATTTTCAGGAAATTGCTAATTTGTGCCATTTATGAATGAAAATTTTCCAAACTTTTAAATCTTAACCTAAAAGACCAGATTTTAAACATGATGAGGTTATTGGAGTATTACATCAGATATTTATATTAATTATCAAAGACTTTAAAAATATTATTTGCCAGCTCTTTTACATGGCAAAGTTTTGAGTTTAAATGTAAAAACAAAAATGGAAACTAATGGCCTTAACTAGAAAATATCTTTGGATAACTTTGGATTCAGCACTTCTGTAGAAAAGATTTAGGGCTTCTTTAACCTAATTTACAGTGTAACGCAGAGTATTGTATGGTGATGACAGACAAGAGGATAAAAATGGACGCTCATGAAGATTTAGTCCAAGCTTTGACAGGTAAATTGAGAAAAGTCAAATTCTTTTGCATATCTAGGCAAATTATATTGCATATGATATTAAAAACACCAATCAAACCACTGATTATTTATTTTTTTCTTTCAAAGATCCTGTGATGCAGTTTTCACAGACCACAGTGTCTGAACTGAAAGCCCTCAGATGCACAAAATGCAGTAAGTCATACTCAAAGAAAAGTGACCCTCCACTCGCACCCTAAAGAGAGCAGCCCGGAAAATGAAGTGCAGCTGGAGGAAAACAAAACTAGAGGTATTTCGTATTGCTTCGAGGGAAAGTAACCTATCCTACAGAAAATCCTTAAAAACTGCTAGATCTGATTACTTTTCGTCTCTTTTAGAAGAAAACAAACATAACCCCAGGTATTTATTCAATACAGTGGCTAAATTAACGAAACATAAAGCATCAACAAGTGTTGACATTTCCCAACATCACAGCAGTAATGACTTTATGAACTACTTTACTTCTAAAATCGATACTATTAGAGATAAAATTGTAACCATTCAGCCGTCAGCTACAGTATCGCATCAGACAGTGCACTATAGACCCCCTGAGGAACAGTTCCACTCATTCTCTACTATAGGAGAGAAAGAATTGTATAAACTTGTTAAATCATCTAAACCAACAACATGTATGTTAGACCCTATACCATCTAAGCTCCTGAAAGAGGTGCTTCCAGAAGTCATAGATCCTCTTCTGACTATTATTAATTCCTCATTGTCATTAGGATATGTCCCCAAAACCTTCAAACTGGCTGTTATTAAGCCTCTCATCAAAAAACCACAACTTGACCCCAAAGGAATAGTAAATTATCTTAAATCTCCATTTTCTGTCTAAAATACTAGAAAAGGTATTATCCTTACAATTATATTCCTTCTATGAGAAAAATGTTATCTGTGAGGATTTGCAGTCAGGATTTAGACCATATCATAGTACTGAGACTGCTCTCCTTAGAGTTACAAATGATCTGCTCTTATCATCTGATTGTGGGTGTATCTCTCTATTAGTGCTATTTGATGTTAGTGCTGCGTTCGACACTATTGACCACAACATTCTTTTACATAGACTAGAACACCTTGTTGGCATTAATGGAAGTGCATTAGCATGGTTTAAATCGCTTTACATGTTACCCTTGGGAGATATCATCAGGAAACATGGTGTTAGCTTTCACTGTTATGCTGATGATACTCAGCTCTATATTTCTTCACGGCCCGGTGAAACACACCAATTTGAAAAACGAATGGAATGCATAGTCGATATAAAAAAACTGGATGACGAGTAATTTCTTACTGCTAAATTCTGAAAAACAGAGGTGTTAATTATAGGACCTAAAAACTGTGCATGTAATAACCTAGAACACTGTCTAAGACTTGATGGCTGCTCTGTCAATTCTTCGTCATCCGTTAGGAACCTAGGTGTGCTATTTGATCGCAATCTTTCCTTAGAAAGCCACGTTTCTAGCATTTGTAAAACTGCATTTTTCCATCTCAAAAATATATCTAAATTACAGCCTATGCTTTAAATGTCAAATGCAGAAATGTTAATCCATGCGTTTATGACTTCAAGGTTAGATTATTGTAATGCTTTATTGGGTGGTTGTTCTGCACGCTTAATAAACAAATTTTTGTTTGTTTATTAAAAAACTCCAAAATGCAGCAGCTAGAGTTCTTACTAGAACCAGGAAGTACTGTATAACCATATTAGCCCGGTCCTGTCAACACTGCACTGGCTCCCTATCAAACATCGTATAGATTTTAAAAACTTGCTTATAACTTATAAAGCCCTGAATGGTTTAGCACATCAATATTTGAATGAGCTCTTGTTACATTATCATCCTCCACGTCCGCTGGGTTCTCAAAACTCAGGCAATTTGATAATACCTAGAATATCAAAATCAACTGCGGGCAGCAGATGCTTTTCCTATTTGGCTTCTACAAATAGGAATTGGGGGGAGTCATGGCCTAGTGTTCCTGTAGCTCAATTGGTAGAGCATTGCCTTATCAAGCGTAAGGTTCGGGGTTCGATTCCCCGGTAACACATGATAGGTAAAAATTGATAGCCTGAATGCACTGTAAGTCGCTTTGGATAAAAGCGTCTGCTAAATGCATAAATTTATTTATTTAATTTAATTTTAGTTGTAAGAGAGTTTGACTCTTAACCCTAGGGGTGTGGGATCAAATCTCGGGCCGGCAATACCACGATTGAGTTGCCCTTGAGCAAGGCATCGAAACCCCAACTGCTCCCCGGGCGCAGCAGCATAAATGGCTGCCCACTGCTCCGGGTGTGTGCTCACAGTGTGTGTGTGTGTTCACTGCTCTGTGTGTGTGCACTTTGGATGGGTTAAATGCAGAGCACGAATTCTGAGTATGGGTCACCATACTTGACTGAATGTCACATCACTCTGGAATAACCTAGCTAACATTGTTCGGGAGGCAGACACACTCTTGCAGTTTAAATCTAGATTAAAGACCCATAACATACTAATATGCTTCTAATATCCAAATCCGTTAAAGTATTTTTAGGCTGCATTACCTGGGTAAACTGGAACGGGAACGCTTCCCATAACACCCGATGTACTTGCTGCATCATTAGAAGAATGGAATCTACACTAATATTAGTCTGTTTCTCTCTTATTCCGAGGTAACTGTAGCCACCTTGTCTCAGATGACCACCAGGACAAGACCACAGGAAACATTCTGATTCTGAATCACATTGTGATTCTTCTGCACAATCTGACTTTGCTGCAGCCTGGATTTGAACTACTGGTGTCGTCTGGTCGGAGGAGAACTGGCCCCCCAACTGACCATTCTGTCACCGATGGAGTTTTGGTTCCTTGCCGCTGTCACCTCTGGCTTGCTTAGTTGGGGTCACTTCATCTACAGCGATATCGTTGACTTGATTGCAAATAATTTCACAGACACGATTTTAAACTGAACTGAGATGACGACATCACTGAATCAATGATAAACTGCCTTTAACTGTCATTTTGCATTATTGACACACTGTTTTCCTAACTGATGTTGTTCAGTTGCTTTGACACAATCTTTTTTTTTTTTTTTAAAGCGCTTGACTTGACTTGTAGATGACAATGGTGACATTTCAAATGTTTTGTTTCTTTGTTTGATTCAGCCATTTGCAGACTTAATTTTGTAAAATAATAATAATAAAAAAAGAATAAATAAATAAACACTTTATTAACATCTGTTGTTTCTTTTTAGTACCTGTGTGTTTCATGATTTTTTTTAACTTCCTGGCCATGTGACCTGATGATGTCACACCAGTTGTAATATCTTCACACACATCATACTCATCACACCCAACTTGTATTTTGGAAATATATATTCCAAAAACAAATGAATGTACAATGTGTGAAAGCAGTTTATGAATATAATACAGTGAGTGTGGCAACATGAGGTCACATGACCCGGAAATTATAGACATTTGAATGAGTATTTCATTTATTTTCATTTATTTATTATTATTTTATTTTGTTATTTTTTTTTATTCAAGTCATGAATGTCAATGTCAATGTCACCTTTATTTATATAGCGCTTTAAACAAAATACATTGCGTCAAAGCAACTGAACAACATTCATTAGGAAAACAGTGTCAATAATGCAAAAATGAGAGTTAAAGGCAGTTCATCATTGGATTCAGTTATGTCATCTCTGTTCAGTTAAATAGTGTCTGTGCATTTATTTGCAATCAAGTCAATGATATCGCTGTAGATGAAGTGTCCCCAACTAAGCAAGCCAGAGGCGACAGCGGCAAGGAACCGAAACTCCATCGGTGACAGAATGGAGAAAAAAACCTTGGGAGAAACCAGGCTCAGTTGGGGGGCCAGTTCTCCTCTGACCAGACGAAACCAGTAGTTCAATTCCAGACTGCAGCAAAGTCAGATTGTGCAGAAGAATCATCTGTTTCCTGTGGTCTTGTCCTGGTGCTCCTCTGAGACAAGGTCTTTACAGGGGATCTGTATCTGGGGCTCTAGTTGTCCTGGTCTCCGCTGTCTTTCAGGGATGTAGAGGTCCTTTCTAGGTGCTGATCCACCATCTGGTCTGGATACGTACTGGATCCGGGTGACTGCAGTGACCCTCTGATCTGGACACAGACTGGATCTGGTGGCCACGGTGACCTCGGAACAAGAGAGAAACAGACAAATATTAGCGTAGATGCCATTCTTCTAATGATGTAGCAAGTACATAGGTTGTTATGGGAAGTGTTTCCGGTTCCGGTTTACCTAATTAATGCAGCCTAAAAATCCTTTAACGGATTTGGATAATAAAAGCATATTAGTATGTTATGTGTATGCCAGGTTAAAGAGATGGGTCTTTAATCTAGATTTAAACTGCAAGAGTGTGTCTGCCTCCCGAACAATGTTAGGTAGGTTATTCCAGAGTTTGGGCGCCAAATAGGAAAAGGATCTGCCGCCTGCAGTTGATTTTGATATTCTAGGTATTATCAAATTGCCTGAGTTTTGAGAACGTAGCGGACGTAGAGGATTATAATGTAAAAGGAGCTCATTCAAATACTGAGGTGCTAAACCATTCAGGGCTTTATAAGTAATAAGCAATATTTTAAAATCTATGCGATGCTTGATAGGGAGCCAGTGCAGTGTTGACAGGACCGGGCTAATATGGTCATACTTCCTGGTTCTAGTAAGAACTCTTGCTGCTGCATTTTGGACTAGCTGTAGTTTGTTTACTAAGCGTGCAGAACAACCACCCTATAAAGCATTACAATAATCTAACCTTGAGGTCATAAATGCATGGATTAACATTTCTGCATTTGACATTGAGAGCATAGGCCATAATTTAGATATATTTTTGAGATGGAAAAATGCAGTTTTACAAATGCTAGAAACGTGGCTTTCTAAGGAAACATTGCGATCAAGTAGCACACCTAGGTTCCTAAATGATGATGAAGAATTGACAGAGCAACCATCAAGTCTTAGCCAGTGTTCCAGGTTATTACAAGCAGAGTTTTTAGGTCCTATAATTAACACCTCTGTTTTTTCAGAATTTAGCAGTAAGAAATTACTCGTCATCCAGTTTTTTATATCGACTATGCAATCCATTAGTTTTTCAAATTGGTGTGTTTCACCGGGCTGCGAAGAAATATAGAGCTGAGTATCATCAGCATAACAGTGAAAGCTAACACCATGTTTCCTGATGATATCTCCCAAGGGTAACATATAAAGCGTGAAGAGTAGCGGCCCTAGTACTGAGCCTTGAGGTACTCCATACTGCACTTGTGATCGATAGGATACATCTTCATTCACTGCTACGAACTGATGGCAGTCATATAAGTACGATTTAAACCATGCTAATGCACTTCCACTGATGCCAACAAAGTATTCAAGTCTATGCAAAAGAATGTTGTGGTCAATTGTGTCAAACGCAGCACTAAGATCCAATAAAACTAATAGAGAGATACACCCACGATCAGATGATAAGAGCAGATCATTTGTAACTCTAAGAAGAGCAGTCTCAGTACTATGATACGGTCTAAATCCTGACTGGAAATCCTCACATATACCATTTTTCTCTAAGAAGGAATATAATTGTGTGGATACCACCTTTTCTAGTATCTTGGACAGAAAAGGGAGATTCGAGATTGGTCTATAATTAACTATTTCTTTGGGGTCAAGTTGTGGTTTTTTGATGACATGTCCTAATGACAATGAGGAATTAATAATAGTCAGAAGAGGATCTATGACTTCTGGAAGCACCTCTTTCAGGAGCTTAGATGGTATAGGGTCTAACATACATGTTGTTGGTTTAGATGATTTAACAAGTTTATACAATTCTTCCTCTCCTATGGTAGAGAATGAGTGGAACTGTTCCTCAGGGGGTCTATAGTGCACTGTCTGATGTGATACTGTAGCTGACGGCTGAATGGTTGCAATTTTATCTCTAATAGTATCGATTTTAGAAGTAAAGTAGTTCATAAAGTCATTACTGCTGTGGTGTTGGGAAATGTCAACACTTGTTGAGGCTTTATTTTTCGTTAATTTAGCCACTGTATTGAATAAATACCTGGGGTTATGTTTGTTTTCTTCTAAAAGAGAAGAAAAGTAATCGGATCTAGCAGTTTTTAATGCTTTTCTGTAGGATATGTTACTTTCCCGCCAAGCAATACGAAATACCTCTAGTTTTGTTTTCCTCCAGCTGCGCTCCATTTTTCGGGCTGCTCTCTTTAGGGTGCGAGTATGCTCATTATACCATGGTGTCAAACTGTTTTCCTTAACCTTCCTTAAGCGTAAAGGAGCAACTTTATTTAAAGTGCTAGAAAAGAGAGAGTCCATAGTTTCTGTTACATCATCAAGTTGTTCTGAGGAATTTGGATACATCAGGAAGATAACTTAAAAAGCAGTCTTTTGTGTTAGAAGTGATGGTTCTTCCATACTTGTAACAAGAAGTAGAATTTACAATTTTGGCTATATGAATTTTGCAAAGAACTAAATAATGATCTGAGATATCATCACTTGGCTGAATAATTTCAACACCATCAACATCAATTCCATGTGACAGTATTAAATCTAGAGTATGATTTCAACAATGAGTAGGTCCTGAAACGTGTTGTCTAACACCAATAGAGTTCAGAATGTCTATAAATGCTGATCCCAATGCATCGTTTTCATTATCAACATGGATATTAAAATCACCAACTATTAAAACTTTATCTGCAGCCAGAACTAACTCGGATGTAAAATCACCAAACTCTTTAATAAAGTCTGTATGGTGCCCTGGTGGCCTGTATACAGTAACCAGTACAAACATCACAGGGGATTTATCATTAACATTTGTTTCTTTGAATAATGTTATATGAAGTACCATTACTTCAAACGAGTTATACTTGTAGCCTGCCCTCTGAGAAATCCTGAAAACGTTGTTATAAATTGAAGCAACACCTCCACCTTTGCCTTTTAGACGTGGCTCATGTTTATAACAGTAATCTTGGGGGGTGGACTCATTTAAAATAATGTAATCATCAGGTTTTAGCCAGGTTTCTGTCAAACAGAGTACATCTATATTATGATCAGTGATCATATTATTTACAAAAAGTGTTTTCGTAGAAAGGGATCTGATATTCAATAAGCCAAGCTTTATCATTTGTTTATCCATATTGCTTCTGTTTTTTATTTGTTGAACCTCAATTAAATTGTTAATCTTAACTTGGTTTGGACGTTTTTTGTATTTTCTAGTTCGGGGAACAGACACAGTCTCTATAGTGTGATATCTAGGTGAAAAAGTCTCTATGTGCTGAGAATTAACTGACCTCTGTGACGGGAGGCAGCTAGCAGACGGTCGGTTTAGCCAGTCTGTCTGCTTCCTGACCTGGGCCCCAGTTAGTCAAGTATAAACACTAAGACTATTTGCCATATTTCTAGAGAGAAGAGTGGCGCCACCCCAGGAGGGATGAAGACCATCTCTTTTAAACAGGTCAGGTCTGCCCCAAAAGCTCGTCCAATTGTCTATGAAACCTATGTTATTCTGTGGGCACCACTTAGACATCCAGCCATTGAGTGATGACAATCTGCTATGCATCTCATCACCACGGTAAGCAGGGATGGGACCAGAGCATATTACAGTGTCTGACATCGTGCTTGCAAGTTCACACGCCTCTTTAATGTTATTTTTAGTGATCTCCGACTGGCGAAGTCGAACATCATTAGCGCCGGCATGAATAACAATCTTACTGTATGGCTCCCGGTAAACATTTGACTATGGTGGCTGGTGTCTCTATATTCACGTTCCGTACAATAGAATCACCAATAACTAGAGCACTTTCATCAGGTTTCTCAGTGGGTGCATCACTGAGTGGGGAGAACCTGTTTAATGTTTTGATCGGAACAGAAGGGTGATGTTTTGACCCACGACTACGCTGCCTCACCGTCACCCAGTTGCCCTGCTGCTGGGGCTCTGTTTCTGGAACCGAACAATGTACAGGAATCCCTGAGCTAGACGCATCCAAAGCCGTATCTAGAGCCCTAACATTCTTACTGTCCTCAATTAAAGTTTGGATGCGTGTCTCTAATTCTGAAATCTTCTCTGTCAGCCTAACTATTTCCCTGCATTTATCACATGTGAATCCCTCATCAGCGACAGAGATAGATAAACTGTACATGTGGCAAGAGGTGCAAGAAACAATGATAGGAGAAGCCATTACTCACCGTGCTTGATGAAAATTCTTACTGCGGTTGTTTGATGAACTTGTGAAAAACTCTTTAGCAGAAGTGACTTCACTTCCTGTTATGGCTGCAGCGACAGGCTCATGGACAAACTCTTTAGCAGAAGTGACTTCACTTCCTGTTATGGCTGTAGCGACAGGCTCATGGACAAATTTTTCACCGTAGATGCTGCTGCTTTGTTCACCGAACTGCTCTTCTTCGAATGATGTGTGTCAGGATTGTGTGAAAATATTCCAACTGCTGTGACGTCATCATGGCACATAATCAGGAAGTTATATGCAAAGGCTATTTGAATATTTACAAAATTCACCAAAAACACACAAAATCAAGTAATGTTTGATGTGTGTCAGGTATGTGTGAAGATACTACAATCGTTGGGATAGATGACTAGAAAGTTGTAAGATTTATTTCAAGCCAGCATTCATTTTATTTTGTAGGCTATATTACAACTGGGATATAAATCATATGAAAGTAATAAATTAAATCTTAATCTAACGTAATATATTATAACCATCATGACCATTACACATTTTATACCTACATTATTACAAAACTGGAATAATTTATAAACTTATGGATATTCGTGCGAGTTTCACTTTTGAGACACTCTCCACTCGTTGAGCTCGCCGAGTTTTTAGATTTTATTATTATTATTTTTTGTTGTTGTTGTTGTTTATCTTTGATGCTTAAAGCAATTGCATTATTGGATAATATCATAATTACTTTTTTTAATTTATGCTAGGTGCACGATCTTAACGAGATGTTACATGAACCACCACTATTTTGCAATGGCACATCAGAAAGTGAATGTCTAACGAATATCCAATACCGCAGTTCTGTACTCACCTGCGTGGAAATGTATGGACAACCGTCATATTTCTAAATGATATTACCATCCAGAAAATCTAAATTAAGAAAACTAAGTGTTGAGATGTTTCTGTTTGCATAAAATGAGAGCTTAGGCCGGTGCATTTTACTTTCGCTTTGATCCTCAAGTAGGCTATCTACCACTGCAGTCCCTTTTCGAGATGCTCAGGTTTCAGTGGGCGGAGCATGCATGAAAAATCTGCCCGGATTTAGGATCTTAGTTTTTGTCACAGTTGAGCAAAGTTTTTTACTAAAATATAACAAATTTAAAAATGTACATAAGCTAATGTTGTTTACCAAAGCTATTTACAAAACGTTTAAGATATATTTGCTATTTAAATGTTAGTGCAGTACTAAAACATATAAAACAAATAAAAAATTGCCACAGTATATTAACCCTCTAACACCTTAATCTTTTTCTGTTCTTTTTCTGTTTGTTTTCATTTTATTTATTTAAAGAGAAGGTAACACTTTATAATAACTTTCATTACTTAATAATTAACAAACATGATTATATAATGATTAATGGATCATTAGTTAAAATAAATTCAAAGTGTTAGGAATTCTTGTTATTAACAAACCATTAACTAGGACTTTTTTCCCCTATACACTCCTAATTTGCTGCTAAATAATTGTGGATTTAACATGATTTCTGAAAATATGGTTGCTTGAAGTTATTGTAAAAAAAAAAAAAAATTATATATATGAGTTCTGATAGATAGATAGATCTATAGATTCTGCCTTCTTGTCTCTGATTTTTCTCTAGTCTTGTGGCAGGATCATGACAGGCCCATGTTTTATGTGCAAGCACATGGCCATTTGTTTGGGCCATGTTCTTGCGTTGTCGCGTTCCCTTGCCCCGCCCCCCTTGTTACCCTAGTTTTGTCTTCATTGATTTACCTGTTCCACCTGTTGTGTTCATTAGTAGCCTCCCTTTATAACCTCGTGTGTTTCTCTGTCCCCTTGTCGGTTCATTGTTTAAATATTGTCACGTTGTTTAAGATTGTCTACTGTTGCTACCAGTTGTGATTTTGTCAAGTCTTGTCTAAGTAATTGTTTGATCGTGTTTTAGTCATAGTCTAGTTAAGTGCAGTGTTAGTCTAGTTTTGTCTTCCTTCGTCTGTCTAGCCCTAGTGATGGCAAAATCGAGGCCTCGTGAACCAATGAAACAGTTGAACCAAATGTGCCATATTGTTTCGAGGCTTCGAATCAATCCGACACCCGTCTCAACGGTGACACCTAGTGGTCACTTGCAGGTGTTGATCTGAAACAACCTTGACGAGCCATTAAAAAAATGTGTTGTTTTTTTATTATTATAATGTTCTAATATGTGAAGCTTGTAACCTATAGGCTCCTCACTGTGCATAATGTTATTTTGGTCATGAAAAATGAATATTAATAAAAGAAATCAAGCCACAATGTCTCACTTTTTTAGAGATTTTTATTCAAAAATATTAATTTATCTGCTGTGGAAGGACTTAGCCTACTTCTTTTTTTACAGATAATTTCTCCAGCCTTTGAAAAAATCCTCTCACAAGGGACACTTGTTGCTGGCATACAAAGATATTTTTTTGCAAGGACATACAAATGAGGAAAGATTACTGCTCTCTCTTTCCAGTAAGTGATGTATTTTTTCACTTCCACTGTGGCATCAGCTGTAGCATTGTGTATCATCTTGGTTTGATGGATGCGAGTATCAAAAAGTTCCCATAAACTGTCCTGTGTTTCTACTGGTGCTGATGTTGATGGTGATGGTGATGGTGATGGTGATGATGATGATGATGGGTGTGATGTTGACATTTCTGGGTCTGAATAAAAATGAAAACAGCAATTAGTAACAAATCCTAAACTGACGGCATATATGAAGGATATATTATATTACATGATTCAGATTACATAACATAACACAGACTGAAACTGCTCACCAGGATTTGTGTTTGAACGCATCAGTGAAGCACACTCCAGTGTGATATGCTTTTCAGCTTCCTGGGCTTTGGCAGCATTTCCAAATGCCACATTTTTGAACCTTGGGTCCAGCAGTGTAGCCAGTGCCAAGGCTCTAAAACTCTCATAACCTCCACATCTGGAGTGCAGACCTTCTTGCAGATGTGAGCCTATGAGCCAAAACAGGAGAAACACATATTTATAATAATGACAATAATATGACAGTTATGGCCAATCACATGGGTAGTATGGTCATTGTGGCCTACCTAATTGAACAGTTGATTCCTGCGTTGCATTTCCTTTTTTCTGTGCAAGCTTGTGCTGCAACATCCTGTACAGTGGTATAAGCTTTGAAGCAGACACTCTCTTTTCCTCTGACATCTCTGTTGTTGCGAGTTTGAATGGTTGCAGTATTGACAACGATTGTTCAATAATGTCATAATCAATACTTGTCAGGGGAGCAGTATCATTGTTTAAGTTGGAAAGTGCAGCAGCCACTGGTTCACGTTGGTCATACAAGCGCTGTAGCATGTCAAATGTGCTGTTCCATCTCGTGTCAACCTCCTGTATCAGTTTCAGAGTTGGTCTTCCCATCAAGCTCTGCATCTCCACAAGCTTGTCCTTTGCTTTGCAGCTGGATCTGAACAACCCCACTATCTTTCTGGCCTTCTGGCGTATTTCATTGATGACTGGGGTTTGATCTAGTACCTTTTTCACAATCAAATGTAAAGTATGAGCAAAACATGGGACATGGCGAAGGTGGAGTAGCTGGGCACTTAGGATCATGTTAGATGCATTGTCAGTCACCATGCACTGAACTTTGGAGGTTATTCCCCACTCAGCCATTAGCAAGGCTTTAGCCTCCATGAGATGCTGGGCTGTGTGGGTTTGGTAAAACCTCCTTACACCCAGTACAACAGTTGCCATTTTTGCCTCTGGTGTTATGTAATGGCAAGTCACACCAAGATATCCATCCATATTAATGGAGGACCACATGTCAGCTGTAAGGCTAACAAATTCGGCCTTTTGTAGGTCCTCCATTGTCTTCTCCTTGGCTTTGTTGTACTTATCGCTGACCATTATTTTAAGCACCTTCCGGGATGGGAGGACATAGCTTGGATCAAGCTTGTTCACAAATGCCCTGAATCCCTCATCGTCCACGATGGTGAAGGGCTGCAGATCCTTCACCACCATGTTTATAAGAGCCTCATCCAATTCCCTCTGTCTGACTTTTAAAAGAGAAGACAAAACATACTTTCAGACAAATACATTGGAAAAATACAGCTTCAATTAGTGCACATCTATTAAAAGTATAGCCTACTGGTTCATTATTTGGAAACCTTCCAGTGTTTATAATCAGTGCTTTATATAACTTATAAACTTTATAAACAGTGTCCCAAAAGGTTGTAATTATATTTCAATTATAATTATATCCCAAACAATGCATACCTTGCTTAGATGGCCCAGCAGTGTCAGTAGCAGGCCTAGGTACAGGGGGAATGCCATCCTCTGCACCCTGCAAAATGGCAGGATGAGTGCTCCTCAAATGGCGCATCATGGATGATGTATTGTTGCAGTAGGCTAGCTGCCGATCACAATCACTTTATTTGGGGTTTCTAAATGGAAATGCTCCCACACCACAGATGTACGGCATCTCTTCTGGGGAGCTTCCATTTTATCTATCTATCCAAATCTATCTATCTATATATGAATCGATCTATGTATCTAGATATGTATCTATAATCTATGTATCTATATATGTATCTATCTATAATATATGTATTTATATATGTATCTATAATCTATCTATATATGTATCTATCTATTAATCTAGCTGTCTATATATATTTATATCTATGTATCTATTAATGTGTCACTATATGTATACTCTGTCTGTCTCTAGCCTCTCAGTCAATGTGTTGTGTAAATTTAAATGTAAGTCTAAATTGCCTATAACTAATCAAATCGCACTATATCACCAAAAATCCGTTATCTCAAAGTCAAACTCCTCTCACAAAAACCCACGAGGTCAAAATGCGTTTATTTCACTTTTATACAGATGTGCGATCGTGTGGTCTGTTCCCGACCGTTCCAATCAAACGCTGATTCGGCGGACCACACCTGATGAAACAATTAGTGAAACACTTCGAGGCTTCGTTTGGTCATAGTCACGTGACATGGGTGTTTCGAATCACGCTTCGGATCAGTGTTTCGACACATCTGCGCTTCGGGATCTCGCAAAGCTTCGGAACGACTGTTTCGCTTCAGCCATCCTTATCTAGCCCTTGTTTTGCCTCCTCGTGGGTTTTGTTTTCCTGTTTTTTGTATAATAAACTGTGTTGCTGTGACTACTGTCTGCATTTGGGTTCATCCTCCACCTTCCACATGACAGAATGAACCGACCAGCAAGGAACCCAGCAGACAGTATGTCCTCCTTTGTTGAGCACAACCCTGACGACCTTGCACAATGGTGGCAGAGGACTATGGACGATGCACAGAATGGCAAGCTGCCAATTCCTCCCCAGGGAGAGCGGTACCTGAGAGAGTACGCTCGGGTCGCGAACGAGAGGAGGCTGTTCTTACCTGATATCCTCCTCAACCGCGTTTGGTGACATGGTGGATTGTTTGTCGCTGAGGGAGTCGCGGGGTTCCACCTTGTCGTCGCCATCACCCAAGCTATCAGTGATCCCGGAGGGTCGTGTCCTGGCTGTGGTTACCCAGGGGAATCAGGCTGGCTCCACTTCCACCCCTGAGGCTTCAGTCGTCCCCGAAAGTCTCCGTGGCAAACTGCCCTCCCAACTCCGGTCACAGATCCCGCTGAGCCTCACCCACCGGCCACATGTCCGGCTCTGTCTTCCACACCGCGACCAAAGAGGGAGAGGAGGAGAAAGGGAGCCTCTCGCCCTTCATCTCAGCCGATCCCAGAGCCCGCTACTGCAAGCGCTGTCCTAAGCGCTGTCCCAGAGCCCGCTACTGCAAGCGCTGTCCCAGAGCCCGCTACTGCAAGCGCTGTCCCAGAGCCCGCTACTGCAAGCGCTGTCCCAGAGCCCGCTACTGCAAGCGCTGTCCCAGAGCCCGCTACTGCAAGCGCTGTCCCAGAGCCCGCTACTGCAAGCGCTGTTCCAGAGCCCGCTACTGCAAGCGCTGTTCCAGAGCCCGCTGTCGTGAGTGCTGCAGAGAGAGCAGCGGCCGATTCAGCTGCCGTGAGCGCCGAACCCCAGTCGGCTGCTGTGAGCGTCATACCCCAGTCGGCTGCCGTGAGCGCCATACCCCAGTCGGCTGCTGTGAGCGCCGAACCCCAGTCGGCTGCTGTGAGCGTCATACCCCAGTCGGCTGCCGTGAGCGCCATACCCCAGTCAGCTGCAGACGATGATCTCCCCGATTCAGAGATGGGGAGTTCTATTCTTGTTTCTGCTTCACAGTCACCCAAAGTATCTCCTGTCTTGTCTCTGTGTCCCCTGCTGTTCCCCCGGTCTGGCTTCATGTTTCTTCGCCCTCTGTACCCCTGAGCGTTTCCCCAGTCACCCCTGTCACCACATCACCCCGGACTGTTTCTCCCAAGACTGTTCCTCACGTGTCCCCATCGAAGTCTGCCCGGACCCCTCGCCATCAGCCATCGTCCTGTCCACCCAAGACCCCCAGTCCACCTGTTCACCCTGGACTGCCCCCTATGAACTTTGTTGTACCCCTGCCCCCCCTCCCGTGTTTGTTATTTTTGTTGTTTAATCCCAACCCTGTTGTCGTGTTTTCGTGTCTGCCTTTATTGCTATTTGTCATGTTTTGTTGGTTTGTGTCCTGGTCTCAGTCTGTCATGTCACGTGTTTAGTGTTCCCTTAGGGAGCGTCTGGAAGCCGCTCCTTAGGGGAGGGGTTCTGTCATGATTCTGCCTTCTTGTCTCTGATTTTTCTCTAGTCTTGTGGCAGGATCATGACAGGCCCATGTTTTATGTGCAAGCACATGGCCATTTGTTTGGGCCATGTTCTTGCGTTGTCGCGTTCCCTTGCCCCGCCCCCCTTGTTACCCTAGTTTTGTCTTCATTGATTTACCTGTTCCACCTGTTGTGTTCATTAGTAGCCTCCCTTTATAACCTCGTGTGTTTCTCTGTCCCTTTGTCGGTTCATTGTTTAAATATTGTCACGTTGTTTAAGATTGTCTACTGTTGCTACCAGTTGTGATTTTTGTCAAGTCTTGTCTAAGTAATTGTTTGATCGTGTTTTAGTCATAGTCTAGTTAAGTGCAGTGTTAGTCTAGTTTTGTCTTCCTTCGTCTGTCTAGCCCTTGTTTTGCCCCCTCGTGGGTTTTGTTTTCTGTTTTTGTCTCCATTAAATCCTTGTGAGAGCATTCGGTCTGCATTTGAGTTCATCCTCCACCACCCACATAACATATATACTGCATATATATATCAAAGCAGGAGTTTTTGATACAGCTTAGAACTGAATTTGATGATTGTGACATTTTACACTAAAGGTAAAAGTTTGACTAAGATTGTCATACTGATGTTTTCTTTCTCGTTTTCTGCATTTCACCTCTACTCTTGCTTTGGATCGTTCTAGTCTATAATGCATTTTGTATGACAGTTGGCTTGTAATGTTCCTCATTTGTAAGTCACATTGGATGTATGTAGAAAAAATGTAGTAAATGTATGCAGGCTAACGATTCCCCCACACACACACACACACACACGCACGGTCAGTTGGGCAGTAATGGAGAGGAACCTGTGCTGACGAGAGAAGCACCTGTTCACAGCAAGCGGTCAGGATGCACAAGACACGGCAACTGAGCATATAACCACTCTAACATTCACATCTGAAGCAGAACAAGAGCAGATTCTTCAGCAACACACTCTGAGTTAGTATGATTTGAGAAAGATGGAATCCATGGTTTTAGAATAAAGTTTCAATGGATACTGATCTATCTATCCTCTAGATGCTATCTTTGAATAATGGCACATTTTGTTCTTTGACAACTAAATTAACAAAATGTTTCTATTTATTTCCTAGAAGAACACATTGGCTGATGTATCATCATAATGCATCTCTCTCTCTCTCTCTCTCTCTCTCTCTCTCTCTCTCTCTATATATATATATATATATATATATATATATATATATATATGTATTTATTGCAATTAATACATATTAAATAAATTGTATTACCCTTCTTCCCAATTAAAAAATAAAATAAAAAATCATTGTGGAATGTAAACAATCCAATTCAAATGTAACATATGCACTGAAAATGCTTAAATACAGAATTTTGCCCAAACCTGCATTTACAAGCAGGAGATTTACAAGTTTCCTTCTTCTTCTTCTTCTTCTTCTTCTTCTTCTTCTTCTTCTTCTTCTTCTTCTTCTTCTTCTTCTTCTTCTTCTTCTTCTTCTCAATCTTAAACCCAAGTGTGATGCTTTTCTTTGAGCACAAGAGGGCAGCAAGCCACTATCGGAGAGTTCACAGCTGAGACCATTTTTTTTTTCTTTTCCCACTGACTCAAGATTCATTGTTCTAAGAAACAAATGAAATTAAAGTGCCCAGAAAACTTTTGTTGGGTTTGGTCATTTAGGTTTCTTCTTAAGTATCTCAATTCATAATTCTGATATATTTAGTGTGTTACACTGTGTACCTATATGTTGTCATGTTGTCGATTTCAATCTTTGAGGTGATGAATATGCATTGCTTTGCACATTTGTGCCATGTTTGCTATAGCATACACAGAGAAGGATTTAGAGGGCTTTTTGCCACTCTTTTCTAGCACGCTGAAGTGCTTGAGCATTGAAACACAGGTAAAAGTCAAGTTTTTTTTTGGCACCGGTCAGGTCAAGTGTTTACGCTGGAGTGAGAGCAGTCTTCGCTCGTATCCTCTTTGTCTGCACTTACCCAGAGATCAGAGAGCTCAGACATGAAGCCTGCTAAAATTATCACAATACTTTCAGCACCACTCAACGCCCAGAAAACTTTCATGGCTTTCATTCTGAAACAACTACTTGTTTTTATAAAATGCTTCATCATTGTTATATTATTGACTCCTCCATGAGCCCCTTTCTCTATAATTCTCTTTCTCTGTCTTTATCGTTCTCTTTTTTGTCTCTCTCTCGCTCTCACACACACACACAGACACACACACACACACACACACGATCTAAGCGTAACAGCACAGGGTAGATAATTACAATTTCAAAATCATTTGCCAGATCATTACTACCTAATCCCCTGTTTCATCTTTTGAGTCACGCGTTTCATTTGGCATGGTGCTGGACAGCTCACAGGTTTTTTTTTTTTGTCCAGTTTTTTTCCCCTCATAAACAGTCTCTTGTCTTTGACAAAGAAGGGCCATGGGGCATGAGAAATGGACACACACTGACACCAACAAAACATAGATCAAGAAAAGTGCAAGTTTTTCCATTAAATAACTGAATATTTCGTGATCTGTAATTTAAAGATGCATTTGTCTTATCATAAATTTACAAATTAAATATAGCATTTCATGGTATATTAAAATAAGAAAATATATATATATATATATATATATATATATATATATATATATATATATATATATATATATATTATGTATTAAAGCAAGAAACTGCAGGCAAAACCACTGAGTTTTCAGGTACTGGTCAATTTTGTGATTTTGGGCTATTTTGCTTCCATTTTTTGTTTTATTTTAATTATTTATTTATTTTTTTATTACAGTATTCATTAATCATTGTTAATGTTAATTCATGTTAATTCACAGTGCATTAAATAATGTTAACAAGCACAACTTTTGATTTTGATAAAGCATTAGTAAATGTTGAAATTGACATGATGATTAAAAATGCTGTTGAAGTATTGTTCATTCTTAGTTCATGTTAACTAATTAGTTAACTAATGTTAACCAGTGAACCTTATTGTAAAGTGTTACCAATATATTTAAAGGTTTTCTTTTTTTTAAAATGAGCATCACACTTTATATAAAGCTATATTCTGAATATATAATTTGCCTGATTTATGTAGCATTTCATTCGCCAAATTTTACAATATTTTCTGATTTATGGGGTGATAAAAAGAAAAAAAAATCCAAAATCCCCTCTATAAAAAACTTTAGCATATCAACAAAATAAAATAAAATTTTTCCAGTGTTCAGGTTTCCTTTTCTGGATATGTATGTAATTTATAATTATACATAAGCTTATTTGGATAATTATTTAAACATAATTTTTTTCTGAAAACTTGTAATAAAATACAGTTGTTTTAATGTGCTTTCATAAATCAGGTGGTGAAAGTATGGTGATATTTTTACCCTGTTCACCTGTAGTAATTGCACTAAAAAAGGTGGAAGGGGGTTTGTGTGTCCATTTAGTGATATTATAAAAATATTATTTATAGTAGTGAATGTGTGTATAAAACATTTTCTTTTAATTCTACCCATAGTATCCATTTTCATTCACTGTCAGTGTGTCTCCATAGCAACAGCTCTGAGCAAATCAAATTTAAAGAGAAACCTTTATTTGTCATTTAACATTTCATGCATTTGTATAATCATTTCTGTTCTGCATGCTATATCTGCTTCTCTTTGTCCAGTCCAGGTTTTCATATATAGACTCAGCCCAAAAGGGCATAGCAGTTCCTGTGACTCAGGAGGTCAGAACTCAATAAATCACGTTTGACTTATGACCTTCAGTTCAGAGAGGAATGATAGATCAATGTCCTATTGCACACCTCATTCACATGCTGTGTTTGATTAGTGGAAAAGGTATTTGAGTTGAATTAGTAATGGAGCTGTTGTCTCAAGCTACAACCACATTCCAGTTGTGGCCACAATCAAGTCAATATTAGTTGTATCCATACTTTCTCAAAGTCCAAATTGTGCTTTACTAAAATTACTTTATTAACCAAATTCAATGTTAACAATATCACACTGCATTATGGGATAATGACATCAATTGTTGTGTTTTTTAGTGTACGCTTTAGCTGGTAGCAATGATTCTTATTTTTTGTTAAAACAATTATTTTGTCTCATCTATTGTGGTGGCTGAATAGTTGTACATGGAAAATAGGCTGGGTTTAGTGTTTTAGTTCAGTGAAATAATATTATATTTTATTAACCAAAAAAGGGGCATCATTGGTGGCAATCAGTTTAGCAACACACTGAAAAAAATCATTACACAACAAGTTATTAAAAGAGCTCAGTTGAAGGTAACACTTTATTTTAATGTGCCATTGTTATATGTTACATGTGCTGTATTTAATATAGTACTATACTATAGTCAAGTCACCTTTATTTATATAATGCTTTTTACAATACAGATTGTGACAAAGCAACTGGACAGCATTAAATAGGAAAATATCATTAATGCAAAAAGGCAGTTCATCATAGAATTCAGTGATGTCTCATCCAGCTCAGTTCAGCTTAAATAGTATCTGTGCAATCAAGTCGACTGTATCTGGGGCTCTAGTTGTCCTGGTCTCCGCTGTCTTTCAGGGATGTAGAGGTCCTTTCTAGGTGCTGATCCACCATCTGGTCTGGATACAGACTGGATCTGGTGGCTACGGTGACCTCGGAAAAAGTCTATAATGTAACAAGAGCTCATTCAAATACTGAGGTGCTAAACCATTCAGAGCTTTTTAAGTAATAAGCAATATTTTAAAATCTATACGATGTTTAATAGAGAGCCAGTGCAGTGTTGACAGGACCGGGCTAATATGGTCATACTTCCTGGTTCTAGTAAGAACTCTTGCTGATGTATTTTGGACTAACTGTAGTTTGTTTACTAAGCGTGCAGAACAACCACCCAATAAAGCATTACAATAATCTAACCTTGAGGTCATAAATGCATGGATTAACATTTCTGCATTTGATATTGAGAGCATAGGCTGTAATTTAGATATATTTTTGAGATGGAAAAGTTTTACAAATGCTAAAAATGTGGCTTTCAAAGGAAAGATTGCTTACAAATAGCACACCTAGGTTCCTAATGAATGACGAAGATCTGACAGAGCAGCCATCAAGTCTTAGACAGTGTTCTAGGTTATTACATGCAGAGTTTTTACATCCTATAATTAACACCTCTGTGTTATTTTTTTATTTTTTTATTTTTCAGAAATTAGCAGTAAGAAATTACTTTTAAGTAAGTTTTTTATATCGACTATGCATTCCATAAATTTTTCAAATTGGTATGTTTCTCCAGGCGTCGAAGAAATATAGAGCTGAGTATCATCAGCATAACATCGAAAGCTAACACCGTGCTTCCTGATGATGTCTCTCAAGGGTAATATGTAAAGCGTGAAAAGTAACGGCCCTAGTACTGAGCCTTGAGATACCTCTTCATTCAATGCAATAAATTGATGGTGTTTAGATAAGTTCAAATTGAAGCATGCTAATGCACTTCCATTAATGCCAGCAAAGTTTTCTAGTCTATTCAAGAGAATGTTGTGGTCAATAGTGTTAAATGCAGCACTAAGATTCAATAAATGGGGCAGCTGTGGCCTAATGGTTGGAGAGCCGGACTAGTTACCAGAAGGTTGCTGGTTCGAGTCTCGGTGCTGGCAGGAGTTATAGGTTGGGGGGGAGTGAATGAACTGCACTTGAGCAAGGCACTGAACCCCCAGTTGCTCCCCCGGTGCAGGATATATAGCTGCCCACTGCTCCAGGTGTGTGTTCACGGTGTGTTCACTTCTCACTGCTGTGTGTGTGCACTTGGATGGGTTAAATGCAGAGCACCAATTCAGAGTATGGTCTACCATACTTGGCAAATTTCACGACTTATTCACGACTTATTGCTATTCACGACTTTATCACAGAATATCTGTTTTCGGCGGCACTTGTTTAGTTTAAAAATAGACATGTCAAGCTTTCTATAGATATATCTCTCATGTATTTTCGTTGAGTATTTACGGAGTTACAGTTCATTTAAATGACGTGTTTGTAAATGAAGATCAGCGCAGACAAAGGCTGCAGACAGCGCACCTTGTTTGTTATCTTTTTAAGTTATGTTTTGTTAAGTTTTGTTGTTATTATGTCTGTATTCAAAAAAAGTAGACCCTTTACAGATTCGATTGATGTATTGCTCTTATCTGTACGATTAAAACTGAAAGTGTAATTTAAGTTCTTTTCGGGGTTATCAGGAGAAAATGACTCGTATCCACGTTAATCGACTCGAGAGGGTTAAAATAAAGTGTTTTTACACCTTCCAGAAAATCCTGTATTTGTCTTCATCCAAACACCTCAGAAACCTAATTGACAAGCTTCTGTAAAACTCTTTATTCTTTATTCGTTTTATAATGCTTTCAGATAACAATATGTGGCTAGTACTGTCAGCTCCTTTTAATACATTCTCATGTTTAAATCAAAATGTCAATGACAAATTTCGATCCACAACCCAAGTAAGTTTTAAGTCTGCAGGAACAAGCCTATCACAAATTCACAAGACCATGTGCTACCATCTCTAAATGTTTTTCTTTATGGAAAATCAGTTGGATAACCAATAAAAATTATTTTTACCCATAATGCCTCTCAAAAATGTTTATAGTGCAAAGTGTTTACCTCTCCTGTGGTGAACTGTGGTGTCAGAATTACAATCTGACAGATGATTGTGTATTGAGATTATTGTGAGGATAGATGGGTTGAATAAACAGTTATGTTTTGTTGTAATCCCGGTAAACCAGGCTTCAGTCTGATAGCTCTGTGGAGATGAGAGCTGTCACTCAATCCCATAATCCCCTGCTCTCCTCCGCTTCCCGCTGATCCTCTCCTTAATGCAGCTAATTTCTTTTTTCTCTGTGTGCGTGTTGAGAAGTTTGTACAGACACGGCCATATTTGAATGAAGGAGACCAAGATAACAAGGAATAGAAAAATAAACAGGTTATATGTAATGTTTTTAAATGCTGCCACATATAGCACATTTACCAAATTTTTAACACACCATGTAGCTTTACTGTCATTGCAAGAGATAAGAAATGAGTGTTCCCATACAGCAAAAGAAAAGAAAAAAATGGCCAAAATCTGGTTTAAATAAACAATAAATATATGTTGTAAACAGTGAAGCACAATGAAATATATATTTTTGAAACTGAAAATATATTTAGCTTCAAACATCTTATACCAAAATATATAATATCAAAATGTATTTCGGAGACAAAAAAAAATGCATTACATACAGACATCTTACAGTATCCTACATTTAGGCAAACTTTATTTTTTAAATATATATTTTTTAAATGTATTTTCAAAAAGATACAAAAAATGATAACAAACAAGCACTTAGTAATATATATTGTATGGCCATTTATATATATATATATATATATATATATATATATATAGGGTATGTTTAGTGCTGTAGGGGTTAAAAGCATCAGAGACTGACACTGGCCCCTGAGGAAGATGAAAGCTCTGAACAGCCCTCTCAAACTTCTGCCTCAGTATGTTTTTACTACTTTGCCTTTGAACTAAAATATCATATTGTAAGCGTCTAACAATGGCACTTCTTTGCACTTTTTTAATTAAGCTGTAAAGCAACACAAACCAATAACCCTCATGTTTTAATTGCTCATTACTGCAATGTTATTCCTGCCCGCTATGACAAACGACAAATGTCTTTTTCAAGAGAGTTTGTGTATGAAATTATTGATTGTCATTAAATAGTACACAGTATCATTAGCTTAACAAAATGACCTTCCTTAAATTTTCAAGTGTTGTAATAATAAGATGAGTCTTGCATAGCTTATTACTATGAGTGGTGCGTGCACACTTGCTAAAAGGCCTAATCAAGAGCACAAGGCCTAATAATCAGCCATGCTAATGCAATTATTCCCCCCACATACTCTCTCACTTTCCACAATGAGAGATCCTACTCAGGGTACGAGCAACATAGGGACCTGTCAATCTAGCCAGTGCAAATGAAGCTCTAGCTGCTAACTGTAATTCTTTGGCTTCTTTGATGTTTTAAAATTAGCATTTAAATAAAAGGGGGAAATGGAGGTGGGGGAGTGGGGCACCCAAGGTTCATCTGGAAAACATGTCCAACTCTTGATTTTGAGCCATGCATGTGGTGGGATGAATCACACATATGGTTTGCGGAGATCTAGACTGGACACGCCACTCACAATTAATGTAGCTGACAGGGCCACTGGTTCACTCAGCACACAGGCATCACTAAAACAGAGCCGTGCATGTCAAAGAATGCATGTATTAGAGCAGTGCTTCTGCTTAAGGACCCAGATTGTACACTGGACAGGTGCTGTAAAATATTTTATTGTACAAACCTAATCAAAACTCTGCAGAGATAACTGTGAGATTGTAACATTGCTTGTAAGAACTGCAACATTTATTGATTCCCCAAAATCAAAACATCTGTTTATTTGAGCTTTCCGAAACATCAATACTGGCTCAACCAATGGCGTGAATCTAGTCAGACTATCTGTTTGTCTGACCAATGGTATATAGGGAAAGTGAGTTGTTTGGGTCTGTTTTGAAAAATATCCAAATGGATAACCATCAACTTCGATATTTATTTTTACTTGATTTAACCCATAAAAATTTGTTTTGCTGGTATACATTAATGTATTTGGATCGATTCAGCAATATTAAATAATCTTTTGGACTTGAATAAAACCAGTTAATTTAGATGTTACTTTTTTAGGTTACCATTGTGTACAATGTATTGTGCAGTTTCATTTTGAACACCTTATAGTAGTAACAGGTGGGTTTTGTAAGTGAAACTTTTAAAGACAGACCTACAGTGAGCCATGACATATATGCTATTGCTAAAATCATCAACCAGCTTATTATACCAGTCTTATTATTATTAATTAATTAATTTAGTTTTAATAATCACGTTTAACAACCGGAATCTTGGTAAAAAATAAATAAATAAATAAATAAATAAATAAACAAATAAATAAATAAATAAATAAATATTATTAGTACGAATTAAGCACATATTAATGCCTTATTCTACATGATCTTATTCTACATCCCTAATCATTCTCAATACCTAAACTTAACAACTACCTTACTAACTATTAATAAGCAGCAAATTAGGAGTTTCTTGAGGGAAACTCGTAGTTAATATTGAATATTGTGTTCCCTATTCTAAAGTGTTACCAAAATAACTCTTTAGCGCCTGTCTATTCTTGTGAAGCACTGCAAATGATATAATTTCAGACTATTTACATATTTGTCTGTATAATATGCAATAAATGTAAAATATATGGTGCAGAAGGTGCATTTCAATTGGAATAAACACATTAAGAAATGCAAGTGAGCATTTCTGTCACATGACTCTTCGATGGAGATTATTTGGAAAATCTATTCAGAAGAACCATTGCTTTTGCAATTCTGTTTGGTGATGCTGCTTGCTATTACTTGTATTTTCTACTGTTTTACTCCTGCTGTCAGTGACCCTATTAGAACAGACCTGTGACCCATTTCTGGATCTCAACCCACCAGTTGCAAAGTACTGCACTCCACTGCAATTTATCAATAGCATGTTTAACAGGATACACTGTTTAGCAATTAATCTTGATGTGTAACGACCAAGTAATTAACAATAACCATGATGAAAATATCTATAAGTATATTTGCAACAAAGTTCAAGGTATTCACTGAGAACACTAGAGAAGTCTTTTCATTTCAATTAATTAAGTCATTAATCATTTGGTGTGCCCACTCTGTGTAAATTATTCCCAGTGGTCTACTTGTAAAACAAGTGCAGCAGAGCAAAACCACAAAGCAGAGCAGTCGTCATCCCAGACTCTTGGGGGTGAAATGTACATCATTTGCATTTAATTGCAATAAATGCATGCAGCTGGAAATGTTTGGGCATGTTAATTCAGTTCCAGACCAACATTATTGTACAGTTTCATTTACTTACACTATACCTTTGCCCTCATTCTCAGCAAAATGAGCCTCAGATGCGGCACTGAAGGCATATATGAAGGAATTAACACAAAAACAAATACACATTACTTAAACATTACAGCAAATGGAAGTCTGACAGGAATAGCTTGGATCCCAAAGGTGAGGTTTATGCTAGCAGGGCACAAAGCCAAACTGTGTGAATGTTAATGTGAGCAGTGTAGATGTAGGAAAAGTGTTGACAGACTTTTTCATTGACAACCGCTTGTACAGCATCAAATAAATAAATAAATAAAAAATAATGTAAAACTTATAACAAGTGCCCTGGTTCAGCAAACTGTCTGTCTCTCTACTCTACCACATATGTCCCAAAAAGGACAGGCTGTCCAAGTACAGCTCACTTTGGTGATGTTTCCAGTCCATCCTACATGTGATCTGAACATTTATATGTAAAACAGCCTCTGCTATCTGCCACTCTCCTCTCTCAGAGAATGCAAATATACTCTTATCTCTGCTTGTACTAAGGAATCTGTCTCTGATAACTACACCATTTGTACTAGCCCACAATTAGGGCTGATATTTCACACCTATCTCTGGGGTAAATACGCCAAGGCTCCCAGCACAGGGGCTGCAAGCATGAAGAAGCAGGTAAATAGGTTGACATTGTGAGCACAGCTGAGAGCGCTTAGCTCTGCGCTTGCTTACTGCACAAGCTAACTATTGTTCGCTATCACTGCCCATGGCTATTTCCATCATGATATTTAGGGCTCATTTTACTAAACATGAGGCTCTGACAAACAGACTAGAAGGCAAACTCCACATATATCCACCCCCAAATCCCTCTTTATCACAGCTAGCTTCCCGCTTCTCTGTGTCACTGGCATCCCTACTTATTTATCATCAGTTCTTTTGTGATACGTAAATATATACAGTCTGTACATAAGATAATGGGACCACACAGCATAAAACAGTAGCTAATCTTGGAGCTATTGAAACTTTAATTACAAATGCAGATACAAAGTTCAGTCACATTAGTCCGATTTCCAATTTGCAGTACGTGCTAATTGGAAGATTTGACAAAACACTCCTTGGAAAACTCACATTTCAAAGCAACATGAGCAAACTAACACATTTCCGAGAAAGCTACGCATTGAGGATTTTGAGTATGTCATGAAACGGATTCATTACTTCATTAATCAAAAATATTATAAAATATGGCAAACCGTAACAAAAATACAAAGGCAAACCGTTAATGGTTTTAATAACACCTGCACCTCAACAGCTTCACAAAGCAATTTACATCTGGACCACTTTACTGAAGCTCAAAGTAAAAACTGGATGAATAAATGTTTGAAAAGTAGTCTGAACTCTTTTCCTACATCTGCACGGGTTTATGTTTGGTGAAAGCATGTGCCTCAACCTGCAATCCTTGTTGCCGACTCTTAAACTTAGTGGGGCATCGGTAATGGCTTTCATCGCATGGGAGTCTTTAGGTCTGATGATTTCTTTGTATGCTCAGAAAATAGCCAAGGAATATTAATTCCAAAGGCTTTTTAACCTGAAAAAAAAGAAAAAAAAAGATGCAATATCCTAATACACAGTTCAGGATTGTAGAATTCCAAGGTCTAAAGCTTTTACTATACAGTAAAAACTAGAGACCTACAATGGTTAACTTCAGAAATAATTTCTACTTTATTTAACCCATAAAAAATAGTATTGTTGGTAAATATCAACATGGGTTGATTCTGTGATATTAAATTCTATTTTTGACTTGAATAAAAACTAATCTAGATGTTATGATTTTTAGGTTACCATTTTTTTCTTCACTGTATAAATCATAAGTTAGTTACAGTTGAGCATAAGAATACAGTTTTACATGTTGGGTCCTACAAATTGATTTGCATCATAGCCAATTATCAATTTATGACTATTATGGTTAAAAGGTGATGAGGTGTGATTACTGATAAAGGCATGCTATAAATGTCATTTCTACAATGTAAGCAGAGCAGAACAACTAGTTTAAGTCCTGCTGAATGTTGCCAAATAATTTGGTTGAGGAAAGGCAATTAGATAAATATTTGATCACTCATCAGTATATATCAACATATACAAAAAAAATGTTAAATAAGGTGTTTTGGTAACACTTTAGAAAACAGTTCCATTTGTTAACATTTACACTTTCACTATTTACTATGTAATACATTATTAAAAATTAAAATATATGTTAATATTATTTAATGGACGTCTATTTTTATTAACTAATGTTAGCAAAGACTAATATATACTGTGACAAACGAATTGCTCAATGTTTGCTAACATTAACTAATAGAACATTATTGTAAAGTGTTAATATGCACTTGAAATATAGAAATAAACATTTGATGCATGCATAAATGTTCTGTAAACCAGATTTGCATTAGTTGCTGTTGAGTTTGAGATATGGGCTAGGGTTGGGTGTGGTGTACAGTGGGATTTCTATGTAATGTCATGCAGGTAATTTAAATGTAAGCACAGCATAACAACATGTAAAAACACAATATGTATTCTCTATAATTTTTTAGGTACATACTAGATGTCATACTTAGCCTAAGGTGGGGAGACAAAGCGTACACTCAAACAATAGTTTATTTAATCCAAAAATCCAGGAGGTGACACTGGAAACACATGGGCTGACATTCAATCTTGGACCAAGACAGACAGCACGGACTTGAACTTAAATGCAAGGGATGATTGGAGAAACACCAGTGTACAGAATGACTAATTAAGTAAACTAGTACAGGAAAACGACCAAATAAGGAAAAACAGGAACTAACAGGGTAAAACAAGGGGTGGTGCTAGCGCAGTGGATAAGACACATGTCTTTGGTGTGAGAGACCCGGGTTCGAATCCACTGTGAGACACCAATGTGTCCCTGAGCAAGACACTTAACTCCTAGTTGCTCCAGAGATGTGTGACCTCTGACATATGTGGCAATTGTAAGTCGCTTTGGATAAAAGCGTCAGCTAAGTGAATAAATGTAAATGTAAAACATGACACAGAACAGTTCAGAATCCTGACAGTAGTTAAATACACCTTATATTAAGTGGGTCAATTTATTTATTTATTTTTTAATAAATCAGACAAAGAACATTCCATCCTCCATGCAGCAGATAGTGGGAGTGATAGTCATGATCTGGCGTCCATTCTCTATGGTACTAAGTTTTAGGCCACCACAAACACCATCATAGCAATAATTTAGAGGTAGAACAGATATATCAGAGATAAAGATATTTGGACAGTCCTTAATTCTTTAGGCAGATAATGACTTGTCACATCTCTTAGTCTTGACTTGTCTCCAGATCTTAATCAGCCAGGGGTGAATTTCCCAAAAGCATAGTTGCTAACTAAGTTAGAAACTTTGTTGGTTGCAATACAATTTCCCATTGCCAACCAACTAAGTTGCTAACAGGTTAGCAACTATGCTTTTGGGAAACGCACCCCAGGATGGGGAGCTGACAGGTGCCCTATCAGGGCAGTGTTTTCCCCTCCAATAATATTAATATTATTAAACGGACTTAACATTTATAATGTTTCTAAAGATTTCTATCTTCCAACTTTTTCTGAATGTAATCAGTTATAAATAACTGAACTGATTTTATTTTTTCAGGTCATAAGAGGTCTAAAGTAGCTTTCATGTCAAAGTCAAAGTCAAAGTCACCTTTATTTATATAGCGCTTTAAACAAAATACATTGCGTCAAAGCAACTGAACAACATTCATTAGGAAAACAGTGTCAATAATGAAAAAATTATAGTTAAAGGCAGTTCATTATTGAATTCAGTTATGTCATCTCTGTTCAATTAAATAGTGTCTGTGCATTTATTTGCAATCAAGTCAACGATATCGCTGTAGATGAAGTGTCCCCAACTAAAAGCCAGAGGCGACAGCGGCAAGGAACCGAAACTCCATCGGTGACAGAATGGAGAAAAAAACCTTGGGAGAAACCAGGCTCAGTTGGGGGGCCAGTTCTCCTCTGACCAGACGAAACCAGTAGTTCAATTCCAGGCTGCAGCAAAGTCAGATTGTGCAGAAGAATCATCTGTTTCCTGTGGTCTTGTCCTGGTGCTCCTTTGAGACAAGGTCTTTACAGGGGATCTGTATCTGGGGCTCTAGTTGTCCTGGTCTCCGCTGTCTTTCAGGGATGTAGAGGTCCTTTCTAGGTGCTGATCCAGCATCTGGTCTGGATACATACTGGATCCGGGTGACTGCAGTGACCCTCTGATCTGGACACAGACTGGATCTGGTGGCCACGGTGACCTCGGAACAAAAGTGAAACAGACAAATATTAGCGTAGATGCCATTCTTCTAATGATGTAGCAAGTACATAGGGTGTTATGGGAAGTGTTTCCGGTTCCGGTTTACCTAATTAATGCAGCCTAAAAATCCTTTAACGGATTTGGATAATAAAAGCATATTAGTATGTTATGTGTATGCCAGGTTAAAGAGATGGGTCTTTAATCTAGATTTAAACTGCAAGAGTGTGTCTGCCTCCCGAACAATGTTAGGTAGGTTATTCCAGAGTTTAGGCGCCAAATAGGAAAATGATCTGCCGCCCGCAGTTGATTTTGATATTCTAGGTATTATCAAATTGCCTGAGTTTTGAGAACGTAGCTGACGTAGAGGATTATAATGTAAAAGGAGCTCATTCAAATACGGAGGTGCTAAACCATTCAGGGCTTTATAGGTAATAAGCAATATTTTAAAATCTATACGATGCTTGATAGGGAGCCAGTGCAATGTTGACAGGACCGGGCTAATATGGTCATACTTCCTGGTTCTAGTAAGAACTCTTGCTGCTGCATTTTGGACTAGCTGTAGTTTGTTTACTAAGCGTGCAGAACAACCACCCAATAAAGCATTACAATAATCAAACCTTGAGGTCATAAATGCATGGATTAACATTTCTGCATTTGACATTGAGAGCATAGGCCGTAATTTAGATATATTTTTGAGATGGAATAATGCAGTTTTACAAATGCTAGAAACGTGGCTTTCTAAGGAAAGATTGCGATCAAATAGCACACCTAGGTTCCTAACTGATGACGAAGAATTGACAGAGCAACCATCAAGTCTTAGACAGTGTTCTAGGTTATTACAAGCGGAGTTTTTAGGTCCTATAATTAACACCTCTGTTTTTTCAGAATTTAGCAGTAAGAAATTACTTGTCATCCAGTTTTTTATATCGACTAAGCAACCCATTAGTTTTTCAAATTGGTGTGTTTCACCGGGCTGCGAAGAAATATAGAGTATCATCAGCATAACAGTGAAAGCTAACACCATGTTTCCTGATGATATCTCCCAAGGGTAACATATAGAGCGTGAAGAGTAGCGGCCCTAGTACTGAGCCTTGAGGTACTCCATACTGCACTTGTGATCGATAGGATACATCTTCATTCACTGCTACGAACTGATGGCGGTCATATAAGTACGATTTAAACCATGCTAATGCACTTCCACTGATGCCAACAAAGTGTTCAAGTCTATGCAAAAGAATTTTGTGGTCAATTGTGTCCAACGCAGCACTAAGATCCAATAAAACTAATAGAGAGATACACCCACGATCAGATGATAAGAGCAGATCATTTGTAACTCTAAGGAGAGCAGTCTCAGTACTATGATACGGTCTAAATCCTGACTGGAAATCCTCACATATACCATTTTTCTCTAAGAAGGAATATAATTGTGAGGATACCACCTTTTCTAGTATCTTGGACAGAAAAGGGAGATTCGAGATTGGTCTATAATTAACTAGTTCTTTGGGGTCAAGCTGTGGTTTTTTGATGAGAGGCTTAATAACAGCCAGTGTGAAGGTTTTGGGGACATATCCTAATGACAATGAGGAATTAATAATAGTCAGAAGAGGATCTATGACTTCTGGAAGCACCTCTATTAGGAGCTTAGATGGTATAGGGTCTAACATACATGTTGTTGGTTTAGATGATTTAACAAGTTTATACAATTCTTCCTCTCCTATAGTAGAGAATGAGTGGAACTGTTCCTCAGGGGGTCTATAGTGCACTGTGTGATATGATACTGTATCTGACAGCTGAATGGTTGCAATTTTATCTCTAATAGTATCGATTTTATAAGTAAAGTAGTTCATAAAGTCATTACTGCTGTGATGTTGGGAAATGTCAACACTTGTTGAGGCTTTATTTTTCGTTAATTTAGCCACTGTATTGAATAAATACCTGGGGTTATGTTTGTTTTCTTCTAAAAGAGAAGAAAAGTAATCGGATCTAGCAGTTTTTAATGCTTTTCTGTAGGATATGTTACTTTCCCGCCAAGCAATACGAAATACCTCTAGTTTTGTTTTCCTCCAGCTGCGCTCCATTTTTCGGGCTGCTCTCTTTAGGGTGCGAGTATGCTCATTATACCATGGTGTCAAACTGTTCATGTACGATTGTTTGAGTTATAAAAAGGAACCTTACGTAAGCAAGTGCACTAAAACCCACTAATGTATTTCAGCCAAAGGACTCGTCTGACTGGCAATCACCCAATCCGTGTTGGCACTCACAGTTGGTGTCTTCCAGATGCTTTAACTAAACATGGCCTCAGGGTCAACAAATTGGATGACATGTCTCAAGCTAGTTCATCTCAAGTGACCCAAGTTGTTGCGCCATCAATTAACTCAAAGAAGGCCAACTTTGTGCAAACTTAAAGCCAATTGTATTCTTCAAAATCCGTTTGATGAGGTAAATCAACAGGCGCCTTTATCACGTAAGGGTTGGACATGTGGATGGATGCAAAGATGAATGAATTGTGGCACACCTGGCAGAAAGCTTGTCGAAAAAGAACCAGAACTCTTCTGTTCCCTGTAAAGACATGTACCATGTAGCGTTTCTGAAGAAATGAGAGCGATTGATTGACAATAACCTGGCACTCGGCCCAGCTCCATCAAACGTCACCATCTGTCAGTGCTGACATTTCCGAACCCCGTCTCATTTCTGCACCATTCTCTTTCTTTTCTCTATCCATGGTTTTCCTCCTTAACAAATGTCAATACAAAACAAGTAGACAGATGACACCAGAAACATTGTCCCCTCTCCCCATAGACCCTCCAACACACCCAATGGACGGGCCCAGTCCACTGCAGCTCAACTCGACAGCAAACACATGCCTGGCTAATCAGCTTAGTGTTTAAGAACAATACTCTCTTTTTTCTCTCTTCCTCAGCTTATCTCCCCGCCCACGCGGCACACACACTCATACGCTCTCATGCACCCTATCACACACACATTTACACACTCCTACCGCACCTCAGAGCAGGATTAATATCTAATTATGTCAGGTCACTCGTCCAGATGGACTCTTGCTCATCCCTTTGTGTCTCTCTCACCTCTCATGCAGGCCCTCTGACCCCCTGCCATGTCGCCGTGGCAACAAGTCTAGTGTCCCTCATGTGGCCCGGCGGAACGATGCAGCTCTCGTGTCCCTCTCGCTCGGGGAAGGAGGCCGGAGCTCCTGCACTTGGTATTCTGAGCCCATCATATGCCTGGTTAAGTCTCATGAATAGATAGTCTTGGCAGCGAGGGTGGCCGTGGCCGTGGCTCTGTGTGTGTCATGGCAGACAGATGGTTGAAAACACAGAAAACAAGCGCACATCTGAAAAGCATCAATGCCCATAATGTGCTCTTTTTTTCTCTCATTAATGTAAGAGAACACAATAGTGAACAAAAAAGGATTGTGGTGTGAAAGGAATATGGCTGTGAGAATTTGCACACTGTTGTAAAAAGGCGACAACTCACATGTGTACTATAATTACATAATGGTAAGGTAAATCTTGTTTTTATGTTACGGGGCCATTTTTATTGCTACCATCACCATTTTAAATTATCTGATTTACTTGTATAGACATTTTATTATAGAAAATGTTTTTTCTTTTTTTTTATTGTAGATACGTAACATTAAAAACATTTCTTTAGAACATAAAACTAAAATAATAATATTAAAAATAAATTTGTATTATGTACATGTGAAAATATGTCATTTTGGGAGGTATTTGTCTTAAGTGTGAGACTTTACTGCATATATTCATTGGAGAACACTGGATAATAATCATGATAATCATCATCAAGCTTAGAAGAAACACATTATTGCAGTTATCTGGGAATCCAGAGGATTCACTTTAAATGTTTTAAACAAACAATCGCCAGGCTTTGGTAGACACCTCTGAGTGGCGCCGATACAGGATGGCTGCCTCCGTGACGTGCTCTGCAGTTGTTTTTGTGTTTTTGTTAGTTTGTCCTGTCTTTAGTTATATTCCTGCAATCAGTTTCACCAGGGACGAATTGCTGGATATTCGGCAACACACATCTCCCGATATTTCACCGGTTTTCGACTATTCTGATGTTTTGCTGGACATTCTTGTCGGCGGAGCGGCTGCCCTAATCACACGCTTCAAGAGGACGCGCAGGCGGGGAAAGCGAGCGGGAGCGCTCGTGAGACTCAGAAAACGCGGATTTCGAACGCCGTTGCCTAGCATCCATCTGGCAAATCTCCGCTCTCTACCCAACAAAACGGACGAACTGCTTCTGCTCTCTCGGACAAATAAAGATTTCTCCCACTCTGCTGCTCTGTGTTTCACGGAAACTTGGCTGAATGACACCATACCGGACAGCGCGCTCCATCTGCCGGACTTTCAGCTGTTTAGAGCGGATCGCGACGCAGAATCAACGGGGAAATCGCGCGGCGGCGGGACATGCTTTTACATCAATGAACGGTGGTGTACAGATGTAACTGTGTTAAAGAAGACGTGCTGCTCAAATCTCGAAACGCTCTTCATTAACTGCAAGCCGTTCTATTCGCCGCGGGAGTTTCATTCGTTCATTCTGGTTAGTGTTTACATCCCTCCTCAAGCGCACGTGAGCTCAGCTTTACAGAAACTCGCTGAGCAGATCACAGAGACAGAACAACAACACCCAGACTCTGTTTTAATCATTCTTGGGGATTTTAATAAAGCCAATCTCTCCCGTGAACTGCCAAAATACAGACAGCATGTTACTTGTCCCACAAGAGACAGTAATATATTGGATCACTGTTACACAACAATAAAGGATGCATTTCACTCTGTTCCACGAGCAGCTTTGGGACATTCTGATCACCTTCTGGTTCATCTTATACCGACCTACAGGCAGAAACTAAAATCAGCTAAACCTGTATTAAGGACTGTAAAAAGATGGACTAATGAAGCAGAGCAGGATTTACAATCTTGTTTTGACCTCACTGATTGGAGTGTTTTTGAAGCTGCTGCCACCGATCTGGACGAACTCACAGAGACCGTAACATCATATATCAGTTTCTGTGAGGATATGTGTATTCCTACCAAGACTCAACTAAATTACAACAATGACAAACCGTGGTTCACTGCAAAACTCAGACAGCTCTGTCAGGCCAAAGAAGATGCTTACGTGAAGGGGGACAATGTCTTGTATAAACAGGCTAAATACACACTGGAAAAGGAGATCAAAGTGGCAAAGAGGAATTATTCTGAAAAAATAAGGACTCAGTTCACTTCGAACGACTCCGCATCAGTGTGGAAAAGCCTAAAGAAGATCACCAATTACAAGACACCACCCCCCAGCACTGTGGAAAATCAACGACTGGCAGACGATCTGAACGAGTTTTACTGCCGGTTTGAAAGAACACCCATCACCTGCCCTGAACACCTCTCCACACAACCGTTCACACCAATAACAACTCCTGCAACCAACCCTGAATGCCTCTCCAAACAAACGTTCACACCATTCACAGCTCCTGCAACCAACCCTGAATGCCTCTCCACACAACCGTTCACACCATTCACAGCTCCTGCAACCCATCCTGATCACCTCTCCAATCAACCGCTCTCACCATTCACAACTCCTGCAACCAACCCTGAATGCCTCTCCAAACAACTGTTCACACCACTCACAACTCCTGCAACCCACCCTGAACACCTCTCCAATCAAGCGCTCTCACCATTCACACCTCCTGCATCCCCCTTCTCCCCCACACCTGCAATACAGATCAGCGAGGATGCGGTGCGCCAGGTCTTCAGGAAGCAGAAAAGGAAAAAAGCACCAGGCCCAGATTGTGTTACACCAGCCTGTCTGAAATCCTGTGCTGACCAGCTGGCCCCCATCTTCACAAAGATCTTCAACAGATCGCTGGAGCTGTGCGAAGTCCCTTCATGCTTCAAACGCTCCACCATCATCCCCATCCCAAAGGAATCCAAAATTACAGGACTAAATGACTACAGGCCTGTGGCTCTAACGTCTGTAGTCATGAAGTCATTTGAAAAACTGGTGCTGGCCCACCTGAAGGACATCACTGGACCCTTGCTGGATCCTCTTCAGTTTGCCTACAGAGCAAACAGGTCTGTGGACGATGCAGTAAACATCGGACTGCATTATGTTCTGCAACACCTAGACAGACCGGGGACCTATGTGAGGATCCTGTTTGTGGACTTCAGCTCTGCCTTCAACACGATCATCCCAAACCTCCTCCTGCCCAAACTAACTCAGCTCTCCGTGCCCACCTCCGTCTGTCAGTGGATCAACAGCTTCCTGACAGACAGGCAGCAGCTAGTGAGGCTGGGAAAATACACATCCAGCACCCGTACAATCAGCACCGGAGCTCCCCAGGGCTGTGTTCTCTCCCCACTGCTCTTCTCCCTGTACACTAATGACTGCACATCTAAGGACCCCTCTGTCAAGCTCCTGAAGTTTGCAGATGACACCACACTCATCGGCCTCATTCAGGACGGTGACGAGTCTGCTTACAGACAGGAGGTTAAAGAGCTGGCTGTCTGGTGCATTCTCAACAACCTGGAGCTTAACACACTCAAAACAGTGGAGATGATCGTGGACTTCAGGAGAAACCCCCCTGCACTCCCCCCACTCACCATCATGAACAGCACTGTGACTGCAGTGGAGTCATTCAGGTTCCTGGGCACCACTATCTCTCAGGACCTGAAGTGGGACATTCACATTGACTCCATTGTGAAAAAGGCCCAGCAGAGGCTGTACTTCCTTCGCCAGCTGAGGAAGTTTAACCTGCCACAGGATCTGCTGAAACAGTTCTACTCCACCATCATCGAATCCATCCTCTGCACTTCAGTAACTGTCTGGTTCAGCTCAGCTTCTAAATCTGACCTCAGAAGACTACAGAGGGTAGTCCGGACTGCTGAGCGAATTATCGGTACAACCCTCCCATCTATTCAAGAACTGTACTTATCCAGAGTGAGCAAAAGGGCTGTTAAAATCACTCTGGACCCCTCACATCCAGCACACTCCCTCTTTGAACTGTTGCCATCTGGTCGACGCTACAGAGCACTGAGCACCAGAACGACCAGACACAGGAACAGTTTCTTCCCTCAGGCAATCCATCTTATGAACAGCTGATAATAACTGTGGGACACACTACACTATTTATATTTATATACACTACACTTTTTATCCAACACACATACTTAGCGTACACGTAAATCTTTTGCACATAATATACATGTACATACATGGAACACACTATACTACTTATATTTATATTTATATACACATACACTTATTTATCCAAACACACATACTTAGCGTACAGTTACAATTTTTCCACATAATATACATGTACATACATAAATGCTCTTTTTAATATACCTGCCATACATTGTCAATTTGTATATTGTCAATCCTTACCCACCTATTTGTATTTTTTTGTATTTTTTATTCCTTATTGTGTTTTTTGTTCTGTCGCTGTTATGTTGCACTGCGGAGCTCTGTCACGAAAACAAATTCCTCGTATGTGTGAACATACCTGGCAATAAAGCTCATTCTGATTCTGATTCTGATCCCAGAATTCTGTTTGATGATGTTGTCACTTGAGGGCACACAGATTCCCGTGGTTGGAATTTTGGCAAATCCAACCAAATTCCCAACTTCTACTGCTACAATTTCACAGTATTCATCATATTGTGTCGCATTGTATGGTGTTTTATCGCATCGTATTGTATCGTATGTATGTATGCCTGTATATTAGTGGTTCAGGTTAAACTTTGTGATTTGAGGACTTATTTTTGCCATTTGTATCATGAGCATTACTATTAAGAGCATTACTTAGGGGCATAAAGGCATTGCTAACAAACAGAGACTCTAAAAAGTGTTCAATCACTTAAAACATACAAAAATAAGAAAACTAAATCTAAAAGCCTGTAGAATTAAAAATAAAGAAAGAAAGAAGCACAAGGACACTTTTCAAAACATTGTGAACATTATTAACATTGTGGTATGTGTCCATAATGTGATGAACCACAACCACTAAAGATCTCCTTGACAACACTCATTGCATGTCATATTGCCAAAAATGCTCCAGTATGCTTTTTTATATTGTTTTCTAATTCAATGATATTTGGGCATTTTTTAAGTGTGACAGATTACTACATAAAACTATTACTGAATGAAACAATCAAACCAAGACAAGTTTTTAATCTTAAACTCAAAGCTGGTACTCACTTATACAGGAGCTGGTCTGTCTTACTAATGGAGCTTTTCCACTGCATGGTACACCACGGTACGGTTTGGTACGGTTCACTTTTGGGGGGTTTTCCACTGGGTACAGTACCTGGTACTTGGTACTTGATAATTGTCATTACCTGCGTCACTGAACTTGTGACACAAACACAAAATAACCAATAGATTTAAACCAGCACAGCCAGTGAAGGAGCGAACGCAACTGTTTTGAAGTTGCAACCTGTTTTAATAACCCCAAAATGGCTGTTTCGTTGTCTGTTGAGGAAGTACAGACGTTCCTCTTATTGATAGCAGAGGAGTGGATCCAGCGAGAGCTTGATGGGACGACACGGAATAAAAATATTTTTCACGCGTCGCAGCAGTAGAGGCGGTAACAATAATGACATGTGAATAATCCTGCCCACTCTAAAGCGATACTTACTGCAGTGGAAATGCAAACTGAGCCAAGTCGAGCCGTACTGTACCGAGCCGTACCGAGCTGAGTCATACCATGCAGCGGAAAAGCGCCATAACTGGGACACCTTTGGGTTACCTTGCACTTATCTAATGATAAATTGGTTAACAAGCAGCAACATATTTCATTAATGTGTGAAATCCTCTATTTGCCAGCTCTAATCCAAACAACTTCTCATTCTTTCCAAAATAAATGTTGTGATCTTTAAAGTATGATGGATGAGTTCCCTGAATATCTGTGTTCATATAATACACAGATCCAGTTTTAAATTAATTCAACCCAAACACCAGAACCAAACCATGCACAGTGACAATATAAAGTCAGTTTATACCAGTATGCATTAGCATCTGTTGGAGTAATGAACCTGTGATGGGTGTAATAAACACTCACATGTCTTCATCATCATTAGATCACTAGATGATGTTGTAATGGAAATGATGGAATTTTGGGATCATGATACTCTGCCTTTTTTACATTTTATTTTAATATATTAATTAAAGATTTTGTTTTACTCTCATATAGTCATAGATTAACATTCTGGCAAGAGAGATTGGTGCTTCTGATTTCGAAATACAGCTTCTTGGACATTCATAATAAGCAGGAAGTAAAACACTTAAATCCTTATTTCTCCCATCTCAGGGAAAAATAAAGGAAAAATCCATGATCATTATAATATATGACTGGGTTTCTAACAATACAAAGCTAAATGCAAATGGGTGAAGTGTCCCTTTAAAATTACCATTGCTAATATGAACTTTGCATAAGCGCTTATAATGGTAGCATTCCGTCTGTCTAGTTATTGTTTTTCCACTGAAGTGAAGCAAAGTCCTGAAAATTCCTGTGCAAATATAAACTTTGCTTAAGTACTTATATGGCTGTTTTCTCTCCCCAATATGGCAGCCAAAGGCACAAAGCCCAGAGAAAATACAAAGCAGCTCCGCTAAGCCAGTCTCCACCCACAGACAAAAGACAAAGCTCTTCACAGGAGTAAAGTCCCATTAAACAGTTAACAGGAGCGCAGATCTCCTAAACGTGACAGTTTTTGACAATGCTTTGATTCTCGTCTCTACGGTGGTGCGTCTCCCCGATGAAATCACTAGAAGCTGGAATGATGAACATTTTCGGTTATTTCTTTTATCTGTTGTAGTCTAACTAAGAAAGATTCTCAGACTTGTGATGATCATACTTTAAGTGATGATTTGCTGACATGATGGTTTAATGATTCATGGCATAGACTTCAAAATTCACACACAGACAAAAACTATTCAGACTTTTTTTTTCAGTAAAAATATTATTATAATGATAATTATAATAATAATAATAATAATAATTATTATTATTATTATTATTATTTAACATTTATAGACACTATAATTAGAATATTGTGTCATCTTACTCAAATGCATTGATGCATTTAATGAATCTGCATCTGATTGATCTGAACCCATTTAAAAAATTGAATATTGATAAATGGCCTAAATGTGATATATAATTTGCATATAATTTGAAAACTTTCCATACTGTATGTAATAAAACTCTAACAGTACATTTCAAGTTAGATATTTTTCAGTAAATGCCAATATTGAAATCTTATAGTATGTGGTGAATTGATTAATTCACATAAATAATTACACATTTAAAGGCATCAAAACACAATATATATATGTGTGTGTGTGTGTGTGTGTGTGTGTGTGTATGTGTGTTTAATTTTGCAAAGCACATTTATTTTTCTGAAAAAAGGCAGCTTATGGTTGGTGCCATAAAGTATATATGTACAGTGTTTACTCTTAGGTGTCACATGACATCATAGCCCTCTGCCTCAGAGAGACTGTTAATTAGCCTGTTAATATATTAGAGCACTGCATCGATAACACGGCTAATCCTATCACAGCACTGCATTGATCTCAAAATGAGCATGCTGACAATAAGTGCTTTCAGCAGCGCGCCGCTCAATAGTGCTCACATAATCGGATCTCTCACAGCTAATTGGCTAAAATAAGCCAAACATTTTGATTTCTCTCTCCAGCTTAGATCAATGGAGAGTGTTGGCGCTGAATTCGGATGATTTTCTTAACCACCTGTGCCTATTTCCCTCCACATATTTAATCTGCCTTCATCCTAACTGATATTTTGCTGTATTTATTGCTTTTTCATGAAATCTTACAAATTTTCTGTGTGCATAGAATGTCGAAATGTGCTACATACAATAGTATCCCACAATGCAATGCACTCAACCCACCTTTTCTAATTCTTCCATAAAAAAGTTTGTATGATTATACAGTTATGCAATGTGATAAGTATATGTGAAAATCTACTGCAGTAATAATCAAAATATTTTTCCATAAGAACATTTAATTGCCCACTTATGACACTCTTGATAAACGTGCTGTGACTTAAGAGAAACAGGAGACTAGCAAAAATTTCAATTTGCTCTCAATCTAATCTCATTACTATATAGGAGAAACAATCCAGATATCTCATTTGTGATTTTTGATTCCTACTTATAACTGAATATTTTTATCCTTAGAAAGGATATGGACCCTTGATGATGCATTGGACCGTGATGACCATCATCAGCATCATAAATCCTGCAAAGTGATATATATAATATGTCCATTTATAATACTATACTTTACACAATTATGATGATTTTTGCTTCTGAGAAACCTGGAAATGTGAAAAGGGTCCATTGTATCATATTTGATACCCAACTTTCTAAGGCCTCTAAATGATCAAAAACTGATTATATGTTTTGCCTGATTATATGTTTTTCATCTTATTTTTGACAATATACTGTAATATTATATAATATTATAATTTCTATAATATTAGAAAGTGCACCAAATTGCTTATTTTCCACAGTTTGGGTCTTTGAAATTAATAAGACAACAACGTATTTTGGCCCAAGCAAGCCTTCGTCAGGCCTTCATCACCCTGATTGGGCAGATAATGCTTTGGTGTCTTTTTAATATGTAGACTTTTTACTTTGCTTTCTAAATGAGTGTCTGGATGTGGATTTTTTGTGTGTGTTTTGCAACAGGATCGACCTATTATTTTTGACATTTTGTTCTCTTTCTGGAGCTCCCATAGCTTTGCCTGCTAGTACCTGATACCTGATTAAAAAACAAAAAAGGTATTTTTTTTTTATATTTTGTCTGATAAAGGTGACTTGAAGGTTCAATTAACTGTTTTATTAAAAAATATATTGTTCAAACTTTTATTTCATATTTCAGGCTATGGTAGCCAGCACGCAATAGTCACACAGCGATTTGCTTTTTGCTACCGGTCACACTCACAGTATTGTCAGTCTTACTATTTTCTTTGCCCTCAATTTTAGTCTCATTTTCCTGCTCACTCTCTCTTTTTTCTCATAATCTCTCCCTCGTTTCTCTTCTTCACCTCTTTTTCTGTCTTTAAGGCCCATCTGAAGAGCAGCTGGTAGCTGAATTAGTGAGAGCAGCTGAGAGTCATAAATCAGAGGCAGACACAGAATTCCATCCGTGGCTCTGGCATTCACTCTGTCAGCCATGAAATAAACACGTAGCGATGCAGGGGGTCAGAGGTGCCAGTCCTCAACCGACTCACACCCTTCCCGACCCCTCAGTAAACATACATTGGTCACCCCAAATCCCGTCAGCCTCTCATCTTATTCACCCCTCCACCAAAGACATGGGCACTGGATATACCTGGCTCAGGGCCCGCAGTGTCATTTGTGTGGTCCCATCCGCGCTGCCTCCCATCACAGCACACGGGTCACCTTCTCCCTGAGACAGGAACCTGATACTGTAATGATGTCAAACATGCTCTGGTTATGAGGCCCCTGCTGTGATAGAACCTGCCTTTAGCACCACACTCACATTCATCACAGACAGTTGGTCACACTCACGCGCTCCGGCACACACACATACACACCAGGGGCATGCAGACCATATAAGCTGCAAATGCTCAGCATACCCTAACCATTTGAGAAACTTTGGAGACTTTGCTTATTAAAATTACCGTTACTACAAATTCCTTTTTTATTTATGAAGTGTAACATACAGCTTACATAAGACTGTAAATGTTCATTTGTTTGTTTGTTGGCATGAGGGTAATTTCGTACACAAGATAAGGGAAGTCGTGGCCTAGTGGTTAGAGAGTTTGACTCCTAACCCTAGGGTTGTGGGTTCAAGTCTTGGGCCGGCAATATCACTACTTAGGTGCCCTTGAGCAAGGCATCGAACCCCCATCTGCTCCCCGGGCGCCGCAGCAGAAATCACTGCTGTGTGTGTGTGTGTGTGTGTGTGTGCACTTTGGATGGGTTAAATGCAGAGCATTAATTCTGAGTATGTGTCACCATTCTTGGCTGAATGTCATGTCATGTCACTCACTCACTCACTCTTAAAAAAACAAACAAAAAAAAAAAACTGTGTGTTGCTGCCAGATCTTGATTACCCAAAATCTAATTGTATTTGATGCAAAAGTAAATCAAATGGGAAAAAAAGTTTAAATGATAATTTTCTCAATTATAAAACATATCTTCTAACATTTTTCAGCATAGAAAATGTATGTAAACGGTGCATGTTACCTGACAAAATGCTTGAGCAAACAAATCAAAGTGAAGGATTTTTATTGCTCCATTTGTTTTACCCATGCTTGACATCTTAAATGTGTATGTAAGCATCTGTATGATGAGAATGTCTGTTTGTATTGAAATGTCTGACTTTTTTAAGATATTTCCTATGACTTTAGATATACATATGAAATCAGAGGAGTCTTTTCTTGAGAAGCAAGGAACTTATATGATTTATTCTCATCGATTTGCACTGTGAAAGAAATCTCATTTGTAATCTTTATTTTTAATTCCTATGTATACATCTAAAATCATTTGTTCAAAACAGAGCAATGCGAGAATTAAATCTCTAGAACCTGAATGCCACAGACTTGGAAAAACAACAGTTTAAAATGAAAAGGACAAACAGAACCAGTCACATTTACCAAGATAACAAAAGACAATAAGTGAACCAAATATAATTCAGCTGTGACAAAAATATCAGTTCAAGAGGTGCAAGATGATGATGAAGTTGCAATTTCTATACTGTAATATTGAATACTGCACTATGGTTCAAATTTAAATTGAGAACTGTGCATTTTCTTTAGAATGTCAACATCAAAATAAGTGTACTTCTTTAAAGCAGGACAAAAAAACCACTATTAATACAATGATTTGAAATGTACTTTGAAAACAGAGATTATTCTAAAGTGCATGTTTTAAAAGTGTACTTAAGAAAGTGTAATCTCTTGGTTTTTGCATTAATATTATATTGTCTGCAAGTACAGCTTTTTTAAATATTATTTTAAGATTTAAAGTACACCACAAGTGCACATTCACTACCACTAAGTGCATTTCTTTTTCACCCGCACCACTTGCCAATAGATAACAAACAGACAAATCAGTGCCAGTCTTACACCTTTGTGGTGCGTATGTTGCTGTGTTGAACTAGTTTGGATGCTCAAACAAACAGGGTAAGAGTTTGATAGTGGCACACTTTTTGGGGAATCCACCTGCGATGACTTGCATGGCTGTTTTTGCACATTAAGTTGGGATAGGAAAAGTATTTTCCTCTGAAGGAAAAAAATCACAATCTTTAACCATTTGACCATCACCACAACATCTCATGTTATCTTGCTGCAGTAGAAAGTACTGTTTGGCACTTGTTGGAGCAGGGTCAAAGGTCACACGGTTTTGGGGTTTGTTATAGGCTTTGCATGAGTTGTTCTGTTTAATTGTATGCATGGCCTTAGTTTGACATTGTAAACACCACACTGTTTACAGTGTCTCTTTCAGGCAGACTGTGAGCCATTGCATACTTATAGCTGTAGTGACCATCAACACAACTGTGAACATAAATAGTAATCTGTTTACTCAGTCACTTTCACTCTAACCAGTCATATATAGTCTCTGTCAACTAAATGTCTCTCTCATTTCTCTCTCTCTCACGCAGTGTCTCACCTGTCATACATCCTGCCATACACCCAAGACAAGGGACAACATCAAGGGGTAAAAATCTAACTGATTAAGAGCCTGTCTCCAGTTTAATGGCTGGAGGGATTGAGGATATGGCTGATGAGACGAGACTAAGTCTGGGAGAAAGAACTGCAAGTGAAGTGCCATGCTGTAAAACTTGTACTGTATTTCACCCTTTAACCTTTGCTTTGAAGATGAACAAAGGAGTCCATTGTCACAGGGATAAACTCAAGAGATGTCTCGCCCACACAAGAGGGAAGCTCACATGGTCTAATCTGACATTCAACATCCCACTACTAATATCCTGCTGGACACATTATGCCACACTCAACACGTAGTGGTTGAACAGAAAGTAGTAGCCCCAAACCAAAAGACAACAAACAGAAGTCCCACATGAGTGGGACAGCCAGGAACTTTATTTTGGTTCCTGACATAGGTGGTTCAATATGGTCTTATTCTTTATGGCATAGATTCAACAAGGTGCCGGAAACATTCCTCAGAGATTTAGGACTATATTGATAGCATATTGTCAACTGCACATGCATGATGTTAATCTCCCATTCTGCCACATCCTAAAGGTGCTCTGTTGGATTGAGATCTGGTGACTATGGAGGCCATCTGATTATAATGAACTCGTTGTCATGTTTACAAAACCAGTTTGAGATGATTTGAGCTTTGTGACGGCGTGTTATCCTGCGGGAAGTAGCCATCACAAGATGGCGGCACTGTGGTCATAAAGGGATGGACATGGTAAGCAACAATACTCAGGTAGGCTGTGTGATTTAAACAATGCAAGTAGTACTAAAGTACTACAAAAAAATTTCCCCACATTATTGCACCATCATCACCACTAGCCTGAACCATTGATACAAGGCATGATGAATCTATACTTTTATGTTGTTTACATCAAATTCTGACCATCCAAATGGCGCAGCAGTAATCGAGATTCAAATCAGGTAACCTTTTTCCAATCTACTATTGTGCAATTTAGGTGAGCCTGTTCAAATTGTACCGTCAGTTTCCTGTTCTAAGCTGGTGTGGTCTTTTGCAGCTGTAGCCCATCTGCTTCAAGGTCCAATGTTTTGTGTGTTCAGAGATGCCCTTCTACATACCTTAGTTGTAATGAGTGGTTATTTGAGTTACTGTTGTTGATCTCTGGCATTAACATTTTTGCCCAGAGAACTACTGTTCACTGGATATTTTCTCTTTTTCTGACCATCCATTGTAAATCCTAGAAATAGATGTGTGAAAATCCCAGTAGATCAGCAATTTCTGAAATACTCCAATCTGGCACCAACGACCTTGCGACGATTTAACGGTTAATGAACCAGAAGTCTTACCCATAGGCTTACTTCCGCATTGAAGAATAAGGTGGATAAATCCTTTTTTGTCTTAAGAATTGTTAAGATTCTAAATTGGTGATTATTTTATGTGTGATAAGATTGTGACAGAATTGCATTACTAAGAAGTCTGTATTTCTGGCTGTTGGGCTTGTCCAAATACCCACACTTGCAGTGTTGGCCACTTAAAAGCACATGTATGCAACAGGAAGTTAGTGCACAAGCCTGTGTCAGGTCTTAAAAATGCCAAAGTGCAGTGCCTGCAAACTAAATCCACACTCCAGAGCAGTAGTCAAGTGTAACCCATCATGCATCATGTTTTGAAAAAAATCATGAGACTTTTCACCGAGATCTCGCGAGAGGTCACGGAAACTTTTCCAGTGTGAGTTAAGTATTAATAATAATTAGATATTACATTTAATTTGGTAGTAAAACTAAGATGAGTATGTTTATTATGTACAACATTTTCAACTGCTTTTTCAACTTAATTAGAAACACCACAATTACTACATTTTGTCATCTGTAATAGTATGGAGCCCCGCATGGCATGCAGGAAAAAAATTGTATATGTATATAAAAAATAGTATGCTAAATAGACTGCACAATTTACTAATTCGTTCCCTAAATTTTCTAAATCATAAACATGATTTATAAATCGAAATAGCAAATTGAGGGAATGAAATAGTAATCGAGTGCACGTTTTAGTACATCGAGGGAACAAATTAGTAAATCGTGCACACTATTTATTTATTTTTTCTTGCATGTCATGTGCGGGGCTCCGTATAATAGAGATTAACTGAACAAACATTTAGAAAGTTTAGAAATCATTTAAATATTTTATAATGCAAAGTATTGAAAACCTAAATAAAGCTCTGTAAAAACTTGCATTTTATATCATTATAAGTGTGTCCCATTCAAGTACTGAAATGTTCTACACACCATTGTGGTCTCACATCCACTTAGGCAAAATACAGAAAATCTGTCATATAAGTAAAAGTGGTCAAGTGCAAAGACTGCAAGTGTGGGTATTTGGACAAGCCCTTAAAGTGTTAGTTCACCCGAGAATGAAAATTCATCCATCTTCTACTCACCCTCGAAGCATACTTGGTGTTTGTGACTTTTTCTGAATAATTAAGTCGAAGTTATATAAACAATTGTCCTTGCTCTTCCAAGCCTTTCAATGGGGTAAGTGGGTGTTTGTTGTCAACTGTTCAGAAGATGTTAAATAAAGTGCGCACATCTGTAAATGAAAACATCCCTCACACAGCTCCGGGGGGTGACTAACATCCCCCTTTAGTAAATCCAAGCGTTTTTGTAAGATAAATATTCAGATTTTAAACATAATAATAAAAAAAAAATCTCATTTCTGCTGACCATTGGGAACCGGAAGACATGCAGGTCAAGTCAAGTCAAGTCACCTTTATTTATATAGCGCTTTAAAAAAAAATACATTGCGTCAAAGCAACTGAACAACATTCATTAGAAAAAAACAGTGTGTCAATAATGCAAAATGATAGTTAAAGGCAGTTCACCATTGAATTCAGTGATGTCATCTCTGTTCAGTTTAAATAGTGTCTGTGCATTTATTTGCAATCAAGTCAAAGATATCGCTGTAGATAAAGTGACCCCAACTAAGCAAGCCAGAGGCAACAGCGGCAAGGAACCGAAACTCCAACGGTGACAGAATGGAGAAAAAATCCTTGGGAGAAACCAGGCTCAGTTGGGGGGCCAGTTATCCTCTGACCAGACGAAACCAGTAGTTCAATTCCAGGCTGCAGCAAAGTCAGATTGAGCAGAAGAATCATCTGTTTCCTGTGGTCTTGTCCTGGTGGTCATCTGAGGCAAGGTCTTTACAGGGGATCTGTATCTGGGGCTCTAGTTGTCCTGGTCTCCGCTGTCTTTCAGGGATGTAGAGGTCCTTTCTAGGTGCTGATCCACCATCTGGTCTGGATACGTACTGGATCCAGGTGACTGCAGTGACCCTCTGATCTGGATACAGACTGGATCGTGTGGCTACGGTGCCCTCGGAATAAGAGAGAAACAGACTAATATTAGCGTAGATGCCATTCTTCTACTGATGTAGCAAGTACATCGGGTGTTATGGGAAGTGTTCCCGGTTCCGTTTTACCTAATTAATGCAAACGGATTTGGATATTAAAAGCATATTAATAAGTTATGTGTAAGCCATGTTAAAGAGATGGGTCTTTAATCTAGATTTAAACTGCAAGACTGTGTCTGCCTCCCGAACAATGTTAGGTAGGTTATTCCAGAGTTTAGGTGCCAAATAGGAAAAGGATCTGCCGCCCGCAGTTGATTTTGATATTCTAGGTATTATCAAATTGCCTGAGTTTTGAGAACGTAGCGGACGTAGAGGATTATAATGTAAAAGGAGCTCATTCAAATACTGAGGTGCTAAACCATTCAGGGCTTTATTAGTAAGTTAAGCAATATTTTAAAATCTATACAATGTTTGATAGGGAGCCAGTGCAGTGTCGACAGGACCGGGCTAATATGGTCATACTTCCTGGTTCTAGTAAGAACTCTTGCTGCTGCATTTTGGACTAGCTGTAGTTTGTTTACTAAGCGTGCAGAACAACCACCCAATAAAGCATTACAACAATCTATCCTTGAGGTCATAAATGCATGGATTAACATTTCTGCATTTGACATTGAGAGCATAGGCCGTAATTTAGATATATTTTTGAGATGGAAAAATGCAGTTTTACAAATGCTAGAAACGTGGCTTTCTAACGATAGATTGCGATCAAATAGCACACCTAGGTTCCTAACAGATGACGAAGAACTGACAGAGCAGCCATAAAGTCTTAGACAGTGTTCTAGGTTATTACATGCAGAGTTTTTAAGTCCTATAATTAACACCTCTGTTTTTTTCAGAATTTAGCAGTAAGAAATTACTCGTCATCCAGTTTTTTATATCGACTATGCATTCCATTAGTTTTTCAAATTGGTGTGTTTCACCGGGCCGCGAAGAAATATAGAGCTGAGTATCATCAGCATAACAATGAAAGCTAACACCATGTTTCCTGATGATATCTCCCAAGGGTAACATATAAAGCGTGAAGAGTAGCGGCCCTAGTACTGAGCCTTGAGGTACTCCATACTGCACTTGTGATCGATATGATACATCTTCATTCACTGCTACGAACTGATGGCGGTCATATAAGTACGATTTAAACCATGCTAATGCACTTCCATTAATGCCAACAAAGTGTTCAAGTCTATGCAAAAGAATGTTGTGGTCAATTGTGTCAAACACAGCACTAAGATCCAATAAAACTAATAGAGAGATACAACCACGATCAGATGATAAGAGCAGGTCATTTGTAACTCTAAGGAGAGCAGTCTCAGTACTATGATACGGTCTAAATCCTGACTGGAAATCCTCACATATACCATTTTTCTCTAAGAAGGAATATAATTGTGAGGATACCACCTTTTCTAGTATCTTGGACAGAAAAGGGAGATTCGAGATTGGTCTATAATTAACTAGTTCTTTGGGGTCAAGTTGTGGTTTTTTGATGAGAGGCTTAATAACAGCCAGTTTGAAGGTTTTGGGGACATATCCTAATGAAAATGAGGAATTAATAATAGTCAGAAGAGGATCTATGACTTCTGGAAGCACCTCTTTTAGGAGCTTAGATGGTATAGGGTCTAAAATACATGCTGTTGATTTAGATGATTTAACAAGTTTATACAATTCTTCCTCTCCTAGTAGAGAATGAGTAGAACTGTTCCTCAGGGGGTCTATAGTGCACTGTCTGATGCAATACTGTAGCTGACAGCTGAATGGTTGCAATTTTATCTCTAATAGTATCGATTTTAGAAGTAAAGTAGTTCATAAAGTCATTACTGCTGTTATGTTGGGAAATGTCAACACTTGTTGAGGCTTTATTTTTCGTTAATTTAGCCACTGTATTGAATAAATACCTGGGGTTATGTTTGTTTTCTTCTAAAAGAGAAGACAAGTAATCGGATCTAGCAGTTTTTATGCTTTTCTGTAGGATAGGTTACTTTCCTGCCAAGCAATACGAAATACCTCTAGTTTTGTTTTCCTCCAGCTGCGCTCCATTTTTCGGGCTGCTCTCTTTAGGGTGCGAGTATGCTCATTATACCATGGTGTCATACTGGTTTCCTTAACCTTCCTTAAGCGTAAAGGAGCAACTGTATTTAAAATGCTAGAAAAGAGAGAGTCCATAGTTTCTGTTACATCAAGTTGTTCTGAGGTTTTGGATATGCTAAGGAATTTGGATACATCAGGAAGAATACTTAAAAAGCAGTCTTTTGTGGTAGAAGTGATGGTTCTTCCATACTTGTAAAAAGAAGTAGAATTTACAATTTTGGCTATATGAAGTTTGCACAAAACTAAATAATGATCTGAGATATCATCACTTGGCTGCATAATTTCAACACTATCAACATCAATTCCAGGTGACAGCATTAAATCTAGAGTATGATTTTGACAATGAGTAGGTCCTGAAACGTGTTGTCTAACCCCAATAGAGTTCAGAATGTCTATAAATGCTGATCGCAATGCATCGTTTTCATTATCAACATTGATATTAAAATCACCAACTATTAAAACTTTATCTGCAGCCAGAACTAACTCGGATGTAAAATCACCAAACTCTTTAATAAAGTCTGTATGGTGCCCTGGTGGCCTGTATACAGTAGCCAGTACAACCATAACAGGGGATTTATCATTAACATTTGTTTCTCTGGATAATGTTATATGAAGCACAATTACTTCAAACGAGTTATACTTGTAGCCTGGCCTCTGAGAAATCCTGAAAACGTTGTTATAAATTGAAGCAACACCTCCCACTTTGCCTTTTAGATGCGGCTCATGTTTATAACAGTAATCTTGGGGGGTGGACTCATTTAAAATAATGTAATCATCAGGTTTTAGCCAGGTTTCTGTCAAACAGAGCACATCTAGATTTATTATCAGTGATCATATTATTTACAAAAAGTGTTTTCGTAGAAAGGGATCTGATATTCAATAAGCCAAGCTTTATCATTTGTTTATCCGTATTGCATCTGTTTTTTATTTGTTGAACCTCAATTAAATTATTAATCTTAACTTGGTTTGGATGTTTTTTGTATTTTCTAGTTCGGGAAACAGACACAGTCTCTATAGTGTGATATCTAGGTGAAAGAGTCTCTATGTGCTGAGAATTAGCTGACCTCTGTGATGTGAGGCAGCTAGCAGACGGTCAGTTTAGCCAGTCTGTCTTGTTCCTGACCTGGGCCCCAGTTAGTCAAGTATAAACACTAAGACTATTTGCCATATTTCTAGAGAGAAGAGTGGCGCCACCCCAGGAGGGATGAAGACCATCTCTTTTCAACAGGTCAGGTCTGCCCCGAAAGCTCGTCCAATTGTCTATGAAACCTATGTTTTTCTGTGGGCACCACTTAGACATCCAGCCATTGAGTGATGACAATCTGCTATGCATCTCGTCACCACGGTAAGAAGGGAGGGGACCAGAGCATATTACAGTGTCTGACATCGTGCTTGAAAGTTCACACACCTCTTTAATGTTATTTTTAGTGATCTCCGAATGGCGAAGTCGAACATCATTAGCACCAGCATGAATAACAATCTTACTGTATTTACGTTTAGCATTAACCAGCACTTTTAAATTTGCCAAGATGTCAGGCGCTCTGGTTCCCAGTAAACATTTGACTATGGTGGCTGGTGTCTCTATATTCACGTTCCGTATAATAGAATCACTAATAACTAGAGCACTTTCATCAGGTTTCTCAGTGGGTGCATCACTGAGTGGGGAGAACCTGTTTAATGTTTTGATCGGAACAGAAGAGCGGTGTTTTGACCCACGACTACGCTGCCTCACTGTCACCCAGTTGCCCTGCTGCAGGGGTTCTGTTGCCAGAACCGAACAATGTACAGGAATCCCTGAGCTAGACGCATCCAAAGCCATATCTAGAGCCCTAACATTTACTTACTGTCCTCAATTAAAGTTTGGATACGTGTCTCTAATTCTGAAATCTTCTCTGTCAGCCTAACAATTTCCCTATATTTATCACATGTACGTATAAATGCACAGACACTATTTAACTGAACAGAGATGACATCACTGAATTCAATGATGAACTGCCTTTAACTATCATTTTCCATTTTTGACACACTGTTCTCTTAATGAATGTTGTTCAGTTGCTTTGTATTTTGACACAATGTATTTTGTTTAAAGCGCTATATAAATAAAGGTGACTTGACTTGACTTGACATGTGAATTCCTCATTTGCGACAGAGATAGATAAACTGTACATGTGACAGGAGGTGCAAATAACCATAGCAGAAGAAGCCATTACTCACCGTGCTTGATGAAATATTCTTACCACAGTTGTTTGATGAACTTGTGAAAAACTGGAGCGAGAGAGAGGAGAGGAAAGGAGAAAAGAAAACAGCGATAGGTTCGAATGAAAACGCTAATGACAAGCTAATGAGTGCTAACGCTTTGCAGGTGTACTGAACTCATGGATATAAAATAAAAGTGAACGATCAAAATTAATCTGTTAAGATAGATCGATAATTTCAGTTCCCTTTCAGTCGGTCACTCTCGACGCCACGTCGGTGACCGACGAATATGGGATATCGCTTCGATAGACCAATCTACTTCGAGTGTAAACTAAACGAGCCAATGCACATTGGCATGCAATTATTGCATCCAGCTGCCGCTGATCAGTGCGTGAGTATAAGAGGGCAGCAGGTGCAATGCATATGGTCACGATCGCTGCCTCACGTGTCTGGGCGTCGAGCACGCTGAGGTGGCTTTCGTGGATGAGTCTTGTTCTCACTGCGGGAATATGACCATCTCGGAGCTGCGAACCAGGCTCCGCTACCTTCAGGGGGGCGGAGTCCCGCTGCCGAGGCCGCGATCTGGGGCTCGTTCTGGCGGCCGACAGACGAGAACCACTTCCGGCAGTAGCGCGGATGGTTTGAGGGTCACAGTGGTGGCAAACCCCGCAGGGAACCAACCCTCTGGGGCCCACCACTCCTCCTGCACCTCCGATCCAGTGGAGCAACCTACGGAACGCACTGGGCCCTCTACAGCGAGCGTACCAGTGGTATCCAGTGGGCCTCCCCCCGACCGGATGTCGATCTCAGCATCGGAGGGAGAGCTGTCGGACGAAGATTCGGCTGCGCTGCCGCCCTCTGGGACGGTGGCAAGGCCTGAGTCGGACCCCGAAATGTCAGCTATGCTTTCCCGGCCCGCCGAGAGGGTAGGGCTCGAGTGGAATCCTCCACCGCGTCCCGAGCCCTCGCGGCTGGATGTTTGGTTTCTCGGGGTGGTGCGCGCTGGTTATCAGCGCCCCACCCCAGTGCCTTTCTTTCCGGAAGTGCATGACGAGCTCACCAGGTCGTGGACGGCACCTTTTACTGCCAGAAACCGGCCGGTGGGCTCCTCCTCCCTCACACCCTCGATGGCGGTGCAGCGAAGGGGTATTCGGGAATCCCGTCGGTGGAGCGGGCGGTAGCGATGCAATTGTGTCCTAAGTCCGCCTCCTCCTGGCATTGAGACCCGGTGCTTCCTTCCCGGGCCTGTAGGCACTCGTCTGGTCTGACCGGCAGTGCCTATACGGCTTGCGGGGAACCTGCTTCCGCCTTACACGCCATGGCGTTACTGCAGGTGCACCAGGCTAAGGCACTGAAGGACCTGCACGAGGGTGGTCATGACCCGGACGTTCTAAAGGAGCTCCGAACCGCCACTGACCACGCGCTACGAGCGACGAAGGTCACCGCGAGTTCCCCGGGTCGTGCGATGTCCACATTAGTGGTCCAGGAGCGGCATCTCTGGCTGGGTCTGGCAGACATGAGGGACACCGACAAGGTCCGGTTTCTCAATGTCCCTGTGTCCCAGACCGGCCTCTTTGGCGACGCAGTCGAGAACTTGGCCCGGCAAGTCTCGGCTGCCCAGAAGCAGACTGAGCCGATCCGACACATCCTGCCCTGGCGGGCAGCTGCTGCCTCTACCCGCCCGCCGGCCGCAGTGCCCCAGCCTGCTCGTCGCCGAGGGCAGCCCCCTGCGTCCGCCCCGCCCCCGCGCCGCATCTGCAGCAGCCTCCAAGTGGTGCCGTGGAGCTGGGCGCAGGCAGGTTGCCCCTCCCGTCCCGGCCCCTGTCAAACTTGGAGGTGAGCAGAAGAGCAAGAGGCCCCGGGACGGGTGACCCGGAGAGAGGTAGCTGCTTTCTGGGGGATGGTGAAGGCACCTCTCCCTCCCCTGGAGGAGGGCCAGGCGGAGAATCTGGAAATCTCGACAGGAGAGCAGTTTTCTTCCTCTCTGGGTCCCAGGAGGGCACGGAGAGTTGCGGACGGCCAAGCTCCGGACCTCACTCATCCTCCTCCTTCGCCAGATGGCAGCAGCGGGCGGTTCGAGAGCGTCAACAAAGGCCCTACTCACGCACCCTCTGTCAACCCGTGGAACCAGGTGAGCCCTGCACCCCACACTCGCACCACACTCCGGCCTGCTCACAAGCCGCCCGAGTTGGGTCCCTGTGTTCCACCTCGCTGCCCCACTGCGGGTACGGCTGTGGTTCTGCTGGTCCCGCTTGTACGGTTTTTAAGCGCCTGGTCAGCGCTACCCAGCCCGTCTCGCTGGCTTCTGCGAACCATCAGCCTCGGCTATGCGATTCAGATCGCCCGGCTCCCCCCCAAGCTCTGCGGTGTCCGCTCCACTACAGTGAAAGCGTCCAATGCCCCTGTCCTGCGGGAAGGGATCGCAGTCCTACTGGCGAAGGACGTGATAGAGCCGGTCCCTCCAGCCGATATGAGGATGGGGTTTTACAGCCCGTTCTTCATTGTACCCAAGAAAGGCGGTGGGTTACGGCCGATCTTGGATCTGCGAGTTTTGAATCGGGCCCTCGATCGGCTACCATTCAAAATGTTGACACAGAAACGCATTTTCGGGTGCATCCGTCCCCAAGATTGGTTTGCAGCGATCGACCTGAAGGACGTGTACTTTCATTTGTCCGTCCTTCCGCGCCACAGACCTTTTCTGCGGTTTGCGTTCGAAGGACTGGCATATCAGTACAAGGTCCTGCCCTGCAGGCTGTCCTTGGTCTCCCCGTGTCTTTACGAAAGTCACGGAGGCAGCTCTCATTCCTCTCAGAGAGCAGGGTGTTCGCATTCTCGACTACTTAGACGATTGGCTGATACTAGCACAGTCTCGAGATCAGTTGTGCGAGCACAGGGATGTGTTGCTCCGGCACCTGAGCCTGTTGGGCCTTCAGGTCAGCTCGGAAAAGAGCAAACTCCCGTGGAGGATCTCTTTTCTTGATATGGAGTTGGATTCGGTCGAACAGACAGCACGCCTCACAGAGGAACGTGCGTGGTCGGTGCTAGCCTGCTTGAATAGCAGGAGCATTAAGGTGCTACGTAGCATTAAGGTGCTACCATAACCATGGAAGGGTGGGTTCCATATTGAGACCTAAGCGGCACTCATATGTGTATAGTCCACGGTATAGCCTTAGAGCCTGTGTTTCCCCGGCAGACTTCTGCCTTCCCAAGAGGGTTATAATCACCTCAAATTTCTCCTTATACTCCTAAATGGATGCTATATGTGTATCTGCCTCCGAGACCTCCTTCGGGAAGGAAGGGGCTTCCGCAGCGTCCCAGCTCCAAGCGGACCTCCAAGTTTTCCCAGTGTTATCCAATCTCACCCAGTGAGGTAGTGCTTTGACAACGGTGAGTGGAGCTACTTGTTCAGAGCCCCGGCCTACACCTAATAGGGGCGCAGGCGGCTCGCACAGGGCACTGGAAGGGGCAGCACCCATGGCGCTTTGATAGGGATCCCATATTCGTCGGTCACCGACGTGGCGTCGAGAGTGACCGACTGAAAGTTCTCAATGTTACCCAGAAAACAGGATACAGGTTTAACTCTTTTGAAATACTTCTGCTAAATGTTACACTGTCAGACATGCAAAAGAAATCTAATGTATCTCTTGCTCTGGCTACTGTGTATAGACCACCAGATTTCCTCTCAGACCTTCTAGTTACAGTTGATAAGGCGCTAATCATGGGAGATTTTAATATTCATGTTGATAATGCAAATGATACATTAGCACTTGCGTTTACTGACCTAATAAACTCCTTTGGAGTCAAGCAAAATGTCACCGGGCCCACTCATCGTTTTAATCATACACTAGATTCAATTATATCGCATGGAATCGTGCATGCTGCGTATAACTGATATTAACTATATGTCTCAGCGATACCGTCTAGGCAGAACTATTGTTCCAGCCACCAAAGAAAGATTCGCAAATAACCTGCCTGATCTATCTCAACTGCTATTTGTACCCATAAATACACATGAATTAGACAAAATTACTGACAACATGGGCACTATTTTCTCTAATACATTAGAAGCTGTTGCCCCCATCAAATTGAAAAAGGTTAGAGAAAAACGTACCGTGCCATGGTATAACAGTAATACTCACTCTCTCAAGAAAGTAACTCGTAGTCTTGAACGCAAATGGAGAAAAACTAACTTGGAAGTTTTTAGAATTGCATGGAAAAACAGTATGTCCAGCTATAGACAGGCTCTAAAAACTGCTAGGGCAGAGCATATCCACAAACTCATAGAAAATAACCAAAACAATCCAAGGTTTTTATTTAGCACAGTGGCTAAGTTAACAAATTACCAGACGCCACCTGATTCAAATATTCCACCAACGTTAAATAGTAATGACTTTATGAATTTCTTCACTGATAAAATAGATAACATTAGAAATACAATAGCGAATGTAGATTCTACAGCGTCTAACACTTCAGTTTCATCCATCGCACCCAAAGATAAACTGCAGTGCTTTACAACTATAGGACAGGAAGAGCTAAATAAACTTATCACTGTATCTAAACCAACAACATGTTTATTAGATCCTGTACCCACTAAATTACTAAAAGAGCTGTTACCTGTAGCCGAAGAACCGCTTCTCAATATCATTAACTCGTCGTTATCTTTAGGTCACGTCCCAAAACCATTCAAGCTGGCGGTTATCAAGCCTCTTATTAAGAAACCAAAACTAGATCCTAGTGTACTGGCAAATTATAGGCCTATTTCAAATCTTCCATTTATGTCTAAAATTTTAGAAAAAGTTGTGTCTGCTCAATTGAGCACCTTCCTGCATAAAAATGATCTGTATGAAGAATTTCAGTCGGGTTTTAGGCCCCACCATAGCACAGAAACTGCACTTGTTAAAATTACAAATGACCTGCTCCTTGCGTCAGATCAAGGCTGCATCTCATTTCTAGTCTTACTTGATCTTAGTGCTGCGTTCGACACCATAGATCATGACATACTCATAGATCGATTACAAAACTATACAGGTATTCAAGGGCAGGCTCTAAGATGGTTTAGATCCTACCTGTCCGATCGCTACCATTTTGTTTACTTAAATGGGGTGTCATCTCATTTATCATCAGTAAAATATGGAGTGCCACAAGGATCCGTCCTAGGTCCCCTTCTATTTTCAATATACATGTTGCCCCTTGGTAATATTATTAGAAAATACGGAATTAGCTTCCACTGTTATGCTGATGATACTCAGCTATATATCTCAACGAGACCAGATGAAACTTCCCAATTATCTAAGCTAACAGAGTGTGTTAAAAATGTAAAAGATTGGATGACAAATAATTTTCTCCAATTAAATTCGGATAAGACAGGGATATTAATTATTGGACCAAAACACACTACACAGAATCTTGTAGATTACAATCTGCAACTAGACGGATGTACTGTTACTTCCTCTACAGTCAGAAATCTGGGTGTTATATTAGACAGCAATTTGTCTTTTGAAAATCATATTTCCAATGTTACAAAAACTGCATTCTTCCATCTTAAAAACATTGCCAAGCTACGAAACATGTTATCTGTTTCTGATGCAGAAAAGCTAGTTCATGCATTCATGACCTCTAGACTGGACTATTGTAATGCACTTCTAGGTGGTTGTCCTGCATCTTCAATAAACAAGCTACAGGTAGTCCAAAATTTTACAGTCTCTGCACTGGCTACCTATTAAGTTCCGAATCAGTTACAAATTATCATTACTTACCTATAAGGCCCTAAATGGTCTAGCTCCTGCGTACCTAACTAGCCTTCTACCACGTTACAACCCATCACGCACCCTAAGGTCACAAAACGCTGGACTTTTGGTAGTTCCTAGGATAGCAAAGTCCACTAAAGGAGGTAGAGCTTTCTCACATTTGGCTCCCAAACTCTGGAATAGCCTTCCTGATAATGTTCGGGGTTCAGACACACTCTCTCTGTTTAAATCTAGATTAAAAACACATCTCTTTCGCCAAGCATATGAAAAATGTATCTTTTAAATTGTGAGTGTAGTTGCATCTGATCAAATGTGCACTTTTATTCTTTAGCTTGTGTTAAACTAATTTTACTTTGTTGGAACATCAGCTATGCTAATTATGTCTCTATTTTGTTTCTATGTTTTGCCACGGGATTTACATCCCGTGGTAACTAGGATTTACACAAGCTCCAGTCTGGATCCAGAACACCTGAGAAGAGATGATGCTGACCCTCAGAGGACCCCAGATGATCCTAACCTTGAATCAACAACAGAACTAAATAATTATTGCTACATGTGTGACTGCATCATATGATAACTATTAATTAATAATATTGATAGTTCATCGTCTAGCTGACTACGTCTTGTATTATTATTATTATTTTTTATTTTTTCTAAAATCCTGTCAAACGTGCACAAACTACTAGCTACTACTAAATATTGTAGAAACATAATTTTCTGTAAAGTTGCTTTGTAACGATTGGTATTGTAAAAAGCGCTATACAAATAAACTTGAATTGAATTGAAAGGAAACGTCTCGGTTACGTATGGTAACCCTCGTTCCCTGAAGGAGGGAACGGAGACGCCACGTCCCGTCGCCATGGTTGCTGTACCGCCGCTGAGCTGCCGGGTCCCCGGCTCGGCTCCTCAGCGAAAAACTGGTATGCATTGCACCTGCTGCCCTCTTATACTCACGCAGTGATCAGCGGCACCTGGATGCAATAATTGCATGCCAATGTGCATTGGCTCGTTTAGTTTACACTCGAAGTAGATTGGTCTATCGAAGCGATATCCCATATTCGTCGATCACCGACGTGGCGTCTCCGTTCCCTCCTTCAGGGAACGAGGGTTACCATACGTAACCGAGACGAAGTATGGTGTGAATTAAGTTATATTTTATCACTTTAAAAAAACAGAGAGAGATAGTAAGATAAAGATTCTAGAGAAAAAAAAAATGAATAAATAAAAACAGCTACACGGAGCTACGATTAGCTACAGCATGGCGCAGGCCAACAGGAAGTAGAGAAAACACTGTCCAACAGCCACACCCGCAGTCAGGGAGTAGTCAAACAAGAATTTAATCAATTTTCAAGCTTTGTTTTATGACGTGCATTTAAAAAAACAACTGACTTAAAAGAGAGTTAAACAAGGCGTTATTTCCGTTTGGCGAAACGTTTTTAATCAAACATAAATTACCGAACGTCTTTGACAGCAGACGGTGAAAACAACCAGAAAACAACAAACTGAGCACGAATGAGTGTAGAAAGATTGACGTACCTTCAGCGCATGTATTCATCAAGCTATACGAGTCAACTCAAATATTTATTTCACTTTCATGGTTTATTTCATGCAGGTGACAGATGGAAGATGTATACGTTGCGAGCGTGTGCCTCTGGGAAATCTAAGAAATGTAAGTTTCCATACTTTAGCAAAGGAAAACCAGTCTCCTGTTGGCTTAATTCAAAATCCTCTGACATTTTTCTTTGCAAGTCCTCGTTTTGCGCTTCTAATTTGTGAACAGCATTTTTTTTTGTTCTCTCTCCACGCTCGTCACTAATAACACAGCGCTGACGAACTACAACATCCGCCTGCACATCTTCCGGTTACCCACAGTCAGCAGAAGTGAGAAAAAAAACTCTTACATATCCTAACATAGACTCTAGCAACCAACCACTCAGTTGGTTTGCCATGGATACAATAAGATGTGCCAATTCTTATGAAATGTATTTGTACTTTTTATACTTAAATAGATTAATAATATCACTTACTTTAATAATTTAATATTTTCCAAATTATATATTACCTTTAGTTAAGTCAGCTTTCTTGAAGGTATCTTATGATTAGATTTATATAACGCCATGTGACAGTGATATTCAAAGAAGGTAGAGCCCTAGACCACACCCACCTTTTACTTAATAGACCAATGGCAGTTCGGAGGTGTTTAACTGCCGGCACAAACTTTTCCAGATTTGCATTGTCAAATCCTTCAAAAAGGCATAGAAAAAAAAGTAAAACCTTCATAACTAGTTGATAACATGGTAACAATATTTCATTGTATTACAACATATAAAGTTCTAGGTTAATGTTAATTTGTAAATTTACTATTGCTATTTTTTAATTCATGCTTGGTTTTATAATTTATACAACTTGAAATGTTAATGCTGTATTAGTATATAGTATGTATATATTTAAATTTACAATTAACTTTGATCAAAAAATGCAATAAAAAGTAATATTATTCAGTAATTATTATAGTTTAATTAATGGTTTAATGTTAACAAATTAACCTTACTATAGTGTTACCAAAACATTTTAAATTAAGAGGCTGGTGTAGCTATACCACGTCAAAAATAGAAACGGGCTGTAAAATAGAAATGGGCTGTAAAATGAATGCATGTCATTTTAAGACAGTGTAGAAAGCTCCATTGATTATACTGAGAGGATTTAGTTTTGTGCCACAGCTGTAGGTAATAAACAACACTGTCTTGCTCTGACTATTAATGGATCCTGGTTAAGATCAATGGGGAGTTATTTTTTCCATTGCAGAACTACCACTTCTTCAGTGGAAGAGCACGGAATGGGGCCAGATTTGACACTTGCTCTGGCACCTGTTGGTGATGGAGAGGTAATGTAAGACTGGCTTAAACAGGCAACCTGATCAGTCCAATTTCTCCATCTGATTAGATGTTGTTTATGTGGCAAAATATAATCTGATTTTGTGGGGGAATAAAGAGAGGCACATTCAGAACAGAGAGGATAATGGGTTATTAGAAAGGTCCACCTTGGTAGCTCCTGATGCATGTTGGTGAAATTTAAAATGTGGCGAAATGCGGCCTGCAGGCAGATATGATGATGAAATGTCAGTGACAGTTTTATTGTCATTTTGGTGTGTCTTGGGCCCACACTTCACTCGCACAGCTGTTACATTGTCAGCAATTAATGGTCATTCGCATGACCAGTGTGATTTGATATGCCTGCTTGAAAGAGAGAGGAAGGGAATGTAAATTACAAAGTTTAATGAGGCCTCTGATTTTAATAACTGCTACACATATCCTCCACATCTGCCAATTCACTCAGTTTGATGCCTTTTGTGAAACAATTAAGCTTCCCTTACAGGTATAACAAGACATACTAGAATGCAGCCAGCTGCCACATAAGCTCTGATAGACTCTCTCATACCTTTTTGTACATGGAGACAGTATCAGGAGGATGACTCCTATGGAAGAAACTGTAATACTCAAAATGGCAGCTGTGTAAAAGAAAGTCTTATGACAAAGTCTTTATTCACAAAAAACTCTTTTGCACCCATTCGAACATTAAAAATTATCTGCCACATATGTACTGTGACAAGGTGCCAAATTACATTGGCTTTACATGTCAACTTTGAAGGAATGAGAGCCATGGCTTGGAGCAGGGCTTTCCAGACTTTTTCATGCTAACCACTTAGGGGTGAATCTATTGTTCACATAGCTGACAGGTTTACCTTGTATAGCTTATCCACATTGTGTGTGCACAAAATAGACACTGACACACTAAAATGCACCAATGAAGAAATACTTATTAAATGTCGTAGTTTCCTTTCAGTCGGTCACTCTCGTTGTCACGTCGGATGACCGACGAATTGGGATCTTGCTTAAAGAGACCAATCTACTTTGAGTGTAAACTAAACAAGCCAATGCACATTAGCATGCTATTATTGAATCCAGCTCTCTAGATACCATTTCACCCGTGCATTTCTGGACGCGGTCTATACCTGGTGCCAGGTGATGGTCACAATCCCAAGATTGGTTTGCAGTGATCGACCTGAAGGACGCATCCTTCCATGTGTTGAAGCCCTGAGTGAACAGGGCTTTCGCGTTCTCAACTACCTTAATGACTGGCTCATATTAGCCTCAGGATCAGTATCAGTCTCAGGATCAGTTGTGCGAACACAGGGACTTGGTCCTCTGGCACCTCAGCCAGTTGGGCCTTTGGGGTCAACTGTAAAAATATCAAACTCTCCCCGATGCAGAAGATCTCTTTTCTCTGTATGGAATTGGACTTGGTCTAACAGACAGCACGCCTCACGCAGGAACATGCTCAGTCGGTGCTGAACTGCTTGAATATGATCAAGAGAACGATGGCGGTCTCACTGAAACAGTTTCAGAAGCTCCTGGGGCATATGGCAGCTGCAGTGACAGTCATGCCGTAGGGGCTGCTTCATATGAGACTGCTTCATCACTGGCTCCATGGCTGAGTCCTGAAGTGGGCGTGGCAACGCGGCACTCACCAGGTCCTAGTTACACCGGCCTGCAACCAAACATTGACACCATGGTCAGACCTCGCTTTTCTCTGGGCAGAAGTGCCCCAGAACAGGTCTCCAGGCATGCTGTGGTTCACACAGATGACTCGACCACTGGCTAGGGGGCCATGTTCGATGGGCTTGCAGTGTCAGGGGTTTGGAGGGGCCCCCAACTGCACTGGCACATCAACTGCCTCGAGTTACTGGCCTTGATTCGTCTCAAAGGGCGATTACGAGGCAATCATTTACTAGTCATCACAGACAAACTTGTGACCATTGCATACATCGACCGACAAGGTGGTCTACACTCCTGTCGCAACTCACCCACCACCTCCTCCTTTGGAGTCAGAAGCATCTGCAGTCGCTACCTTCCAGTCCCATTCCTGGTCTGCACAACCGGGCAGCCGATGAGCTGTTATTAGCTGAGCACACAGGGGAATGGAGAATCCATCCCCAGATGAACCAGCTGATTTGGAGTCTTTTCAGAGCCGCTCAAGTAGACCTGATTGTCTCTCCAGAAATGTGTCACTGCCAGTTGTTGTACTCCCTGACCTAGGGAACACTTGGCACAGCCTGTGAAAACATGTGTTTCCCCCAGTGAGCCTTCTAGCACAGACACTGTGCAAGGTCAAGGAGGAGAGGAGCAGGTCCTGTTAGTGGCGCCCTATTAGCTCACCCTGACCTGGTTTCTGGAACTAATGCTTCTCGTGACAGCCCCTATGTATGTGTGTGTGTGTTTGTGTGTATGTGTGTGTGTGTGTGAGACCTCTAACACTAGCTTGCTCTATTCTTTTTTTTATTCTATCTGTTTTGTTTTTATTTATTATATTATTTAAAAGCCCATGCTACGTGTACTGTGTTAACCTAACTGAGACTTGTTACAGCACTTATATTTCATTGTTCTTTTTGTTTTTGATTGCTTCCACTGTCCTCATTTGTAAGTCGATTTGGATAAAAGCGTCTGCTAAATTAATAAATATAACACCCGATATAGTTGCTACATTATTAGAAGAATGGCATCTACACTAATATTAGTCTGTTTCTCTCTTATTCCGAGGTCACTGTAGCGACCAGATCCAGTCTGTATCCAGACCAGATGGTGGATCGGCACCTAGAAAGGACCTCAACAGCCCAGAAAGACAGCGGAGACCAGGACAACTAGAGCCCCAGATACAGATCCCCTGTAAAGACCTTGTCTCAGATGACCACCAGGACAAGACCACAGGAAATAGATGATTCTTTTGCACAATCTGACTTTCCTGCAGCTTGGAATTGAACTGCTGATTTCATCTGGTCAGAGGAGAACTGGCCCCCCGACTGAGCCTGGTTTCTCCCAAGGTTTCTTTCTCCATTCTGTCACCAATGGAGTTTTGGTTCCTTGCCGCTGTCGCCTCTGGCTTGCTTAGTTGGGGTCACTTAATTTACAGCGATATCCTTGACTTGATTGCAAATGATTACACAGACACTATTTAAACTGAACAGAGATGACATCACTAAATTCAATGATGAACTGCCTTTAACTGTCATTTTGCATTATTGACACACTGTTTTCCTAATGAATGTTGTTCAGTTGCTTTGACACAATGTATTTTGTTTAAAGCGCTATATAAATAAAGGTGACTTGACTTGACCTAAACACTCATCATATTCATATGTGCTTCTGAAACCTCCTTAGGGAAGGATGGGGTTTCCACAACGTTCCTGTTCCAAGTGGAATAGGTACATTTTCCCAGTGTTATCCAGTCCTACTGAGTGGGTAGTGCCATAGTAGCAGCAGCTGGTCTTCTTGTGGTAAGCCCTGGCCTGCACCAAAAAGTAGAGGTAAAGGTTGCTTCCGCAGTGTTTCATTCTGTTCCGCTTTATCAAACTATACAGAATGGACGATTAAAGCAGTATGATATGTGCATAACAGCATTACAAGTGCCATAACCCAGTTCTCTGTCTGTACGTCACTCACTTCCGTCCATGCATCACTCAAATCTGTCCCCTTGGGAACATGACAGGAAAACTAACAATCCGCTTGTTACATACTTTCTCTTTTTGTATACCTTTTTCTTTTTTGAAAAAAAATTACATTTCCTTCTCAGTAGCTTCCAATGTAAACATTAATACTTCAGAAAAAATGCATGTAATTATCTTGCCTAAACTCAAAAGCAAACTTATAATATGTCCTCTTAGAACATTAACTTCAAGTGCATATTCTGTAAACTTATTCTTGACAATATATTCCTTGCAAATTAACTGTGCAATCAATTATTCATTTACCCTTTTCCCCTCTCTTTTACAGTGCAACTGCAACTCATAACCATACCTAGAAAATGTCGAAACATGTCAAATAATAATCTCACATAGTATAATCCCTCAAATAGGTAGGCATTTTAACCTGACGACCCGACCTCGTAGTAACAGTGCTTTGATCACTACCCTGACCACATTCAGCAGCTACAGTTTATGTATTTGTCAACACCCCTGTTTGTGCAGATGTTGAGGGTGGGCAGTAGTTGTGCCTGAGGTGGCGACGGTTTCTCCTTAGGACACTACCCGAATTTTGCTGTGCGGTTGTAGTATTTCTCCTGTCTTTGACTGTTGTTAATCAGTCCCTGTTTGTTGTTTGACACTTTAGGCTCCAAAAGTCTATCTTTAGTAGGAAGAAGGGTCCGGGTCCTCCTGCTGAGATGTCTCTGTGCTGGACTGGTGGTGAGACCTCGGTGTGTTGCGATGGTCCAGTAGGGCTAAGTATGTATCCTGTCCAGCAGCTGCAGCTTTCTGCATAAGACGTTTTGCTGTTTTGACAGCTGACTCCGCCTTTCCATTCCTTTGTGGGTACCCAGGTGACGATGTTCTGTGCAGAAATTGACACTTTTGGCTGAACATTTAAAGTCGTGTGAAGAGTACTGCGGTCCGTTATCCGAGATAAACTGTGCTTTCAGTTTGTGAATCACTGTGGTACTTTTGGTGTCCAGTAAATAATCAACCTCCCAAAAATTTGAATGATAGTCTACAGTTACTAGGTAGTCTTTTTTGTGCCAAGAAAACAAATCAGTTCCTACCTTAGCCCAAAGTCTGTAGGCAATGTCATGGGGATGTAATTTCTCTTTTTGTTGCTTGGGGTCAACCGACCTGCAGATGTCACATTTGGAAATAAACGTCTTTATTTGCTCAGTCATCCCTTGTCAGTACAAATACTTGCATGCTCGTCTGAGGCAACCTTCCACTCCCAGATGTGTTGAGTGTATGCGGCTGGTCAGGTCAGCTCTTAGTGTGTCAGGAATAACTGCTCTTTAGGGTTAGGGTTAGACTATGCCATTCTGAACACAATGCCATTCTGAAAGCTCAGCTCATCCTGAAAAGCAAAATAGTGTTGAATGTTTTGCTCAATGTCTTTTCTGTTCTGAGGCCATCCTGTAAAAATCTATTTAATCACTTCCTGCAACTTTGTGTCTTCCCTTGTTGCATCGCGAATAGCTGATAGTCTTTCTGCAGAGATTGGTAAGTAGGTAATCATGTTAACAGTCTCTAGATCTGTTTCTGTGTCTCCCTGATTGCTGTCAGGTAAATAAGCTCTGCTTAGTGTGTCAGCTAGTAGCATTTCTCGCCCAGGCACATAGATCACATTAATTTCATATTTCTGCAGCCTGAGTAACATTCTCTGTAATCTCTTTGGTGCACTAAGTAGCGGTTTTCTCAAAATATTTTCCAGTGGCTTATGGTCACTTTGAACAGTCATTTTCTACCATAAGTATATTGATGGAACTTTTCCATTCCTAACACTATGGACAAACATTCTTTTTTTTTATCTGTGCATAACCCCTTTCTGTGGGTGTCAGCACTCTGCTCGCAAATGCCAAAGGTTTACCTTTCTGTGTCAGGGCTGCTCCTAGTCCTCTCTCTGAGGCATCAAATTGTAGGGTTAACTCCTCATTTTGGTCATAGTACTTGAGCAGTGGTGCATTTGTTATTTTGTCTTTCAATCTTTTAAAAGCTGTCTCGTGCACCTCAGTCCATTCCCACATGTTCTTCTTGTGTGTATGTTGTCTCAAAATTTTGCAGTCATCAGAAAGATGATCACAAAACTTTGAAAGGTAGTTCAGCATACCTACAAGTCTCTGTACCCCCTTAACATCTGTAGGCCTGCAACTCCCGCACTGCCCGCACTTTCTCCGGGTCAATGCGGAGGCCTTCTGCTGTCAGCAAGTGTCCAATGTAGGGTACAGACTCTCTCCTCAGTTTAAAATTGTCTGCATTGAGCTTAATGTCTCTTTGTCTGCACCTCATTAGAAAACATCTCAAGTTTTTCTCATGATCTTTGTCTGCTTCCTCTTGTGTGTCACCCTCCCCCATGATCAGTATATCATCCTCAATGATATACAAACCCGGTAAGCCCTCTAGTGCTTGCATAAGTTTCCTTTGGAAGACTTCCGGAGCTGGGCTTATACCTATTTGCATCCTGAGCCAACAATACTGTCCGAATGGGGTTGCGAACGTGGTGAGGTAACTGGACTCTTCATCCAGCTTGACATGCCAAAATCCATGCTTTACATCACAAACAGTGAATACCTTGGATTTTGAGAGTCCTGGCAGGACATCATCAATGGACGGAAGAGGAAATTGGCTCCTTTTCAGTGCTCTATTCAGTGGTTTGGGGTCTGTACAGATCGTTGGCTTTCCATTTGGTTTTGTCATTGACTCCATACTGCTTATCCAGTCAGTGCTGCGCCCCACAGGTGCTATGATTTCTTGGCTTTCAAGATTCTTTAGTTCCTCTTTGAGTGGGGTCATCATTGCAACAGGCACTCTGCGTTTAGGCAGGTTTACTGGTGGTACACTTTTGTCTATTTCAATGTTGTACTTGCCTTCTGGGCAGCCAACACCTGTGAAAACATCTCCGAACTCTGTCTTTATTTTCTCCATATTTGTCAGCCCCTCACTGTTGTTTGTCGTTTTGTCTGTACATTGTGTTTTCACTATACTGTCAATAGCCAGTATGTTCTCATACTGCACTTTGATCAACTTCATGGCTTCACTAGCTTTTCTTCCCAGTAGCGGGATCCTGTCTTCCTGGACCACCACTTGAAACTCAAATCTATATAGTTTATAATTTCTCGGATTAAGGAGTTTGACTTTAAATTTTCCAAGTGGTTGTAATCTGCTTTTGTTGTACATGACAAGTACTTTCTCTGTGTTATCCAATTGTATATTTGGGTTCAACAGTTACATTGGGATAACATTACAACTAGCACCACAGTGTATCTAAAAAAGTTAACTAGCTTTTTGTCCAACAACATACCTGCAAAGAGATGTTGACTTTTGCTGTGTGCTTCTTTCATTTGTTTTATTGTCTCTTGGTTTTCATTGACGTCTTTTATTGTCATGATGTCCTCACACGACTCTGAAATTGTGTGTACCGGTCTGCCTTTCTTGTTTTTCTCAAACGTGGACTTGCATTTTGCAGCAAAGTGGTTCTCTTTTCCACATTTCTTACACTTCTTTCCATAGACTGGATATCTGTTTTTTATTTTTCTCATGTGTGTTGCCACAAAAGTTACAGTTTATCTCTTCCTTTTTGTCTCTCCTTGGATTTTTCTTCATTGCATGTATTTCTTCCACCGTTTTACCTTGTGTGGTTTTGCTGTTCATTTTTGACAGTTCAGTAGCTCTGCATATTTGCATGCACTTATCCAGCGTTAAGTTTTCATCCCTTAACACTCTTTCCCTCATCGCAGGGCTCATTGTACCACACACAATGCGGTCTCTTATTAGTGAGTCCTTAATGTCGCCAAGATTGCATGTGCTGGCCAATACTCTCAAATCTGTGACATATCTGTCAATTTTTTTGTCTTGTCCTTGGTCTCTAACAAAAAACTTATATCGCTCAACAGTCCCATTCAAATGCAGATTGCAATGTTTATCGAACTGCGTCATCATTGTAATCACTGTCCTCCTCACAGATGTATCACCGCTTGTCAGCATTGCTAAAAGTTCCTTCCCTTTCTCTCAGAGGAGGTAATTAAACAACTTAACTTTAGTTGTCTCCTCTGAATCAGGCATAGTGAGGTATACAGCGTAAACTCCTCCTTCCAACTTTTTCACGTTTTCGCTAAGTTGGCTGAATTCAAATAAAGTATTGGAAGCGGCTTGAGACCATCCATCGCGACATCTGGCACTCTTTTCTGCTCCGGCTTAGGCTCTGTAAACACTGTGCAGTCTCTTGCTCGAGCTTGTGGGCTAAGCTAACTACAACAAGTTAGCAGCACTTTTCACTCTTCACGGCTCGGTACTAACTTCGGCTGAATTCACGACCGCTGCCACCATGTTTCATTCTGTTCCCCTTTATCAAACTATACAGAATGGATGATTAAAGCAAATCTGTCCCCTTGGGAATATGACAGGAAAACTAACAAGGGGCAGTGGCAGTAACTATGGCCCTTTGGTAAGGATCCCAATTCGTTGAGAGTGACCGACTGAAAGGGAGCGTCTCAGTTACGAATGGTAACACTCGTTCTCTGAAGGAGGGAATGGAGACGTCCCATCACCATTGCTCTGTAACACCAGTGAGCGGCCGGGTTTTCCGGCTTGGCTCCTCAGCGAAAACCTGAATTTGCTCTACACCTGCTGCCTACTTATACTCACGCTGGATGCAATAATCAAATGCCAATATGCATTGGCTTGTTTAGTTTACACTTGAAGTAGATTGGTCTCTCTAAGCGAGATCCCAATTCGTCTGTCATCCGATGTGACGTCTCAGTTCTCTCCTTCAGGGAACAAGGGTTCCCCATCTGTCGGTCACTACGAGTTATGTCGAACGACATATGGGGTCTCACTTGGGAGGCCAATCATCTCTGAGTTTAAGAGAAAACGCCAATGAAAATTGGCTACTGGATTTAACATACCTGAGCCACTCCCCGTGCCAACGGGTATAAATAGGGTGACAGGTGCATCCACTCATTAGATTTTTGCTTCGGAGCCGAGTGGTTGTATGAAAGCTGTTATACTCCACAAAGCCATTCATCTGCTGTGTCAGGAAGCTGTTCTGGTTGGCGGTACGGCGCAAACAGTGGTGTCCCTTTCAGCGATTCCCCTGGGTGCTTCAACTAAGAGAGCAGATTTCCTAAAAGAGCAAATCACGCATGATTCGCGTCTTTTTAAAGACGCCGTTTCGTCCGCGTCCTTCTGGATGCGGTCTTTTCCTGTTCTCTGACAATGGCCACGATCGTTGTCTTCCATGTCTGGGCATTCAGCACGCTGAAGGCGCATTCGTGGATGGTTCATGCATGCACTGCGTGTGTGACCATGGCAATGCTGTGATCGCGTCTCTCCTTTCTTAAAGGGAAAGGAGCAGACCCCTCTGTCACTACCCGTACTCCGGGTGATGGAAGTCACGACGCAGTCCCTCGGGAAGGCGGTGTCCACTCTGGTGGTCCAGTAGTCCCGTTTCTGGTTCAGCCTGGTCTGTATGAGAGACATTGACAAAGTGCACTTTCTCGATGCTCCCATCTCCCAGGCTGTCCTGTGTGGTGACGCTGTCAGAGGCTGTGCCCAGCAGTTCCTGACAGAACAACAGCAGACTGAGGCCATACAGCACATCTCGCCACGACGTGATCCTCCGGTTGCCACCATTCCGTCGTGGGTAGTGCCTCATTCTGCTCGTCGCTGTGGGCACCCCCTGCACCCTCCACACCAGCTCCGCCCCGTGCTGAGAGTTCTTCGAGGCTGGCGCGTCGAGCCCCGCGCAGGAGAGCGGTGCCCCCCGTGTCACTTCCGGCTGCAAAGTCCTGTAGGAAGACGACTAAGCGGCCCTGACACGGGCAACTCGGAGATGTGGGAGACTGCTCTTCAGGAGCTGGCAGAGACAGAGCCACTCCTTCCCCCGGAGGAGGGCCGGGTGGAGAATCCTCAGTTTTTGTTTCTTTCTTTTCCGCCGCTGGTCCAATGGCCGGCGGCACCCACTTTTTCATAGAAGAGCAATTTCCCTTTCCTCCGAGTTGCGAGGCTTGCGGGTTGACGATGAGCGACGCACTGCCTCCTCATTCTCACCCACGACACCCCCTTTTGCCATCGGTCAAGAGGTCGTGGTTCGGAGATGCAACGCCTCTCCACGCGTCTCTGGCCAGTTCCTCCGGGAACACGAGGAGTGTGGCTGTGATGACTTGGAACGCGATGCCTTCTGGGCCATCCGACACAACTCCCCATCGCTGCACCACTGCAGGTATGTCGACTGTCCCTTTGGTGCCACTTGTACGGAGTTTGAGGAACAGGTCCTGTATGTCTCAACTCGCCCACCATCTCCTCCTCTGGAGTCAGACGCGGCTCAAGTCCTGTGATCTAAGTGATCTGCCCCCAGCGGTGGTAGACACTATCACTCAGGCTAGAGCCCCCTCTACGAGGCAGGCCTATGCTCTGAAGTGGAGTCTGTTCACGAATTGGTGTTCTTCTCACCGAGAAGACCCCCGGAGATGCCCGGTCAGAGTCGTGCTTTCTTTCCTGCAAGAAAGGTTGGAGCGTGGGCTGTCACCCTCCACCCTGAAAGTGTATGTGGCTGCCATTGCAGCCCATCACGATGCAGTGGACGGCCGGTCCCTGGGGAGGCATGACCTGATCGTAGGTTCCTGAGGGGTTCCAGAAGGTTACATCCTCCTAGGACACCCCTGATTCCCTCCTGGGACCTCTCTATTGTCCTGGCAGGACTTTAGAGGGGTCCCTTTGAGCCGCTGGATTCAGTCGAGCTTAAGTTCCTGTCTCTCAAGACAGTGCTCCTGGTCGCGCTCACTTCCATCAAAAGGGTTGGGGACCTCCAAGCATTTTTGGTAAGTGAAGAGAGCTTTGTGTTCAGGCCGGCCTACGTGAGAACGTTGTCCTGAGACCCCGGCCAGGATACATGCCCAAGGTTCCCACCACTCCCTTCCGAGACCAGGTGGTGAACCTGCAAGCGCTGCCCCTGGAGGAGGCAGATCCAGCCTTGCCATTGCTGTGTCCCGTAAGAGCGCTTCGCATATACGTGGACCGCACCCAGAGCTTCAGAAGCTCTGAGCAGCTCCTGGTCTGCTTTGGAGGTCAGCAGAAGGGGAAGGCTGTCTCCAAGCAGAGGTTGGCCCACTGGATAATGAATGCCATCGCCTTGGCATATCATTCCCAAGGCGAGCCGTACCCCCGGGGGGTGAGGGCCCACTCCACACGGAGTGTGGCCTCCACCTATGCGCTGGCGCACGGCGCCTCTCTGGCAGACATCTGTCGAGCTGCGGGCTGGGCGACACCCAACACCTTTGCGAGGTTTTACAACCTCCGTGTAGAGCCAGTTTCTTCCCGTGTGTTGGGTAACAGGTAATTGGCGGGAAGGGCTGGCTGGGTGTCGAGCTTGCTGCACCATTCCCCCTAACACGGGGATGTGAGCACCTTTCTTCTCCCAGTAGAGTTCCCCGGTTGGCGTACCCTGGTCGAGCATCCTCCAGCCCCTTTGGTACCAAGGTCAGTGAATTTGCGCTGGGGCTTTGGGAAGGTTACGACCTTAAGCGTAGCTTTTTTGGCACGCCACGGCTTGCCGACAATTGCAGCGCCACAGGGTTGTGACGGTGTTCAGTTTGTGGCGTTTTCCATAGGACCCCATATGTCGTTCGACATAACTCGTAGTGACCGACAGATAGGGAATGTCTCGGTTACGTACGTAACCCTCGTTCCCTGATGGAGGGAACGGAGATGTTATGTCCCCATGCCACAACCTTGAACCGGTCGCTGTTGCCGGGACACGTTCTTGGCTCCTCAGCATAAAACCTAATGAGTGGATGCACCTGTCGCCCTATTTATACCCGTTGGCACAGGGAGTGGCTCAGGTATGTTAAATCCACTAGCCAATTTTCATTGGCGTTTTCTCTTAAACTCAGAGATGATTGGCCTCCCAAGTGAGACCCTATATGTCGTTCGACATAATGTCTCCGTTCCCTCCATTTGGGAACGAGGGTTACGTACGTAACCGAGACGTTACCATTCATAACTGATATGTTTCTGACAATGATTTTGTCCTTTGCAACCTGTTTTGGGTAAAAAGGAAATTTCATTTTCGGATTAATAATTTTGATGGCTGAAATTTCAGTGCATCAATACATTGGAGTGCTGAATTGCAGGACTACTCTTTCCTCACTGCTGTCATTTTTGATTGTGTGGTTGTTGTGTTATTGAGAGAAATGGGTGCAACATTTATTACATTTTCATTTAAACACTGCTCCCAAAAGCATGGGTCATGTAGGGTGGTTTGAAAACTGTTCACCCCTGAGCGAAGAACAAAGTAATTTGCCAAGAGAATATCAAGGCCTTAATGTATAATGATAGTAAAATATGTATGTCTATTTTTTTCTGTCTTGCTTCACAGGAAATAAGAGCAGCCTAATAGTTATATTAAAATGATGGCGCATTGCCATGGAACTTGCAGCTCTCGACCTGTGGTTAGAAGCATAGGTTCAAGCTCATTGTCACAAGAAGCAAAGTAACATTTAATACCAACTAAATTGTTCAATCAATTTAAATATATAGACATTTCAATCGATATATTTTAGAATGTCAACAATCAACTGCATTTTGTGCACTGAGCCCATTTGCAAAAATGTGTAAGGGAGATCTAAAGTATGACATCAAAAGGAATCCATGATGAATCAATCTTCCAATAATACAAAACCGCAGATAACAAAAATAGTGAAGTAGTCATCAGGTGCCAGGTTTATTACAGAAGCTGAATTAACCTTTTATATGGTGGTTAATTCCATACTCCATGATGTGATTAAAAAAAAAAATTAACAACTTCATTTTGTTTGTGTAAATGAACTATAATAGTCTGAAATTATAATATTAAATCAATTAATTAGGCAAAGCAAGTTTATTTATATAGCACATTTCATACAATGGTAATTCAAAGTGATTTTCATAAACGGAAGCAAAATAATAATAAATCACAACATTAAAACAAAGAATTTAAAATTATTTAAAAATGTATTTAAAATGAATTTAAAAGAGTTAAACATAGGAAATGATCACATATAAAATACAGTGCAATCAGTGCGGATGTAGCATAGTGCTCATTCAATAGATGCAACTTTTGAGTCTAGATTTAAATGTGACAAATTTTTAGCATATCTGATCTCTTCTGGAAGCTGATTCCAACTGCTGGGGGCATAATAGCTAAAAGTTGATTCCCTTTTTTTTGTCTAAACCCTTGGTATTTCTAACTGACTCAATCCTAATGATCTGAGTGGTCTGTTAGGTTTATATTCAGTGAGCATATCTGCAATATATTTAGGTTCTAGGCCATTAAGTGATTTATAAACGAGTAAAAGTACTTTAAAAGCAATCCTAAAAAAAAAAAAAAAACTGTGAGCCAGTGTAAGGACCTGAGGACTGGTGTGATATGCTGAGATTTTCTGGTTCTAATCAGAATCCTGGCAGCAGCATTCTGTATGAGCTGCAGCTGTCTAATGGTCTTTTTGGGAAGGCCGGTGAGAATAGTCCTCCCTGATGGTAATAAAGGCATGAACAAGTTTCTCCAAGTCTTGACTGCAAACAAAGCATCTAATTCTTGCAATATTTTTTAGATGATAGTATGCAGATTTAGTTACTGCTTTGACACGACTACTGAAACTAAGGTCTGTCTCCAGAATCACACCAAGGTTCTTGACTTGATTTTTAGCTGTTTGACCCCTAGAGTCAAGGTATGCATTCACATTGAGAACTTAATCTTTGTTTCTAAATGCAATGACTTTAGTTTTCTCCTTATTTAACTGAAGAAAGTTTTGGCACATCCAACTATTAATTTCATCAATGCATTGGCAGAGGGAGTCAACGAGGGCTGTAGTAATTTGGAGATAAGGCTAGGAAAGTCTGGGTATCATCAGCATAGATGTGATAGGCATGGTTCTTTCTCATTATTTGACTTAGTGGGAGCATATACAGGCTAAACAAGAGCGGTGCAAGAATTGAGCCTTGTGGGAATCTGCATGTCTGCATGAATTTATTCAGTTTAACGTTTTTCAGGCTGTAACTCCTGAGTTCACAAGTATGGAAAATTCATTAAAAGAACCAAATCATTAGTGTCATTTGTTTGAGAATCACCACACACTCCTCCAGTAGCTAACTAACTTATGTTTTGGGGTATTTCTTACACAACGCTGTTGAATTGATTACTTGGTAACACTTTAAAATAAGGTAATGCATTTACTAACAATGGACAGTAAATTTGTTACAGTATTCAGTAATCTTTGTTAATGTCAGTTAAGAAAATACAACTGGTCACTGTTAGTTAAATTAAATTAAATTAAATTTAATTAAAAAACAGATACAACTTTTGATTTTAATAATATTTTAGTAAATGTTGAAATTAATATAAACTAATAGATAATAAATGATAATAAAAACATAGTAAATGCTTTAGAAGTATTTTTCATTATAGTTTAAATAATGAATTTAACTAATATTAATCAATGGAAACTTAATGTAAATGTAAATTTAATGTTACTGATTATGACTGTCTGTGTGTGTGTGTGTGTGTGTGTGTGTGTGTGTGTGTGTGTGTGTGTGTGCACACTTTGTTGAAGTTGTTAGTGATGACCTTAAAATGCCTATAGGCTAAAGTAGTGTAATAACTAGCCTAGTGGTTAGAGAGTATGATTCCTAACCCTAGGGTTGTGGGTTTGAGTCCCAGGCCGGCAATATCATGACTTAGGTGCCCTTGAGCAAGGCGCTGAACCACCAACTGTTCCCTGGGTGCTGCAGCATAAATGACTGCCCACTGCTCTGTGTGTGTATTCACTACTGTGTGTGTGCACTTTGGATGGGTTAAATGCAGAGCACGAATTCTGAGTATGGGTCACCATACTTGGCTGAATGTCACATCGCTTGAAGATTAAAGTTTGACGGTTGTTATCAGAGATGTCAGAAAAAGTCAATAAACTATAACTAGCATTGCTAACATTGTTATCATGTTTTTATGCATGTTTCAACAGATTGCTAAGATGAGTTATCATATTTCTAGCATGATTTAGCATATTGTGAATGTTTTAGCACATCTCTAGCATTTATCTAGCACAAGGGAATCAAACTCAGAGGGCCACAGTGGAGTTTAGCTTCAACCTTAATTCACCACACTTGATCCAGCTAATCAAGTCCTTCAGGCTACAGGTAGGTGCGAGTTGGAGAGGGGTTGGAACTAAACTCTGAAAGAATGTGAACCTTAGGTCGAAAACTCTGCAAACTGTCCTGCAGAGTTTAGCTCCAACCTTAATTAAACACACCTGAACAAGACAATCAGTGTACTGAAGCTAAACTCTGCAGGATAGTGGCCCTCTAGGACCGAAGTTGCCTATCCCTGACGTAGAGGGTTCTGCTTCCTGCCAGTCGAAACGTGAGCCGATTCTGAATGAGTGCTTCTCTTGGCCAAGCACTGGCACCAGCCTCAGTGGAAAAGCAGTATTAGATGGTCGTCAATTAAACTGACTTGCTTTAAACGTATTCTATATGGTCATTTTGGTATTTATGAATGATTAAAACACCAGTGACTATTGTTGTAACTGCTTGATGTTGCTTTGGACTTTGATACCCAGGGGTGATAAAACCTTAAGTCATGTATTATCACAAGGTTCAACACTAATGTGTATAGCTTATTACAAGAATATCACCACCCTTTTAACCACCCTCACATCTATCAGTACGGGATCTCTCACTGTTGGTAGGGGGCATTATATAAATGCTGATATTTGAACCAATCCAACTTGCTCTGCCTGTTCACTCTGTGCAATCAATCAGTCAGTTGTCGAGAGTCAGGTCACAGCCAACTCACATCACCAGAGTTGGCGACAGGTCCGAGCAGCAGATGGCCACAATCGATAGACTTGGAATGAGGTTTAGACTTGGGGGTTGGGGGGGGGGGGGGGGGGGGGGCGATATTTAATGTCTCTATCTAGTTTGGGGGTGGGATTGGTCTGTTGTGTCTGTGAGAACACCTCCTTGATGTATCAATATTGCACTAATAGGGTGGGAGCCATGCTGGATGGATAAGCACTAGAGCACAGAGAGGTCTGAAAAACTCTTGATATCTGCAACCAAAACACACATCACCTACCGAGTTACTTATTAGAGAGGCCAGTCTATTAAATCACTATCTGCTGTCTTATAATGTGCACCGACCATTTCCATACACATTAACTAATTCTTTAGCCAATAATAGAAGCATTTGCACTGACTAACAATACTTTCAAATATATGGAACAACTTTAGTTTGGGCACAACAATAGTATTACATAAGTATTAATGCAAAGGACAGGGTTATTATAGTTAACCAAAACTGAAATTGAAAATAATCTTAAAATCATTTTAAAAAGTTTGTTACTTTGAAGAAAAAAAAGTTAAATAAAATGCAAAAAAATATAGTTTATGTATTATATTTTTACAACTTTTGTTTTACTACTCTCTCTCTCTCTCTCTCTCTCTCTCTCTCTCTCTCTCTCTCTCTGTGTGTGTGTGTGTGTGTGTGTGTGTATGTGTATGTATATATATATATATATATATATACACACAGAGAGAGAGAGTAGTAAAACAAAAGTTGTAAAAATTAAAAACAGAAAATGAAAATCTAATGAAAATGGAAAATTAAAATTAAAATAAAACACTGAATCAAAATATTAGTAAAACTATAGTAGTATCTCAATGATACTTTTTTAGAATAATGTATACACTTTTCTAGAAGTTTTATTTGATAACATTAGATAACATTAACTATGAAAAAATACTTTTAAAGCAGTTCTTAATCTTAACGTTAATTTGAAATGTACTAATACAGTATTAAAATCAAAAGTTGTATCTTTTAATATTATTTAATGGACATAAGCTGATACGAACTACCGATTAACAGTTGTATTTTTATTAACTGACATAAAAATAAAAAAATAGTTAATGCATTATCTAATGTCAACAATAGCTTAAGATCTTATCACCCAAAGTTTCTTAAATATGCAATATGATACATGAAAATGTCTGCCAGGATAGTTTTTTTCCCCTACCAGCTACTAGGATCATGGTGCATGTGAACATTATATTGATGTATATGTATGTCTATGTCTGTGTGTGAAGAAAGTAGATCACCCTGAACAATATTTGGCTCCTGCCTCGTCAGACGTCTTAGCAATGCAGACATCCCGTCTGGGGTGGAGCGTGCCAGATCAGCAAAAGGTCAACTTCTTTTTGTGAACTTATTAACACCTATCAACCTCCTGAATCATTCAAACATAAGTCTCTTTTTTGAGTGTGTTCTTATTGTGATTGACACATGGAAAAATCTAGAGCATTCCAGTGCACCTTAAGACACCCATCCAATGATTATATTCCTTTAGTACATTCAAACCACAGCTTTCACTATATTTACCCTGGTCTGCACGCACCTACTGCTCTAATTCACCACCTAACATATCAAGTTAATGATGAGAAGAACAGATGCAAACTAAATGCAAGGAGGTTTAAAGTTTAAAATGTCTGAATATTTACTGAAAAAAAGGTAATACTGATGTGTCTACAATATATAAAGTTTTACTTTTGCACTGTATGCACCATGAAAATTTTATAAATGCATTTATAATATTGTAATATTTTACAACAAGGTCACATTTGTTAATATTTGTGATGATTATTAATGAGTTACAGTAGCTATAATTAACTAACAATGAACATTATACTGCTAATCCTTGTAAATCCTTTGGTTTAGTCTGGGTTCTCTGTGTGTATGGATGGGCTCCCACAACTACTAGTGTCCAGGGGCGCTGGGCATAAAGGTTATGAAACCTGTTCGTGAGTGGTAGAGCTTCAATAGTCCTTGTTAGCAATGTGGCAGCAATATAAAAGAATAGTGTTTGGAGAGGTGAAAGATCCTGCTGTCAGGACAAGCGTAAATCTACAGAATTCTGAGGTTCATGTGCATACTGCTGCTTCTGGCCGACCTCAGACCTAGTCCTTTGTGTTCCTTCACAGCTTTACGATAGATAAAACACATTAGCTTTTACTCTTTGACAGTGATTTAGAGCACTGGTTCAGAACCCAAAGTTTACATTGAAATTACATCAAGTTTTGACCCAACAAAGTACCAAAATTGTAAAGTATATTACTATAAATAATTATGAATTATTAACGTAACATATAGGCTGGCTAACACATTGCCAAATATTGTTTTAGTAATAGCCATACTAAATCTTTGAAATCAACAACAAAACATATTTTGGTCACACTTTACTTTAATGTACAGTTCTCACAATTAACTATAACATTTGCCTTAATAAACTCATGATTGCTGCTTATTAATAGGTAGTTGTCAAGTTTAGGTATTTGTTAGGATTAAGGATGTATAATATGGTTGTGTTTTATAAGCACTAATAAACAGCCAATATACTAGTTATATGCATGCTAATAAGCAGCTAGTTAATAGTGAGAGTTGGTCCATACACTAAAGTGTTACCATACTTTTTTTTGTCTTTTTTAATCTGAGAAGTCTTTGTTTATTTAATTTGCAATCTTCTACACTCTGCATGATGATATAGTTATTTGCATTCAGCATTGTTTTCCCTGCTGTGACCCCATCAGAACAGACTGCTTTCACTGTGACCCACTAGTACAAAACTACTGCTTTAGACGTCTCTCGGCATCAGACTGTTCAATAAAACTAATGAGTCTTACACTTCTCACCGAACCGTAGCCAAGGAGATATTTATAAAAACCCTTGTGCAGAAACCAAGAGTTTGAGAGCACACAGACCTGCAAATGTACGCTTTTTATCTCTTTAAACAGCTGAAAATCTGAAAAAATAAAAAAATAAATTGTTGCAGTGCATTAGACTAAAATTAACTGATTATGTTTGAACCAAAAAGCAGACGGTCCACCTTTCCCATACGGATTCTACTCATTCTTCTCGTTCCCCATCATATATCAGCAATCACTGTCTGTTAAGTATTGAGGGAGAGAGGAAGTGGAAGGTGGAAATGGCCCGAGGTGCGGGTGACCTCAGGTTTTTCAGTCAATAAAACACGGCACATTCTTTAAAAGCTATTTACACACTCTCTCACTCTCCCAAATGCTTAACTTGACATGTTAACATCTCATAATGGACACATGAATACAGACACTCTTGAACATTCGCAAGGGGTTGTTATGTAGTGAAATGTGTTTGAACATTTTTAATGCCCGAGTCTTTTTTTCCCCTTGCACTGCCCGAGGTGCTTAGTACTGAACAGAGTAAGCTTTCTCTGCTTATTCTCTGTGCAATGAGACAAGCTGTTTAACCATTTACAAGTGTGTGTGCGAATATCTCTCCACGTACACACAGCTGGTCACAAGGTGTGAGCTGGGGCAACTGTGGGTACCTAGGCTAGGTAAACAGTGATGGCGTGTGGGCTGCTCACCTCCCTTTTCTTAACTTTCTCTTTCAGTCCAGCAAACACATGGCCTCACATCTGGAAGGGTTTGCCTGAGAACCTTCATTCACTCGCAGTTCTTTGTGTTCTTCAAGAGGCCACACTGTTACTGTGTCCTGTTTACGCCAAGAGTAACAGAATACACCAAGTAAAACGATTCATAAAATATAACATTGCTCAGAAATGGTAAGATTTATTGGTAACACTTTTTAATTATGTCCTTGTTACACATTACATATATTTTATATAGGAATAATAATAAATTATGCTTAATTACATGATACTGGTATCTAAAGCCTAACTACAGTAGTACCTAAACTTAAGTTAAAATAGGGCCCAATGTGTTAATATGAAAAAAATTATCTCAGATTTTTTACCTGTATTTTGAATTACGCATTGCATCGTGTAGTGTTTTCATGTTACAGGATATTGTCCTGGCAGAAAACTACCAGTACACTAAAAAAAAAATAAAGTTTAGAAATGATTTTCAATCAAATAATATTCTCTTGTAAAACATACTTAAGAAATGTTTTATTATTATTATTATTATTTTTTTTTTTTATTATTATTACTATATTATTATTATTATTATTATTTTCTATATTTGACAACTTTACAGTTCTTCCTCCCTTTTATAATGTGTAACCCTTTTGATTTTTTTCCTAATGTTGTTTTTCTTACAGTGTATAGGAAGTTGTTAATTAATAATACACATTATTCATGTGTAATTACATGGTAATAAAGACACATTGAAATACAGTGCCAAATATTATATGAATACTTGTAAATACTGAGGTATAAACAAGGCACTGGTTAGGAGCATGTTTGGATATAAAAGATAAAATAAAGAAATATCTTATGTTATATAAAGTCACATTATACACTGTAAAAAATTACCATTACATTTTCATTTTTCCCCTTTTCCTTTTTTTCTGTGCCCTATATTTACAGTGTAAATTAATGCTAAATTAATGATCTTTTAAAGACTTTTTCATGACAAAATCCTCATGTTCTATGTTCTAGTAAAGTTGTCTTGCGCTAAAGTCTTCTGTTCTGAAGTGTTGGAATAAGTCAATTGCATGTGGCAAATCAAAATTTATTTGACTTTTTCAGTTTTTTTCAGTTATATTTTATTTAGATTTAATTATAAAAACCAGGATGTTTGCAATATAATAATTAAAATTCTGACATTTTTCCCACTTCAAAACACACAAAATGTGAAACAAAATATGTGGAGTAATGAATGCTCTATACTTATTTTTCTCAACAGAGGATACAAAAAGGAAACTATTTCATGTGGGCATGATGACTAAAGGCTCTAACAGATCTGTGGAAAGTGTGTGCATTTTCTGACAGCAAATTCAGTTGTTGAAGATGTTAAAATGTAAACCACACAGGCCCCTGTGGTAGCACTGGGAAGAAAAAAAAAGCCTCTTAATGTGATGCAATCTCTGTTGAGCTAATCTCTAACTAGAATCAAAGCAAGAAGAGGGGAAAAACACTAAGGGCTTTGAACAAGCAGCACCAAATGGTGTGTGCAATTAATCTCAGATCCTCCAGCACAAAAAAGCAATTTGTATGTTAAAGAATGGGAGTAGTGGTCCGGCGGTTCTGCCAAGACGCCAGAGATGACCCCGCAGGTACCCTCAGCACCAATCTGTTGTGTGCTAAACACCGGCTTTAATGAGGAGCCATGTGCTTTCTCCATGTGAAGAGACTGCTGTCTCAGTCGGCCAGAGAGGAGAGCGCTTTCTCTTTCACACACACAGAGCCCTATCTTTTGTCATCCATTATCTCCTTAAGCATGCGTCTCCCCTGGCTGCTGTCACCCGTCCGCTCCGGTGGTCAGACAGATGGTCACGAGTACTTCTCCACCCATATACTCCACAATACCACACACCCACTCATTTCCCAAACATCGCCTAGACATTTTCACTTTCATTTTCTCTAATCCAGAATGATACAAACTGGTGTTTAGTGCACTCGGGGTGTTGGACAGGTTTTCTTTTTTCTTTTGGAAGAGAGAGGTTCATGATGGACTCAGGTTTTTTTGCATGTAATATTGCTTTAAAAGTACAGATGGTAAGAACTGGCATGTGCCTCTTGAAATAATCCAGCATTAGAGTTGATTTCTTCATGCAAAATGCCCAGTTAAGACCCTCTCTATGCTTCAGATCTATTTGAGCAACAAGAGCTGCCCTCTTAAAGAGAAAGACCTATTTTTGAGTTCCAACAAAAGAGCCTGACAAAAGCTTTCAAATAGCTACTGCCCTTCAGAGGAATCATCTGAGCCCACCAAGATAAAATGACAAAGCATCAGTGTCACAAGCAAGTGATTTATCTCACAATCTGTTGTGTTAGCATTACATACAGGCCTAGTGAAGATCATCCTGTGCTCATTTTAATGCTTTTAAAGATTAAACATGCTAGAACGAAACAAGTAACACTCCAGTATTGTCCAAGCATTGCTAACAACTGCCATTTCACCTCATATGTTATTAATGTTTGACTTTTTATATGCAGGCATAGCTATCCAAACTGTTTTATAGGGAATAAAAGCCGTGTTTGGATCACATAATTACAAGGAGGCTCAAATAGCTGTGTTGCATTTCTCTTGTCCTGAGCACAACCTAACACCAGTGTCACCCATGAAGACCAATAAAAGCATTGCGGCGGATAAGAGGGGTTTTCCCGCGCTATCAGACTTAAGCCGTGCTTTGATGCGGTGAGAGAGGGATGTGAGAGCAGTCTGCCTTGAGAAAGCACAGCGGAGGTGTTTCAGGACTCACTAGCATTAGAGAGGAAAGGTTGTGAAAACAAGCCACGGGCAAAAGCGGTTTAGAAATCGTGCGTGAAATTGGGAACAGAGGGATCAATCAGAACATAAATAAAATAATTTATTTAAAGTCACACACACACACAAACGCATTACAGACGTGTGAGCCATGATTGGTCTTTATTCAAATCTCACACACGCAGAACAGAATCTTTCACACATTTACCATGAAGTGTTAACGGAGAAATACTTTAATCATTTCTACATATTTACTTTAAAAAAGCCTTGCAACACTTTAGAATAGGGAAAACATATTCACTGTTAATTAAGAGTGTACCCTCAATAAACTCTTAATTTTCTGTTTATTAATACTTAGTAAGATAGTTGTTATTTTTAGGTATGGGGTAGGATTAATGGATCTAAAATATGATCATGCAGAATAAGCAGCTAATATGCTTGTAATATGCATGCTAATAAGCAGCTAGTTAATAGAGAGAATTGGTCCTTAAAATATGATATTTCTGCTTCTCATCTCCTGTTCATGTTATTTTGAATGCTACAATTTAGAAGAGTACGAAATAATTACGACTTTGCACTATTTCTACACAAAACAAGCTACACTTGCTTTTAGGACTCACTTTATATTATGTACTTTATATGACCTACTATGCCAACCTAATCTCATGAGAAAATGTGACTATTTTACAAAGAGACATTTAACATGAATTCAGTCAATGTGATTCGTAAGCAAATATAAGATTTTTAGAAAAACTGTAAGCATGAAGGTCCTCCCTGAAACCTAACCAAAATTCATAGGAATTAAGGCCAAGGTATATTTGGGCCATCCGTGTTCAAACTAGGCTGACTTGTATGAAATAGCCACCTTGTAAAATAGTTATGTTTTCCTGTGAGATCGGGTTGTAAGCTTTCAAGTATCGCATAATTCTACATTTTTGAAAGGAAGTACCCAGCTGTTAAAAACACCTAGTATAAAGTATAGGTCCAATAAATAAATAAGTAGATACCCATCTGTATTAGACAGTGCTCAGTATTCACATTTTAATATGTTGTATGTGTATGTACATGTACTGTATGTGTAAAAGCGTAGCAGTTTATATGTGCGGTTGGTGTGGAGAATGTAACACATGGTGTTTTCAGCATTTGTGCCGAACACACATTTAAAGGCACTAGCAGGGTTTCACCTGTCTGGTCTGAGCTACAACAAGGCTCTCCGGTTTCGGTGGGGTACATGCTCCTAAGCCCTGCTGTAAACGCTACAGGATTAGCCAATCTGCTTTTGCGCCTTCTTGTCTTTCTTTGAGGGTGACAGCAGGGGAATCTACACCTCTGTTTGCCTGCTTTTCCAACTGTGCTGATACATCAGACTTATATTTCTGTAGATCTGTATTGGGCTTGCGTTACACGTCCAATGCATTACACATCCCTGTATTCATTGATTTACTTTTTATTTTCTTTTTTTGGAAAAGTATAGCTCTAATTGCATTTGAGTTATTCATGTAAACTAGCCTTAAGGTAAAGAAACTGGAAGTAAATAGTTAAATGAGAGATTTATAAGGTGGGAATGTTACTCTGAATGCTTCTGTGAATGATTAAAAGGCTTGTATTATGCATGGATGAAAGAACTCACCTCAACTTTCCAGGGATAGGTGAAAGAAACAGTTTGACTTATTGTGTTTTCATGCTTTCTCTCTAGATTTGTTGTAATTTCCTCATTAACTGGCTCCAATTCTTCCAACTGAGTACAAACACTGCAGTCAGCTGTTAGAGTGATAATCAAATTTATGACTAGGAAACAACACTGAAAACATGTTAAGTAGAAATATTCTTCCTCGCTCTGATCTCACGCTTCTGCCATTCAATAATCAAACATAAAAGTTTGATTTTCCAGAGCTGTTTCTCGCTCAGACCAAGTCACAAATATCTCTGTCTGAAGTATATTATTCAGGATGTGTCAAATGAGGAACATCTCTAATGAAGTCAAAGGGCCACGCTTCACTCACCAATAAACCTGAACATGTCTCCACTACAGCCGGCTCTCACAAACACTATATCTTTGTGTCTTTGGGGTAAACTGGATTTTTTTTCCGCTGTCATGTTCTTTGGTACATTTTCATGCATTAAAACATTTTCTAATGCAGATTCTAATCCAAAAAATATATTTCATGTGTGTTCTGATTTTTATGTGAGAAAATCTTTACTTACACACTCATATATATGATGGTACTGCGTCTGGATAACACAATAGTTCAAGCACAAGTCTCAATACTTTGTAAGTCTAAAAAGCAAATAAAATCGTAAATAGGAAGATATTAATGCATGCAGCATAACATGAATAATAATGCAATGAAATATTGCTCATTCTGATCGGATCAGATGCAATATTTTCATTTTAAGCATATTGGATAGTACCAGTACTGTACAGCTGGACACAATAATATGTACATATATAACATGACTCTAAATATATATATATATATATATATATATATATATATATATACAGTACAGACCAAAAGTTTGGACACACCTTCTCATTCAAAGAGTTTTCTTTATTTTCATGACTATGAAAATTGTAGAGTCACACTGAAGGCATCAAGGGCTATTTGACCAAGAAGGAGAGTGATGGGGTGCTGCGCCAGATGACCTGGCCTCCACAGTCACCGGACCTGAACCCAATCGAAATGGTTTAGGGGTGAGCTGGGCCGCAGACAGAAGGCAAAAGGGCCAACAAGTGCTAAGCATCTCTCGGGGAACTTCTTCAAGACTGTTGGAAGACCATTTCAGGTGACTACCTCTTGAAGCTCATCAAGAGAATGCCAAGAGTGTGCAAAGCAGTAATCAAAGCAAAAGGTGGCTACTTTGAAGAACGTCTTGGTTACGTATGTAACCCTCGTTCCCTGAAGGAGGGAACGGAGACGTAACGAATGGGAATCTCGCCCGAGAGCCCAATCACCTTCGAGCGGTACAAAACGAGCCAATGGTACTCAAAGTACCTTGGTCTGCGGGATTTGCATCGCGAGCTCCGCCCTGCAGAGCGGGTATATAAGGAGCAACGCGAGCAACTCGCATTCAAGTCTTCGCTGAGGAGCCGAGCCAGTGACCTGACCATTCAGCGGAACAGCAATGTGGCAAGGGGACGAAACGTCTCCGTTCCCTCCTTCAGGGAACGAGGGTTACATACGTAACCAAGACGTTCCCTTTCAGTCGGTCACGTTTGACGTTACGAATGGGGTCCCTTACAAAACGCTACATGGCTGTCTTCCAGCGACCCGTGTGAGTGATAGCACCCTGTCGTGAGGCCAGCACAAGTGAGGGCCCATAACTTGCATAGAATACACTGGGTAGCATATTCCAGCTGGACGTATTCTAGCAGGCTGCCTGCCCGTGGGAGGACTTACAGAAGGCAGGTATCCACCAAGGTGGTGCTACATAAGAGCTCTGAGGTACCCAGCCCGCAGGGTGGAAGTTTCAACGACAGAGCTGGCAAGGGGCTTGCCAAGGGAAAGACACATGCTGCGGAGAGACTTACTGTGGACATACACACGTGGTTTGCCCAGAAAGGGGAATCACAACACATGGAGGCACCTAGTCCCACACAGGGCTGACCAAAGGGAATGTACACAAGTGTTGGACATTAACAGTGCTGGAGGAACCCAGGGTTCTGACTGAGGAACTCTCCTGAGGGGAATAGTGCACACATCCAGTCCGCGGAGTGGAATGGCGCAGCAAGCAGATTGATACCGAGCAGGTCCTTACTGGCCCGTAGGGGCGAGTTCCCGGGAGGACACAGGCTCTACACGGAGATTATAAAATCTTGCGAATGTGTTAGGTGTCGCCTAGCCCGCAGCTCTACAGATGTCTTTTAGCGAGGCGCCATGCGCCAGCGCCCAGGAGGAAGCTACACTCCTAGTTGAGTGAGCTCTCACCCCTAGGGGGCATGGCAGGTCTTGAGCCTGATAAGTCAGGACAATAGCATCCACTATCCAGTGGGATAACCTCTGCTTGGAGACAGCCTTTCCTTTCTGCTGGCCTCCGTAACAGACAAAGAGCTGGTCTGAGGTCCTAAGGCACTGAGTTCTGTCCACATAGGTGCGGAGCGCACGTACTGGACAGAGCAGCGCCAGGGCTGGGTCTGCCTCCTCCAGGGGCAGCGCTTGCAAGTTCACCACCTAATCCCTAAAAGGAGTGGTGGGAACTTTGGGCACGTACCCAGGCCGGGGTCTCAAGATGATATGAGAGTTAGCCGGCCCGAATTCCATGCACGCTTTATCAACTGAAAATGCCTGCAGGTCCCCGACCCTCTTCACCGAAGCCAAAGCCGTCAGGAGCGCAGTTTTCAAAGATAAAAAACTTTATCTCAGCTGAGAGCAAGGGTTCGAAGGGAGCCCTCTGCATTGCCGACAGAACCACTGCGAGGTCCCAAGAGTGGACTTGCTGAGGGCGAAGCGGATTGAGCCTCCTTGCTCCTCTCAGGAACCTGTTGATCAGATCGTGCCTTCCCAGAGACTTACCTTTAACAGGGTCATGGTGAGCCGAAATGGCGGCCACATAGACCTTGAGGGTGGCAACCATGAGGACCTGCTCCTCATCCTCCCTGATCCTGCACAACGTCTGTGCAAGAAGGCTCACTGGGGGAAACGCATACTTGCGCAGGCCCAGCGGCCAGCTGTGTGCCAGGGCGTCCGTGCCGAGAGTGCCCTTGGTCAGGGAGTAAAACAACTGGCAGTGTGCCCTCGGTCAGGGAGTAAAACAACTGGCAGTGGAAATTTTCTGGAGAGGCAAACAGGTCTACCTGAGCGTCTTCGAAGCGTTCCCAAATCAGCTGAACCGACTGGGGGTGGAGTCTCCATTCCCCGGGGCGAGACTGCTGCTGTGAGAGCTCGTCGGCTGCACGTTTGAGCCTGCCCGGAATGTGAATTGCACGAAGCGACCTCAGATGCTTGTGACTCCACAAGAGGAGATGGCGAGCGAGTTGCGACATGCGGCGGAAGCGTAGACCACCCTGACGGTTGATGTACGCTACTGTCGCAGTGTTGTCCGTACGGACCAGAATGTGCTTGTCCTTCAGCAGGGCCTTGAAGCCGTGCAGAGCAAGCCGTACTGCTAGCAACTCGAGGCAATTGACATGCCACTGAAGCGCAGCATTCCCGTTGCACATGGCACCCCAGCCCATGGCAGAGGCATCTGTTGACACAACAACATGTCTGGACACCGGTTCTAGGGACATGCCGGCCCGTAGAAACGAGGGGTCCAACCACAGGGTGAAGTTTCGGCGGCAGGTCGGAGTGATGGTCACTTGGAGCGTGCCCTGTTGCCATGCCCATCTCGGGACTCGGTCGTGAAGCCAGTGCTTAAGCGGTCTCAAATGGAGTAACCCGAGCGGTATAACCGCCGCCGCGGACGCCATATGCCCCAGGAGCCTCTGAAACAGTTACAGTGGAACCGCTCTCTTGCCCTCGAATTGTCTCAGGCAATTCGGCAGTGACTGCGCAGCCAGGGCAGGGAGCCAGGGCTCCCTCCGCGACCTTCGTAAAGACGTGGGGAGACAGGGCCAACCTGAATGGGAGAACCTTGTACTGATATGCCTGCCCCTCGAAAGCAAACTGAAGAAACGGTGTCGAGGAAGAATGGAGACATGAAAGTACACGTCCTTCAGGACGATCGCTGCAAACCAATCCATCGGACTAATGCATTCGAATATGCGCTTGGGCATTAGCATCTTGAATGGGAGTCTCTGCAGAGCTCGGTTCAAGGCACGCAAGTCCAGGATTGGCCGTAACCCACCTGTCTTCTTAGGTACTATGAAGTAAGGGCTGTAAAAGCCGGACTTCATGTCGGCTGGAGGGACCGGCTCTATTGCGCCCTTTGCCAGCAGGGTCGCGACCTCCGCACGCATGACAGGGGCATCTTTGCCCACCATCGTCGCGTGGACTTCCCGAAACCTGGGGGGACGCCTGGCGAACTGAATCGCGTAGCCGAGCCTGAGCGTCCGGATGAGCCAGCGGGAAGGCCTGGGGAGCTCTAGCCAGGCTCCCAGAAACTGAACCAGCGGGGTCAAGGGGATTACAGGCATACCCACGGTGGGGCAGCGTGGTGGAGCAGACAGCCCCGGCATGGGAGGCATAGCGTCCCTTAGGGCAGGCGGAGTGCGGGCACTCGTCTGACTCCAAGTAGCATAGAGGGCATGAGAAGGCGAAGCATTCTCAGGCCGGCTTTGCATGGAAAATGGCAAGCGGAGAGGAGAATGAGAGCGGCGAGGAAGCACGTCGCCAACTGTCATTCGTGGCCTCTTGGGACCCGGAGGTAGAGGAAACAGCTCTTTTAGTGAAGGTTTGGGTACCACCGGCCGCAGGGCCAGTGGCGGAACAAAAAGAAAACGAGAACAAAGGATTCTGCTACCATCTCTTGACGAGCTGACGTCTCCAACTCCGGGTCGCCCGTCGCAGGAATGCCGCTTGGCCTGGGGTTGCACCGCCCTTCTGCGGCCATCTCCTCGCTGCGGCCGGGGTGGAGGCTGCTGCTGTGGCCGAGCGGGAGTGGAGGAGGCCGCATGGGGGCGCCCTCGGCGACGAGCAGGCTGAGGCGGCTGTGCCGGCGGCGGGGTGGAGGCAGCAGTCAGCCGCCGGGGCAGGATGTGTCTAATCCCCTCAGACTGCTTCTGGGTGGCAGAGAACTGCTGGGCAAAGCTCTCTACCGTGTCGCCGAAGAGGTCATCCTGGGCGACTGGGGAGTTGAGGAGCTGAGCACGATCAGACTCCCTCATGTCTGCCAGGTTCAGCCATAGGTGGCGCTCCTGGACCACCAAAGTGGACATCACCTGACCCAAGGAGCGCGCAGTGACCTTCGTCACCCATAGAGCGAGGTCGGTAGCAGTGCGCGCCTCCTGCAAAACCCCTGGGTCAGCACTGCCCTCGTGCAGCTGCCGGAGCAGCTTGGCCTGATAGACCTGAAGTGATGCCATGGTATGCAGGGCAGAAGCGGCCTGGCCCGCAGCTCTGTAAGACTTGGCCACAAGCATGGATGAGAACTTACAGGCCTTGGAGGGCAGCTTGGGACCACCACGCCAAGCGGAGGCGCTCTGTGGACACAGCTGCATTGCAACAGAACGCTCCACCGGGGGAATCCCAGCATACCCCTTGGCCGCCATCGAGGGCAGTGAAGGTGGAGGAAGTACCAGAACGGTTTCGGGCAGTTAAAGGTGCCTTCCATGAACTGGTTGCACTTCTGGGAAGAAAGGAACCAGAGGGGGGTGCTGGCGATCCGAATGAGCAGCCCCCAGAAAACAATCATCCAGCCATCCTGGATCGGACTCTGACAACGCTGGCACTCCCAAGGGAGGCAACGCAGCCGAATCCTCATCTCCCGAGGACTCAAGCCCGCCTTGTGATGCAGCGATCGACATACGGTCCTCTTCGCGAGCCCCGAATGAGATGTCAGGAACCTGAGAGGGTCCAGCAAACTCATCCAGAAACTCAACCGGCTGCGGCGTATGTGAGGGGGGTGTGGCCCGAGGAGGTTGGCTCGTCGGGGAAGCCCACACAGTAACCCTCAGATCCCCCTGGCCACCAGCCGAAGCAGCCCTCTTACGAGAAGAAGAGCTAGAACGGGGTGTGGCAGAGGGGACTCTATACCTTTTAAGGTAATAGAGTCTCGATCTCAATGCCGAGATGGTCATGTCCCCGCAATGAGAACATGAGCCATCCACGAACGCAGTCTCAGCGTGCTGGAAGCCCAGACACGTGACACAACGATCGTGGCCGTCACATGGAGCGATGTATCGACCGCACCCAGAAACACACGGGCGAAATGACATCTTTAAAAAGACGCAAATCAGCCCGTATCTCTTTTGTGAAAGAAATTTGCTCTTTCAGAGGTGTTGAAGCGCTCAGGGGAACGCGGGAGCTGTCACAAAACCCAGACGAACCGCTGAATCGCGCCGTCACACCAACACCAGCTCTTGCTTGTAGCACTCTGGTGAAAGCAGTACACGATGTGCTCGGCTCCGAAGCGATAGCTTGAATGCGAGTTGCTCGCGTTGCTCCTTATATACCCGCTCTGCGGGGCGGAGCTCGCGATGCAAATCCCGCAGACCAAGGTACTTTGTATACCATTGGCCTGTTTTGTACCACTCGAAGGTGATTGGGCTCTCGGGCGAGATCCACATTCGTAACGTCGAACGTAACCGACTGAAAGGGAACCTAGAATATGACATATTTTCAGTTGTTTCTTACTTTTTTGTTATGTATATAATTCCATATATAATTCCACATGTGTTAATTCATAGTTTTGATGCCTTCAGTGTGAATCTACAATTTTCATATTCATGAAAATAAAGAAAACTCTTTGAATGAGAAGGTGTGTCCAAACTTTTGGTCTGTACTGTATGTGTGTGTGTGTGTGTGTGTGTGTGTATATATATATATATATATATATATATATATATATATATATATATATAGAACCATGTATTCAAAGTTGTATAAAAAGTAATGTTAAAACAATTTTCACTAAAATATTGCTATTAGATTTTACAAATAATTATAAATAACTGGTTAAAACTTTTTGAAAGTAGAAAGACTGAAATATAATTTTCTTGTAAAATATACTGCAATAAAATAAAATAGTTTCATTTTTTGTATTGGAGTACATTTTACTAGAAAATCTCTACATCTTCTACATAATTTTTTACTCTTTTTGTCTATTTACACCAAGAGTTAGAGTTAAAGTGTTTATAAAATGAAGTTAGAATATTGTCAGTCACACAAGGATGTCAACTTTTCCAATGTATTTAATGTCTCATAATATGCATGAGGCCCAGCAAGCAAGCAGTGAAATGTGCGGTTGGACTGGTGGATGTGTGGAGTCAGGCCTGCAGCAGCTCACTCATGTGTGCTAATGCTGTCTGTGTTTCACACTGTTCCCCGGCAACACACCTGTCAGGATGGCCAAGAGTTTACCTGAGCTTCCTTCACACCACACATGAAATACAGAGCAGACAAATGCTCTCAAAGAGCCCTTTCTGAATGTTTGTCTTCTGCAATGTGTGCTTTAGTCTCATTTTTCATGATTTGCAGCCAGAAAAATAATAATAATAAATTAAAATAAAAATCCCTAAACTAAAAAGAAAACACCAATCGGTGGGCAAATGAATAAATGAATATATATGAATAAATATGAATGCATCTGTATTTTTGAGTTACAGCAAGGTGAACCAAACACCCATTTAGTTCCTCCAAACTCAAGAATCCTTACATGTTGATTCTCTTTCATTTGACCTTACAGAGAACAGAGATTAAATACATTTTTGCAAATTATTTGCAATTGTTTACTGAAAATAATTTTATCTATATAGAATAAGGCCTATATTTTATTGTGTGTGTGTGTGTGTGTGTATAAACATATATATACAGATTTCATATCTCTTTATTTGTTTTAAGCAGATCAATTCCAGCAGTATATTGTTCATATGATGGTCAGACAAAAAAGTTTCTAAAATAAAACGAAAAACATTTCAAAATAAAAACCATGTAGCCTTTCAATGAATGAACATCTTTGCAGTCATTTATTAATTTCTCAAGTGAGTAGGAAATATCATATTAAACATGAATAATGATCAGATTAATGTGGATATGTTTATTTCAACATCTTTTTCACCTGAGTTCTCCAAGGTCTCACTGGATGAACAATATCAAGAGTAAAAACAAATGCAGAACCAATTTAGAAATATATAATTCTAAACAGTTTTGCTGCAATATGAAAACAAACTAAAATATTTGCCATTGTATGTTTAGAAACAGTATGTTTAGAAACAATGCCATTTACTTTGGATGCAGAACTGAAAATTATAAATAAACACACACACACACACAAAAACTGTGATATTTCAAAGCAAAAGACATTTTTCATTCACATAATAAATACATTTTGCAATACCTTTTTGCAACTTTTGCATCATTTTATTTGGTGTGGGTGGGAGGCGGGGGTGAATTTTGCGTATGTACATCATACATTTATTATTATTTTATTTTTTTCAGAGTTTCTTTCATTCAGAGAAAAACAGCTTTCCGAACAGAGCCATTTTTATTTTTTTATATAAATACACAAAGTAGTAGTGAGGTACAGGGTAGAGTCTGTCAGAGAATTCCCCCATTAACGTTCATACCAGACTTTGGGAACCTCAATAGACCAAACAGCAGCTCGATTCAAAGCCCTCCAGCACCAGCGCAGTTTATCAACTCCTCGGGCCAAAAACACCACACCTTCTAATCGAACCAGCACAAGACTCCTTCAAGATGTTTCATAATTGCATAATCTCAGTTTTCATTTTAAAAGCTAACATGTTAGAGACCTGCAGAAGAAGCATTTGTTCAAGTCCATAACACAATAATATGCTCAACCAATGTCTTGTTTAAAAAATAAAAGTTTAAAATGGAATCTTTAAGCATTTGACTTAAAAGACTAAATTGGGTCCAAACACAAATGGACAGCATATGCAACTACAAAAAGTATCCCAGTACACAAATGAGCGAAGATGGAATCCTACAACAACCTTAAACAATTACTGAAACAATAATAAATTAATGCTGCATTTTGCATTAGACTTCGTTGTTAATCTCTGGAACATCAGCATGCTAAAAAAAATAAAATAATAATAATAATAATAGTAATAATAATAATAATAAGAATAAATAATAATATATGTATATAAAGAAACCAACTAATGAACAAGAAGAAAAAAAAAATGCCACATTATCAATTTACTTGTAGCTTATACATAAAGTATTGTGACCCAACAACTCCGTAACCCAAATGGAAACTACTGAAAAAAAATAAATAAATAAAATTAAATACTGTTTTTCTGTTTAGATTTTTGAAACCTCAATGTGCTGTTATGAGATTATGTAATTCATGCTTCTCATTATTCTACTACTTCCAGGAATCATTTGGACAATCCCCATTCATTCAAGCATTTACGCCTTATAATAGTGACAGAAATCACATCCCTTAATACACTGCAAAAGTGTACTTAATCGGTATGTTTGTCTTGTTTTCTAGCAAAAATATCTAAACATCGTTTAAATAATTTAAATTTACTTACAAAATTGCATAATATAAGATTTATTTTATATACGCTTTTTATTCATTTATTCCCGCATAAACCTCAATAAACAATAATTAATTGTTTAAGAATGCTTACTTTTTTACTAGAAAACAAGTATTTGTAGAACATGTTGGAACAAGAACAAATCAAATCAGAAATTCTAGGCTAGCTTGAGTGAGAGGGTGAATCGCTGAGTGGCTGTTGGTGATTTGATAAGCATCAGCTGCTGTTGGTGATTATGACAGAAGTGCCTTTATGGCCCGGTGCTTGTTCAGCCTGCATGCGCAGATGAGTGGCCATGTCGTAATGGGAGGGACCTGAGCAACCCAGGGAGTATCCTCTAAAGCTCTCTGCCTCGTACAGATGTTCGAGTGCGTAGCTGGTGAGCGAGTAGGCTGTGTGTTTTTCCAGGTACTGGCGGGGGTGTGAGGGGTATAACGCTGGAGTCTGAGAGACAGCACATGTGCCCGTCAGGGGCAGCGGCTGCTGGTGTTGCTGAGAAGAGGAGAGCTCATTTTGAAGGAAGTCTTTACATTTACCCAGTCTGTCAGGAATGGGGCTGCAGAGACGGGAAAGAGGAACAGGACTAGGGGCGGGGCTTATAACCTGAGCTGGCCCTCGACACACCACACTCTGCAAAGCTGACTGGGAAAAGTCGGTACTGTGAAACGACGAGCCATGGCTCTTTGCAGGAACGTTTGTAGACTCCAAAGGTATTTCTGTAGTAGCCTTTCTCAATTGCAGACGACTTTCCTCCTCTTTGATCATCTGTTGTGTGGCCCGAATCAACGTCTCAATCTTGCTGGGCTCTTGAGGACTTGCACGGCATTGGTCACCACGGTATCGATCGCCTGAATCGCTCGTGTCAGGTGAGCTGACCATGCTGTCCTCGTCCCAGTGACCTCTCGCTGCAAGTGGGACAAAAACAATGTTACCATGAGGAATTTACCACAGCCCAAGGAAACAAAACAAGCAAGGTTTTTCTTTGGATAAAGTCAAGGGCTTAATATACCAGAACAACACATTCGTAAAAAACTGTCTACAATCCTGCTCCTGAAGACCTGTCGTCCTGCAGATTTCAGCTCCAACCCCAATCAAACACACCTGAACCAGCTAATCAAGACGTTACTTGAAAATTACAGGCAGGTGTGTTAAAGCAGGATTGGAACTGAAGTCTTATGGAAAGTAGCTCTCCAGGAGCAGGACTGTAGTTTGCATTTGGTTTCCAACCATAGATCCACTGAAAGAAACACACCTTGCAGGCTATGGATAGAGGTGATGTGGGGCATCACACCTTCAAAACTGTCCCCGTTCTCGGATGAAGACTTGGGCAATGGTAGAACAGAGCGGGCTGCTCCCCACCATGCCTCTCGTCCAGGCTGAGGGTTGCCAAGGAAGTATCGGCCAGCCTTACAGCGACCCCTCTCGCAGGACTCGGAGTGAGTGTGGTTGTAGAAGTCACTGAAGGTATGATGGTCATCTGTCAGCGGTAGGCTGTAGCAGAACGGCCGTGGTTCTGGGAACTGCCGGTATACACATGAGGAGTCTATGCCTTCACACTGCTCCAGAAGCTGAGGAGATACAGAGTCAGTGAGTGGGCTTCCTCCCCACGGGCTATCCTGATCCGACTCTGAGCGATCTGTGGGGAAACCTGGATACTGCACACAAGAAACAAATATGAATGAATACAGTGTTTCCTAACCATGATCCTGGAGGCACGCCAACAGTACACATGTTGGATGTCTCTCTTATCTAATCCACCCATTTGATGACTTGGAGTTTCTTCTAATGTGCTGTTTCTGATGTATTTTATTAGGAAGAGTCTGGAAATGTGTAGTGTTGGGGTGCCTCCAGTAGCACAATTTCCTTTTATCAATGAGGGCACTGATTTACACACACAGAACAAGACACTGGATCAACATCCAACATTCCTATCATCCAATCCGAGTCCTGCATATATCCTCAACCTTCCCTCAAACTTACCCTTAAAATGATTGTTCCAGCCCTTAACCCTATCCTTAACCAAACACCTAAAATTAGAAGGCAATGATTAGTTTATGGAAATGTTACTTAAGGAATGTCCTAGTTGTGTAAATCACATTAGATGTCTTCCCAGCAACAGAAGACCTTTCTAGAGCTCCCAACATACCATTACCATCCAAATAGAAGGCATTGCTGTGATACTGACCTGTGAATAGGGAGAGAGTCTTGTTTTGGTCTTGGTACGGGAGACTCTGCTTTTGCCAACTCTTCTGTTCTCGCTGATGGGGTTAGAGGGGCTGTTGTAGGTGAACGAGGGTTTAGCAGACATCACCTGATCTAAGGACAACTGTAGTCCTTTGTACTCCGTGTCCCTGTTGGGGAAAGACAGCAACATTTAGCCTCAAACCCAACAGTGTATGCAACCTTATGGTTTGTGACTGCTTGTCTCTGTATTACTGTTTACTGGTGCAGTTTTCCTTTTCAGTTTACCACTCAGAGAAATGTATGGTCAGGAATTTTTTTAGATACTTCAGGCTCCATGCTCATTTGTGAAGCAGTGTGTGTGGAAGACTCAAGGACAATTGCACTGTTTCTCCTACAGGATTGGAACAAGGCTCCTACAAACATACGGCTGGAGGGCTGGGGGCTCTGTTCAAATACACAGTGAGATTAAGAGCTATGTCTGGCTAAATCAAACCCACAAAGGGATCACCACATAAGATATAACTAGGAAATGGGAATTGATTTGTCAGTAAAGTGGTGTATGGATTTCTGTTCCCAGTGATAACTTTCAGAAAGCGATGGCTGGAGTGCATGCTAGCCAGGCACCGATACCAGCTTCCCTCCTGAGGCCTAGTAGTCTGGCTCAGACAGCACACAGACTAATGGGATTGTATGCAGATGGCAACACCTTGGAAAAAGGCCGACATACACTTTCTCACAAGCACCTGCACAAATGCACATGCAGATCCATGCGATCTCATTAAGTTGACATCGTTGTTGTACACTATGTAAACAGAGATTTTTCAGAGGTCAAGGCTTGTAGAGAGAAGCCAAAACCTTTAAGGTGCAACAGTTTGGCCGGTGTGAGTGTTTTAGTGCATACACACAATCTCATTCAGCTGAGCTGCCATTCTCTCACACACACACACAAACACCATCTCATTTCACACCTCACAGCCCGTGTGAATAGACTCTGATAACACCTCAATAAGATGCCAGACATATCCACCTCGCTTCCTTTTCTCACTAAAGACTAGCTGTGCATTTCTGAATGAGAGCACATGTGGAGAGGTTAAACAGGAAACAGATCTCACACTCTTGATGTCTACACTGCAACGCACACTTTTATGGAAATCATTCTTCTCAAGGAAACTGAATCATGGATGATGACAGGGAATATCACAAAAAAGTACATTTATGGACACTCTTAGTAAGCTGTGAGCTATAAACACTCATCATCTTTACAACCTATTAATTAAACCTAATAAACACTTTTCCTTTATAGCTGTGTCCGAAGAGCTATCTGACACTCGCAGGTTATTGGAAGACTTGCATATCAGAACTAATCCACTTTTTTTTAATGATGTAAATTCATTTACATCTGGAGGCAGAATGAGTGGGGGTGGGGGGGTCGATGCTCCAGATGCTGGCATCAGTTCTAATGGGCTCTCTTGAAGTGTGCACACAAATGCTGTTTCACTCTTCCATACATCCCTCGCTCAAAACCGTTGTGTGAGCGATGGCTACATTGCTCAATCCTACCTCATTCTTTCCAGAGAGTTCCAGTGGAAAAGTTCATTGTGGTAATGCATGGAGTTTGTTAGTATGAATGCATGACAAATAAATCATCCACAACCCCTGGCTCCCATGCAGTTCCTGTACATGCAGCTGGCATATTATATAAAGCAAGAACAGGAATGACACCCCAAACTGACTGATGAGCATCAGGGCAGCTTTAACCCGCTCAGTCACTGTCATGGCTGGACTTGCAAACACCATAAATGTAAACCTTAATGATATTGTATTGAACCTAATGCTAGTTGTAAGTCACTGAGAGAGGCCTTTTAGTTGAGTAATAGTGGAATAATGTGGGCAATTCAACACAACTGTAGACAAAAGCTTTAAGAAATTATATGGCATACTACCCTCTAGCCTAATACACTGCATGCATGTTAGCCATGTACAAATCGGTTCAAGTTTGTGTATGGAACTGCATTACTGAACAATTTTAAAGAATTTAGTTTAATTCTCACTATTAACTAGTTTCTTATTAGCAGGAGTTTTACTAGCATATTGTCTGTTTATCACTACTTATGAAGCACATATTAATGCATTTTTCTGCATGACCATCCCACACCAAAACTTAACGACTACTTTACTAACTATTAACAAGCAGTAAATCAGGATGAGGCAAGAGTCATAGTTAGTAGATAGTTAATAGTGAAAATTGATTCAGTAGAGTAAAGTATGACTGCTGAAGTTGTTCGTAATTTTTAATTTAAGAATCCCATGTTAGAGTGCAAGTACATGAAGTAATTTGAAAATATTATTTTACTGTTCAAAATTCAAATTAAGTTTTACTCTATATATATATATATATATACACACATTAAGACTCACTAAGGATGCATTAAATTGATTGAGAATGACAGTAAAGACTTGTATAATATTACAAAAGATATATATTTTTTACTGTATATTCAGCAAAGAATCCTGAAAACAAAACCATTTTCAACATTGATAAAAATGAGAAATGTTTCTCGATCATCAAATCAGCACATTACACTAGATTTCTGTGACACTGAAGACTGGAGTAATGGCTGCTGAAAATTCAGCTTCGCATCACAGGAATAAATTAGACTTAAATATTAATATAGAATACAGTTATTGTAAACTGTAATTACAAATGCCTACTACACATCAGGGGATTCTATTCTTTATACAAAACAATTGGAAACAACTCACGTGAGGACATAGTTGACGCTGACGATGCAGTGTGGTCTGGACGATCTGCTGTTGTGTACGATAGTAGCGTAACTCTGTACCCACACCCACCCACCCTGCTTAGCCAGGAATCGGTAGTATCTGGTGGTGACTTGTCCTTTTACCAGCACTACAGAGAGAAAAACACACAATCAATTAGAGAACATTTCTGACACTTTCACATACGCTTCTTTTGCTAAACAGAAAAAAAAGAAGAAGAAGATTCATTAATTTGTTCACTTTAATGTGCAACATTGTGATGATTTTTTTTTTTTAGTTGGCTTTACGGTACGTGTGGTTCATTTAATCTTTTTTATTCAGGAAAGCTAATAACTGCTTTCATTTGCATGTTTAAACCATAAGCTGCTGTTTTTCTTCCAGCCTTAATAACTATTTAAAGCAAATAATATCAAATATTGTGTCTCTTAATAGGCTGCGTTGTGCTACAATCAGGAATGTAATAGATAAAACAATGGATTAAAGAAAATGTGTTTTTAAAGACTAACGCTGTAGTTTTCAATGTGGTTCACTAAATTAGTTACTAATTGATTGCATGTGTAATCTAAGCTCATGTTGATCTCCTGTAACGTGGCATTATCAGTTAGCACGCTCAGTTGTACCCTCGTGACGGTGGACGATGTCCGTCATCACTAAAGCTGCTGTTATTTTTAGATGCTGTAAAGGGGACGTGAGCAGAGGAATGAGGAAAAACAAACCTAACTCACACAAGTGGTGTGCGCAGCGGAGATGGAAAGTGTCACAGCTGTGGACGTGATGATAAAGTGTCTTCTCTATTAAGTCTTGCGGCTCGTAGCCAGTGAGCTCCGCAACCCTGACAAACACAGAACACAGAACGGAATAACAATGGTGTTGGCGTTAGCACAAACACCTGTCCACACACTGGCACGTGCAAGAACGCCACAGATTCGGTTAAACGTAAGTGCGCAAATTTACGTCTCACTAAACACAGCTGCACTTACAAAATCATAGATGCACACATGTACAAGACAAGAAAGTCCTGTTTGTGTCATTTGGTGGTTTGAAAATACAATTTTTCATTATATAACCATTTTGATATCTATGTTTAACTTTGAATTTTAATATGTTAATGTTTTGTTCAAATTGTTATGCTCATAATAGAATCTGTAAGTACAACAAGCATTTTCATTCATAGTCTCAGGCCTTTTGGTCCCCATTGCCTATATTATCTTTAATAAAACTAGCAGCACAGCACTATGTGTAAGTGTATGAACACATGGTACCTGGAGTCCAGGAAAATGAGTTTCATGTCCAGGCTGGCTCTGAACATGAACATATTGCTGTGGAGCTTGATGTCGGTGACTGCGCTGGGGGGAAGAGAGTGACCCACAGCCACCAGACCCACGTTCTGATAACAGCCGTCAAACGGAGACATGTCTAAGCTGTACTGACGGACCTTCAGATAGCCGCTGCAGTGGATGACCTGTCAGAAATCATGATCACACACACATTTATGCATCTGTAGTATAGTTCACAGCAACTGTGATCATCTCTATGCTATCTTATATTATTCTTGCATGTAAATATTCTCTGTGTATATACAATGGTGGATCGCTTTCTAAACATTTGTCATTGCTGATGTTTTAAAATACACTAAATAAGGAAAAACATTAAATACTGTATATAGGCTAATTAATGTATTTTTATGCACCTGTGGAGACCTCTGTTTAATACCACACATAAAGGACTGAATGAGAATCTAACAGCCTACCTTATAACCGCTACACGTCAAGCCAGCGTTTCTTTTAGCAAGGACACATTTCATTCTCAGGAAAAAAGACCTTTCCATTTCATATTCTAGAATAAAAAAACAGAAAGCAGGGGACGGTGACGGAGCGGTTTGAGGGAAGATGGATTGATTTGTGTGCTGTGCAGAGGTGTTTAGTGGCTGTCTCACCGTGGACGAAGTGTGAGTGATACGGCTGGTGAGCGGTCAGGACTGCGGTCATCTCGTCGTGGTCTGCGGGGTGGATGTATTCATAAATGCTGTTCCCCGTCAGCTCTACCTGTTAAAATGGACTTTTGTCACTACAGTCAACGCTGCCAGAAATATTGTGATCTAGGCCGAATATTAATAAAAGCCATCAGTAGTAAATATGAAAATGTGCACTTTACCTGTGACAGCCCTAAATGCACTGATGCAGTTTCAGAAATGTACATGATTTTTCCATCAGGAGCTACCACAAAAATGAAGCCATCCAAAGTCTAAAGAAATAATAATAATAATAAAGTAATAATAATTAATGCATTTATTTACATTGATTAGTTCTTGTATTACGAAAGCATCATTAGCTCCTAGAAATCAATTATTTTTTATTTTATTTTACTTTAAAGCAAGCTCGGGTAGAGCTGAGGTAATATTCAACATCTGAGTCAGGAGGTACAATTAAGCCTTCATATTCCATTATAACAATAAGTAAAAAATATAAATAGATGCAGGAAGCACTTAAAAAAAGTAATCATTTAAATAAATTATGAAACAAAATCTTCGCTAGAAACACAACAAATGACGTGGAACAGACCCAGTAGCAATGTAAAATTATAACTGAAGACGAATTCTAAATAAATCTATACGATCATTAAAAAAGTTCGATAGAATAGTTTCAGAATTCTATATCTTTATAATATTTTAATTATTATACCGAACTACATATAATAATAATAATAATAATAATAATAATAATAATAATAATAATAATAATAATAATAATAATAATAATAATAGGCAAGTATGATTTTAAAGCGTGTACCTGCAGCAGATGTGATCCTAACTCTCGGCCCACATTGTCCAGAGAACTCGCTCGACTCACGTGACCCCAGGATTCCCCGAGACCTGTGGGACGCATTCAGAGAAAACACCAAAAAACGGACTTTTGATGGCGAGCCTTAAATATCTGACGATCCATCAGGGTGCTGAAAAGAGCTAAGCTAAAACCAGTCTTAGCGCATAAACATAAAATACATATATCTAATATGAAAATCGATTGACGAAAAAAGCACAATCAAAACCTACAAAAACAACACACAAAAATAACTACAGCAAAAATAATAGTGCATCGTCATCTGGCGATCTGGCGGTCAATATTTTAACACTGAATAACTGTAAACACGCTGAATGTGAATGAGGAGTATTATGATGGTCAGAGGAACTCGATAGAGCAAACAGTCTGACTCACACACATCCTTATTAAAATGCAAATCACACGAAAACAAACATCAGATGAAAGCAAGTGCTCCGATTCCACTTTAATATTAAACAAAGATGAACTCACCATTTATCCATCAGAAACAATCACATTACTGCTCAGACAGCTAGCTGAAAATAACCACACTCTCCCGGAAACAATAACCGCGTGGAAACATGTTTGATGGCGTTTATTATTATTTTATTTTATTTTTTTTATTTTTTTATTAAAAGATAATAAAAAATAGATAATATATATATTTTTTCTTGCTGCTTTTAAAATTATAGCCTAAACAATTCAAATATTTTAAGATTAAGGTTCCGTGAAAGGCTAATTCAAACTTTCTAATTAGGCCTACAGGTTATGATCAGATATTTAGGTTTATTAAATGATAATAATAATACAATAATAATAATAATAATAATAATAATAATAATAATAATAATAATAAACAATAATAATAAAAATAGTCTAAACAGTAATAACTGCTCTCAATAATATAGCTACTAATTGTTAAAAGCGCGTCTGAGGATCCTGATGCACGCCTGACCCAAAGCCGACGGATCCGAGAAGAAAAGTTGTAATATTTCGCGGGGGAATTATAAGATCTGATTGGATCTGGATATCTTCGAGCTAATCACAGAACAAACTGGACATAAGAGCACAGTACTTCACGCAGAAGAATACATCACTGCATCTTTCACAGAAATGTTTCAATAACTGCTTGCAAGACAAGAAAACTGAACTGAACACTAAGCTGAAGTCACATTGAAACAATTCATCTGCTTCTCCTGTAAAAGTTGTGAACCCGTTTCTTTAAGCGCTGCTGAGAACATTATTTCACAGGCCCGAAATGTAGGCTTTTCCGACACATTAATCATAATGACTTATTCATACCAAATTACACATATTCATATTCTATTCTCTAATGTAAACAGCCGTCATTAATAAGCTTCTGACATCAAGTTTCGAATAACCGTAAAAAAAGATGAATCAATAGCTAATAATAATAATAATTATTATTATAAAACAAATCTGAGCGAAAACCCGTAATAACACACTTACTAAAATAAACTAAACGAATAAAAACAGAAAACAACGCATATCGCATAAAGTTAAATGATTAAACTGCTGGACTATTATTTGACAGCAGCGTTCAGTTATTCTCTTCACAGTCGAGCAATAAATAACCACCATAAAAGCATCTTCACCTTCCTTCATTTACTAATAAAACTTTACAGTCTCATTTCCTGTCTGTCCGTGACCTCGCTGACCTTTAACCCCGGCGAGCAGTTTCATTCGCGCGAGGCAGCACTAGGTTTAAAAACATTTATTTTCACTCTAATGAGTAAAGCACATGCTGCTAAAATACACTTCAGTATCTATCCTAGATGTTTCATTGTTTCCAAACAAGGCATAGGCTAGCTAAATAACGCAGATATTAATCTTATCAGTAGGCTAACAGTAAATGTATTAAACATATCATCTTCATTTGTTATCAAAGACGGAGTCTTTTGATGAAAAGTCGTTTTTAAGCACACGGCAGGTTTCAAACATGTTAATCCTCAGTCATTAGCTACATTAGAAATATATAACTTTAATAACAGTCTACGTCGTGTACATCTAACAGTAAATAGGCCTGTTATTAAAATTTAAGAGGTGAAAACATATGGATAATAATACACAAAATAATAATATAAATAATAATAATACAAAGAGTTGTATGAGCATTGGTAAAAAATGTTGGCAAACTGTGGATGTAGATGTTTTTCTCTTTTCTCTCTCATGTCGCACACAAACGATCAGTTTAGTTCAGTTTAGTTGTAACTGATCAAATGTCGTGTTTGTCTCAGTGTCTTAAACGAGTGCTGACTGATGGCAGATCCACAAACAAACGATCCTTTTTATGGTTTTTTTTAGTTTTTATTATTATTAATAATAAAAATAATTATAATTATTTACAGAAAATGTAGGCTACGGATGTTATTGTAGTATTATTATTAATAATAATAGTAATACTAGTTTCGTCAGTCAGGTGTCGATCGGAGGCTGATAATTGTTAATATTCTTCTTCAGTCAGGCGCAGCAGAAGATGAGAAATAATAATCAGAACCATGTCTGAGTCTACACTTACACTCAATACACGCAGTCTCCTTGCTTTAATGAAATTAACTTTATTATTATTACTATTTAAATTACGAAAGAAAATGTATTTGTTGCTTAAAAAAAGAAGGTGGTTGCTGCTGCTGTAAAAGTGAAAGGCCGTAACGAGCAGAATATTTTCAATCCGTGTTTGCATTTTAAAAACGGACATGCTTTCTAAACTCTATATGCACGTCTCAGTTAACTGTATTAATATGTGCTTTGCTAATGTATGTTTGAGAATGATCTCGGTCCTATCTTTTCCGCTAATTATGTGCTTTTTTTCTATTGAAAAATGTTTTTTATGGCCTTTAAATGACACACACGTCTAGATCAAAATACTTGTGAAATAAAATAATAATTTTAAACAAATAATATGTTTTAATAATAATATATTAATGATCAATTTACAGTAGCCTACCAATATAATACTACTACAATAACATCCGTAGCCTACATTTTCTGTAAAATCTGCTTTGAAACACTGTGTATTGTGAAAAGCGCTATACAAATACATCTGAATTGAATTAATAACAATAAAACAATAACATCTGCATTGTATTATCAACAACCTATTGTTTATTATTATTATTGCTGACAAGAACAATAATAACGATGCTAGGCTGCCCAGAATGAATGAACTTAATTATTTTCAGAAGCCGTGTGTACGCAGAAGACGATGACCAATATCTATCCCGTTTGTTGTGCATATGACTGCCGCTGCCTACCTTCCGGGAAGACGATCCTCATCTTCAGGTAGCTGGTGGTGAGTCTGATGATGGAGGCCTTGTCCAGCTGTGAGGTGATGGCCGAGGGCAGAGGCAGCAGTTTGGCGAGCTCATAGAACTCGCTGTTCTCCTTCTCCCTCCGCGTGCGCGCCGCGTTCTTCGACTTCTCCTTCATGCTCGCGCTCACACTCACTCACTCACGCGTGTCTCAGACCCTTCCGCTGCTCGCTTCAGTCTCTCCACAACACAAACTCAAGCGCGTGCGTGAGCTCTCCAGCAGTTTCACCAACATGGGGAGGTCTCAGGGACGTCCCGGACGTGTTCCTGCCATCGCCAGCTCCCAGCAGTTCACGGAGGTTCCTGAGATGTCCTACACGCAGATGCGAGGCGAACAGAGCTTCATGGTTATGATGAGCCTCTTTCATCCGCCGTGAGTCTTATTTCACACACACATGAAATCCACTCGGGCCCGGAATCTCTTCATGAGGGAACTTCCATCCATCCATCCATCAGACGCGTGTAATATTCCTGAAAACAGCGGAGCGCACGATCAGCTCTCTCTCTTCTTCCGACTTTCAAATGCACGCTCTGATTTATGAATCTGGCTACCATATCAAAACCGATTTACTACTACTACTACTACTACTACTACTAGACTACTAATAAAGACGTGTTCATACAAACTACGCATTTTCTTTCTGCAGAATTTCTGTACACTGTCTTTATAATTTCATATTTTGCTTAAGCATAACTTTTTACCTTTCAAAAGGTTAAAACTTGCACGTCTTCTTACCTCATATCAGCTCGCATTGCAAACTTGCATCGTCTTCATAAGTTAATGACTCCACAACGAGAAACACGCAGAGCCGCGTGCACGCGTTAACTCAGGCCGAGCTCCACAGCACACTCGGGGAACACGGCATCTTCGTATCCAGAAGGACCTTGTTCTGTTCGGAGGAGAGTTTGTTGAAGTCTCTCTGTCTGAGCAGCATGCGGACCTCCCCCTGATCTCAGCTCATTGGACACTGAAGGACCAGACAGGATTTTCCCATTGGAGCCAATTCACCAGCGACCGCTCCACCTGAAATGACGCTGACCTCTGACCCGTGACGCACGATAAATAATATTTACATTTAAAGTTCACTGACTCACTCGATCTATCTATCTATCTATCTATCTATCTATCTATCTATCTATCTATCTATCTATCTATCTATCTAGTATCTATCGTATTTGTGCATGAAAACAGACTTAACTAAATGCTATTTTTTTTTTTATTGCGGCAAAATTAAAAGAGCGGAATTGAATTGACAGAAAAATGTCCTTCGTTAAAATAAGATCATTAATCAGGCACTTAACATATTCAACATAAAATATGAATACAACACATATTTAAATGTGCGTATATTTTAAACTACATATCTATAAATATGCGATACATATAAATAAAATGTACGTGCTCGTTTTTTTTACTTTATTTATTTAGCCCATTTATTATTAGGCTATTATTATTTTTTTTAAAGGCATATCAAATAGAACGTTGCTTATAATTGAACGCAGTTATTTTTATGGTCCTATTTTCTTGCTGTTTAACTGTTTTACTTGACGGTTTTATTCTTCAAGAATACAAGCAGACCTATCTGCTGTCCGTGAGAAACATGATTCAGAGGTAAGAGGTTCATCCCATCAGTGTCCTGCTGGATAAAGAGCCAGACATTTTGTCCACTGTGGTAGACTTTAGTTTAGTTTTGGTCATGTTTCTTATTTTATGTAGATATAACCACGGTCTTTTTTTTTGTGTGTGTGTGATAACATGATGAATGATTTGTTGTGTTACTATTATAAAAATGATTATATAAATCATATATTTTTAAAACTTTTTTAATGCAGTAAATGTTGATGGAAAAAAAAATCTAAATGCCAAAATCTCTCTCTGTGTGCGTGTGTGTGTATCTCAGGAGGACAGCAGTGTGTGTGTGTGTGTGTGTGTGTAATAGAAAAGCTCTGCAGCAGGAGAAAATCAGAAAGGATGCGCCCAGCACACGGAGCGCTTGATGCTGCTTTAACCTTCTCCTAAAGCCTGCATTTGCTGCTGATTAAACGGCGTCAGTGGAAAAGAGAACAATCGAAAATACTTTGCAATATATCAAGTCCTCAGTAGGGACTCAAAACCATTGCCATTGAAACCACTGCTAATAAATGAACGCTTTAAAACAATTACCGTATGAGTATAAGTCGCATCAGTCCAAAAATACGCCATGATGAGGAAAAAAAACATATATCTAAGTCGCACCGGACTAAGTCGCGCCCTCTCGCGGCTTTTCTCTTGGTTCCACAAATTGTGACCACAAAACCAGTCTTAAGTTTCAAATTTTTCGAAACTGAGATGTATACATCTTCTGAAATCATTCTGAAATCCATTAATGTAAGGTTTGTTTGGACAATATATGGCCGAGATACAACTGTTTGAAAATCTGGAGTCTGAGGATGCAAAAAAAATTAAAATACTGAGAAAATCACCTTTAAAGTTGTCCAAATGAATTCTTAGCAATGCAGATTACTGAAGTTTTGATATATTTACATTAGGAAATTTACAAAACCTCTTCATGGAACATGATCTTTACTTAATATCCTAATGATTTTTGCCATAAAAGATAAATCTATAATTTTGACCCATACATTGTTTTTGTCAATCTGCCAATATAACAATTATCATGATTAACACTATGATTGTTTGCTTCATTCAAAACTCAACATCCACTAATACTAATAAAATAATAATACGTAAATGTATTAATTTATTATCTAAAAATTCCAGAACATCTTTATAGTCTTGCAGAAATAACAAGCATGTAAAAATATGCATAGTAATAGACAAAAGTCATTTTTATCCTGAAGGATGACTTGGTAAATAATAAGCATGTGCTGACTATTTGACCTCTGTAACAAAAAAAAAACAAAAAAAACCCATGTGGCCTGTGAATAACTGCTGAACGCAGTAAATGCCAATTCTATGTAAATGTTGACACTTAGGAAAGAATAGAAACAATTGATAGACTGATAAACACAATTGTGCTGCATGTGTTTTTATTTGATATTTAACAAAACTGATTTTCATACTGAACATTTCCATAATTCAGAAGCAAAAACAATCTTATGTTCATATTTTAATTAGACACATAAGGTTTGCCCTCAAATGTAATGCAGAGTGTACAAAAAAAGTAAAAAAAAAAAAAAAGGAGCACAAATGAAGAGTAATAAGGCAGGAAGAGTCTGTCTGAGAAACAGATGAGGCTGATCTAGAAGCTTCCTCTTGAATCAATTACAACATCAGGTCTCTCTTTTGAAAGTGTTAGATATAAAATCTACCTGTTGATGGCCAGATGTTCTAATCATCTAAATGTTTAATTCAGTGTAGTTTTTACCTAGAACTCAAGACCTGTCCACCAAATGAACATCTCAAGGCAAGAGGGAAACTTTGGTTTAGTTCTGACTCAGCGCGAAGGTCACTTCAGGGCCGTTTTGGCAACTTTATCTGATATCTCACTGTTGACTTGCGCAGCAATGCTGGCTGGGATGACGTTCAGGTGGATGTCGTACTGCTGATCCAGGCCGAGGTAGCTGTCGCTCATCAGGTACAGCGTGTAGATACACCTGGAGAAAGATTCAGACGTTAAGACTGTAGATACTACAGAGAACACCATTAGAGTAGCAGCAGACGGCTCTTACTTTCCCGTCTTCTCAGGTGTATAGAAGGCCACGGACACGCTGCTGTGGTTGCGTATAAATCCCACACGTTTGATAGCCAGCAGTTCTTTCTTGTCAACCTCCCCGAGAACAAGAAACCAGCCTTCGTCTTTGGGTTTGGGGAAGCGTGGAGCCTGTGCCTTGCTGTCCTGCTTCCTCTGAAAGGAATGGAATCGATATTGATTAAATGGCTAGACAATAAAAAGAAACCCGTGAATGAAGTGTCAGTCTCTATGTGTGGGTGGACTCACTCTTTGCTGGCCGGCGTTGAGGCGGCGCAGGGACACCTGGAGGACGTACTCCTGGTCAGCGTGCAGCGGCACCCAGCTGGACTCGTCCCTGATGTTGGTGACGTTAGCAGGGATCACGCGCTCAGTTTGCTCCTCACAACCCTCCCACCAGCCCTTAACACTCATCCTGACATCCACCACAGGAAGGTGACTCAGAAAAGCCCACGCCTGTGAAAAGAACCCCCAATTAGCACAGTGAAGAGGACATGCTTTTGGTTTTCTTCTCAGATTTGATTGATATCAGGTAAATTTAGCAATATTACGTCTGTTTTTTCTTCTGTATTTATTTGGAAGCACTGTAAAAACTAAAATATTGTGTATTATCATTACAATTTAAAATAGCCGTGATCACGTGATCCTTCAGAAATGAGTAAATTATGCTGAAAAAACATTTCTTATTATTCCCTAATGAAGAATAAACATACTAAAATGTATTTGAAATACATGTAATCCATGCTAAGTATACAACTAATATATTTACATATTTATGTACATAATAAAAGTACCCTGCAAATGCACTTTTGGTATACTAAACTGGTATACTTGAAGTCTGCAAAACTGGAACAACTAATTTTGTACTTAATGCACTTTAATTGTGCGGAAGTCCAACTAAAGATACAGTTAAGTATATCTGATTGTGCAAAAGTAGATCTATTGCAAGTATACTTCAGGTACACTTGAAATATCTTGCATTTAAAGACCAATATTATTCAAAGATCATTCAATCTCATGGAAAAAAAAAGTATACAGTATAAAGTCAGAATTGCGAGATAAAAAAAAAAGTCACAATTATGACACTTTTTTTCTCACAATTGCGAGTTTATCTATTGGAATTCTGACTTTTTTTCTCGCATTTCTAACTTTTTTCTCAGAATTTTGTGATATAACCTCTTAATTGAGATACTGATATATGTTCTCAGAACTGTGTGTTTATATCTCACAATTCTAAAAAAAAGTCAGAATTGTGAGATAAAAAGTTGAATGACCTTAATCATTCTTAATAATGATTAATAAGACCTTAATAATGCTGTCCTTTTGATATATTAAAAAGAATAAGCACCAAATGACCATATTAGATTGATTTAAAAAAAAAAAAAATCACGTGACACTGAAAACTGATCAATCAAAATCAGCTTTGCCATTTTTGTGGATGAAAATTTCATTTTAAAATATATTCAACTAAAAAACAAGTATTTTGCATTTTAACAATATTTCACAATTTTAACTGTCCAATAAAATCAAATAAATGCAGCCTTAGTGAGCATATAAAAAAATAATAAAATAAAAAATCTGAATTATTCCAAACGTTTGATTGATAGTGTATATATATAGACAGTGTAATAAGCCATAAAAGCTCGTCATTCAAGAGCTGTACTAGAATAAAACAAAGAATATGGGAAAACGTCAAGAACAAACAAAAGAATGTGTTTGTGTGGAGGCCGTTTGTTTTTCTGTTCTTCTGTCAGCATTGGAGACATGGGAGACGGTGTAGATCACCCTGCCACTGCTATTTATGCTAGGATTACGCTTCCTTAGTGAGTGAGACGAGGACGCGGCGGCGCATGTGCTTATTTAATTAGCAGGGCCGAGAGGAAGCGGGGTGCGCTGGAATACTGATGGGGAACGGACGCTGGGCTCATTGCTGGGCTCGGATGCACACATTACCGCTGCAATTAGCACTTAGACTGGAGCTCTAAACCCTCTCATTTGGGAGGTAATTGGAGATCTTGGTGCTACCTGAGACCACCGTGACTGTCTGCCGCTTTCGGGAAATCACGCGCTCGCGGCCACTGCCAAGTGTGTGGAGAACTGGAATTTATTTGAATGCGTATGTTGCTAAGAGGTGATTCATCCACATGACTGCAGTCTCCAAAAAAAGTACGCTTTGTTCAACGGTGTCAAGAAATGCAGTAGAGGTACCAATAAATTAGACAGCTTTGTAAACCGAGTGTCTTGGGTACATAAGAGGACGCACCTGATAGATCTGATTGGGCTGCAGCACCTCCTTCACCATCGATGTGAAGTTGTCCTCTTTCCCGTCGCAGGCAGCCATTAGCTGGGGAAGCCCCTCGATTGGGCCTTGATAACCACCTCCGCCCCTCGCACCTTTGGCGCTCCACCTCCTGTTAAGGAAAAAAGACGGTGACGTGACGATGCCTTCAATCATGTAAGCGCTGACTGAGCTCCCGTTTCCTGCTGTCACAGCTTGATGGATCCTGCCTGGCCTGATCCCTCTCTTACCATTTTTATTGTGTTTCCACCAAATTACACTCGCCGCGGGACATGTTATGGACGAGGGAAAATCCAATGCCAATGATGTTAGTGCTTGAAAGTGTGAGAAGCGGTTGGAGGGCTGAGTTTGGAGCGGGGTGGGGGAGGCGTCACCGCTGATAAGTGATGCTGATGGTGTTTGCGGAGTTAGATAAGAGATGGTGGCGGGATCAGCCGCTAAGCCATGTTACACTGTTATAATCAGCGAGCCACAGGTGAGAAGCTCTGCACCCCTTTAACACCGCCGACAGGAAGTGAACACTTGCCTCTCTCTGTGACAACATGTTAGGATACACTCAGACTCGGGCGAGCGGAAAACACATGGGTAGAGGAGAAGAGAAAGCAAAGAATGTTCTGAAAAACCAATAAGCCTGTACAATATAAAACTGAGTAAGTACAGCTGGATAAAACAAAAACTGTGTCGTCTTCTTTTCAGGCTGCAAGGCAACAAAATGTGATTATTTTAAAGAGGGCTCTAAATCCACTGCATATTTTACACATTAAATGTTACAAAAATCCAGAAGAAAATGTCTCAGTTTCCAAAAAAATACAAGAATAAAATAACCCCAACCAAGACTCAACAATGACAATAATAAGAACTGTTTATTGAGCACCAAATAACATAAAATGAATTTTGAAAGGTACATAAAAAAATTAAAAAATAATGAAATCCTCTCTAAATTAATCCTATATTTCTCACTATATACAGTGGGGGAAATATTTATTTGATCTCTGGTTAATTTTGTAATTTGCCAACTTTGCCCACAAAGGAATAAAGGGTCAGTAATTTTTATGTTTAAATTTTATTTTAACGGATAGAGACATATCACATTATATAAAGGTTAGAAATTGATTTGCATTTCAGTGAGTGAAATAAGTATTTGATCCCAAAGCGAAACATGACTTGAGTTCTTTGTTGCAGAAACCCTTGTTGGTAAGCACAGAGGTAATACGTTTTTTATAGTTGGTCACCAGGTTTGCACACATCTCAGGAGAGATTTTGACCCACCCCTCTTTACAGATCCTCACTAAATCCTTAAGGTTTCTTGGCTGTTGTTTGTCTACTCACAGTTTCAGCTCCCTCCACAGATGTTCTATAGGCGGATCTTTTGTGACGTCATTGTTTATGTTTGTTGCATTGCATCATGGGAATCGTGTGGCAGAAAACACCGCTAGATACCTGTAATTTGATTGTTTTGCACGTTTGGAGGAGGATTTAGAGAAGAGGATGGTTCACTCTTGCTGTGTGGTTGATTGTATGGCTCGTTGGGGGCCTGATAAAAAGTTTTTCCGAATTCCCTCCGAAAAGGATCGCTAAAAACGAAAGAAATGGTTGCATGCAATTAGGCGATTGAACCTGGACGCTCCGAAGAAAGCCTGGATTCCTGCAGCTTCTGATCGAGTTTGTGAGGCTCATTTTGTTCATGGTAAGTCTTAGTGACTATGTATTTATAGAAGATTGAATAAAAAAAAAAAAAAAAACTGAGTCAAATCAACCGAGTCATATGTTTTCGCGTTCTGATTCAGGTGTCCCAAACCGCGATCCACAGCACCCAGACTATGTTCCTCACATCAAAATGGGCTATTCTGGATCGCAAAACTTAAAAGCAGTGATTATTTCGCCGTTCTCTTTGTCGATCACCCACGGGAGATGCGAATCACGCTGTGACTCTGCTTGGCCAGGTCTAACCTCTGCTTTTAGCACGATCACTGCTTTCTGTTTGGCAGAAAAGATCGGCCCAACTTTTCGAGAAACAAAATAATCATAGGCCTCCAGACTTTTGAAAGCCTTTAATCTTTCATGAGTGAAGGGTCCAGGGGTTTCTATTAAATAAGAATAAATGTCTCCCCAGCAGATTGGTGGCCAAGACACGGGCGAGTCGGACCAACGTTTTTTTGTCATCCCAGATCTCATATGGGCTTTGAATAACTTCGATTTTGTCACCAATACAAATTTTGAGCTTCTCTCCAAACCTCCTCCGGTCTTCAGATGTTAAAGTGTTTATATATTGTGGATTTCGCCCGCCAACTCTCTTGAAAGTGCTCGTCGCGTCTTTACAGCCCGCCATACTGTTTGTTTTGTTGCCACACAACCACTCGCGCATGCGTACAAAGATGTCAACAAAGATCCTCCTATAGGATTGAAGTCTGGAGACTCCATGACCTTAATGTGCTGCTTCTTGAGCCACTCCTTTGTTGTCTTGGCGGTATGTTTCGGATCATTGTCATGACCCATCTTCAGTGTTCTGGCTGAGGGAAGAATGTTCTCTTCCAAGATTTTACCAGTGTTGGGAAGGTTACTTTGGAAATGTAATAGGTTACAGATTACAAGTTACCCTGTTTAAAATGTAATAGTAGTGTAACTTTTTCAATTACTTTATTAAAGTAATGTAACTAATTACTTTTGAGTACTTTTTGATTACTTTTCTAAATTTGTGAAAATTAAAGAATAATAAATAAAAGCATATACATCAACTTAAATACAGTTATCTAATAAGCATATGACGTATTCTGTGTAATAAACTCCTGAAACATTGGTGTTTTTTTTAAACTGCTGTTTCTTTGTATATGATGATAGTTTTCTCAAAATAAGTAAAATGCACATGAAGTGACACAAAGCAGTTCTAGAAATTATGTTTATGTGCTCGTGTACTCCTATATTGAGACAGCAGAGGTTGAAAACACTGCGAGCTTCAGTAGGCCTATGTGTAGTAAATGAAACCATGTCTTTGCCATTAATTTACTGGAGGGGCGGACTGGGAAAAAAATTCAGACTGAAAAATTCAAACTCATACAAACAAATTCATGGACAAAACTATTTTTTTGTATGGACCTGACATAAAAAAGGTTTAAATCTTTAATTTGGGGACATGCAAAATAATTAAAAGTTCTCTCCTGAACTGCACCTTCACTTCCATTTTTCTCTTCAGTCTCTTTATTTTGCCCTGTTATCCATCTCTCTCATGACTTTAATACTCAAGATTGAACAAAACTATACTTTACAATACAATACCCTACAATACTACAATATTTTTATAGAAAAATCCTAATACTGTACACGAGTCATGTTTTTCCCTTACAAAAAATTACCATGCTTTTATTAGCCTATATAAAAGTAAAATAACCTTGTTTTGTTTTTTTTTTTTGCAAATGGATTTGTATTTATTTTTAAATAAATACATTTGTAAAATAATTTTACATTTTTGGTTATCACAGTTAAAAAATAGTAACAATTTTCTCTGGATTTATAGTTAAATATTAAAATGTTAATTTTCGTAAGGGTTGTGTTGTTGTCTGTTGTAGCTCCCCCTAAACCTATAAAAAAAAATCTGAATTTTTTTTCAGCTAAATTACTACTGTAACATTACAACAGATAATAATGATGTCCTTTATATAGTATTTTGAGTGATGACTGATGAGCAACGTGCTGCTGCTTGATTAAATAAATAAAAAAACAAAGACAAAAAAGCATCTTTACAGATGAAACTGACCTGAAACCCTGAACAGTAGTTCTGCTTCTCTGCTCCAGCAATTCACTCTTTTCTCTCTCTCTCTCTCTCTCTCTCTCGCATTGATTACCGTTTGGCGGAGGCGCGGAGAGCGCGCGAGTCATGACTAACACTTCATGACTTATTAGAGATTTAATTATCAAATGGCGGATTCGCAAATGATCGCTTTAGTACATTCGGCAGGCAATTATACAATAATGATATTAAATAGCGGGCAAAATCGGCTGCCAGGCCACCGGGAATTGTCCCGGTTCTCCCGGTGTCCAGTCCGCGCCTGATTTCCACAGACACGCAGAATTTGCAAGTCATATATTGCATTTTTGGGGCTTATATTCACAGACACTAGTCCATGTCATGTTTTGATTCAAGTGTACTGACCTACTTTTGATTTAGTCATCCAAAATGTGGCATAATCCGTCCGCGTTAGGCATTTCGTTTTTATGACTGGATTCTACGAACCAGACTGTATTTCCGCATCCCGGAAATTATTAGGGCGGTATGTCTCAGAATAGTCAGTGAAATTTGTGAAAGAAATCAGTTAAATCTGTATGTGGATGTGTGTAAATATTCAAATGTAATCCCCTTTGTAATCGTAAAAAATTTCATAAGTAACTGTAATTTAATTACTCATTTTTTCTTAGTAACTGTAACTAATTACAGTTACAATAATTTTGTAATTAAATTACGTAACGCCGTTACATGTAACTAGTTACTCCCCAACACTGGATTTTACAGTACATGCCCCTGTCCATTTGCCCCTCAATGATGCAGGATGGATTTCAGTCCATTGTGGCGTAGTGTGTTACCAGTGTTATTCTTGATGACCAAAAGTTGTCTCCTCCTCACCAAGCTTCTTGCTGATGGTCTTGTAGCTCATTCCAGCCTTGTGTAGATCTACAATCTTGTCTCTGACATCCTTTGACGGCTCTTTGGTCTTGCCCATGGAGATGGAGAGGTTGGATGGAAGATACAGATTGTGTGGACAGGTGTCTTTTATACACCTAGCAAGCTGATATTAGGAGTAACTTCTTAAAGTGGCAGGACTAATCTGTGTTCCACTCGGTCACATCACCAGTCTGTGGGAGCCAGACTTCTTGCTGGTTGGTACGGCATCAAATACTTATTTCACTCACTGAAATGAAAAATAAATCTTTAACCTTTACAGTATATAATGTGTTTTTTTTTCTGTATTTTTGGTTTATATTCTGTCTCTATCCATTAAAATAAACCTACCATAAAAATTACAGACCCTTCACTTCTTTGTAAGTGGGCAAACTTACAAAATCAGTAGGGGATCAAATTAATATTTTCCCACTGTACATGAGTTTGTGTATGTGACGTGTTATGATATAACAAGGTTATATTCAGAAACCAATGAAACCGAAACCAAATAGTGCTGAAACAGGAAGAGAAGTTAACAGAAGAGAATGACAAAATAACCACATAACAGAACAAAAACCTGACAATATGATCGTTAGACTATTGTTAGCCTATATGTACAATAGTTTGTTCTGATAAAAGACTTTCTTTCGTTCTGACAAAAGACTTTCTATTGATATTCCTACCTGCACGTGTTCCAGACAGGCTGTCAGTCAGTCTTTAAACCCTTCATTCAACTACACGTATAAAACGCTGATTCATTCAAAGAGAGACGTAATGAAACATGCTGTTGAAATCACTTTAACTTTGAGCGCCACGTTAGAAGACTCAGCTGACCAGTAATGTGTCAATGCTAAAACAGATATTTGGCTTTCCTTGGACATGACAACCAATTTGAACAACTATATATATATAACTCAAGATTAATCGCACATGCTCAGTTGATCTCGCTCTCATTCTTTGTCTGTTTAGGCTGGTTAAGTGCAATTCTATAGAGCCTCTGTACAAATTAGAATGGTACACATTATGTTATCATTACTAACTTACTTAATATTCAGTACACGCACAAAGTATAAAACGATAAGGGCATAACCCTATGAAAAAAACAAACAAACCTTGTGGTTGTTGAAGTTCTTGCATTCCTCTGCAGTTTGCTTGTAAATAGTGCAGATTTGCACTGGAATGGGCTGCACGACTCTGGTATTGCAATACTGCGGTTATCGTGACAGCCCTAATTTATAGGCCTAGGCTAGATTATAGGCTAGATTAATCTACTGACCCCAGTCAGGGTCTTCTGGTTAGACGTACAGCAGGTATCTCCATTTGATGTTGTCATGATAAGATTGTGCAGCAAACACTAAATCTTTGAGGCAAAGCAAGCGGATGCTAACAGCAGAACAATGGCAGGCCACACAGATGCAGTGGTCACAGCTGTCCTCAGGGGTGTGCAGGTAATCAGCACCTCTGGGACACCCTGGATCAAAGGACCTGGAGCTCCATCCAGCTCTGCTGCAGGAACGGGTTAACATCCCGTCACTTGCTGCTTCACAAGCTCTTTGTGCACTAGAGGCATCAAGCAGGGACATTTACTACAGGCAGAGTCTTTTATCTCGGATCCCTTGAGCACTACAAGATAGCAATATGACCCGAGCTACATACAACATCTGGGTTTGTTTACAGACTATAGGAGGCTATAAGATGCCTGCACCATGATAACCCCATTCCACTGAGTGAAGGTAAAAATACAGTAACTTCACATTTGGTCATTTGAGTTATGATCTGTCCTGTGATAAGACGGTTGTGAGAATGTCATAACAGATTTTAGTTAAGTTAATCCTACATCAAATTGTTTTCAATGTACTTAATGACACTACAAAACATGTCATGTTAACTATAAAAACAATCATAAAAAATACTGTTTATATTACTTAAAAAAACGGTTACAATTCTGTCAAATAATAATTATATATATATATATATATATATAATTTTTTTTTTATTTATATATAACGATGCTTTATATAGTGAGGTTCAGCATAATTTATATCAGGTTTCAGTACACAGAATATTTGTGTAGGGAGAGATGTTAAAATGAGTGATGAGTGTTGATGACATAAGGATGTACAGTAATAGACCCGGTACAGGACATATTAGGTGTTTTTGTACCTGAAGACATAGAGATCCTGCTTTTCGATGTGAGGGAGTGTGAGCAGGGAGGAATCGTGAAGCCATCTGGCCTGAATGATCATCTGTACAAGGTTACAAATGCTCAGCGCAGACACGAGCCAGCCTTCATTGGCCACCACATCCAGCATTGCCTGCAGAGAGAACATCAGCACTTTCACTACGCTTTAACATTTGGGGTTAACAGGTTTTCGTTTTTTAGGAAAAGAAATGGATAATTTTATTCAAAGTAATATTTAAGATGTTATAAACTATTTCTATTTCTAACAAATGCTTTTCTTTTGAACTTTCTGTACATCAAACAATAGTTGTCAATGTTGATAGTAATAAGAAATGATACAATATTTCACACTAATTGTATTTTTAAACATAAAAATAAATATATATATATATATATATATATATATCTTACCAACCCCAAAAACTACCGTAAATATTATACAGCATAAATAGAATCATATTCCTCCCTTTAGATACACTAAGTGATGCTGATATGGAATATAAACAATCAGACCGTTAGGAATATCAATGAGAACTACTGGTACTGTATCTCTTTATTTATTGTTCAGCTCATCTTGTAGACTTCCACACTCTCTCTCTGCTTCTGTCATTCTCTCCTCCTCTAAGGTTAAAGTTTGCCCAGCTCAGCTGCGTTAACAAACTTAATTAATCAAAAAGTCATTTCCTCTGTAACTATGAGTAAGAAGCCCCTGAAGAGCACCGGAAAGCCCTGCAAGTTAATCAAAATGCTAATGCAGTACAAATTAAAGTTGTGATTAACATTTCACAGTAGCTGCTTGAGTAAATGGAGGACAGCAACAGGATGATGGGACAAACCTTTCCGCAAGGAAAGAAAGAGACGGACAGGCATTCACAAATAAAAGTCCTTTAAAAAAAAAATAATAATAATCAAATAAAGCTTAGTAAATAAATAACAGAGACCTGAAAATAAACACATTATTAATCATCCAATGACTGGTTAGCTAGTAACTAGACTAGACTATCGTTTATGTAGATTTGAGTATTTATTACGTCATTTTATTTACTGATATTAGGCCTTCATGTTAGAATTATAATTGATAAATGACTAAGGCAACAACAACAAAAATCCTCTTAGAATATACTGTGAGCAATCTGACAATCCATTTTAATTTTTACATTTTTTTTATATGATATTTGGACAGGAACGTAAACCGCAAACTAGTTGTTCATCGACTACTTAGTTTGAAACTCTGGAGTGAAGTTTACACAGTTACTAATTGCAAATGAAACTTATGTGGAAAACTCGAATATCGCATGAAACCTCCGCTGTGTACAAACAGACAAAATTTGACAACGGCTCAGGCATTTCAGAATTATAAAACAACATTTGAGATGTGATGAGATTGGTGTGCTGGCTAACCCAGATCAGATTTTTTGTTGCACATCAAGGAAATTATAAGATAAATGCATTTCCATTGCGCACTTTTTTTTAATTATTTTCTCATTGGATAAAAAATGTATTCACCTCAAATGAGCACATAAGGTTTTAAGATTATATGCTCATCGTGATGTTTTCATGTTCCCAATGTTCATGTAAACTCAGCTAAAGATGCCTAATATGTCTGTTCGCTTTCATACGTCACATTTAAATTCTAGAGAGAGAGAGAGAGAGAGAGAGAGAGAGAGAGAGAGAGAAAGAGAGAGAGAGAGACAGAGACAGAGAGAGAGAAAGAGAGAGAGACAGAGAGAGAGAGAGAGAGAGAGAGAGAGAGAGAGAGAGAGAAATAAAGTGCAAATAAACATTCAAATGTAATCATCGCAGCTGGGCATCATGGGAAGGGTTAATTCTCTGACATCACTGCAGGATGAGCTCAGCTGTGTGAGGGACTGAAGGCTATGAATGCATGGGGCTGCCACAGCGGGAACCCAGAAGAGTAACCACATCATGTAGAAGCATAGCCAATCACTCCCAGACACACACACACACACACACACACACACACACACACGAGCCATTGGCAGCGTGGACATATTGTCCAGTCTCTGGCCGAAGAAAATCAAGAGTGCGGTCTCAGGCATAGCCAATTGCAAACAGATTCGAAGGCATGAACAATCAACATCAGGTTGCCTGGCCGGCTCAGGCAGCTCAGGCTTTTTATGTCATATTCTTTTTTAATCAATCAAGCCACTCTGTCCTCAGAGTGTTGCACTGATTCTGTTTACATGCATCAGAATAACACAGGACAGTAGAGCACTATTAGAGCTGTCTCAGAAAATACAACACCCACCCACAAACACACCCACACTATCCACAGCAATAATAGAAAAATTCAGGTTGTGAACACTTCTTTTCTTTAAAAGGGACATATATTTTCTCAAGTAAATCTGGTCTTGCTATTATTTCCTGCTCCAACACTGTATTTGCTAAACTGACCTTAACATAAAAGACCTGACAGATGATAATAATAATAAAAGTTGCGACTCAAGATAAAATGTATATTTTAAGTTAATTAGAGTCTTTGTCCAAACCAGTGAGACGCGACAAGCAATGCATTTATTTAAATTTTTTCTGCGACGTCATGGTTGGGAACAAGAATATTCAACTATTTGACCAATAACAATGATAATCTCAGCTCACAATTATGTGCTTTGTATAACGGTTTCATATAATTATCAAAGGGTTTAATTTCAGTTTGAATATCATTGTGTGAGACTTCTTTAGCCATTATGAACGCAACAACTGATAATTTACCTCAGATCATGAAAGTAAACGAAATAATGTTGGAAACATCTAACACTGACAACCAAAGCTCATCTGACATTAAATCATGCTTAGAATAAACCGAGCATCATGGTCCATTGCCATGGACACTAATAGAGTTACTATTATAGTTTCTGTTCTTGGCATCAATAGCCTTGAACCAAACCAGTGAACAAATGAAAGAAAGCAAACACATTATAGTTTTATCAGATTAAAAACAACAACTTCATACTCATGCAGATTAACAGAAAAATCAAAAACATCCCGCATGAACTAACATCATGTAGTTAGCTAATGTTGACTTCCCAAAACTCAAGCCAACACTGCTGGCTGTGAATCTCATTTCCAAGCGTCGACTCTGATTGGTAGATCTATCTTTAGCATTATGGGTAGTGTACTTCTTTAACAAGAACAACATTTGCAAATAAGCACATTTTAAAAATTAAGATACATTATTGGTAAAAAATCTATTTCAGTATTGTAACAATTGGAGTTTTATTCTAATGTTGCACTATATAAATATAACCAAACAAACAGGCAGTTGACACAGTATAATGTGTTCACTGACATTTTTTTACAAATCAACAAAGATTTTAGGTTTTATATATCCAAATATCTTTTCTTTTCTCCCCCACGGGATATACCGTATTTTCGGGACTATAAGTCACACTTTTTTTCATAGTTTGGCTGGTCCTGCGACTTATAGTCAGGTGCGACTTATTTATCAAAATTAATTTGACATGAACCGAGAGAAATGAACCAAGAGAAATGAACCAAGAGAAAACATTACCGTCTCCAGCCGCGAGAGGGCGCTCTATGCTGCTCTGTGCTCCTGTAGCCTACACTGAAAACATAGAGCGCCCTCTGGCAGCTGTAGACGGTAATGTTTTCTCTTGGTTCTTGGTTCTAAATAAATGCAACTTATAGTCCACTGTAACTTATATATGTTTTATTTCTCATCATGACGTATTTTTGGACTGATGCGACTTATACTCAGGTGCGACTTATAGTCCGAAAAATAAGGTACTGCTATCATCAGAACAAAACTAAACTGCTCCTGAGAACCTGTTGTGTTCAGTCTGTAGATCAGCACACACCTGGCAGATGCGGATGGAGTTGTCCAGCACGGTTTTGGTGTCGGTCCCGTAGTCGCTGCAGGGCAGCTGTGCCCGGCTGAAGTGGGCCTGCATGAGCAGGTGTGTTTTGGTGTGTGCGCTGTCATACGAGTGAGGGTTGACCTGCAGGGGGAGCTGCTGCGCCAGCTGGCTGTTCAGTTGGTCCTCGTTGTGGCGTACGGGGAGCTCGGCGTACTCTTCTGCTTCCTGTAAACACACACACAAAGCATCCGCTGAACACCAGTCACTTACTTTCATGTCTGATCCACATCCAGCATATTCTATCAAATGCCCGATTTAAACTATTACAATATTCTGAAAATTGAGCGACTTCCTGTTGTAAAGGTAATGTCATAAAAACTAAATTAACAATTAGAATAAAGCCTGGTCATATTGCGCACAATCCAGAACTGCATGTTATTTAAAAAACAAAAACAAACAACAACAACAACAACAACAAAAAACCCCAATATGTAACAAGTTTCTTCAATGACTTTTCATTAGGATATCACACATCATCTTTTTCATTCTCTTTTCTCCAGCCATCTGTCAAACAGCAACCCCTTTTCACTGTCCAATCAACTGCCAGTGGATACTGGCAAGTCCTGCCCAACCTTCTTTCCCTCAATGAATATACTCTTTTGTTAAGAAATATTGACCCCCAAATCTCCAACTGAATCAGGATATTTCAATGAGAATCAGGAAGCAATGAAGCATATTCTTCTACCACTACTCGTAACTGTTAAACGTGAGCTTAGATTTATCTCTCTATGAAGTCAGCATTGTACAGAATATAAAGTGAAAAAAATGAATAAATAAATATCTGATAAATAAATGATAAATGTAATACGAGGCCAATTTCTTGAGTTCAGTTTGACTCTTTATCTTTCAGTGACATTTACAGAGAAAGAAACATTACAGTCCTTTGAACTAAAAAGCCTGTTTGCACTTTCTGTGACTCTCCAGGCTGTATTACAAAACTTGGCTTAAAAAAAAAGAAAAAAAGAAAAAAGAGAGAGAGAGAGATGACTGTCGAATAATATTATATTCATTGTCGTTATACAAGTCCCAAAATCAATACACAACTAAAAACAAACTAAGATATCACATATTACAACTGTAAACGGAGTTAAATAGTTGAAAACTATAGTTTAAAACACCTTATTTTAATGTTTTTCTTTTTTAAAAGAAATCAAAACCTACTTTTTTGAAGATTTACTTTTGAAGATTTTTCATACAATACAAAAAAATAATGATAAAAATAAATAAAGATAAAAAAATATTAATGTTTAAATAATGTTACTTCTTAAATGCTATTATTCAATTCAATTCAATTCACATTTGTACATCGCTTTTCATGAATTTCAAATTTCATGGAACATTCAAAGTTTTGTAAAAGAGGGGAATTATGCAGATTCAGGGAGGCTGTCAAATTGCAGGTTATTTATTTTATGATTATATATATATATATATATATATATATATATATATATATATATAGAGAGAGAGAGAGAGAGAGAGAGAGAGAGAGAGATAATCATAAAATAAATATCCTGCAATTTAATTTATATATAAAAAATATTTATATATAGCACCATAGAAATAGAGACCAAAAATATTTCTGATTTTTTTTTTAAAAATAAATCAGTTGAACAGTTTGTAGCTTTGCTGTATGATTTTAATTGCTGAATACAACCAAGAAGGTCAAGACCATTGTGCTGTGCTGGGATGGGGGGAGATCTTGTAGCTTGACTTGTTCTCTCATTATGAACCCTTCCACGGTAATTAGAGGACAATAAGAGTGAATGAGGGGCTGATGAGGGAGGCGTCATGTGGAGGGGTCATTTGTTGCTATTGAACGACTGGTTAGAGTGAAAATAGGGGGTCCTGCCCACCTCATGTCATGCTTTTGTTAAGCACCAGTGTGAGCGGTAGACAGCGAGCTGTAATGACGGAGTGGTTAGTGGATAATCAAGCGGGAGACATATAACTGTGAGGATCAGTGATGTATCCCTGCTGCCTCAGGCATCATTACCACATTAACATGTGCTCTTTTCCTATTACTGACACACAAACACGATGGCATTCAAATTCACAGGCATGACTCAAACCTTCTGTATTTTGCCCAGTTCAGCAGATGTAGCCTGTGTGGCGATGTCTTTAACATCAGGAAATCTGAGCTGGCCTCTAGTAAGTTTGTTGGCTCAGTCACACAGCGGTCACAGTCTCTGATGACTTCTTTTCTTTTTCAGTCTTTCAGAAAGGTTACGGATAGATCTCAGGAATGACTGTCTGTAAAATGCTTTATTGCTGCTTGTGCGATTATAACAAAAGAGCAACTAATCCTACGCTAAATTAACCTTTAATGTGACTTATTTTTACCTGGAGTTTTTGCAAGACGATATCATCAAGGAATAGTATGTGAAATCACACATTAAGCATTATCCACAGACAGCACAACGTTTTATGTTGAATCGTTAGTCACAATTAACAGAAACAAAAAACCACAAATTTGGAAATATTCTCAAGAGAAAAGCATAATGGAAACATTTTAAATAGCATCACAGTATATATATCTATATATATATATATATAATTTGAAGTTGCAATGGGCTTTTATGAAGAAACATTAAGTAAAAAAACCTTTTTGTTCTGGAATTTCGATTTTCAAACTGTGCCAAATTTATTAGAATTTTTTTTTTCTGATGTCCTTTAAATAATAATTGATGTGTTATTCTTTTTTTGTTACATAATTGTTATAAATTCTAATAAACTAATAAATTATTTAATCATGTTATCATCAACAATGTCCAATCATCAACAACAGATTTGTGTGGAAACCTTTTTACATTTGTGTATAAAATTAATAAAATGTATACAATTAATAAGGGTTTTCTAGGTCAAAGCGACAGAACAGAAAACTCTGCTTATTGGGCATATAAATTATATAAAAATGCTTCATTTATTTCAACACGTTCATCAATATTTGGTGACAAAAATCAACAACACACCAAACCAAACAAAGAAACATGACAGAATGTCTAACAGGATTTCAGATCTCACCTATTTTTGGTCATTAAACTAAATGAAGAAATAAACGGAATGAGACACCTATTCATAACACATTCGTGGAATGTAAATTTAAAGCACATTGCCATTATTTCCCATTAAGTCGCTCTGTCTCTAATCTCAAATGCTCTATCAGGACTGGTTATAAAAACTGCTCAAGAACATGTTTTAACAATCTTCTTGGAGAGTTTCCATCAGGTCTGCAGTGCCTCTACTATGAGACAGATGTCATGTCATGAGGACGTCAGTGAAGTGTGAAAAGCCTTTATGTCTCAATTATTGCCGCGATCAGTGAGAGAGGGGCGGCACTCTAATGGGATGAACGAAAAGAGCTGCTAATTTTCACACCAACCCTTAGGGGTGCAATTATGTGTGTGAGTGCTCAGCTGTATCCAGCCAAACTGGACTCGTGGAACAATCATTAACAGTGTCAGGATGTTGGCCAGTGAAGGTGGTGATGCATTGGTGTTTAAAGTGCACCGTCCCCGAACGCATCAATGACCAGAAGATGAGAGGAAAGAGTGGATCCTTTCAGAATGAATGTTTGCTCACCGACAGGATGGCCAGCAGCTCTTGGACGGGCAGCTCTGGCTTCAGACGCTCTTTGAACATGCGGATGGTCTGGTGTTTCAGGTAATAGTAGGATGAGATGCGGCCGTACGTCAGCGGCTCGATGGTTTGCTCGTCCTGAATAAAACACGCCAGAGGTCAAGATACAGCCGTACAGTGGGCAGGTCAGAGATGAAATACTCTGTCAGTCCTCCAGCAAAAAAGACACACTTCTGAAACAACTCTTAGCTTCATTACAAAAAATCGAGCACTCTGCATCACTGTCCACATTCTACACACAACACTCTCATGAGTCATGATAATGCAGTAGTAATATCTGAAAACAGCAGGTTATTATTGATAACTCAAATAAGTTAATTATTATAAAAATGACTCTACCTCCTGTATTTCCATGCAGTAGGAACACTCCAGATCCCTCAGACTCCTCTCCACCAGGTTTGAAAGGTATTTGTTAATGGTTTCATGGCTGATGTCATCCAATTTATAGTAACTGAGAGCAGATAAAAGTGGAAGGAATAAATAATGTGTATCAAATGTATATACAGAGAATCCACTTATTGTATAGGTTTTCAATATTGTATAGTAAAAAAAAACATCAAAACTTCTTCTTGAGTATATTTCAACACTGTGAGCATTTTTAATAATGCATATCTAGAGTATCTAAAGACCCTTAAAACAAGCTAACAGCATAATTTATTAAAGAATCTTGGATAGGATAAGATATGAATGTATCTTGAATGTAAGTGTATTTTGTACCTTGGCAGGTATTCCTCATTTTAAAGACTAACAATAATAATAATAATAATAATAATAAAAAAACAGCACCTCAAGGCAAATTATATTTAACCTAGCATTACAGTGTATAACCTGCGGTGTTTACCTGACCTGTGTACAAAAAAAAAAAAAAAAAAAAAAAAAATATATATATATATATATATATATATATATATATATATATATACATATATTAGCGGTTGCATATATATATACATATATATATATATATATATATATATATATATATATATATATATATATATATATATATATATATATATATATATATATATATATATATATATAATATTTATTGTAGGCAGATCTTTTTATTTTTTAATGTGTTCAAAGTTCTATTAAACTAAAAACATGCATATACACCAAATGGTTCAAGAACAGCATGCAATATACTTCGGGGGTTTTAGGCAAATTTTACAGAAATATTAAGGGGTTAAAAATAAATTCTCTCTCTCTCTCTCTCTCTCTCTCTATATATATATATATATATAAAACAAACTTTAATTTCTCAAGCAGTTTCGCAAAAAAAAAAGAATCGCATGTTTCTGCCACTGAATAAAAACTAAAATAAGGTAGTTGCGACTTTTTCGTCTCACAATTCTGACTTTTTTTCCTCAGAACTGAGAGATTTAAACTCGCAATTGTGACTTATTCAGAATTGTGATATAAACTTGCAATTGATTCATATTGAGTTTATATCTTGCAATTCTGAATTCATAACATGCAATTTCAAGAAAAAAAGTTGAAATTGCGTGATATAAACTTGCAATTCTGACTTTTCTTCTCGCAACTGCGAGTTTATATCCGCCAATTTTGACTTTCTAACTTGCAATTGCGAATTTATATCTTGCAATTCTGACTTTATAACTCAGAATGTTTACTTTTTTTCTCGCAATTGCATGTTATAAAGTCAGAATTGCAAGATATAAACTCGCAACACCTCCAGAAAAGCAACGCTGCGCTGCCAAATTATTCCCAGGTTTGCTGGAAAGCAAAAATCACTTCCATGCTCAGCAAAGCTCTAAGAGCCACCACATGAGATCCACACACAACTATGCACTTCCTTAATTCTGAGTGATGGCAAACATTTCTCCTGCTGTGAGCAAGAGAAAAAAAAAGACTATATTTTGCAGAAACTTTAACTTTTTAGCACTCGAGCAAGGAAATATTACAAACATGAACTCTGTGTGTTAATAATTAGCAAAAACACATCGTGGTGACATGTAAATAAAGATGTCCATGTACACACACACTGCTATTCTTTAGTGCTTTGTGTCCAGAAGGATAATTTACAGAGCCAGTTTCAGCTTGTACACGCTTGCACAATGTGAAAATCTCCAGCCAGTTAACAGGTGGAGTGAGGTGTCATGAAGGTAACTGCCCGATGTGTGTGTGTGTGTGTGTGTGTGTGAGAGAGAGAATGGACATGTCTTTGACTCAAAGGCCACAGGTCTACAGAATCTTTCTGAATTTTTCATAGCGTCACATTATTATTCCACAGTTCAAAAGCTGGTCTTAAACAAACCCATTGGGAGTTAGCTAAAAAAAAAACCACAGGGCTGTAGTTTCCATCCTTAAACTAGACATTAATTATTATTATTATTATTATTATTTTGATGCTGTGTCTTTAGGACTTCTTTTGGGATATGCAGAGCTGTAGGTGCTACACACCACAGCTTATATGTAGAGCAGTTATTGCATTAGCAAGTAAAAATCCAATAATTTGGTGTCATTAAACACCATCATTACTAAATGGTTAAGATTAGTATTAAAGAATTATAAGTGTAAAATAGCATCAGTCTTTCAGCTTGTTGTGTGTGTGCTGTAGTGAACATCTATAGCTGATTAATAAGGCTGTGAATCTTTGGGAAGGCAGCGATTCGATTCGATTACGATTCATAGGTTTTCGATTCGATTCAATAACGATTTTTGCAAATTTAGAATGATTCAATTCGATTCGATTCACAATTGAATTCGATTCGATTATAACGATTCGATTCTGCATTCTTTAAGTGCATTCACGGGATTATTTAAATGCTTCTACTAAATTCTTTAAATGCTTAGTCAGGGGGCAAATTACAGTAGCATTTATGGTTAGAGAACCATAGGTTAGAAGAAAAAAAAACTTTTGTCCATTGTTAAATGCTAGTTTAATGATGCGACATGGCATATGTAAAAATGTATGTAAGCCAAGTTTTTAAAATAGAGCTTAAAGAGTATTATGTATAAGCTAACATTTTGTCACACCAGGGGCGTAGCCATTAATTTCAGAAGTGACAGAAATGTCAAATACAATCATTTTATGTATGTAGCCTATATAATAATAATAATAATAATTATTATTATTATTATTTCTTTTTTTTTTTTTACAAGGAATTATCTTCTTTTTTAATTACTTTTAATTAGCTGTAATAAATCAAATACACTACTGGACAATAATCAATCATTTGTAATATATATTTTTTTCCTAATGGCAATTTTATGATTGTTTTATATTCTAGGCTACATTTAATAAGCAATTATTTAAATTTTCTGCACAGAATAAGGTAGAAAATATACTTTATAGTTTCTGTACTGTAATAAATGTCAATTAGCACTGCATCATTCATAAACTGTTTGTGGGTTTCATCAGTTCATTCTGCTTTTATTCAGTTTAGCTGCAGATATAGCCTGGCACGTCTATGAGAGCGAGATCGCTTCTCTTTCAGTGTGAAAACGTCTTCATCTCTATTTAACTTTTCCTCTCCACCAGCGAATGATTCTGAGAGAAAACGTTTGCTAATGAAACAAACGCTACTTTCATGCATCTGATTATCAGATAAATCTCGCGCTCTTATTTCAAGGTCGTTGTTAATGCTGTGGTTAATTTTAAACGTTTCCTTCGTATATTCGGTTCATCCGCGTTGTTTAAAAACATTTATCATTCAATGGATCTGTGCGTATGATTTAGACACTTACATTTCTGCTCCGTCCATGCAATAAATACAGCTGTCGACGGCTCCGGTAACTCCGTCGGTAAGATGCAGAGAGCCATTGACAAACTATAGAAAAGTAAAACTACTTCACGTTAGCATTACTGGCCACGAGTCCAATAGATCACACGTCAGCTGCGTCAGAGACGAACGGAGCGCGAGCGCAATCCTGTGACAGTCTCAGTCGGTAAACAGTGGAGCGCGTGAAGGACAGATAAGAGGAACGATTCACGAACACTCTTCAAGGTCTCCATTAATTCGTGCGTGTAGTAATTTAATGTGTATACATTTTGAAAGCATTGAATCGCTATAGAAATCGCGATTCATTCAATTCTTAGCATTTTGAATCGATTGCTGTCCAAGATCGGCGATTCACGATTCAAAAATCATGTTTCAAGATCGATGCATATGAATCGACAGGGTTTGTAATCGATCAATCGAGAAAACAAGTGAATCGTTACACCCCTACTGATTAAACCGTTAGCATCATTTAGCTCCTGTCTCAGTCTGTGAGGTCTTTATGAGTCCTGATGAGATTGATGGAGCTACTGTGCACTATTATTAACATACAACCTTACTGGAAACATGCTGTTGTGTTGTTTCGGAGTTGTATCATGTAAAGAACAAAACCTAGTGAGTGGCTGCACCTCGGCTGCATGCGAAATCAAAGATCATCCCTCACATCTGATCATTATTCACTAAACAGCAGGGCTTTTGCATGTTTTCTTTAAATGTCCATTTTTTTAAATTGAAGACTAAAAAAACCCCAAAAAATTAAATAACCTTTCTCTACCAAGCAAATGTGAGGAAAATGTAAAAAATAAATAAATAATAATAATAATAATTGAAGGGAACATAATATGTCTGTATGTTCTGTAAATGTAATGTCTAAGAAGCACACATTAATTTATATAAGCAACAATTCAGGGTTTGAAAATTCAACTTTCTACTGATCTCATTACATTTTAATTAATGATAATAATAAAAACACTCCTGTTTTAAATAACTCTGCATCCGAGCACAAGAAAATATACATAGCTGTATTTAAATATACATATGAATAGCACCTTATGATCTCACTGCGAAAAAACCCCCCGAGAAAAAAAAAAAAAAAACGGTGCTGTTTGTCACCCCTATTCTTGTTTCCAGAGCAAATATCTTAAATCAAAGGTAACATTTAGCTGCAAAGCAAAATAACAGAATAAGTCTTGTTTTCTTGAAACTGAACAAAAATGTTTATAACTAACACAGGGACAAATATCATCATATCATGGGCTCAGAAACATCTACTTAATTCAATTTACATGATATTTGTCCTTGGTTTAATCATAAACTCATTAAATCTGGTTTAATTTCTCAGTAAAACAAGAACTACATGCATTTTTGTGATTGAAAAACAACAAAACTAAGGAAGATTGATCATATTTTGCTATTCATGCAATATTTTATGCCATTTATGAATGTAAGACTTTCTTTGATTTTAGACATTTTAAAGTCTTAATGTGTGTAAAAGTAAAATAAAGACTTTAAAAGCAGAAACTATAATAAAATAAAAAACATATATAAAAATAAATAAATTAAAAAAAACCTTGATTTAATCACATGATTTAACCGAACGGGATTATGAAGACTCAAACATTTCTTGCTAAAGTACTAAAAACAGACAAGCTGTTGAAACTTAACTCCCATGGCATCCCAACAATTAGCGTATAACTGCCCGCATCCACACAAAAACACCTGTTCACTCTTTAGCAATAAGGCTGGCGGTAATTGACTTATAATTTACATGATCTTAAAGGTACGGTTGGAAAACAGTTTGTTTAACTGTAAGGTCAGAGAAAAGGGTGTAAAAATAGACATGAAAAACAGTTAAAATTACAAGTGGACTTCAGGGGGAAGATCTAGATGTAAAAGTGTAGAATCTGGCCCATATGAAGAGTTTGATTACCTCAGTCATGAGAGTGTGTGTTTGCAGTGAGAGAGAGGGCACAGACAGGTCTTTATGTTTAATGTGTCCTGACAGGCGTGCAAATGTCAGTGGAATGTTCTGGAATCATCTTCTCCTATTCATCGCAGACGTCTGAGCTGCCCTGTGACCCTGCCAGGCTGGTGTGTGTGTGTGTGTGTGTGATCTGTCACCCCTTGTTTTGTGATGGAGGTGTAAACTGTCGGGGCTGAACTGTGTCCAGGGATGATGTTGCCATGGAAACACAGTAAGTAATGAGTCCTGTGGAAGCGGTTGAAGATGTTTTTCTGTCTTGTGCTGCAGTCGAGTCACTGCGGTTTCACCCAACAGCTCGGACTTCCCACTAGGCCAATTAATAAAATATAATTCAACATTTTCTTGTCTATTTAAGCTATTGAGCCAGACTATTTTCTATTTGCTTTTCTGAAGAGCCACATACTGCAACCTCTAGACAGAAAAACATATACATTATGTGCATGTGGTAATGGTTCTTTAAAAAAAAAAAAAGGAAAGGGAACACACACACACACACACACACACACACACATACATTGTACACACAAGCTTTTTTTATGGCCAAAGTAATAAAATGACGCAGATTAAATGCTTTATTTTATAATCTCCTTGTTACATGTTACATTTAACAATAAATTATTAATGTTATTTAATAAATTAATAAAGTATTTTTTTTAATAAAGTAAGATTAATTGTATCCAAAATAAAAGTCTGTTTTTACATAATGTGTGTGTGCTGTATATATATATATATATATATATATATATATATATATTTCTTAAATGTGCACTCGTGTATATTTTTAAATACACATAAATATATACAGTTCACACACATTTATTGTGAAAACTAACTTTTATTTTGTATGCGATTAATTGTGATTAATCGATTTGACAACACTATAAATTATGCATTATTTAATGCAACTAACCCTATACCAAACCCTTATCATATAGTAAGTACAAGTAGTTAACTATTATTACTCTGCACTTAAATGAATAATTACACTAACAAGGACACAGCGAAATAAAGTGCAACCATTAAAAATACCAGAGTAAGTGACAGCAATGATAAAAAATAAAGATGGCATTTTATCTTTAATCTTTTAATCTCTTTTTCCAGATTTATGCTGCTGTGTTGGATGGTTCCTTGAGGTCTAATTGGTTAACGTTGGGACAGCATGGTTATGAAAGCATGCAGTGATTTTTACAGCAAGATTAGTAAAAGTCCATATTGTTCATTGTTAATTAATGATACCTAATGCACTCTAAATCTTCATAAAGAAAAAAATTGCTTCATGAACACCATGTGTGCCAAATGGGACATTCAATTCAATTCAAGTTTATTTGTATAGCGCTTTTTATGAAACAAATGATTGCAAAGCAACTTTAAAGAAAATTAAGTTTGTACAATATTTAGTAGCAGACATGACCTATCTCTGATCTCAGCATTACTGTTTTTTGGACATCCTGCTTTGTATGTATCAGCTGACCACTAAACTAAGTGTCCTAGCCACACGACACCACTGATGAGACTCAAAACTAGGATCGTCACTCGGGGTGAGACAGTGAATGCTGTGAGTGATGCACGTGCAGTACCTGGGGTTCATGACCAGCCTGCGGAAGAAGTACGTCCAGGTGATGTAATCCATGGCGTCTTGTTTTGAGGTGACTGTGCCTGCTGCGATTTCTGCATTCAAGTGGTCGGAGAGCACGCTCAGAAGACTGCAGATACACAGGAAAGACACCCTTTCTGTCATTATCAGAGAACGAACACCAAACAGAGAGATTTACTGCTTTATACACACCTAGACTCCACGGGGAACGGCTCGTACAAGAACTTCTTATAGAAGTCCTTCTTGATGTCGTGCACAAGGATGACAGCCTTGCCCTGGTCATCGAACTGCGGTCGCCCTGCTCGACCCATCATCTGAAGAACATCTGGAATGGGAGTGACAGAGATTAACGACATTGGACAGTCAGCGAAAACACAGACACACACACATAAAAACAGATGCTACCTGTTATAGGGTAATCCACGTAGCGGCGGGTCTTTCCGTCATAGTATTCTGTGCCCTTCACGATCACCAGGTGAGCAGGGAAGTTGACGCCCCACGCTAGTGTGCTAGTTGCAATCAACACCTTAGAGAAAGGTCAAAGAAGACTGATGCAATGATGCTAAAATTTCAGCGTTGCCTCACAGGAATAAATGACATTTTAAATATATTCAAATATATAGACATTTTTTTTTTCACTTTCAAATAGAAAACAGTTATTTTAAACCGCAATTCGCAATATTTGATCAAATAATAGATCCATAGAGACTCCTTCCATCCGTGGAGTGCCTGTGGTAACTGAACTTTAGAAGTGCTTCACATGCTAAATTGTTTTTGCACCGCTATAATACTGATGTGTGAAATATCACATTTGCATTATATCATCATTTTACAGCCAGGGCTCTGAAGACACGAACCCACGAGAACAGCGAGCTGCATTAAGAAGAACGTTTCATTTGGATTTGAATAAATCGATTCATCTCTCATCACTCAAAAATGGCCCCGAAAAAGTTCTCCATGAGTATATTAATGAGTATTATATAATCTCTCAGCTGACAGCTATTTCCCACAAAATAGTTCCTATATTCAATTCACTGGCCGTTTCTTTGGGGATCAGTGTGGGAACGGTGGATCTGCTGGTGAACCACACATCACCTAACAGCGTCTCACCTGGATCTTACAGTTGACAAACAGCTCCTCCACCGTCTTCCTGTCTCGCTCGTGAAGTCCAGCATGATGCATCCCGATCCCAAACGCCAGGGTCAGCTTCAGGTTCGACTCTCTTATAGTGCCGATGATATCGTCCATCTAACAAGACACAGACGTTAGAAACCCTGGCAGACACTATGCACTTTCTTCAGAAGAAAGGATAGCAACAAAAGAGATGGAAATGTTAGGATGGGCAACAGTGGAAACAAATAGAGGGAAGTGCTGTTAGATGGACGGCTAACGGCAGCCGGCTGTCACTCAAACAGCAGGGTTTCAGGTCGTTACACGCTTCAGTACAGTGAAACAGCGGGACGCCCCGTATATCACTGGAACACACAGCCAGGACGCTGGAGCTGCTGCAGGCCTGCGCTGAGCAACAGCAAGTCCAAAAATGAAAGTGCTGACATTATTTACTCGCCCGCATGTTGTTTTAAACTTTTTACAATTATTTTATTTATTAGAAATTTTGAAGAATCTTAACCACGCTCAATTGCAAAAAATAGCAGTTCACAGTAAAAAAATAAAATAAAATGACACTATGAATATAGAATAAATGTTTTATACACATATAACATTGATAACATAAATGTCTTTACTGTCACTGATCAACTTAATGTACTGCTGCTAATTAAAATGATAAAAACATACATTCATAATTTACCCTAAGCTTCTGACAGCAGTATATTTGTAACTTGTAAAGCCACCTTGAGTTTGTAAAAAGTAATGAATAATAATAATGAGGGCAAATAAAGAATGAGAGAATTTTAATTGGCTGAATTCTTTTAAACCAGACTTGAATTCTATCTCTAAGTATAAACGGCAGCCTTCCTCTATTCTCTGCATGTTACATGAGTGATGTCTTTTATTGGGTCTTTAACAGCGTAGGCTCATAAAAGACTGCATGAGGCTGCATGCCTTTACACACAGTCTGTGTAATAGAAAAAAATAGGCCACTAACATCAGTATCTGCCAAATAAATGCTTGCTGTGCAACAATTAAAAGAGTCAAACCAGTTTTACACAAATCTGCATTCATAAAAGGAACAGCTCTTTTAAAAAAGTGCAGGTGAACTATCCCCTTAAGAATCAGACTGGAAGATTCTGCATTTATTGTTGCATACAGAATCCACTATAGGTTCAATTCTACATCAACTGATTCTTTCATTCTGAGGTATTGGGAATCCAGAGTCAATACCAAAGTGGAATGCAAAACCATGTTCTGTGTGAAGCAGCCCTAACCTTGGTAAATCAGTTCACTCCATAAAGCCTATTGATAACTAACAATTTGCATTACCGTATTTTTCGGACTATTAGTCGCACCTGAGTATAAGTCGCATCAGTCCAAAAATACGCCATGAAGAGGGAAAAACACATATAAGTCGCACTGGACTATAAGTCGCATTTATTTAGAACCAAGAACCAAGAGAAAACATTACCGTCTACAGCCGCGAGAGGGCGCTCTATGTTCTCAGTGTAGACTACAGGAGCACAGAGCAGCATAGAGCGCCCTCTCGCGGCTGGAGACGGTAATGCTTTCTCTTGGTTCTTCTCTCTCGTTTAATTAATTTTGATAAATAAGTCACACATGATTACAAGTCGCTGGACCAGCCAAACTATGAAAAAAAGTGTGACTTATAGTCCGGAAAATACAGTATGTTTTTTTTTTTGGGTCTGATTTGAAATTCTAAAAGGCAGAAAATTCTAACCTTGTTAGTTTGGGAGACTAATAACATATACAGTGGCATGCGAAAGTTTGGGAACCCCTTGCAGAATCTGTGCAACTGTAAATAATTTTAACAAAATAAGAGAGATCATACTAAATGCATGCCCTTTTTTATTAAGTACTGTCCTGAGTAAGATATTTTACATAAAATATGTTTACATATGGTCCACAAGACAAAAAATAAAAATAAAAAAATAATATTCCTGAAATTTGAATTTTGAACCCTTTCCAGCAGTGAACCAGACCCAGAAGACAGTATACCGTACCATACACACAGTTTCAATGGAGGGACTGAGAGCTCTCGGACTAAATCTAAAATATCTGTGTTCTGAAGATGAACGAAGGTCTCACGGGTTTGGAACAACATGAGGGTGACTCAATGTCAGAATTTTGATTTTTGGGTGAACTAACCATTTAAGAGCCGGGGGGGGGGGGCAGGGGGGTGGGGGGCGGGTACTTGGGGGTAATTGTACTTAATTTGTGTTCCAGAGAACATGCAAGTATCTTCTGTCGCTTTTGAAGGGCAGTACTAAATGGAAAAAATAATAATAATTCAACAAAATTAAAAAATATTGTTTAAAAGTTTTCACCCCCGGTTCTTAATGCATCTTGTTTCCTTCTGAAGCATCAGTGAATGTTTGAACCTTTTTTAATATTTGTGTTTGAGTCCCTCAGTTGTCCTCAGTGTGAAAAGTTGGATCTCAAAATCATAAGAAAATCAAAAGAAGCAGGAGAACTGAAGAATCTGCAGTGCTCAGTTTAACTGTTCAGAACAAACAAGGGACTCGTGCACAACCATCACAAAACAGAAACAGTCGGGGATCATCCAGGTAACACCACACAGTATTAAGAACTTTTGAATAGGGTTATTTTAATCATTTCAGCTATTTTTTTTTGTCTTGTGGACTAAATGTAAACATCTCTTATGTACAATATCTTACTCAGGACAGTACTAAATAAAAAAATAACATGCATTTTCTTATTTTGTTAAAATTATTCACATCTTCACAGATTCGGCAAGGGGTTCCCAAACTTTCACATGCCACTGTAATATAAACTTTTTACACATAATGATATTTATAATATTTATATCATGTTATCATAAAACACTCTAAATTTCTAGCAATAGCACTGTAGTAACTTGACTGTTGCACAGTTATGGTTATACATGTGTATTGTCTTGCTTATATTTTTCTAAATCTGGCTGTTTAATATTGTATTTGACACTACCACTAAAATACGTTATTTATTTATTATTTTATTTATTTATTTATATATACACAATTTAGTAAAAACATGTGAAATGCACCTTTTTAGATGCTACATTTCTCTGTGGGGAGAACATAAAAACTGCTATTTATATATATATATATATATTATGATAAATAATTTGCAGTCCGAATGGAACAAGTCTGGGGTCATAATCTGGACTGCAGTTCATTAATTAGTGACCTCTGCACTACACATTAGAAGGCAGTTTGCTGACATGTGTGTGTTCACATATGTGTTCAAGCAAACACATTAAAGATGCATTTCTGCTCTCTGTGCTGTTTGAACGTGTGTATATCATGCGTATACTATTAAAGAAATGATCACCTCCGTAAGGCTGCAATTTGTATGTGATTACTTTGTGATTGGGATGAGAAAACCATTCCTTTGTTTTTTTCCTGACTAGCTCTCTAATCGAGTGCTTTGAAAATATTAGCACACATCTGTAATGGTGAGCAGAAAAAAGCTGTTTGTTCACATCTTGAAATAATCTGAAGGCATGCAGTGGAACGGAAAGAGGAATTTAATGAGAGATGACACAGGCTTTTGTACTAGAATCTGCTCGGAGACAGAGAGCATACTGAGCAAGTATGAAAAGAGAAGAGTAAGAGAAAGTACCAACAGTAGCAACGCAGTAAAAGTGTAAGTCCTATTCACACGCTCAGTGCTCCCTCAGATTCCAGATTTTCAAATAATTGCATCTCAGCCAAATATTGTCCTCCTAACAAACAAACCATACATCGATTGAAAGCTTATTGAGTCAGATTTCAGATGATGTATAAATGGACACTTAAGACTGGTTTTGTGGTACAGGGTCACATTTATCATTTTAAATTAACCTAGATTAAGCACAATATTCGGAAAACACACCATCCTAACCAAATTGTTATTAAAGGTTATTATTAAATTGTGTTTGGTGCAAATAATAACAATAATAATAAACTTTAATGAAGCAGTGAAAATTGTAAAGTTCATGTTAATTACACTACTCGCTCCTTCCTCTCCTCATCTTGCTTTGACTCTTTCCGTCTCTTTCAGAACAATAAAGCAATATGCTGGGTTTACCATATTGTTATTTTGCAAGCTCTATTCTAGTGTACGACAAAAGCAATGCAGAAAAGCAGAACTAGAACATTAACACCCTGAAAAATGAACCCATATCTTTTGATGTAAATTTAAAAAGTGCTGCATTTACTCATTAGTTAATACATATAAGCACACTTTTGAGGAAGACTTCTGACCTCTCTCTCATCCTGGTGGAGCCACTGTTTGGGGTCGTCTTCTGTAGCCAGAAACGCAATGAGGTCCAGAGCCGTGAGCCGTGTCTGCCGGCGCGATGACACAAATATGAGGATCGGTTTAGCAGGAGAATGTGTGCGGATGGCTGCAGGACAGTGGAAATACAGTGTCAGAATGATATCTAAATCCAGCTGTGGATGTAGCAATCAAAATGCATTAAAGATCTAAATAAAAAGTCAAAATACAAGAGAAATAAGAAAACTGCAAGTCAAATTTTTACCAAGATTTATTAGTAATTTGTCTGAACCTGGTGGCCATATCATGGTAACATCGCTTGGGCATCTGTTCTTTATGAATACAATTTCAGCTCTCATCTACTGTACTTGAATGGAAAGGACTAAAACCTCCATAACTGTTGGCCAGAGTGTGTTCGAATAGCAAATTGAAAATCAACAATACAATTTGACAATGATGACAAACGAGCAGTGAACAAATCGAGAAAAAGTGAAAAATGTTCCTGCTGAAGCTTATGAGCATGGATCATTTGAGCATTTCTAAGGTTTTAAGAAACAGAAATGTTCAGAGTTGAGTAAACTTTTATGATGTGAACGAAACGTTGGAAACGAGAACTAATGTAATTTAGCGTTTTCAATCGATCTAACAACAAAATATGAAATCCTTTATAGAACATCTATGAAAGAGTAAAACGATATCAAGAGCTCGATTATAGTAGTCAGAGGAGAGATATTAAATCAATTGAAAAAATGAAAATATAAAACATGTCTTACAATGTCTTTATGCTATTTTGTTGTTAATACTGTGGTAAAATGTGGAAATGCTTCATCACAGTCTGCAAAGAGTCACTTTTTTCACATTTTAACACAGTATTAATTTTGCCAATATCCGATAATTTTCAACTCATTTTATCCAATATCCGATGCTGATACATAATTATTTCATAATTTTGGTTAGTTTTAACAAGAACTTATTTGTTAGAATTAAATAAACAGTAACGAAGTTCTTTTATAATGACAGAACATTGAAGATTTTTAAAATAACTATAAATAAACTATATATTAATCACTGCATTTTTCCCCCTGTAAGATGCAATGATAACCTTAACATTATACACACGATTAAACAATGTATAAATCAGTATTATATAGAATTAAGTGTCATGTTTGTGATTTATTTGATATTTTTCCATGTAAGCTGTAGCTTCTGACCTTTAAATCAATTACTGCTTTATTTAATCAGAAACAGTCTAAATATTATTTGTGTATTTTGCTTTCATTTGATTAGAAGTAGGACAACATGGCCCCCTACGAAATTCATTGGTGTATTGCAATGAAGTAATAATACTTTGTTACAGTACTTTAGTATTTTTTGGGGAGTATCTGTACTTTACTTGAGTTTTTATATCTCAGCCTTACTTCTTACTAACTTACTACAATTCCTAATTAAAATGTATACTTTTACTCTAATACATTTCCCCTAAGTATATCGTTACTTACTACAAAATAGCCAGAAGAACACAGACTGCAGGAAAGCAGGTTTGACGAATCAGTGGTCTGAATCCTAAAAACACCTTTGCTCATGTGCAAACAGGTGATCCTCATAAACACAGTCAAATGCTTTGTTTCAGAATGATTCAGCCATTTGAATCAATCAGTTCAATCTCAATGACTCACTCATTAACAGTCACTTGTTGCCACTTACTGGCAGTTTAACTTTCAAATTTAGACTTTTTTGTTCAGGTTTTCAATTATTTCAAATATCAGTATTCAACGTTTTATGATAAAACCACAACATTATTTATCCATCTGCAACCGCAGGTTAAATGCATCCATGCCCCCTCTGAGACACATAAACACAACTAAATGCTTTTTCAGATGCAGATTCCAGAAATGCTTTCTTATGTTAGCATGAAAGACACTAAGTACAGATGAAGTGCTTCTTATTCTTATCCAAAAATATATAAAATGGATAAAAAGTTAAAACTGAACAAAATCTTGTTTATGTACTATATATATATATATATATATATATATATATATATATATATATATATATATATATATATATATGTACATTCTGTACATACATTCTCAGTTTAAAAAGGCGATCAAAAACAGTGAATCCACTCACCATTCAGGCAAAACTTTGCCTCAAGAATTAGCCACAATGCTGAGTTAATGTATTCCTCTTATAGGCAAGACACATCAGCGTAATTTTTCATATCGGGCCGATGGCGATATATACATTTAAACCAATTATCAGCTGATTCGGATATTGGTCATGTAAAAATGCACATCCTAACTACAGGATTTTTTGCATGATCATTTCCTTCAATGTGTGTGTGCATGTTCCTGTAGTATTGTACCTTGGAAGACTGGTTTGTTCATGCTGGCCATACGAGGGCAATAATGTTGCCCCGGAAAGCCCTGGATGTGAACCTCCAGCGGTACTGGGCGAACAGAGGGCCGGAAATTAAACAGTCCCACCTGAAAGAGACATAGGCAGAGATGAATAAGGACGGGCCACAAAACAGAGCGAGAAAAACAGGCCCAGAAAGCGAGAAGATGCAAAGAAAGACAGTAATAAAGCGAGAGATGGAGTGTCCAGCTGGCTGTGTGCCTGACAGAGTGGCTCATCTGGGGGTAATTACAGCCTGTCATTGTCCCCTGTCCCACAACTGCGCTCTCACACAAGTGGCCCGGGCCCGAGTGCATGTGTGCACATATTTAAAGGGCTGGATAATGGATTGGGCAGCTAGAGACGCGCCTCAGTCCAAACAGCACGCGTCAGATTTATGGAGACCCCCAGCCCTTCCTTCCCCGTCTGTCTAGCAGGGTGACATTTCAGCAATAGTAAAACAACGTTTACATAACCACTGCAGTCTGTCCTGATGCAGCCACAGCGCCAACATGCTGCTACACGCTGGGAGAAGGGTGCTGCGTATTTATAGACCCTTGCGTGCTCATATGTGCACACGTACGCATTTATATGCAGAATGACTGACAGAATGTTCTGTAATGGAAACAGGATGAAAACGACGGTACGGTTAGTACAAGGTTACAAATAATATCGTTATTCTACTCTTTTGACTTCATCCCTAATCATTATGGGTGCAAGTGAAGCATGATTCCACCGAAACAAGACCAATCCATTACATCCAACCTTAAATATACCATTTTCCTGGGCCAATCATTTTTTTTTGCTTGATTTGAATTGCCGTGAATCATATGTAAATCACATCAAACCCGAGAAGAGGTAGGAGCACTGATCCTGAAAATATTAATTTGCCCATATATAACAGTCTATGGATGGACTCCAAAAGCGATTTGTCTTTCATCAAATGTAATAGACAGTGATGTGGCGTTAAAAGGGGTATATGTTAGTGAAAGCTGAGACGAGCTAATGGATGCAGGTTGTGTATTGCTGTGAATTTCGAACCTGTCCGATGCCCAGCCAGTCGGCTAGATCCCGTGCATTAGCCAGCGCGGTAGAGAGTCCCACTACTCGCACTTGTTTCGATGTGTGGGATGAGATAAAGTTGGTTCTGGACACAATGACCTCTAGAACCGGCCCTCTGTCCTCACCTGTGAAGTCAAACAAAAGGTTAAATTTGTCAAATAAAGTCACCTTTTTTCATATAACGCTTTGTACAATAGATTGTTTTAAGGCAGCTTTACAGTAATAAACATGGAAGCTCTAAAAAGAGAACAGTCATAATTCAGCTTCAGTGTTGAATCAGTTCAGTTCTCAATTACTGTGTAAAGTTCAGCAATTATAAAACAAGTTCAATTCAGCGATGCGCACTGAAGATATCTACTAAAGATAGTAGTGTCATTTTTCAGCTTGAGTCAGTTCAATGTTGATTCAGCTCAGTTCAATAACATAAGTGTCGAGGTTGCAAAATTCAACAACTATAATCAAATTTGATTCAGGTATATGCTGCTCTGTGGAAGACAACAGTGTCAGACAAAAATAAGACAATATCATTTTTCATACTTTAATATTAGTAGTTATCATCACTGTTATCCAATGACACACGGTTCAGGACTTGTGGTTTCAAGAAGAACTGAAGCTGTCATATTCATTTAGGTCAAGGTCTTTGACTTTAAAACATTTATAGCAACTATACTGCATAAGGAAACATATGTGGACACCTGAACTTCAGACTCATGTGCTTGTTAAAGATTTCATTTCAAAACCATGGGCATTAAAAAATTAAAAAAGAGTGACTCTTTGATTCAGTATAATGGCTTCCACTCCTCTGGGAAAGCCAAGTGAAACATGCCAGCTGGAATTTGCTCCAATTCCATTCATTTCAACAGGAATCTGTGCAATTGGGAGTTTCTTAATTTTGTAAAGATGCTTGCTTTAAAACATCTATTGTATAATGTGTAAATAAATATAAGTGAAATGACTGGAGTGCCAAATTGCAAAGCTGGTGCAAGCATATGCACATCGCTATGATTACATGCTTTCTTAACTGCTGCTTTCTCACCACTGTCATTCTATAGGTGTTCATTTTATTATTTAGAGGAAAACCGGCAGCACATATTTCATCTAAGCACCACTACCAGCAGCGTAGGTGACTTAGATATTCGCTGACAGTATACCGCTGTTCAGGTACTTTGAACTTCTTAAAGAATAAAAAAGAACTTTGCCGGAGCCTCTAACCTAGAAGATGGATCTCGTCTATGATGAGAATAGCCACTTTCTGCACATAGCTGCGGTTCTGCCAGCTGCGGCTGACTCCATCCCATTTCTCTGGAGTGGTGACGATCAGGTCAGCCTGCGCAATAGCTCGCATGTCTGGAGTAACGTCACCTGTTAACTCAACCACCCTAGAGAGAGAGTATAGATAATGAGCAAATAAAGGTCAGGGAATAATAACAGATACATATTTGCCTGAAGAATCTATAAACACTCTCACTTTCTCCCAAGTTTCTCTTCTATTCTGATCTTCCAGTCCTCAATCCTCTCTCGGACCAGAGCTTTGAGAGGAGCAATGTAGACCACCTGCTCACACAGATACATGCCGGTTAGACCATCCCATAAGAACTAAAACTAAACCCTAACAGATGGCAGAGGTTCAGACCTTGGAGGTGGGGTACTTGTTGAAGACCCTGAAGATGGCCATCTCTGCAGCGATGGTTTTGCCGGAGCCAGTGGGGGCCCCCAGCAGGACGTTGGTGTCCGTGTGGTAGAGTGTATGGAAGATCTGTGTCTGAATGGGATTAAAGTGCGTGAACTTGTACAGACTCTCATACTCCCGGTTTCCCAATGCAGTCACAGGCAGCGGCTGAAGATCCAAGAGCTCTGGAATGAAGATGAAGCAAATGAGAATCTACAAATCTAGATGGGGGGTAATCTACAAAAGAACATCTGCATGGCTTCTCCATTATAAAGCACATTCGTTTGCACTGAGTCTGAAGCTTGAGGTTTATTTCACATGTGGTTTTCACAAACATGGTTTTTGGACCACTGTGGTTGCCTACACAAGGCATCTGCAAAGCAAGATACACTATTACTCACACTCATAAAAAATAAAGAGGTTTTCACAGCGAAGCCAAGGAGGAACCATTTTAGGTTATTAAAGATGTTAAAGATTCTTCATGGAACCATAGATGACAAAAAAAAATATATATATATTTATATATATATTGTTTTTTTTAAAGCTTAAACTTCAGCACATAACTGATAACTGAAATCTCAAATTGTGCCACTTATTGAGAGGCACTACCTGGATGTGCAACTTTCTTCTGGCGCATTGTGAAAAAATCTCATAAACTAAAGTCTGGTGCACACTGTATGATTTTGCCACCTAAAAAAAAAAAAAAAAGATAACACTATTCTGGGATGGTAAAGGAGTTCTAATGTTGTAAAAATCACGAGCATTTGATAGTTCACCACTGGTGAATGAATGGTCTTTATGGTGAATCATAGACTCTAATATTTTCATTACTTGAAATAAAATAACTGTTAACCGAAATGTATGTATATATATATATATATATAAATAAATAAATAAATAAATAAATAAATATATATAAAACATTTCCATTTAACTTGATGTACTACAAAACCATATAAAATATTTAAAAGTACACCAAGTAAAAACTAATAAAAATTACAAAAAACACACAACAAATTACTAAAACTTAATTGACAATTTGAGAGACAATTTGACAACTCTAAAATGAACAATTTTACAATATTAATAAAAAAAAAATATCTCAACAAAAATATCACTGTTTCATAAAAACTTCAAGTAATTCGTCCCACATAACAAATAAAGTAATCGAAGGACAAAGTTGTTTACAGCTTGAAATATGTGTGTGTGTGTGTGTGTGTATGGGACGCACCTGTGTGTGGCGGGTGTCTTTCAGGCAGGATGAGATGCTGGAAGTTGATGATGCACACAGCTTCCGAGCCCAGCCAGCGGTCAGACACGGCTCGGATGTAATACTGAGAAGGCATGGGCTCGAAGATGGGTATAGTGAAGACCACCTGCTGGGGCTCTCCACTCACAACCTGACAGCGCCAGAGAGAAAATATGCTTAGAAACGCACACCACATTGCATTTTACATTTCTTGCTCACTGTATGACATTGTGTGACGTGCCGTCTTCATTAAAGAACCACATGTACCGTCATTAATCGAATCTCCATCCTTTACAAAATCTAATTATACTTGCAATTTAATTAGAGGATTCGCAAATATATTAGCATTATCTATATGCTTATTATAGTATTTATTAATATGTATTTATTAACAAATTTTTATAATTGTTCGTTCTTCATGCTGTGATCTGGTATTATGGTATATACCTTTGGGTTTGCTCGTGTCAGCAGATGTGCATTTATATTTACCTGTTTCTTATGCAGAAGGAAGTACTCCGAGTGGTAGATGTGGTCGTTGATCGGATCCTCCACCCATAACCACCAGGGCTCTCCCACTGAGCCATGGACCTGAGCAGGACCAGGTGTGAGGTGTCATAAAAGTGGTATAAAGAGAACACAAAGAATAACATGCATTTTTTTTCAAACAGAAGTCAATTTATAAGTTAAAAACCTTCATGAGAGTGTAAACTACTGAAATCTTTATTGCCTGTTGAGTCGTAGCCTGTTTTACATTAAAGCGGGTGATATACTTATTGTCAGGCAGCTCGTATTTTTCATTAAAGCATTTCATTCGCTTTGTTCATAGTGTGAGTAAATCATTGTTGAGCTGTTTGATCTGAATCTGAATCACCGCTTCATTCACACTACAGATCTGAACTGAAGCCTGCTGGCGAACTGCATTTTTAACACATTTCATTGAAAACATTTAAGAAATAAAACATGATTCCAACAACATAAATCTAATCAAGAGCAATGCTGAACTTAACTGAATGGATAAATGAATAAAATTATAAAATGTTTAATAATAGGTTTGTGAGCTTGTCATGGAAAGAGAGACTATGAACAGATGCTGCTTCAACAACAACAATAAAACCACAAATGTTTGGGACCCACTTTATATTAAACATCCCTGACTATGTACTTTTATTTAAATTAATCATTTAATACAATGCACTTATCGTGTCCAGTTTTCACTAAGTTTTCAGAATCATTACTCCAATCTTCAGTGTCACATGATCCTTCAGAAATCATTCTAATATGCTGAATTGCTGCTCAACACACACTATGGTTATTATCATTAACATTGTTATATTTATCAATGAAAACACAATTGTATTTTTTTGGAAACCATTTTTTCCCCTCGGGATTTTTGATGAATACACATACACATTTCTTAACAAAAATTTGTCACATCAGTTTAATGTTTCTTTGTTAAATACAAGTATTTATGCATTCACGTGTAATGTTTGTTAAGGACGTATTGGTGTGGCAGAGTGCAGGTCATGCTCAGAGCATGTTGGCGGGTGATTAGTGTTGGCTGATGGTCATCCAGCTGTTGTGTGTCACGCTGGACGAGTTACGGTCACACAGGAGTACCAGGCACAGAGTGGCCCATCTGTTGCCCATCACAGCACTGCCCCTCAAGAGAACAATAGCAACAGATCTGGGCCTATTCAAGCCTTTGTGTTCTTAAACGCAGGGGAGGAGATGTACAAATCAAATAACTCCTCCAGCTCCTCTTGCCTAACCTACTGTGAGCATGCGTGTGTGTTACAGTGAGGATATGTGGAACTGTGCATAACAAATGGTGTACAATATTTATATATGCATGTATATAAAACTAATTATAATGTTTGTTAAAACGAAACTTAAAATTAATATTCCACTACTAAAATAATTCTTGGCTCATCTGTGGACAAATGTGCACTAGAGTTTGGGATCTGCTGGTCTACGGAATTGAAAATCCAGATATCCCAAAGCCTGACAGCAGCATGGAAAGGCCTGGGTGTGTTTGACATGGTTACCTGGTCATTCCACCTGAAGTCTGGGGTGATGCTGAGGCGGACGCGCAGGACAGTGCGTGTGATTGGCTGAATGCTGGACTCCATCAGGATGGCGGGTATCTGATGAACACACTGCTTCACCTTCAGCCCGATGTTCACGTGATGCAACATGTGACCTGCATGCACACACACAATGAATATCTTTAATGTTTGTCCTTAAACGCCCGATGAAATCTAAAAAGGAACAAATCCAAATTAGTTTCTTGTGTCAGACTGACCGATCTCATCTTTGCCCATTTCTTTGAGTTTGTCCAGCGTGAGGTTCCTGTCCTCCATTCTGGACAGCACTGATGGGGGCAGAGCGCCGAACTGTCGCAGCGGGTGGGCCCAGCCCCACAGACGCTTGTCAATCACTTTACACAGGTTCAGCAGGCGGTAGGTCATGGCCGGCCAGCGCTTCCTCAGAGCGATCTCAAACAGAGCCCGCACGATACGAGCAGCATTCTGCACAAGAACCACAAAGAGACTCTCAATCACACAATCAGGTCAATCAACTGACCTGACCACCGGCCGATATGACTGCACAGAAGTCACATACATGCTGCCATTAATCACGTACTAGAACCAAATATGTGTTGTTATACTGTTATAAACTGAACAGTTTTTTAATAACCAGTCGGTTTTAAATAGTTGACACTGTCATTATGAATACTGTAGTTGAAATACAGTGACTGAAAACATATCAGAGATGGAGAAAATACATGTGCCTCTCTTCCCCAGGTGTGATGCAAGCATCACATAAAAGTCAAATAGACGATATACTAATTATGAAATAAGTCAAAATCATTACTGAAATACAATTTATTATTATGTTTTTCTGTCACAATTTTAACCTCGTAACAATGACTTCGTATATGACTTATGCATGGAGACTTAAATTGTCCGTCAATCGTGACTTTTTCTAATAATTACGATTTCTCAAAATTGTGACTTTTGTCGTAATTATTGCTTTTTATCTCATCATTTTGACTTATTGCATAATAATGGCTTGGCATCTTACTTGTATGATTTATGTATCTCGACCTGCTTTCTCACAATCTTATAACTTCTAATGTTTTGATTAAGATTTCCCAAAGCAATGTGGCAGAAATGTGCCTCCATTCCTATACCAGACATGGTCTAGTGATAATCCAGAGAGCTTCAGAGAAACTCTGCGGTTTATGGGAAACAACTTTTTTTTTGTGCTTTTGGTTTATTGGTTTGCATGTAATTCATTAAAATAGATTTTTACAATGAGAGTGTTTTAAGAGCATTATGCATGTGCTAACAAATGCATTATCGAAATACCGGTAGCACTTTATTTTACAGTCCTGTTCCCCATGTACATACTATGTACTTATTATAGTAATTACAATAACTATGTAATAACTAGGTACTAACCCTGAACCTACCCCTAAACCTAACCCTACCCCATGTAGTTACATTGTATTACCAGAACTTTCTTAGATAAATACACTGTAAGTACATGTAAGTACACGTACTGTAAAAAAATACCTTATTTACAGGCATATTAGTCACATAATTCTGATTAATTTATTGCATAACTCAAAAATGTATCTTAATAAGAGCTTACTGAAATAATGTGAGAGGTATTCAGCTGGTTGTGTAACTCAATAAAAGCTACTTGGGGGTGGGCAAGCCTTATGAAGTATAAAATAGCATGTCTAATGCGAGAGCGTCATTTTAAACAGATTTATCAAGTATCAATCTCTGTTTTGGGGGAACAGCTTTTTAAAGGACACCTTTAAATTTTGTTCATTATCTAGAACACATTTTATGGAATGACTAATGTCCATTTGCTTTGACTGCTGAGGGTAGAAATCAGAGCCGAGCGGCTGTGTGTTTGATGGTGGAGTGTGAGTTATGTTCTGGCTTTGGGAATCCAACATTACTTTGATCTACAAGGTGCAGGTTTACTCGTAGATCTGACTGCTATGAGGGACTGATCTAGTCACTGATTGATTGAGCAGAAATGGTCGACTGTTAGCGAAGCAGGAGGACAAACACCTGCTGACCCAGATGCTGCCATTTAACAGGCCTCAAGAGCAACCCAACTCATCCGACACTCGTCCGAATGGATGAGTACCTGCAGAACAGTCCCCATGATCCAATTCACAACACTTCAGTGAAAGCACAGCACACTACACACACAGCTTTGAACTTCACATGAGCTTTGTGGCCTGATCTTCTGCTGGGATGTATGTGAATCTTTAGGGCTGTGCGCTCACAGATTGAGAAAAGTCTATCTATCTATATTCATATACATAATCATCATAAAAGTATCTGTGCAATCACATGCTGTCAATTTGACCAATGAAAGCTCATAGCCATTACAGCTGAATGATGGGAAGAGTCTCCCTCTCTGAACAGATGCAAAACCCATTGAAAGAATCATTGTGTGCGTACATCTAAACATAACCATCTAAAACCCCTGAAGGGTGACGGAGAGAGATTTCTCAGACCTGAGCATCACAGAGGGTCTGGATTTAAAATCATCATATGTTTGACACGGAAATGGCTCCCACCGCCGGATCCCAGCTGCACATCTGAAATCAGCCGAATTAGGAGCAAAGAGGGAATTTCTCGGACCTATTTCAACTATCTGACCACATGGAAGCTGTTATAATGGAATGGCAGATATCAGGGATAGATGGCTTCCACAGAGAATCTGAGGAGATGGTGGGGAAGAGGATAAACATTGCCATATAGTTCACTCAAAAAGTCATCTTTCTCTGCCATGTACAGTTACATATGACTTGGGAAGTTTAATTGCTTCATTTCTATTCGACTGATTTAGCAATGTGCAATCCACTTTTAAGAAGCATCAAATAAAGACAATTGGGAAGTCGTGGCCTAATGGTTAGAGATTCGGACTCGTAATCTAAAGGTTGCGAGTTTGAGTCTGTATGTCACGACACTTTCACAATGTGCATCGATCTCTTTCTGTGTCTGTGTCTCACCTGCGCTACGTAAGACAGGTCAGATATGAGGGAGAAGCTGTCCACCTCCCCGCGGCCGATGTACGTCTGGAGAAGGATGTTTATCTTGCCGTAGCCGTTCTCCACTCCTCCGGCTGCCGGCAGCTCGCAGAAATTACACAGCAGCTTCTCCAGTTCCTCCAGCTCCTCGTCCCGAACCTGTGTGAGGGACACAAGAACCCATCAACACACTAGTGTTCATTCTGTTAAAGAGGCAATGTCAAAAAATATTCAACCCGTCTTTTCCATTACTTTAACTAAATGAGGATGAGACGACACCTGCATCATTAAACAGAAACTGGGACTACATCAACATGCTAATATCGTTACAGAAAAAAAACTTTTTTCTCACAAATATTCATCAAAAAAAGAGAGAAAGATACTTGCAAGATATACTTACAAAAATTTAAGTCTCCCTTACAAAGCTTTTCTCTTAAAAGGGCGCATTTTCTTCCAAGTATTTTGCGTTATCTGGCAACCACTGACATATGTGACCCTGGACGACAAAACCAGTCTTATGCCACTGGGGTATATTTTTAGCAATAGCCAAAAAAACATTGTACGGGTCATAATTATTGATTTTTCTTTAATGCCAAAATCATTAGGATATTGGGTAAAGATCATGTTCCATGAAGATATTTTATACATTTCGTACCTTAAATATATCAAAACGTAATTTTTGATTGGTAATATGCATTGCTTAGATCTTAATTTGGACAACTCTGAAAGCGATTTTCTCAGTATTTAGATTTTTTTGCACCCTCAGATTCCAGATTGGAATAAAGTGATCTCCAATGATATTCTGCTCAAATGAAAGTATAATAAAGCCAGATGATTCCCAGATGACTAGTCAACTAAAACTTAAATAGACATTTGACACAGGACTAAGACTACACTAAATACAAATAAAAACACTATAACACACCTCTAAAATACACACTTTATTTAACCAGTGGTCATCTCACCTTGACCTGCTCAAATTCTTCAGCTTTTGAAACAATGCTCAGAATATCTGCTTCAGTCTTCTGCGCATTGAAAAGCTCATTGAATGTCTGTAGAACATAAAGAAACAATGTTAAAACAGTCAAACATGAATGAAACACACATTAAGTCTGAGTATGAATCGTATCCGTTTAATTCTCATCATGATTGTCAGAGTCCAGAGCATCACTGTCAGATTTGATCAGACTGTTTACCGTTTTTGAAAGAAGTTTCTTATGCTCACCAAGGCTACGCTTATTTGATCAAACCACAGTAAAAACAGTCCTTTTGTAAAATATTATTACAATTTAAAATAATTGTTTTCTATCTGAATATTAAAATGTCATTTATTGATGTGGTGCAAAGCTGATTTTTCAGCATCATTACTCTAGTCTTCAGTGTCACAAGATCCTTTAGAAATCAATCTAATATGTTTTCTTTGTACATGCATCTTTGACATACATACTTTTGAAGAACAGCAATTATTTATTTATTGTAGCAATGTAAAAAAATAAAAATAATTAGTCACTAATGAAAATGTTAACACACCCTTGTTCAATAAAAGTATATAAAAAAAAAAGAATACAAATTAAATACATTTTTTAAACAGTAGGGCATATTTTAAATGTCAGATCTAAGTGTTGGCTGAAGCTCTTATTTGGCTTTTTAAAAAATCATGCAAATGCTTTTATCCTGACTGAAAATGTACTATATTAGTCTGATTTTAGCAAAGTTTTCTTTGAGACCTAAATACTGCATGCAGCCGATGAAGTGCAATCTACCAAACTATAGAGTATGTGTACAGCATCTCTCACCTCGATGGTATTGTACTTTATGTAGAAGTGACTGGCTGTCCTGCCAAGGTCTGTGGATGCAAAATAACCAGTTCTCTCGTCAAAGCGGATCATGCGTGCCTTATCCAGCTTCCTGCCGGACTCCACGACTAACTCCTTCCGGTAGAGCTCCAGCTGTGGATCCATCTAAATAACAGCACAGCATTAACTACTATCAACATGTTCCAGAATTAATCATTAGACATAATAAAATATATCAAGAAATGATAACATGAATAAAAACTGAAGAATATGAACAACAGATAATGAGAGCATGAGCACCTGATAGGCCTTGTGACTGATCCCGTAAGCGAGTGGATTGGCTCTCATTCGCACATACAGGTACGTGTAACTCAGCCAGCGCACAGCTTCATCAACATTAGTGACCGTCCCTAGAGCGACCTGCACAAAATAAGCAGGCATTATACTTCACAGCACTCACATCAAATCACCAAACCCAGATGTTTTCTGGAGGTGTGGTTTATGTTTGGTATTGCTATCCATGTATAACTGAGATCTTGGATGCTATATGATAACTGATAGGACATGCATTCACACAGAAATCCATGTTGAAAGGATCTTAAGCTTGCCTTCAGCTGGTGTCTAATGTCACTGCGCCATCTATTGGACAAAGTGTTCATGCGTTTGATTTGATAGCCTTGTAGATGCTGCCTTCATGTGGCAGAGTGAAAAACGGCCATTGCATTAATGAGTTCAAGTCATTTTTTTATTAATTTAATACAAAGGTCAAATATAACAGTAAAAAAATAAAAAATAAAAAAATAAAGTTTGCAAGCAAACTAAAGGAAACATACATGTTTAATACAAAGAGAAACCGCTTGACTGTAAGTTTAGTGTTAGAACAATTTGTGGTTCTACTGTAAATGAAGAAAAACAAGTACATCTGTTTGACAAGATGCGCTGTCATTTTTTTCAAATATAAAAAAAATCTAAAATCTAAAATTCTATATTAGCTGAAAACACTCTAAATGAAAGTGCTTTTCTATAGTATAAACTCTCAAATGTCAACTATACATCGGACTGGTTTCTTCTTTAAGTTATAAATAAGTACAAATATGAATAGTATTATAATGTTATACTAAAACTAAAATTACAATAATGGGAAGAACCCTTAAGATAACATAGAAAAACAAAACGCATCTTAAGCACGCAGAAAAACACAAGCGGACTTTGAATGATTAAATGCCGCTTTGAACGACGGCTCAGTATGTAGTGTCACAGTAGACTTGTGTGTGCGTTGTACCTCAGCGTTGAGGTTGTCGGCGAGACTCTGCTGGAACTGGCTCTCGATGGGGTTCTGCTGAGTCAGGAGCGTCAGGTAATGGCTCAGCTTGTCATGGGTCGTGATGATGGTTCCTTCACCGTACTTATCAAACTGTGGCCGTCCAGCGCGACCGAAGATCTGCATCACGTCCAGGATGCCCAGATCCACTAATGCACCACGCTTGGCATCATAGATATTAGTGCCCTGATTGTGGAGAAACAGGAACCATTGAAAGCCCGCCCTGAAGATTCCAGCATTACGTTTAATAAAGCAGAGTTTGATGCTCTGACCTTAATGATGACCGCATGAGCGGGTAAGTTAACACCCCAGGCCAGCGTGGCGGTGCACACCAGAACCTTCAGGTATCCTCTTGAAAACATGTTCTCCATGAGCGTGCGGTCCTGCCGTAACATTCCCGCGTGATGGATGCCAAAGCCGTCGGGAAACATCTCCCTCATCTGCTTGTTTCTGGAGCGCTGCACCTGTGACACACACATCATCACATGAGCAGGATACATTGGGGGGAAAAAGGCACATTTGATTCTCTTCACCTGTAAACTACTAGAAAACACACAAACTCACTGCTGCACTTTTCTGATCGGTACAGTAGGTTGAGAGCAATGTCAAACCTGGGCTGTGTCTGAAATTGCATATTCTTAAGTCAGAAACATTTTCTTTTGATTATGTATTTACTTTGAAACTGTTAAAAAAGTAGATTCTATATAGTGAGAATGTGTGTAGTATGAATGCAATCTGTGTACTACATTCAGGCCATCAAAATATTGTGTTAGCAGATATTAGACACAGTCTGCTAATACTCTAATGACTGCTAGTTGACATGTAGTCACAATATAGTTAGTAGAATGTCTAAAGTGGACTTTTAAAAATAAAGACTTACACACTTCAGTTTCTCACAAGAAGTAGTAAATCATCTGGGTACTTTTCACTGTTTCATGAATACTGTGAATTCAGACATACTACTGGGCTCACTGTGTGATAGGGATGTGATTTCGGACACGAGGGAGAGGCGGGACTTCCTGTTTTCTCCACCATGTCAGATAGTGGGAGCGTTTTTTGCAATTCCATTTGGCAGAAATGACAAACCACTTTACAACCACACCCCATGCGTAAAATAAAAGCCGAGCTCAGAGCGCTGTGATTGAGATGAGTGTTGTGTTGACTGCCGATGAGGGTTGTGACCTGCGCCGGCAGTAACGTCCTCACCATCAGACGCTTTGATCTCACTCTGCCTGAGTCTAAATGGAGGTCAACAGCAACAAGGCCTCGGTGCTGCTGAGAACAGCCCATTACAGACACGTCTGGCCCTCTCCAACCCACACAGAATACCGACTGCACCAAAATCTGCCTTACTGCAGTCTCTCCTCAATACCAACACTGTGCTCTACCGCGGTACAGTGATGGTATAATATGATAATACCGTGGTGCTTGGATATATGGTGCTGAAGGATATAATACAATTTAATTTCATTCACCTTATATTACGATTCTAATTCATGATTATGGCCAACGTTTAATGCCTCGTGATTAAACAAAGGACGCCAATGTGAGTGTGAAAAAAAAAAAAAACCTTGGTCTCAAAATTTTGATTAAGAGTGATTAAAAGTGAATCAAATAGGATTCAATGTGTACCGGGGTATTTCTGTTTTTTCATTAAGCACCATCTAATGTCAGGGAGTGAATCTGCAAGTCACTCGGCTTATCGCCAGCGAAAAAGGCTTGGGTGTGAACACAAAAGATGCGTTGACAAATGTTGGCGATAAGCGCATGCAATAATCATTCGGTGTACCAGGCTTTAAGTTCAGTAAAAATGCTTGTATGCAACTCAGTTTTAATTAAATGTTGTTTATTAAATAAAATTTACTTCTGGTTGCAATTTAAGTTAAACAAAAACTTCAATTTAAGTTTTGGTAAAAAATAAAAATAAAATAAATACACTTGTAATTCTGGAGTGGCATTTCTCTCTATTAATAAGTGTTATTCTCTTCTTATATATTTGGTGATCAATATGCTGACTGACTAAATATAAAAGTCCTTTATGACAGCTTTCACTACATTTCCCTATCAAGTTACTTCCATCTGTTACATTATGACAGATGTAAAAATATAATTTTTGAGATAAACGACTCATTGCTTTCCACTGATCATTACACTGCTTTAATGAATTGGCCCTTCATAAGAAATTCAGCTCCAAAAAAGCTCTTTTGCTTTTTCTGTTCTTCTTTAGGTCAATTTGGGACTCCAATCAGCTGGTCTCCATTGATCTGTGGATCCTATAAGAGCTATGTTGAGAGCAATGCTCTGTTTTAATGTGGCCTGTGGCACAGCAGCAGCGTTTAAGAGACAAAGATGGGAGTAGCAGAACGTCATCTGCCAAGCCTTTTTTCTGAATTCAAATGCAGGTCCCCATACGAAATCTAAAGTGCTAAATTACACATCTGATGTGAGATTCTAAAAAAGCGATTTTGTCATTTTGTATCATTGCCATATGATGTCATATGCAATTTCATAACATCACCAGCACACAATTTACCAGCACAAAGCCATTTCAGATGTGTGATTTTGACATTGTCTGAACGTGAGAGCTGCTTTCCCATGTAAAACTGCCAAAGCATCAGAATCAGATCAGAAAGGTCAGCTGAGTGATTTGGTTGCTAGGGTGTTCTGCATGATTACTAAGGCATTGATACATGGCTTTTAAATTGGTCTGGGTTGATGATATGGATCTTCAGTTTGATGAACCGACATTCATTTGTAAATCCCAAGAATTGATCTTTAAGTCTTTGTATTTTGTTACTTATGATCCAAAACAAAGCCTCAGCCTTCCAATTCTGTCTTCTTCATAACAAAATTCATACGGTACATCTGGTGCTCATTAATGTGTGGTGAAGGATCACCAAGTGCTCGTGAAGCGATCATCGTTTACTCTCTGCTACGAGTTATAGCACAAAATAAACATGAATGAGCACCAGAAGGTATGCTAAAAGAAACAGAACAACTTAATGAAGTGTCTCATGTCTCATGTAATCGCCCAATCAATGCAGAAAGACGTACATTTAACACCAATTTGTCACATAACATTACATTTACAGGAAGGCCATTCCATGTCCATAGCTCTACAGTTAGGCAGAAAAATGACAAATTTTAATAAATATGAGCATGATATTTTTATTTAACCTATTATCTTCATTATTTATTGCATGTTTGAAAAATTCAGTTATAAAAACAACTTATGACAGCCACCATTTAAATGTTTATATTTCAACAACAAACAGGAGTAGAAACAATCATATTAAAAAGTTGATACAAAACTTCATTATGTCCAAATTAAATGTATACAACTGTTTATTTGAGTTTTGATTATGATAACATGCAACAAACAAAAAAATAAAAAAAATAACAATTGAATTTGGATTTTAGGTTTTCTGTATAGTTTACTGCATTATTGTTTCTCCTGAAGGAAAAAAAAAAGTAAAATAATCAATAAATAAAATGGAAATTAAATCAAGCAAAACAAATCAAGAGCTTGTAAATCTGAATGAAACTGTGAAAACTGTGTCAATACCAAATCCTATATCTAAGGAGAGCACGGTGTTAACTTGGAGATTGCAATTTGGTTTCTAAGGTGTTGTACATGGTTGTAAGGAATTGCTATGCAGCTGTTATTTATTTTATCTTTGAGTGGTTGTTGGGTACAAAAATAGAAATTTTTAAGTGTGTCGAGTCAGATTTTCTGGGAAACTGCATGCTTACGTCAGTGTTTTTTTTTGTGTGTGTGTGTGTTTACGTGTTCGGCTTGTGGCTACAGTTAGAGGAGGCAGTTGTGTAGAAGTTGAAATAATGAGCTAGTACTGATCATGGATCATTCCAACTGGTAACCTTTGGAGAATCACTTGTTGTAGCCCCCCCCCCCCCCCCCCCACCACCCACACACAAACTTAAACTTGAAATCTTGCATGTCTCTTCAAAAAATGACCTTGAAGGGACAAACAAGTAGGGAAATCAACAGAGACTGCTGTAAAACAAGAATCAATATCAGCATGGCTTTCTAGAGGTGGCACCAGCTTCGGGATCTGAAGAGATTTAAGACTGACCCAGAGATGGCTTTTTTTTTTTTTTTTTTTTTCCCTTGTTGGACAAGTTAGCATTTCAGAGGGTTGAAATTTAGAGCTTTGTCAAAAACAAAACTTTTGTAAAATACAAAATGTTCTTCTGCAAATAGCTTGCAATATTGTATTTAAATCACAGATGTTGGTTGAAAGCATGGACGTTACAAAGTCTAGATTCTCAGTAATAGTTCACCATAAAATGAAATTCTGTCATCGCTTACTTACCCTCATAACCTCAAACTAACTTAAAGCATGTCATGGTTGTAGCATACCACGTCCAAACTATTTTTGATGTAGTCTTTGTATGCATGCATTGATCAATGTTTGATTTGATCTGAGAGGGAATAAAAGCTTATGCCATTCTAGTCCTGCCACTCTTATACATGTTTTGGTCTTGCCCTGCCCTCTCCTCATTTTGGTTGTCTGTTTTCAATTCGCTCAAATTGCTTCGTCATTTCTTCTTCAAATATTCACCTCTCACTCCTCATTGGCCTGTTTGGTGTCCTGCCTGCTGATTATTTTCTACCCAGCTATTTTGCAGATTTCATTGCTTTTTACATTGCTTTCCTCTCTTACTTTGCTGGCCAGACAACATATTTGTATTCTTTTTATTTATTTAGTTATTTATTTGCTTATTTTCTTTTCACCCTTATTGTATCATGAAAAATGTTGACATTGCTATTTTGGTAATGTTTTATAAAAAGGTAAGTTTTATCATCAGTTAATGCAGTATTTAATAAACTTATTTATATTTTTGTATTTTTAAGTAAAATGTATTTATTTAGGAAAGAAATTACTAACAGTTTCCAACTATATATATAGTTGAAAACAGTTGTGCTACTTAACATTTTTGCCAAAACTGGTATTTTTTCTTCAGGATTATTTGATGAATGGAAAGTTTATTTAGATTATATAGATAGGGTTATATAGTAACAATTAAAAATACTTTACTGTGACTTTCCATCAATTTGTAGTTCCTGTGGCTCAGTGGTAGAGCATTGCGTTAGCAGCGCAAAAGGTTGTGGGTTCGATTTCCAGGGAATACAGATTCGCTAAAAAAACCCTAAAAAAATAATAATGTAGATCCTGAATGCACTGTAAGTCGCTTGTCTGCTAAGTGCATAAATGTAAATGTAAATTTAATGTGCTAATTAAACGTAGTACATTCTTTCTTTCTTTCTTAAATAAATAAATATAATTTACTTAAAAAAAAAAAACAACAACAAAAACAACAACAAAAACATAAATAAGTAAGTTTATTAAATACTGCATTAACTGATGATAAAACGTACCATTTTGTAAAACATTACCGAAATAAAATAAGGTTTGAAAATAAACAATCTGGATGAAATTTAACCCAAATGAAGCTGTTAGGTACAGTATCTCCCTGATGCCAGAAGAGAATAATAAAATCATGGATCTGGATTTTACAAATATAGTTTTGTTTTCTCATCTCAACCACAATAAGCCATGAATGTAAAGCAGCTCTGTTTTAGTTTCTCTAAACGTATCACATATTTCCTAAACTTACCAGCAAGTGAAAACGCATCCTCTTAGAAAATAAGCAATCATGGGAAATAAAAAGGTAACAAAGAGTGAAACCCAATGAAATGCATGCAAGAGTGGGTTTGAGATGGTGAGGAGTGGCATATGTTCTCCAGGGCACCGCGAGGCACACAGGAGGCTCTAATTGAAACGCTAAGGTTTGCTTTGAGATGTCACAGAGTATTAATGCAGCGCTCTCTGAGCGTAAGTTAAAATGAGGCTGGGGCAGACGCTCATGTTCGGAGGTTGGATTCAAGATGGCAGCGCATCGGCTCTCTGATCAAGGCTGATTAAGGGTCGCTGAAGAGAGATTATTTCCCTGCGAGCTAAGCAGAAGCTGGGGCTGCCTTCCACCGGCCGCGGCAGACAGCGCTGATTAGCCATTACTCTGCCTTAACACAAGCAGACAGTAGCCATACCGCACGGAGACACGGCACACACCTCTGGGTCATATAGATACTGAGACATGACGAGATCTGAACGAGCAGCCTGTGGCCACAGCAACCACAATGACCTCTGCTTCTTAAATGGCACTCAGAGAAAGAGAAAAAACTAACAAAAAAACAAAACACCTATTTGAGAAATCAACACAGGCTCATTGCTGACGCGAAGACATTGCGGGTCTTAATATATCTACTTTGACAGGGACATTTACTGAGCATTTGACCTGACACGCAAATTCTCTTTTCCACAATATCTTTCATTCCTATTTACACATGCTGATTTTCTTAGCTTTGGCAATGACCATCCCATCACTTCTGCTGCATCTCTTACATCTCTTAAACAACTTGCTATATTTTGTTACAAATATTGTAACAAATCTCTTTTAGCAGGATTTCAATGCATAATGACAGAGAATTAAACACTAAGTATGCTTTAAACCGAGAACTTTAAGTAATTTACTGGTTTATGTTAACATTGGTGAAGTAATGATGGCAATAAAAAGAGATGCACAGCTTTCTATCATCTTACAAATGATGAAATTACTTCCAGTTGGGTTGGGTTGGGTTTGGTTTGGTTTGGTTTGGTAGGAAAGGAAAGTAAAGGAAAGGAAAGGAAAGGAAAGGAAAGGAAAGGAAAGGAAAGGAAAGGAAAGGAAAGGAAAGGAAAGGAAAGGAAAGGTTGAAAGAGGTCAAAAAATGAAAGTGAAGTAATGGAAATAGAAAGAGAAATGGAGAAAGAAAGGGAAATGAAAGAGGAAAGAGGTGGGAAGGAAAGAGGAAAATAAAAATTAGAAAATAATACAGTGTAAATGAAAAAGAGAAAAGAAAAAGGAAAGGGGAAAAACACTTAAAATATGGTAAAAATATCTGATTTCTAACATATTTATGATTACATATTCCTATTAACTGTGGTCAAACTGATTAAAACCAAAGTGCCTTCCCCGCTGTTTCCTGGAAGTGCTCTACTTCCTCATGCTTTCACAGAGACTGGCTGAACGTTTGGTTGACTTAATTGTGCAGACAAGACAACAAAGACTTTTTGTCCTGCACTGAATAACGCCATCCTCGTAGGAGAGAGAAGTTAAAAATAGTTGAAAGCGCAAACAAAAGAAATTAATGAGCTAAATCTTGCAGACCTGTCCCATGAGGCCAAGGGGGACTGAAGACAGAAGGAGAAACTCTCCCGTCTGAGAGAAGGCCTGCTGTCATACTTGATGTTTCCTTCACACAGAAGAAAAAAACCTCACAGCTCCCACCATTCTGTCTGTGCCAGATTCTACAGACTGCCAGCATTAGACTGCTTTAATCATCAGCACACACTTCTGTGATACATCAGTGTTGTCTCGCTCTCTACCTCTCATGTGAATTGCTAGTCCGAGCACTAGGTGTCTCCTTTCATCCACCGATGAGAGAGAGGAGGATCAGAGGCAGGGACAGAACGCTGTATGGGAGTCTACGGGAGCGTAACGGAGGGGCTCCGGTCTGAAAGAGTGAAATCTGAGTGCGTGACAGAGATCATCAGATGGGTCTGAACTAAATCATGCTTTTAACGCAAGACTGATCAGTGAGGAAGACCCCAAAAGGGAGTAGCTTTCATTTTGTTTATGGTTAGAATAGTACAAATCTTTTTTCTGACATTATTATTGCACAATTATATTAGTTGCGTTTAATTATTTTCATTTGTAAATGTTTTTTACTGCTGTCAGTTGACTGCAGTAAAACACATGAGGATTTGAGGGTACAGGATCATAACTACAGTAAACCTTTAATAAACACAAAATTAAAGTAAAAGCGGCAGCCCCTCTCGGGCGACTGCAGCATAAAACAACATACAATCCAAGCCTGGTCCTCTCTCGTCCTTAACTGTCATCTAGGGGTCGACCGATAATCGGCCTGGCTGATTATCGGCACTAATATTAAGCATGTTTATGATTATCGGTATCATGATTTTTAAAACTGATTCGCCGATAAAATTAATTTTTATTTTGAATTTAATTTTGAAATGCCCTATTTGGCTCTGATGCAGCCTGTCAGAACTCACCACAATGTGACCAAAAGCAATTTCCACCCATCTGATTTGTTGGGAGTCATGATTCCGACCAATCTATGTAGACTTCACTCTCATTTTGAAAGCGTTTGATAACAGGAGCTGCTTCAGTGCTCACACATCAGTTGTCTCTCAAAGGTAAGGCATCAGCAGACATTGCTTAATTTGCAATAAATCACAATCTACTAATGTTACACTGAAGTTGCAAAACACCTCGATATGATCTATGATTTCTGTGATGCAGAAAATGTGGACGAAACTGAGGAATCTAGTCATAAATGCAATTTACTGTGTGACGTGGATTGTCACAGAATTTATCAAAGTTTGGATGAATTAATCAAAAGTAGGTTAGTACACTTAAATAAGAGTCCCGATATGGACTAGTATCTGTAAATATTAAGCCACAAAAATACTATTTGAATATGAATCCAGCATGTTCTGCGTGCCTCACTGTGTGTAAATAGCACACACGCATGGTTTTGTTTTAATTTTAATAGTAAACCCTTTGTTAACCAAAAAATAAAGAGTTTTACTATTTGATTAAAATATACATTAAAATTGATTTATGCCTCCATTTGCAATTTACTGTAAATTACAACTATTTAACTAAAATTTCTAGTGTCACCTAGGCCAAGATTAGGATCACACAAATTGATACATTTCAATAGACTATTGAACTAAGTGTGCCTGTAAAAGACAATGAGTGTTATAGTTTCATGAAAATAGTTGCACCTCTTCAGAACAACTTCTACAATATAGCTATGAAGACAATTAAATGATTTACAGGTATTATATAAAACTGTTTTTAAGTTAAGCCACCGATGTGCAATTTTTGGTGACAAATTTATATATATATATATATATATATATATATATATATATATATATATATATATATATATATATATATATATATATATATATATATATATATAGATAGATAGATAGATAGATAGATATAATTTTTTATCAATTTCACTAGTAGTTCACTGTATGAAGATTAGGTATAATATGTCACAGTTCGCTTAATTTTGCTATACTCACTTACATAAATGTATTATAGTGTCCTGTATACTACTAGTAATATATATATATATGTATATATATATATATATATGGTACAGACCAAAAGTTTGGACACACCTTCTCATTCAAAGAGTTTTCTTTATTTTCATGACTATGAAAATTGTAGAGTCACACTGAAGGCATCAAGGGCTATTTGACCAAGAAGGAGAGTGATGGGGTGCTGTGCCAGATGACCTGGCCTCCACAGTCACCGGACCTGAACCCAATCGAGATGGTTTAGGGGTGAGCTGGACCGCAGACAGAAGACAAAAGGGCCAACAAGTGCTAAGCATCTCTCGGGGAACTCCTTCAAGACTGTTGGAAGACCATTTCAGGTGACTACCTCTTGAAGCTCATCAAGAGAATGCCAAGAGTGTGCAAAGCAGTAATCAAAGCAAAAGGTGGCTACTTTGAAGAACCTACAATATGACATATTTTCAGTTGTTTCACACTTTTTTGTTATGTATATAATTCCATATATAATTCCACATGTGTTAATTCATAGTTTTATTGCTTTCATTATGAATCTACAATTTTCATAGTCATGAAAATAAAGAAAACTCTTTGAATGAGAAGGAGTGTCCAAACTTTTGGTCTGTACTGTATATATCAAAAATTATATCTGGTGTCTGAATAATTTTTGGTTTGACCGTTAAAACTAGAAAAGTAATTCAGTCAAGAGCAGTGAGTGATTTTAATTTTAATTTTCTTGGATTAACATTACAGCAGCCAGTAGCTAAATTAGGCGCGGTCACTTTAAGAGACGATGAATGCATCCAATATTATACACATCCCATTTTTTCCTCAACTGTTTACTTTCACTTAAGAAATAACTGACAGTTTTTTCGAGCATAATTTCCAGGGTGGATATTTTGACATATTTTGTATGTATTTGTCGGCACAAGAGCAAAAATAAGCAAATTCAATGTTCAAGTGTTTTGAGACGCCTCTCTCTGCGTGAGTCCTGAACACCAGAACACAGCGAGTACTGAATTGGGCTCTTTCACATCTTTTTGTTTGTTCAAACTGCGATTTGTATTTGTTCGTTCAGGTGCAGGAGGGACTTTGAGGAGAACTTCGCAGAAGAGAGCTCGGTTCAGTCTCACTGTCCGTGATGCGCGGCTCTCTCTCTGCGTGCGCACCGAACACAGCGCTCGAGTAACCAGCTACTCTGTTCAGTTTTTCCGCGTCTTGTATTTGGATGCTTAAATGTTTGAATCGACAAGCGGTAAGGCTTAAAAACACATGAAAAAGATAAGCTTTCGTGGCAATGCGCAGCAGTGGCCCGTCAACTATCCTGAGCACCTTTTAGGCTGGCCTCAGCCAGTCGGTTGAGATCATTGGGGCCCCCCCTCAGCCGTGGGCCCCTATAATTGTCACCACCTTTCACCCCACTAGCGACGGCCCTGAAGGTGCATATATGCAACATGAGCAGTTTTAATCTAAATTAGATTGTACAATTTAGAAATTTTAAGCAAAAACAATGATTTGACTTCAGTTTTGTGAAACTATACAGTAAAAATAAAATAATAAATCTGCATGAAACAGAAACAACATGCCGATTCACTCTCTGCCAGCAGGTGGCACTTAAAGCATTTCCATGGTTTCCGTTGTAAACAAAGAAGCACTGCACTTATGAACTTTAATATGCAGACGATATACAGAGGCAAGATGAAAAGTAAAAATACCATCTACAGTTTTCTAAAGACAGTAAGTTACCCTCAGACATACCTTCATATAAAGTCCTACCCCTAACTGAATCGCGATTTGTTTAGCATCTCAACCAATTTGAATCATCACATATTTGAATCAATTTTCAACCGGCTCTAGTTCTACCCAACTATTCAGGATGTGTGCAAAGCATTTTAAGGAGGACAAGGACTATTTCCTAGGAGAGTAGGCTACAATGCTTCTGTGGACAAAGGCTGTTTCTATAAAGTCTGACAATTCCAACTTTGTAGGTAAGTTTTAATGCTTAAAGAATTTGCCACGGATGATTCAAACATGAGTTTTGAGTAGTGCAGATCTTGTTATTTGTCGTTTCTTGAGAAGTGCATTTCAGAGAAGTGGGGCATACACTGTAAAATAAATTCAGACCACTCCAACTTACATTTTTCTATTGACTGATAACATCTACATTTTTCAATTGGCCTAACTGAATTTGTGTGAATTAGCGATCACATTTAAATGTTTCAATTGGCCAAAATGAATTAGAGTGAATTTAATTTTATAAATTCAATTAGGCCAATTTAAAAAAATAGATTTTTAGATAGATATTTTTGAGTTGGTGAGGTTTTATTTCTTACAATTTAGAGGAGCAACTATAATGTACATTATGTGGAAAATAATGTGTTGTTTTAACCTTAAACCACATAAACACATTGCCCTACATCAAATGCACAAAACAATGTTTTTTTTTTTTTTGGCAAAGTCATATGACCCCTTTAATGTCACACAAACATATACACATGCAGTTAAGATATACCTGCTCTTTACCAGTTAGTGTTTAGAGTCACAGGGTGAAAAAGTGCTTATAGAGGTTCTTATCTTAGTGAATGCATTAAGATATCTGAGCCTGATTGACAGCCTCTTCAAACGCACACATTAAGCACATTATAGAGTATGCTCACTTCTGACTTTAACAGAATTATAAACAATCCCACTAAATAAAACTGACCTTACAGATGATTTGTTTTCTCCCTCCATATTCATATGTAGATTAAGAGCACATTAATATTAATGAGGGGTGATTTTCCTAAGTGAATAAGCTATGTGTTATCAGAAGGTGAATACTGAGAGCTCTCTCTTTCTGTCTGTCGGTGCGCGTGTGGTTAAGGTTTAGGCAAGGGCTAAATGATTGATTGAAATAAAATCAAAATCACTGTATGGCACAATTTCCCAAAGGCTGTGATGATAAATGAATATGTGCGTGTTTCAGAGTGAAGCACAGCACTGTGTTCATTTGCATGTGAGCAGCTCATGATAGTAATGATTTCAGTGTCTCGGATCGGCTTGGTTTGCAGTAAATGCTGCTTCACACAATCCCCATCTCTGCAAGCACTGTGAGTTTGCATCACTTATAACACACTTGACATCGCACCAAATATTTCACAGAAGCATTTGTAAATTTCATTTGTATAGTATTTAATTCATTTGATTATCAAAAACAGCCATTACCGTTGTGTTCTAAAATATTTTGCATTGGAATTCTGTGATACATATACAATTACCATATAAATTATATAACATGTTTCACTTTGTGATATGAGATTTTGATCCTACCGCCCACCGCTAGCAGATGGTTAACCACAGCAGCCTGATCTATCCTGATAGATTCATGAATAAAAGCCGCACTCGCCATTCTTGGTTTTAAGACGTGAAGCTAAGATTTCTAAACAGACACACACATGCATCTGGTCCCGTGTTTCCAGCATGCAGTCTGAACCTGAGGTGATGTAGCAGTGTGTCGAGTCCTGCTGTTTATTGATCCGTCTGTCTGTCTGCACAGGTCTGAATCAGCCAAACCTATCACAGACCTCTTCAGAGGCCTGACGCTCTTCTAGCTCCATTGTGTGACTAATGAAACCTGGACACAGTTAACACCAGGCCGGTGGAACCATTAACCATTTTAGACTGTTCAAGTCAACTTTATTTCTATAGTTCTATAGATGTGACAAAGCAGCTAACCGGTGATGAACAGGAATGCCTAAGTGTTGCTTTCATGAATGCCATGCTGGTAATTATAAGAGTGTCTTAAAGGTACAGTAGCACCAAAATCATCTGAAAAGAATAGAAGTTTTTTTTGGGAGGGTTTTAAGGGTCAGAGAAAGAGTGTAAAATCCTTTGAAATTTGAATCAAAATGATGCATTTTTTTGTTGCAAGAAACCTTGACTGACATCACAAGCAGGCTCACTAGAAGAACCTTTAAAAACATTTTCCAAGCATTGCGGCGCAATTCCTCTGACACAACTTAAAGCACATATGAATGTGCTCTGGTCTCATCTAGTGTGTCTAAGTGCATCTTCAAACACAGCAGCCGGACGGCACACTCGAGCGGTGTTTGAATGTCAGCCTCTGCGGGGGCTCTAATTGCACACCCACTCCAGCTAATAGGGCAGCATCCAAAAGTTTAGAGCTGCATCGCCTTCAGGTTTCATTTCAAAGCGTCCGCACCCATTCGGCCCTCACAGGTACGTCTCCTGCCTGTGTTTACCATTCTCTCTGAAAGCACCGCTGCTAGCATAGGTGACTGACCTCAATTTCTCTCACTGTTCTCTCCTGCAGAGCCGGTGAATAACTGCTCATAAATAACACCGCTTTGTTTGGCTGCGTCCGAATCCGGCTGAAGAGAGCCTGCTCAGAATTTCTTTGTCTTAAACAGAAGTGCGATGCAGGTTTTCTATGATGGGTATAAAATATGTAGGGAAGCAAACACTGAAGAGGTTATTCAATTTATCTTCAGATCCAAGACGCCGACTGTCCAGAAAAAACGTGGATCTTTAAAAAAAGATCCTTGCGCCAATTTATAATGGTGAAAAAGGGATCGGAAAGCACAATGTGAATGTACTTTGATATGTACCTGTTTCTCACACTGGCCGTAGTCTGGACCCTGGTCGACCTGAAAGAATGACAGCTCTCCCCGGTTCTTGGCCATCTCGATCAGACTCATGCCGGTGCGGACGGTGGAGTTACGGGCATGTACAAACACCATCACCTAAAACAAACAGAGAGTACAGCAGCACTTGGTTAAGTTACGCTTGGGGTCTGGAAATTATCTGACAGTGGGCTGTCTGACCACAGCTGAACTTCATAAATGACTGAACTCAAGCACTGTACAAAGGCGGGAACAACTCCATATATTAAATACCAGTTAAAACAGACCATAGAACTTGTGACAAGGCCACTGTGCAGAAGGATGACTGCTCTACCCAATCAAAGTAGCGATAATATGAATAAAACTGCAAAATAATATATAATTTGTGTATTTTTACGAAGACATTATAACATTATTTTGTGACTATAATGGATTGGTTTGTTGCAACTGCTATTTATATGAATGCAACAGATAATTTGTCACATGTTTTAGCCTCAGTTTTTGAGTGTTTCAAAGTCTACTATTTTCTATTTTACTGATTTGGTTCATACTAAATGATTTTGGGAAAGATGATTCATTCTGATGAATTCAGACATTTCTTATAATTTCAACCAATCAATCAATCTTGAGTTTTTCTTGAGCGAGTATGTCTTTAACTCAGTATTATTATTATTACTAAATATTTAGAAATATATCCATTTTAATTAATATATAAATATAAATTAAAGTTTGATGCTGTCACCCTAATTGACATTTTATTTGTCAGTTTCATTCTAAATGAGAGTAAAACTACTATAAGAGAATAAATAATATAATCAGTACTTTAATGGCTTCCATTTTAATTTGTAATGTCTCTGGTTTTGGGCAGAAATACTATTTCATGATGTTGTTCCTTGCTGTGGATGAAAATGAATTAAACTGTGGTAAAGATTTTGGTTGAAAATGACTTTTTAAGGGCACCATTTTCAACTAAAAATTGTAAACTTAAGTGTTTTGCAGGCCTGAAAACAAACTTTTGAAAACAGGTTTCAAAGTGCAAGTGTTTGAAAATGACACCATTATCATCTTCATATAAACTACCAAAAATGCTTATTTGTGGAAATTTGTGATAAGCATGCGCATTTTTTTTTTTTTGTGAATGGGGATCAGTTTGACAACATTGTCTTCTGTATGCAAAAAATGCAATGGAAAATTATAAATATTGAACTGCTAGAAACTCAACTGATAATGCTTTAATTCAAAAACCCATATATTTTGGATAAAGATGAACATAATATCTGTCCTATTTTACATTATTAACCCACTTGGAGATTTCTAGACTCGCCAATCCAGTGAACTGATTATCAATACTGTACTTTTCATTTGGGTTGGGCCGATAGAAGATGCCATCATCCATCACCGATGGCTCATAGACATCACGATGCTGCGCCGGCATCATGATCTCCCCCCATTTTGAATTGCCGACCGCTTTTTAGTTTCATTATCGCTTTCGAGATTCGTGATTGCAGGTATTCTGTTTATACTATGGAGCGGCAGTACTTACCGCACATTTAACAAGATTATATGTTTGTCAGTGGTAGACTACTGAGGATTTGCAAATTATTCGCTATTGTCCTCAGTCATCTACATGGTTAGAGAGTCGGACTCCCAATCGAAAGGTTGTGAGTTCGAGTCCCGGGCCGGCAGGAATTGTGGGTGGGGGGAGTGCATGTACAGTTCTCTCTCCACCTTCAATACCACGACTTAGGTGCCCTTGAGCAAGGTATTGAACCCCCAACTGCTCCCCGGGCGCCGCAGCATAAATGGCTGCCCACTGCTCCGGGTGTGTGCTCACAGTGTGTGTGTGTGTGTTCACTGCTCTGTGTGTGTGCATTTCGGATGGGTTAAATGCAGAGCACAAATTCTGAGTATGGGTCACCATACTTGGCTGAATGTCACTTCACTTCACTTCACTTACTTCACAATTGACCATTGAAAAACATTTTAAATTTGTGTCAGCAGGTCATAAATTGAATGCGGCAGCAGTTTACGGTCAGGGATTTGTAGTGTCACACCGTGTCGTGCTGCATCCAGTGTATACAGCATCACTGATTATACTGAGTTCTACTGACTGAGATATATAATTAATCTCTATTATAGATCAGTGGTTTTATAGGATTTTGTCATGTCGCTCACATCTGGTGTAGACACGGTGTTATGAATCGTGAGTGGTTTTCCCTAATAAGGATTCACGCTTCAGACACACCCCCTAACTCCACACACACCCAAACCCCTCCCCCCCAAGGTTGTCCCCACCGATGTCATCATCCATCGCGATGTTTCACTGTAGACATCGCCCAACCCTACTTTTCAGTACTGAATAAAACATACTAATAAAGAAATTATTATTATTATTTTTTTTTCATTTTTTGAACTCCGTATTAAGGTGGGTCTTTTACATGCAAAATCTAACAAGTGCTTCTGGCCTCTAAATTCTGGATTGTTCTCTCTCAGTCTGACAAGGCAGAAGCTCCATCCACAGTGAGCAGCATCAGATGTGCAGAAGGGCAGAGCGGTGTCTATGTGCCATATTAATCAAAGGACAAAAGAGTGTTGTAATTTTCCTATTACACTCAGACTGCCCTTGCAAAGCAGTCAATACCCCAGACAAAAACAATCAATAACAGAAAAAACAAGACAGTTATGAGATGGAAAAAAGACCCCTCTCTCTGTCCTTTAACTGAAAGAACTGCTGGTGTGGGAGACGCTAGAGGAGGAGAAAAACATCTGACATACTGTTCTCTTTGATCAATGTATTCTAACATATTAACTCCCTACAGAGTTGACTTTTTTCTACCGTACCGTACAACATAAAATAAGGTATTTTGAGATTTTTTTTGGTCCATAAACAGATGTCAAATTTGCTTATCAACATTCTTCAGAATATTTTGTGTTCCACAGAAGAAAGTGATATCAGTTTAAAATGACATGATAGTTTTGAAGGAACTATCCATTTAAATAAAAGTTGTATAAATTTTAACGATTTTAATTAGTAAGTTTTTACTACACCAATAGCAAATAAAAAACATTTAAACTAAATTAAATGGAAATAAGCTTTGGTGTATTGAAAAGTATTGAATTTTAACAGGTAAATTCACAAATGATCACATTTATTTTAGTATCTAATAACTATTACTACGTGCAAGAAAAATAAATGCAAAACATACATAAATAAAATATATCAAAAACATATAATCAAACAAAAAGCAAGATGATGTTCACAGTAATATGCACTTGACTAAGCAAGTGAGCACGTCTCCAGACATGATTTCCCGTGCCACACTGAATTGCTCTGTGTTGATGTGCTGAGCACTGTTGTTCTGTTTGTTTGGGCTTTATTTTACCACGGTCAGTACCTGGAAACAGAGCCAACACTTTGGCATTCATCACAATTGTTTGGGCATGTCGATAATTGGTAGCTAATTAATTCATGATTGCTAATTTAAGAACAGCCTTCCAAAAAACACAAACATGTCCTTGACCACCTGCCAACATGTTTCTCACCAGCGCTCACAGCAATCTGCTCTTCCTCAGAGCACAGCGAGCGAGCGAGAGTGAGAGTGAGAGAGAGAGGGGGGGGGGGGGGGGGGGTTATTGGGGCTGGAAGGATGTGGAAACACTTTTTAGAAAACAGATTTAATGAGCTCATCACTGTGACAAAGAAGAAAAGTCATAAAAGAACAATAAATGACAATGAAGGACAATGAGAGGCATGGAGGATTTATATGGCATTGTCTGACTGTACTTCAGTGTTCTTTTCAATAATCCCTCTTGGCTGCAGGGTGTTTTATTGTTGATCCCACAGAAATACCCCTCTTACTGAATTTTCATGCTGTACTTTTTAAGGCAAGACATTCTCACTCCCAAATGGTCACTACAGACATCATTTACATGAAAAAATCCATAAGTTGAGAAATGAATGCACCAGCACATTAGAAATGGCCCTGCTAATGGTTATTAAATGTGTGTTGGGGGTGAGCGGTGGATAAAAGTAGGGATGGACTGAATATTCGGCCACCGAAAATTTTCGGCTGAAAATGGCCCAAAAGTGCATTTTCGGTTTTTCGGCCGAAACACTTTTATCACAGAAACAATACGGCCGAAATGTTGTGATGATACAAACAGAAACCGCGACCTGTACGTGCACCTGCATAGCACAGACCACGAGCTTGCTGCGACATTCACATCTAACCAGTGGGTCTGAGAACATTCTCTTCTTGCCCCCTTTGAGCAGCTAACTAAAGAGATCAGCTCCTCTGATGCACCTGTCATGGACGTTATTCCTTTAATCGCAGCACTAAAGCGTCTCCTAAGCAAAGAGGTTGAGACGGACCACGCAGTGAAAACAATGAAAAGTACACTCTTAGAGTCTGTCAGCACACGTTTCACTGAGATCTATTCGGATCCTCTGCACTTGATCGCTAATGTACTTGATCCGCGTTATAAAGACCATTACGTAGATGCGGAAATAAAGCAGCGTGCACACTGATCTATAATAGATCAGTGAGCGCGCATGAGAAATGATCCAGGCCGCAATGGATGCGGAGAACGGAGAAAAAAAAGAATCGTCTCTCTGCACCAGATGAGGGGCATGAACCCTCCTTGTCTGATATGTTCAGTGAAATCCTGCAAGAAAGTGCCTCAAATAATAAAAATACGTAGGCTATTATGTTCTTATATGTGACTATCAGATTGTAGCCATATTTCTGCTAGATTCTTTTTTTTTTTTTTTTTTTTTGATAAAAATGTTTATTTATGCCCTGGCCCTATTTAAATACACTCTCTCAAATCTTTCTCAAATGTCAGGCAGATGACAAGCTCAACCACTCCACCAAGCCTATGGAGAAGTAATGCACTTTCTTGTAGTAGTCCTACAGAGAAAAAAAAATGCACTTGACCTTAATGCACTTTGTTTTTATGAGAGAACATTTAATTTTAAAACCTTTCTGGAGGCCAGTAGGTCTGTACATAATTATTTAATGTAGGCTACATGAGTGGGGTCAAGATAACATTTTAGTTTGAATTTTATTTTATACTGTCCATTGTTGCAATGTGCTAAATAAATATTTGCATAATTTGTAATTGATTTATTCTTTGAAACTTTAATATTAATTTATGCAGTTGCAATGCCTTGATTTTAGTAAAGTTAGTACAGTCATAGCCATAAATGCAATGGTACTAATAATTGGCATAATTTCTTTCGGTGTTTCGGTTTTCGGCCTTGGTTTCCTCTTTTTCGGCCAAGAATTTTCATTTCGGAGCATCCCTAGTTTAAAGGTATTGTATGTAATGTTTTGACTGTTATATTTAGGCACCATGCTAAGTTCACATACTTGTTTCTCCAAAAACAAAGCTAGAGCCAGTTAAAGAAGTGCATTCTGTGTCGGAATGTTTGTTTTTGTTTTGGTCTGTGTGACACTCTGGGTTGCCAGTTGGCAGAAAACATATTTCAGCCATGAAAGGCAGCAAATGAACTGGGTCAGAGACTGCAGATTCTACCTTAACTATAAAGGCATATTACAAGATTGATAAACCAACAACTCATCAACTTATGTAAGGCTTCTCACCTACCATTGTCAATGTCGCTCGTTCATGTTGTGCACAGTGTTGGGGAAAGTTACTTTTAAAAGCAATGCATTAAATTATAGCATTACTCCCTAATTAAAGGAACTAATTGTGATACTTAGTTGCTTTTTATTAAAAGTAATGTATTATATTTATTTTGCATACCTTTTTCTCATCTGTGCTGGGCTTGCTTGCTTGTTTTTAATACAAGAAAAAAGTTATATTTTTGGCAATTGTAAAATACCTTTTATTCCCCCAGGCTGAAAGAAATGTAAATTAATGTAAAAACAAAACTTTCAGTCATTCGGGATTGCATGAAGAATAGGATGCAGGAGAAGAATGTCCTGTTTATCTAAAGTCATTTTTGATTAGTGTGGTTTAATTGGATCATCGAAGGCACAACAGCAGAGACACTATATAATAAAACTGGATTAACTATATAAAGGATATTTGTGCTATTTAACATACTTAATAATTACAGGTTTCCATCATATTGTTATTAATTTTTTGAAATACTAAATCTGTTTTTGTGCAAGTGAGATAAGTAAATGCATGTTCAAACTTACTCCCGATTTCTCTCTACATGGGGACAGTAGCACTGTCAGTCAATAAATTGGGAAAAAACAAAGTAACTGGTGCTACTTATTTAAAAAAAAAAAGTAGTGCATTACTGTGACGAGTGGGGCGGGGCCGAGGGACATGGGAGCGAGGCCGGGGGAGTGATTGGAGATGAACTACACCTGTTCGACCCGCCGGTCTCGAGGCCCATGGAGGAGATGGAAGGATATAAAACTGGAGCGACGACAGTGAAGGACGAGAGAGGACCAGGCCTGGGCTTTTAGTTGTGTTTTGGGTTTTATTTGCGCGCACCAGTCGTCCGTGAGGGGCTGGTGCGCTGTTTTTGTGTTTATTTTGTTATTAAAATGTTTTTGATTGTCCGCCGGTTCCCGCCTCCTTCTTCCGGATGAATACAAAGGTTAATTCATTACAGTGGTGCCGAAACCCGGGAGAAGGAGGGACGCGCTGCTGAAGATCCCTCGCCGCTGTGGTGAATCCGCGGTGCCATCGATCTGGCGAGGAGTGTGCCGCCATGGACGCTCGAGGCGGTGGGCTGGAGCGAGTTGCCGGGGACGGGCGAGCTCGCTACCGGCCGCCCACGATGTGGAGAGATGGCTGCCGTCCGTGAGGGAGCGGAGGAGTCGGCGCCGTTCGCCAGGTGGCCGGAGCCTGCTGCCATCCGCCGGAACGGGGAGGAGCAGGGAACGGGGGACTCCTGCCGGCTGCCCAAAACCGGAGGAGCCGTCGCCGTCCACCGGGACGACAGTGAAGGACGAGAGAGGACCAGGCCTGGGCTTTTAGTTGTGTTTTGGGTTTTATTTGCGCGCTCCTTTCGTCCGTGAGGGGCTGGTGCGCTGTTTTTGTGTTTATTTTGTTATTAAAATGTTTTTGATTGTCCGCCGGTTCCCACCTCCTTCTTCCGGATGAATACAAAGGTTAATTCATTACAATTACTTTACTAGTTACTTGAAATTTGAATTTGGACTGCAGTCACTTATAAAAAGTTATAAAGTAACACTTTAAAGACATAAACCCTTCCATCATGTCTGGTGTTAAGTGCTTTGGTTATCACCATCTTTCTGCTGATGATGTAACAAAATAACCTTGTGTTGGACACACAATAATAACAATGATAGTATGAAAGGGCACACAGAACAAGAATTACAAAATTAAATTGAAATGCTTTTGCATTCACTCACTTCACTTGCATTCATTTTGTTTCTTTTCTCAAAACTTCCACAATACTCTAAAGGGACATAAAAGACAGGATCAAATGGATCATTAATTGCCAAAGGTGAACTAACCGCTTCTGAGTGACCAAGATCCATGAACTTGCATTATGATGACACAGAACAAGAAATGGAGATGTGAATCTAATCTGTACTTGTCTGTACTGTACTGTAATTTTTTGTCCATTTGCATGCCACTTGATTTCGCAAATCTTGAATTTGGACATACAGATACAATCACTCAAACTATTCATCTTGTCTGCATATGCATGGAGATTAAATTCCATCTCTCTCTGGCATTCCTTTATATTCAGACTCTCTCAGACGGAGCAGACCAGTACTACTGAGATCCACAGAGATTTCATCAGCAAATATTATTTATTAGACTTTTTTCATCATTGCAAAGCTGTGAGAAAGCACAGTTTACAGTAACTGCTGCCCCCGTAAGCGTATTAAAGTACCATCTGCCTCGTGTCTGCCAACCACTGGCCCGACAGCGGGGCTACGGGGGCATTTCATAAAGAAAATTCAATCCATCATGCTCCCACATGAAATTAATATATGTCACCGCTACTTCTGACAATTTAATATCAAGCTGAGAGAGACGCTCCCCACTGCACACCGCTCTGATGCTGCACGGGAAACAGACAGCCTGCTATCTCTTCAGCTGACTTCCAGTTTCACCAAATCTCATCCCATTTCATTTATAAATGATTTAGCATTTAGTTCGAAATTCAATTTAATGGTAGGAGCGCATTAAATCATGGCTCTTTCAAAAGAACAGATTAGTTAGACAGTTACAATAGCTGCTAGAGCACTAATACTTCTATCTCTGAAATCTGACTGAATGAGACATTTTAGAAGCTACTGAAACATGGTTATTATATACATTAGCCTGTGACCAGTTATAAACTGAATTATTATTAATGTGGCAAGCTGCTGCACCATGACAAAACCCTCCCCCATCCTACCTATTCTTTTATTTATTTATTTTTTTAATAAAATAAATAAATAATACAAAACAAATACATTAATTTGGAGCTCATGCAATTTCTTGAATACACCACCATTTTTTTTTAAATTAAAAAGAATATACAAATTATATTACACCATTAACAGTAGTTATGTACTATATATATAATACTTACAATTAAAGAATTAATAATTTCAGATTTTTTTTTTGGAAAATAATTGTCACTAGGTGGATTACTTGATGTTTAAAGGGGTAAATTGCTGCAATTTAAATTTTTCCTTTCTCTTTGGAGTGTTACAAGCTCTTGGTGCATAAATAAGATCTGTAAAGATGCAAAGACTAAAGTCTCAATCCCAAAGAGATTTTTTTATAAAAGTTAAGAGTCACCCTGCCCTCCTCAAAACGGCTCATTCTAATAAGCCCCCACATGTCAACGTCACAATCTGGGAAAAACTGCATGATGCTACCCAAATGTTCACGCAAAGAAAGAAGCCATAACTTTTATTCTTGCAGTTGCTGCCACTGCCGCCATGTTGTGGAGTAGAGGGTGACACGGGAGTGGATTTTCAAATCTGTCCCGTCCCACTACTGCAAAAAAAAAAAATCCCATCCCGTCTCAATCCCACGGAAAAACTGGGGGAAAATCCCGTCCCGTCCCAAAACCAGAAGAATGATTCCCGTTCCCGCCCACTCCCGGATTGTATATTTTTTGGCTGGAATCTGTCAGTTACAGTAAAAGAAAGAAAATACAGTAGGCTACAGATCACAGCATGCCAACTTTAGTAAAATAAAATTTTTAATATGTATATATATTGCACACATTAGATTTCATGTAAATCATCCATGCTAACCTGGGTCACGCTCAAGTTCACATGACCCAGATGGCAGAAACTGCATCTTGTTTGCTTTAACCTAATTATTTTACAGAAGCACTGCGTTTCGTTGTTATTCGGAGTGCACACAAATAAACGTCGAAAGATTGATTACTTTTATCTTTATGACCAAAAATGACGGAGTATTTTGACAACAAATTCCCTCTGCTCTGAGTATTTAATAATCACTCCGCTCCGCGTGCACTGATACCAGAAACACCGCTCCGCCTTCACTCCGTTGATAAAGTTTTTCAGTGTATTTCATGTAACGTAGCCTATCTTAAAATAAAAAATAAAATAGCAGGAGAGTTTCAAAGTGGCTTAGGCTATTGTGTGCAAACTTTTTTTTTATCCTTACCACACTCCAAACTATTAACATTGTCAGCATTAAAATGTATAATTGCTTAATCTGAAAATTTTGTTTGTGATGAAAATAACAGTATACTCGTCATTTATTTTATCTAAAGATCGATGCATTTCTTACAGATTTCTGCTTATTCAAAATCAGAGACAGATGAAGTAGCATTGTAAGATTACTTTTTTAAATGCATTACTGTGAAACAACTGCATATGAATGTGCTGAATCTGTTTAAATTATGCTTTAACCCGAAAATATTCAGCAAAAGGAACAGAGACAGACAAACTCCTAAAGAACTAGCCTGTAACTTCCCGCTTGGTTATTGCCGTCATTATAATTTTCTGATCGGAGAGATCCAATTGTACTCTTGATGAAGTGCGCTTGGAGCGAGTGAGAACCATGACACTCAGACTTTTAAAAAATCAGCTCCTCGCCCCAGTCTGAATCACACACAATCCTCTCAAATACTCTTGTCGGGTGAATGCTGCAGCACGATACTACATTTCTTCAAAAGCAGATTGTAGAGACATTTTTATTGTCCACGATCAAAAATCGTCATATCGCACACCCCTAGTTTATAGTTTATTTATATAAAAGGTAGGCTATATTTGTGTATAAAGTTGGGGATCCAAGTGTATTCCCGGCCTCCCCCCACTCCCGTTGACATTTTTTCCCGTCCCGTCCCAATCCCGTGATTAATAGTGATTTTGTTCCCAGACCCGCGGAAATCCCGAAAAAATGTCAGCCTCTATTGTGGAGACGCTGTGTGTTTCGTTGTGAAAGCGAAACTACTTTGTTTGGCATTCCAAAGGAGGACACAACTAGAAATCAGAGGCTAAGCTGTATTTACAACACTTTTCCAGAACAGTTCAACCCACATATTCAGACGCTACATATTTAAAGAATTTGCCACTGATGATTCAAATGCAAGTTTTGAGCAGTGTAGAGTAGTGCTTGCTGTTTGTCATTTCTCAAAAAACAAATGCAAATATGGTGTAATGTTTACGCAAACAATACGCAACGCAACGCATTAAAATACAGTATACAGTAGGTGAACAACCAAAATGTTAACTGTGTTATAAATGTTGGGCTCATGATCAATAAATTGCATTGGCCTAAAACTGATTTTGTAAAATCAAAATGGGGATGGTGAACCTGGGTGCAATTAGCACTAGTTGCACTCGCTGTGAAGTGGGAGCAGCTGGCAGAAGAATCCATTGGCATTGAGATTCGAGAATTTGTTATTATTATGGCCTGGTAAAAATAATAATATGGGCTGTGAGAGAATAATAAATAAAATGAGTAGGGCTGCTGTGAGTGCAGGAAGCATATTGCAACCCAGTAGCATGACAACACACTGGCCCTCACAGCCAAAAAACAGACGGGCCCACCGGGAACCCTCACCGATGCTCCCAATTAGCCAATCCAGGCATGATATATATAGCTCAGCATTTAAACACTATAATAAACACACAAGAATTATCTGCTTGATGACACGGTTATTTTTATTATTGCTAAGTGAGATGAATGAAGAGCATGTCTGGACAAGCAAAATTTCATTTATCAAGTTAGGGATTTTAGCAACACAGGTTTATTTTAGATAGAGTATGTCCATTTTACACTAAGCAACCAGTAGCGACTGAATTCAGTCCAGCTGGAGGGGGTTGGGGTTTGGGGGTAGTTCTGTATAGCTTGTTGGGGTTGAAAAATAAAGGTGTGAATCTCTTGCTCTTTCACATGGCCAGTGTCTGATGAGGGTTTCAAACTTGCAGTGCATGTTTATGCTTTGTTTAGTTTGGCTTTTGCCATTTTTGCAACTACATAGGCCTACTTAGTATTACATACAATATAAAATGGTTTTGTTTTTTCTCAGGAGAGATTAGGTGCTTCTGACAGAGACACAAAGAAACTGGCGAAAGAGACAAAAACTTTTGTTCTTAATGTATAGCCTATGCTGATTTGTACTATTTTCAATGTTACATTTAGTCATTTAGCAGACGCTTTTATCCAAAGCGACTTACAAATGAGGACAATGGAAGCAATCAAAAACAACAAAAGAGCAATGATATACAAGTGCTATTGAGAGTGAAGAGTCACGTGCCGATTTGGGTTGATTTTGGCGGGGTCTGAGCCGGTCGGCCATGACGGTAGGAGACGCTATTGGTCAACAGGGGCAATGCCTTCAGAACTTAAAGGCGCGACTAAACATTCCAGAGCACTTTAATTTCTGCGCATTTATTATTTCGGCGGGACAGAGACGGATCTACGAATACGAGAAAGAAAAGCAAGAAAGTGAAGCAATGCAAAAAGATAAGGCGAAAGAAAAGGGACATTACAGGAACAAGCGCAAAACAGCTGTATTTCGAGAAGCTCTCAGGCATCTAAAATATCGACCCATACGAGCTCCCTGCAGCGGAATGGCACAGAGACCTGAACCATTTACCTCCATGCACATATATGGACATTATGAATTATCTTGTTTTTGGTGTAAGTTACTACACAATGCAGGAGTTTAAAAGCCACAAGTCTTTAGAAAGTTACGAGGCCTTCTGCTGTGGCTGGGTGCAGGACTTGGTAAGTTTCTTCAAATGCGTTTAGTGTGTTGTAATTACATTGCATTTAGCAGACACTTCTTGACCCAAATGACAACGTAATTAACTGCGACTGTTTCGTAAACACTAGATTGTAATGAGATGTTCAATGTACAAAAATGTTTCCAACATGTTTTGATGTAAGCTAAAGCTGTGTAAGCTTATGTGTTTAGTTGTAATTTGATTTTAGCCCAATGACACATACTGTACCAGGTTTTTGTGTTTGGTGTTGGGGGCTGCAAAGTGGACAAACCAGTTCTGGGTTGGCTAGGGTAGTTAAATGTGTGATTGCAAGATGTAAATGTCCTGATGCTGTGTCCATTTCGGTTAACCAAAAAAAACTGTATTCCATTATTCTTATATTTTTCCATATGTATCGTGTGAGGTACTGGAACAGTTTTTAACACAGCAGTGACTTCCAGGCATGGTAAAACAGTGCAGAATTGCGAGAACCTCCTCTACTACCGAGTTAACAACACATGTAAACAATCATGTTTTGCTTTCGGCATCCTGCCAACATGGCGGAGAGGGCGATATCGAGGGGAGGGGCTCTGTACCATGACGACAACTCCTCACTCTCAATAATAAGTCTCAGTTAGCTTAAACGCAGTACACATAGCAAGGGCTTTTAAATAATATAATAAACAAAAAGAAAACAGATAGAATAGAAAAAGAATAGAGCAAGCTAGTGTTAGATTTTTTTTTAATAGTGAGTTCTAAAGTTAGAGGGTCAAATAAAGATGGAAGAGATGTGTTTTAAGCCAATTCTTGAAGATGGCTAAGGAATCAGCTGCTCGGATTGAGTTGAGCAGGTCATTCCACCAGGAGGGAACATTTAATTTAAAAGTCCGTAAAAGTGACTTTGTGCTTCTTTGGGATGGCACAATCAAGCGACATTTACTTGCAGAATGCAAGCTTCTAGAGGCACATAAGTCTGAAGTAATGAATTTAGGTAAAGGGGTGCAAAGCCAGAGGTGGTTTTGTAGGCAAACATAAATGCCTTGAATTTTATGCGAGCAGCTATTGGTAGCCAGTGTAAATTGATAGGTGTGAAGTGTATTCTTTTCGGCTCATTAAAAATTAAACTTGCTGCCACGTTCTGGATTAATTGTAAAGGTTTGATAGAACTGGCTGGAAGACCTACCAAGAGAGCATTGCAATAGTCCAGTCTGGACAAAACAAGAGCTTAAACAAGGAGTTTTGCAGCATGTTCCGAAAGAAAGGGCCTGATCTTCTTGGTGTTAAATAAAGCAAATCTGCAGGACCGGACAGTTTTAGCAATGTGGTCTGAGAAACTTAGCTGATCATCAATCATAACTCCAAGGTTTCAGGCTGTTTTTCAAGGAGTTATGTTTGATGTGCCTGGAAATGGTTGATGGTGAAATTGTGATGAAACAATGGGTTAGCTGGAACCACAAGCAGTTCTGTCTTGACAAGGTTGGGTTGAAGGTGATGGTCCTTCATTCAGCAAGAAATGTCTGTTAGACAAGCTAAGATGCGGGCAGCTACAGTCGGATCATCAGGGTGGAATGAGAGGTAGAGTTGAGTGTCATGAGCATAGCAGTGGTATTAAAAGCCATGTTTCTGAATGACAGAACCTAATGATGCCATGCAGACAGAGAAGAGAAGGGGTCCAAGAACTGAGCCCTGAGGCACCCCAGTAGTTAGATTGTGAATTGGACACCTCACCTCTCCAAGATACTTTGAAGGACCTATCTGATAAGTAAGACTCAAACCACTGGAGTGCAGTTCCTGAGATGCCCTTTACCAGTAGGGTTGACAACAGGATCTGGTGGTTGACCATGTTAAAAGCAGCGGACAGATCAAGCAAGATAAGTCTTGAAGATTTGGATTCCGCTCTTGCCAGTCTTAGGGATTCAACAACTGAGAGCAAGGCAGTCTCAGTTGAATGTCCACTTCTGAAGCCATATTGGTTGCTGTCAAGGAGGTTGCTTTGTGTGAGAAAGGCAGAGACTTGGTTGAACATAGCTCGTGGTCTGTAGTTCTCTAAAAGAGATGGGTTGAGTGTGGGTTTTTTAAGTAGCGGTTTTATATGAGCCCGTCTAAATGTTGAGGGGAAAACATCAGTGTGGAGGGATATGTTAATGATGTGAGTGAGTGCAGGTACAACTGCAGGAGAAATGGCTTGAAGGGGATGTGATGGAATAGAATCAAGTGAAAAAGTAGTAGGATGATTAGAAAGGATGAGTTTGGAAACTTCTGCCTCACAGAGTAAAGAAAAGGATGCAAATGAGTTTATGTTTGCTGGTGAAATGTGCTTGACGGATTGTGGTGTGGAAAACTGTGCATTGATGTTTTTAATTTTATTAATGAAAATGTGGCAAAGTCGTCAGCTATTAGAGTTGATGCAGGAGGAGGAGGAGGACAAAAGAGCAAGGAAAATGTTTTAAAAAAAAACATGCAAGAGTTAGACAAACTGTTAATTTTGTTACGGTAGTATGTCCTTTTAACATTGAAGACATTAGCAGAGAAGGAAGAGAGGAGTGACTGATACACATTAAGGTCAGTAGTATTTTTGGATTTGTGCCACACCCTTTCAGCAGCTCTAAGCTTAAAATGATGTTGGGGTACAACATCAGATAACCAAGGGGCAGAATGGGTGGTACGGCCTGACCTGGATGATGAGGGGCAAACAGTATCTAAACAAGATGTAAGAGTGGAGCAGAAAGTATCAGTAGCACTGTTAGCATCAAGAGATGCCAACAGTTTAGGGGAAGGAAGCGAAGATGAAACCATAGCAGTTAGCCAGGAGGTTGAGAGTGAGCATAGGTTACGTCGAAAGATGACATGTGGAGTGGTAAGTGATGTGTCAGGGACTATGTTGAGGTTAGAGTGAGGAGGAAGTGATCTGAGGTGTGCAGTGGAGTAACCAGTATATGATCAGTGGAGCAGTGTCATGTGTAAATACAGTGCCATTTTAATTGTACACAGCAACGCTGCAGTCGTTTTGGCAATACAAATGTAAAAATATATCGCAGTAATAAGAAACTGTCCAGAGACATGTCGGCCTAATTATTTTTAATCTAGAGGGTATTTAATAAGTCTGCCCCCCACGTAAGATTTTTCTAGTTACTAGTAGTCGTTCATTAGTCATTATTCAACTAATCGCACGTTTATATTAAATTAACACAGTCTAATCCATAATGAGCCTTAATATATTCTGCGGTCAAGCACATACATTAAGTTTGCCACAAATCACACAAATCACAGGCAGAAGTAGCCTAATTATTGTGAAAAAGAAGCATTTTAATTATTTATTAATAAACTAATGTTTTTTTGTTGGCTGCAAGATGAAATTAATTGCGCAGACTCTCATCTCCACAGGATGTGCTTAATCAGGGTGTAGCCTATTTGCTTTCATTTCGAATTGGTTCATTTAAAAGTAGACATGTATGTAAGGCACCCCAATTTTAAGTTATGTCATTATCAGAAAAAAAAGATAGCAAGGGCGCCTCCCTGTTATGCATGCACATTAATAATTTTCCGCACAAACACTTGAATATGAATAGTAATGGAGCACATTTCTTTTAGGCTACAGTATGTGATCCACATTAAAAATAAATCTTCACAAGTCTACAACCGAGACAGATGCAGTTATAACCTGTAAATTAACCATCTGAGGTCTAAGGGTATTTTTGGGGCCTGGAGAAGTTTGGTCATGACCTACCATGTGTTTTTATCAGTTGCTTATAAACATCTAAATGGCTAAAGGCTAATATCACTGTAATCAGTGTGCTGTGTGCTGAGCCCATTCCTTTAGTCCCTCTATACCCACGACTGCAAGCCTGTGCATGGATCCAACTCCATCATTAAGTTTGCAGACGACACCACGGTGATTGGCCTCATCAGTAACAACGATGAAACTGCCTACAGGGAGGAGGTACAGCACCTGGCCACATGGTGCGCAGACAATAACCTGCTCCTTAACACCACTAAGACAAAGGAGCTCATTGTGGACTTCAGGAAGAAAAAAGGAGGCACGCATGACCCCATCCACATTAACGGTATGGTTGTTGAACGTGTCTCCAGGTTCAAGTTCCTGGGAACCACTATCTCGGAGGAACTGTCCTGGACTACACACACCTCCAGCCTGCTCAAGAAGGCTCACCAGCGCCTCTTCTTCCTCAGGACACTGAAGAAGAACCAGCTGTCTTCAGCCATCCTGGTGAACTTCTACCGGTGTGCGATCGAGAGCATCCTGACCAGTTGCATCACAGTCTGGTATGGAAACTGCTCAGTGGCTGACCGCAAAGCACTGCAGAGGGTAGTGAAAACTGCCCAGCGCATCACAGGGACACCACTTCCTGCTATTGAGGACATCCAGAGGAAACACTGTCTACGTCGAGCTCGCAGCATTCTTAAGGACTCCTCTCACCCTGACCATGGACTGTTTAACCTCCTGCCCTCCGGGAGGCGCTTCAGGAGCCTCCGGATAAGGACCACAAGATTCAGGAACAGCTTTTTCCCTACAGCTGTCTCCTTGCTGAACTCTGCCCTCTGACACCACCCCACACCACACACACAGACTCCTCCCCCACTTCACCACTGCATCTGACTGATTTATTTATTTACAACAAGCAAAAAACAGTAAACTTGTCATTACTTGCACTATTGTCTGTTCATCCAGAAACACTGAGTAATCCATTTGCACACTGAAATAGTTTCTATGCACTGTACTGTCCATTGCACTAGTGTAAATATTGTTTATATGTTCATAGTTCTGCCTATAGTGTACATACACTTTTACATAATCCATCTGTATAGTATGTTCATAGTACACCTACCTGTATATCATGCTTATAGTATTTAAAATCTGTAAATTATGTCCATAATACTTATCTGTATAGTTATTGTACATATTATAGACCTTGTATATTCTGTACTTACTGCTTATTGCACTTCTGGTTAGATGCTATCTGCATTTCGTTGCCTTGTACCTTACATGTGCAGTGACAATAAAGTTGAATCTAATCTAATCTAATCTAATCAGCACAAACTGGGCTATAATAATATGAGAGCAGCATGTACGTACATGATTGTGTTTTTGAGAAACAATTTTTATGCGTGGTTTGTGAAAAACTAATAATGTTAAATCACTTGAATAAGGCCATAAAACACATACAGAACATTGGCTCCCGGGACATTTGAGAACTGGAGAATTTTTATTTAATTATCCCACAACATAATTTAATATTCACTTGCATGTGCAGATAAACAGTTTATTAGGAACAATCAAAGCTGACTTTCAAAGCTGAATTTTTTGCATTATTACTCTAGTCACACAATCCTTCAGAAATCTTTTTAACAATCTGATTTTCTAAAAAAAAAAAAAAAAAAAAACATTTATTGTTATTATTATAATTATTTTTCAGTTTTTTTTCTGGGGATAAATTGAAAGAACAGCATTGTTTGTTACATTTGTTATATTTACATTTATTTGTAATTTTTTTTTATTATTTACATCAAGCTTTTGAATGATATAGTGTATATTGTTATTGAAACTTCATAATGTTTCACTTGATTATACATTTAGTCAGGAATTATAGTTTGGAAAAAGTCTAACTAGTATAATGTTTACATGTTATGTGAAAACTAGTACAAGTATATACATAAAAAAGACTTGATCTCTGCTGAATAAAGCGCTTCATTCTTTTTTTTCTGAGGAAATCCAAAACTCAAATACTGAGGTAATCCTCATCACATCTTCTTGGGGTGAATTATGTCTTATTCCTCTAATCGCAAAGCAAAGAGTGTTTTCTGTTGTAAGGGCGTTTACAAGCCGCGCACTTCAGTAAAACTTTGTAATCTCAATAGCGCGTTCAGCACTGGGTCGTGGGCGCATAGACTGGACATCGTGTTGTTTTCATATGGATTACTTTATCACAGAATATTTGTTTTCAGCAGCACTTGTTTAGTTTAAAAGTAGACATGTCAAGCTTTCTATAGATATATCGCTCATGTCTCTTCGTTAAATATTTAATTGAGTTACAGTTCATTTTAATGATGCGTTTCTAAATGAAGATCACCGCAGACCAAGGCTGCAGACACCACACCTTGTTTCTTATCTTTATTTTATAAATGCAGAAAGTTTTGTTATTATTATGTCTTTTATAAAAATAAAAGTTGACCCTTTACAGATTCGACTGATGTATTGCTCTTATCTGTACGATCAAAACTGTGTAAATTAAATTACAAAAAAGTGTAATTTAAGTTCTTTCCGGAGTTATCAGGAGAAAAATGTCTCATAACGCGTATATGCGGGGATCGACTCCAGAGGGTTAAAGGCTATTTTACATTTCCAATTCCAATTTATTGATTTGATTGTTTAAATAAATCTCTTTTACATTAAATAATAAAGATACAAAGCAGGTTAAGTTAGATATTATTGTACAAATAATTATAAAATGCTATAGACTGTGAATAAGATTGCAGTTTCACATTTGCATATGCATTACAAAGTTAATTATTTTTACATGTAATGATACAAAATAAAACCAAAAAAAGATTTGTAATGAAGAAAAAATATGTAGACAAATAACAATAAATGTTGTGCATCAAACTCATCATCATCCGCACCATGCACATTTTGCACTCCGTTATTTTAAGGAATAGAAAACACTCCTGCATTTAAACGAGGCTCAATTTTCTTTTCTTTTTTTTGAGTTTAACTTAAATTGTATGAAAGCAAGTAAAGAAGGCTCCATTTAAAAGCACTGAAGTCTTTTTTACATTGTGTGCACTTTGTTGATTATAATGGGAGAACTTGTGTTTAAACTTGAGGACATTTTATTAATCCGTCCATTCTTTTCAGTTTCAATGATTTAGCTAAATCATGGCCAAGTTTAATTTAGTCGTTTCTTGTTTTAGTTTGGCCTAAATAATGGGAGCGAAATTATTCAGTGTCTCACGTTTTACTAAAATAATGGAAATCATTTATAAAACACGCAACAATTTCTTAATCAGTGTACAGACAGATATCTTTTCCCCAAGTAGTTATCTGTCAAAATAATGGACAGGTAACGAATAACAAAGTAGGTGTGTGCTTTATTCGGTTTAATTCGTTCTAAGAAACAAACATAACTTTATAAGTAGGCTACTAAATTTTCATCTGTGAATATTAAATATTTTAACCACAGTGTTTATCTTTTCATTTGACAGCTGGCCAAGCAGGGCACACCTCGCTTTCCAGAATGATAAGCTTTGTAAAAATCTATGCATTGCAGAAAGGCGGGGCATAGAGGAGCAACAATAATATACATTATGCAGAAAATAATGTTTTTTTTTTAGGGATGCACAATCATGATTTTTCATGGCTGATTCCGATAATTTTAACAAGCAAACTGACCAATTCCGATACCGATTTTTTGTTTAAATTTTAAAGAAGGAAAGTGCATAAAAAAGATGTTTATTTGGTATTTAATAGGCCAAACTGGCTTTTAGCTATTGAAAACAATAACCATAACCATCTGAAATGAACGGCAGTAACTGCACAGTAATTAGACTACATTTAATACAAACATAGATGGTACAGACATCAGCATTCAGCTTTTGTATTTGAATTGGGTTGGAACTACATAGAACTGACCTTAAATTAAAACATTAACTGTAACCATGTGAAATTTAAGGCAATAACTGCATAGTTCTACAGTCCAAACACCACAATCAACACATATTCAATAAGAGGATTCTTAATCGGCATTCAGTATTTTAATTTTCAAATGTTTTGTTTTTTTATAAAGGTCTTTACCAGTGAGACTAAATAAAAGTATGCTATATAAATACATTATTCCAAAATGTTAAAGGTCCCGTTTTTCGTGCTTTTTTGAAGCTTTGATTGTGTTTACAGTGTGCAATATAACATGTGTTCATGTTTTGCATGTAAAAAAACACAGTATTTTTCACATAATTCACCTATCTTCTTCACGCCCCCTTTTGTGTATTCATGTGGGCAGAGGTTAGTCAAAAAAACAGTTTTAGTGACGTCATTACTGCAGGAACTAGAGGGATGTAGTCCAAACGGGTCGTTTTTTGTAGGCGAATTACCCTACAATTTTTTAATTGGATGAATCAAACTTTTTTTTCAGTGTGCTACAGCAGGTGATTTTTAAATCAAATTAAGTCGATGTAATTTTAAGGTAAAATAAAAATAATCATCCTATACAGAACTGATGTTTACTTCTGGCTTTTCAAATGTGTATGTAAGTTCTACTTTACAAAAAAAAAAAAGAAAGCATTTCAGTTTTGTCACAGTTTAGTCCGTTTGGTTTCTCATCCAACACGTGAGAAGTTGAGCTGAACATCTCTTCACTGTCTCAGTACACTCGCGCAGCTTCAGTCATAGACAGTAAAAGAAATGGACACAGCGACCCCATTGGATTCAACGGAGACAAGTGAAGTCAAATAGAAGCATGCACTTCCTGGAGGTCGAGCGTACTGTGCAGACTCAAACTGAGCTTGATGACGTAGATGTCACATGAGCAACCTGTCTGACAATTGTAAGACTTCTAATCGCTGTGCCAAGAGAAATCTGAATCACCCACCGAATCTTGCAGACGTTGTTGAATAATTTTGTCCCGTTGCTTTTATGGACTCTCTATAGGCTTCTCCCTTGACTTCATGCTTCCACGTCCCCCTGATAGTCTCATAGACAGTAAAGATTGCCTGCGAGCTTCTCCTCCTGTCCATACGGTAATTTCTCTACTGTGCGACAGAGAGTCGCAGGTTATGATGCAATCGTTAGCCTATTTTTACAAAAACTGCTTCTACGGGGCCACAACATAAGATACAAGGTAATGGGGCCTTTTATAAATTTTCGTGTTTCTTTAGAAATAATGAATGGACAAATGGAGTCTTTAAACGCCTCAGATGTAAAGTTATTCGCTGTCAAAGTGACGCCAAAATGAATGGGAGTCAAAGGAATGCTAACAGCAGGTGGGGGTCCGCTAGCCAATGGCGGCGCCCAGGGATGCTACAATAAAATATGAAACCCTACCCCCTGGCTTCAGTGAGCAGGAAAGGGACTCATATTTTGTACGCCAGTACAACAACAGCTGTTCGCTTCCTGCTATCTGTGCCTCAGACGTGTAGCTCTGCACTTCCAGTGTTGAACGGCTGCCCGTGTCCTGCGCACAAATTTTGAAATACTTCCACACAAATGACATAGCGAATGATTACAATGTAGTCTGTGCACGCGGGCGTACTTCCGGAAAAATTGGCAAAAAAAAAAAAGACCAAAAACCGGCCAATTGCCGATCGCGTATGCAAAAACTGTCTGGTTCCGATTTATGGCTGGTCAACCGGTGCATCCCTAGTTTTTTTTTAACCCTAAACCGCATAAACATTACACAAAATAATGTTCTTTTTAGTAACGCCATATGACCCCTTTAAACAATATGACATTTTTTTAAGCCATTATATTTTACTTGATTTTGTTTGAAAAACTATTTCACACACAAATTAATGTAAATTGTACAATATTGCAAAGTGTACATAGTAAGAAATATTTGTCATTTCAAACTGTATGTTTTTTTCTTAAAACCTTACTATTATCATTATTATTTATTATTTTTATTTATTTGCTTATTTATGTATTTTGAGATTTGCAAAGTGCGATCTTCATTTAAAATAAAATCACATTATTTGAATTTTTATTTTATCTAATCCAATGGCATTCAGAATTTTTAAGTGTGGTTTTTGTGTCCAAATTCTTTTTGGGCTGCTGTATGTGGCATGTCTTTTAACTAAAAAATCCTCCAAAGTGGTGGACAATGTAAGATTAGATCAGACCATGTATACTACACTTATGTCCACGACCAGAAGAAGAAGTTAATTGTATAACTCATCTAACCTTAAGATCAAGAAAGAATATGGACAGAATCTAAAAACCACACCAAAAATTGCAAATAAATCAAACAGAAGACGGGAGTGTGAGACACACAGAGCATTTGCAAAGAGGGAGGTTATGTGGTGGGGTTGTTTGGAGATTTATGAGATTTAGAAATTGAGTTCAGGACGATGCACAGGGCACAATATACCACAGCTACCGCAGAGCCTGTGACCTTCAACACTGGAACACAGGAATGATGATTTTCAATTAAACCGCAAAACCTTCCCGAGAAGGCCTTGCTCACGGCCTTTCATTGTGTTTCTCCTTGAGAAGACACTTCCTGAACATACTCAAAAAGACAAATGACGATCAGGTGCACAGATCAAAGACAGCAATACATACTGCATGTGGACATGCAAGAATGAGGTATATGATCAGGGCTCTTCTCTCACATCCTCCACAATGAGGTCACAACTTCCCATTCCGCTGACACTCTGTCCTCTGAACATAACAAACCCAACTTTTCTCACATGTTGTTATTTTTAGTTACTGAACCAATCAACAGATCAGGACCAACACTGCCAACATGTGTTGACTTCTTCTGTAGGATTGGGTTTCAGAATAAGGTGAGGTTTGTGATTTGGACTAGGAAGAGGGGTATGTGTGTTAGGATTTATGGGTAGAGGATGGGGGTTTCAGGTAAGGGAAAAAATTATATATGGCATACATTATATGGGCTATTATATTAAATTACTTTTATGTGCTTTTTGGAGCTTGACAGTTTCAAATACCATCCTCACATCCCTCATCCTGGCGTTACACGGATGAAAACATCCTCTGTGTTTGGAGTAGATGAACTAATCCATTTATATTATTCTTGCAAAACACTAGCATTTTACATCCAAGGCATTGCAGAACCTATTTTTTTTATAAATAAATTTGATATTATTTGAAGTAAAATCAACTTGGTTGTACAATTTATTTAAACTAATTTATTTACTTTTTGTTGTTGTTTACACATCCATAGGCTATGCTATATTTTGTGCAAAAAAGGGGGCTAAAATCATTTTACATTGTAATATTGTAACATTGCAATCTAAAAAAAAAAAAAAAAATGCTTTCTTGTATTTAGTTAGGTTTCTAGTCTGTCTGCCAGCTCAGAAAAGCTGAAAAGAAAATATGCAGCCAGTTTGTTATGGGCTGTCTGAGTCTGAAACTGTGTCATCCAGCCAGCCATTTCAATTTGTAGGTGGCAACAAAGCAAATTACTTCTTTATGAATCATTATGAATAAGTCACCGAATCATTGGCGTACTTGATTCATTTAAAAAAATATTCACTCAGTAATAAATTCGGAAAGTTTATTGAGTTTTATAAACTCAAAGTTCTGCAGAGGCTTTGTTTGGAATTGCTGTCATTGGTGAAACTGAGCCAAAAAAAGCATCTTTTTTTCTAAAGGGATGTTACTGATCTCATTGTGAATATTTTGGACATGCATATACTGCTTGTTTTTTGACCTTGTGATTTTTATCAAAACATATTTCATATTTGTCATTTCATCTTTGTGTAAAAAAGACAGACCTCTCTCAGGTGACGTATGCAGGACATCTCCAATCATTTAGTCCTTCCCTTCAAACTCATGTTTATCTGCCTCCAATTTTACCCACATCTCCAAATCTAATCAACAACTGCTGGATAAACCACCACCTTATATATATTTAGAAACATGAACTGAACTTAACATTTATTTTTATTTTTTTACATTTAACAGTATTTTACAGTATTTTAGCTCTATTGAAAATATCTGTTGCTACTTCTATTTCATCACAAGATTGTACCACCACAGGATTGTATTAGTCTTGCTCATTCTTAGTTCCCAGAATCTTTAGTTTGAAAGCAGCTAAGTTTAGATCTAATTCAGGGTGACACGGGAACGGGACTGAGTGAGATCACAATACAACCTCCTTTGTGTCCTTGACACTTTACAAAACCCAACACTTCAGTCATAATTAATATATACAGTCTGTGAAATGAGAAAAAGGTCTTCAGCACACATTGACATTACCTGGTGACCCGCTCTGATCTGCTTCAGGACCTTCTCATAACAAACCTCCTCCATGTCATGTAGCTGCTGGACCTGTGACGAGAACATAACAATTACAATGACACTTCATATTTCTGACTAAAACATGACTGAAAAAGTCTTTGTATTTGGCATAGCTGGAGATTTATTGGCTGCTGGGTACCTTATTTGTAGTCTTGACGCCAACAAAGCTCTGTCCAAGTGGAACAGGTCGGAAACGACCGTCAAAGTAAAACAATCCAATGCAAGGGTTCACATGCAAGAAAGACGCCACATCCAAGTAATTCGGCAGAGTTGCTGAGAGACCAAGTATTCGAATCATGCTCTGGGTCGACTCCACCTAGAGAAAGATGGATACAGGGTTTGAGTGCAGGGTTTTATATATATATAAAACAAAAATTAATGAAACCCGAAAAAAAAATATAAAGTAAAAACCTATTCAAAACATATAAATAAAAACTTTAATAGTAACTCAGTGATTTTATATATACACATATATATACACACATATATACACACACATATATATATATATATATATATATATATATATATATATAAATGTTAGGGCTATGATGCCAAAAATTGCTATCTAGCAAGGCAGCTGATTTTGAGTTTCAGAACAACTATTCTTACAGGTAAAATATGTTCATATTTACATCCAACGCTGCAATTATATAATGAGGTACAGGTGACAGTATCTGACAGCAGTCACAGTAATCCTTCTTTTGACAAGTATCACAACTCTCCCACAGCCAGATGTGCTATTGTGCAGCCAGAATTAATGTTTTGAAAAATAAACAACTCAAAACTAACGACAGTCTGTGCGTCTGAGACGGAGAGAGAGGCAGCCGTGCTATCTGTGCTCCTCCTGCGGTGCGGCTGACAGCTAAGATTGGTAAGGCCTTTAATATGATGCAGTAGCTGTCTGTCCAGGTAATCTAGATATCACACAGCTAGTCCCTATTTGTGGGTAAGGAGAATGATGAAAAGACTCATAGAGAATCCTTCTCTCAGGCTCAGTGAGAGCTCAGATCACCTCTGCTAGAGCGGCCATTTGATGACCTTATGAACCACAGCTATGGAAAACTGACGTCTCGTGTCATACACACATTCTTCTGTTGTGTTAGGGTTCAACTAAAGCAAAAAACACTGAGCATATATTTTAAGCACACAACAGAATCACTAAAGACACTGTTTAAATGGTGAACTGGACAGTGATTGTTAGACAGCTGATACACACTATGGTACTGCATGCATTTCAGTGGTATTTATATGGTGCCCTAATGCCAAATTAACACTGCAAAGAGGCAGCCATAATTTAGTCTGGCTTTTAAGCAGCAATAAGTCTTTGAGTAGATAAAAAGCAGTAAAAATGTCTTTGGAATATTTCCCTTGAATTACTGTTTTTACTGTATTTTTATCAAATAGACACAGCCTTCAGTTTAATTAACTGGGACCTTCTGTCTCACAGTGTGACTTTATATATACCAGCTGTGACTTTATATCCTGCAACTGTGCCCTTAGTTTCCATAAATATTTACTTTATTTCTCATAACTGTGACATTAGGTCTTGCAATTGTGTCTTTATGGCTCAAACTTATATTCCAAAATGTGACTTGATTTCCTATTTTGAACTTAAAGGGATAGTTCACCCAAAAGTGAAAAATTCTGTCATTGATTAATCACCCACATGTTGTCCCAAAGACCTTTTTGTTCATCTTCAGAACACAAATGAAGATATTTTTGATAAAATTACATCAGTGGTTTGATCTTAAGCTACAAGAATATTTTTGTGCACAAAGAAAACAAAAATAGAAACTAGAAACTAATAGAGTGCCATGACACGTGTGTAGCTGCTGACGCAGGAGCCAGCGTTCTGATGTGGAACACGCATGCACTAAGCCTAGTTTACAAGCAGAGGAATGCACATGCATGCATCGTAGGAATCCCTTAAATTTTTCTTCATTTCTGTTTTTTTTTTTTTTTCTGTGGCAGAAATGGACTTCCAGACATTACAAACAGCTAGGATGAGTGATGTGTTAAAACTTAGTGATCGTGAACTTAGAATTGGTCACCTCTAAGCATCAGAAATAACAATAACATTGAAACTTGTTTTAGCAAACACAACTAAGAATATATATAAAAAAGAGGCTTCTCTTGTGCACAGAGACAGTGTGCCACATCTATAGTTGCTGGATGTTATCCCATTTCCTCAGAAGGAGCTCATAATGATGCTGGCCTGTGGCAGGCAGAAGGGTCACGTATCTGGATCACCCTTATGTGTCCATCCTGCACTAGCATGGTCACCCAAAGACAACTAGACCTGGATGGCCATCTGTCATGCTGGTTTACTGATACTTTATAGTCTGAACACGGATTCACTTCATAGTGTCTGGCAAAACTGGCACAAGATACACCAGCCTGCAGCACGCCAATGGCCTTCTCTCATGCTTCAGGTGACATTTGAGGAATTATGAAACATACTGAAATCAGACTTGGCATGGCTTTATTTTTCCAGCTTTTAAGAATCTTTAAAAAAAAAAAATATATAAAAAAATAAAACGTGAAAGAGCTTTTTATTCCAACTGGTTTTCACTGGCTAAAAGACCATCTTTAAATGGTTTGCAAGTGACTGACAATCCCAGACAATGGGCTATGCCATATATTCTGACGTGTTATCTGTGTTATTTGGCGCACCAGTCACCAGTGTCGTGAACGCACTCACAACAGACCCGAAAGAGAAGACAACGCTGAATAAAGTCGTAATTTTTGTTATTTTTGGACCAAAATGTATTTTCGATTCTTCAAAATATTCTAACTGACCCTCTAATGTCACATGGACTACTTTGATGATGTTTTTATTACCTTTCTGGACATGGACAGTATACCGTACACACAGTTTCATTGGAGGGACAGAAAGCTCTCGGACTAAATCTGAAATATCTTAAACTGTGTTCCGAAGATGAATGAAGGTCTTACGGGTGTGGAACGACATGAGGGTGAGTCATTAATGACATAATTTTAATATTTGGGTGAACTAACCCTTTAAGTGTCCATGTCCACCTTGTTATTCTCCTCTCCTGGGCAGTTAATATGCCACCTTCTGTGGCAGTGAGCTGATAAAATCCTTTGCTTTCTGAGAAGATTCGAACATCATCTGCTCACTGTTGTGCCGTAGTTTAATTATCACTGGATTGAAGAGAAACGGCTGCAGACCCAGTGCTGTCATCCTCACAAGGACTGGGTTGAGGTTCCTTCTCCTGGCAAACGTGGCTGGACTGAAGTCAGGAAAAAAAACAGCGGCATGACATTAACCTGCGTATATTTCACCAGGTATGTCTGTCGTGCACCCTTCAGGATTGCTGATCTGTCTCGTCATCTCAGCACACGAAAGATAAGAGTACGCGGCCGCTTGGAGTTACTTTTTCTTCCATCATAAACGCAATGAGCACACTCAATCTCAATATCACATCCTTTCAGTGCAGGAATCCACTTGGAAAATTAGCTTTGAGGAAGCTAGCTGCATTGGAGCCTTCCGCCCCCTCTGGCAATCCCTCCAGTCACACGTTATTTCTCCTGCTCCTACATTCCATGTTCGTCACTTTATCGGTAAGTTGTTCAAGCTGCTTTCTCAGGTTCCTGACAGCCCTCCTATCCTCACGTGTAGCTGCTTGAACTGAATCGACCCAGTCACATGTCTCTTTCACGGCGATGGCTAGTTTTTCAACTTCTGCTTTTAGCTCTTTTACAGAGTTGTTGGTTGCTTGTATGTCCATATGTAGGTCACGCAATGCCGGGGTCAGTACAGAGTCTATCGCATCTCTTACTGTCGAGGCCACAACCGAGTCCAAAGTTTGATACCATTACAAATGGTGTTGTCAAGATCCTCTTCGGTGATGGTGAAATCTTTGAATTTGTTTCTTTATTGGCGATTGCGCAAAACTCTTTTTTCGATTGTCCTTGACTGTTGAAGTACTCATGATGGAATAGATACAGAGTGGTTCAAAATGTATTATCAGGATTCTAGAATATTTGACAGAGTGAGCAGAGCTGCCATCGCAGGGTCATATCAATGCTTTCACTTTCTAATAATACCACTCACAGTTGACCATGGAATATCTAGTAGGATGCGATCTCATGATTTATTGCAAAGTTAGCATGAGTTCTTCTTTCACCAATGTCTTTAAATGTACACTGCATGTCTAGGTGTTTAATTTTATTCCTCTGTGGCAATGAGTCTGACTGACAGGGATCACAGACAGTACTGGGTTGAAGCAAAGATCTGGAGGAGGCTACAAAAATATTTCTGCTGCACAGAAGGTTCACAAGAACATAGTGGCTTTTGTAATTCCTACATGGAAGTCGTCTGGAATAACCAGGACTTGTGATCATGCCTTGTCTGGGCTTCCATGGGTACATATGCAATGTGATATTTATTTATTTATATAAAATGTGCAAAGTTATCACAAACATGTTATTTTATTTTATTTTAGCTCTCTATGGGGTGTGGTGTGTAGACTAATGTGAAAAATGTAAATAAATAAATTGCTTAAGTTATGCATTTTAGAATAAGGTTGCAACATTGCAAACTTGTATGAAAACTTTTGCAAGGCACTGTACTATTTTCAGGGGTAACTTATACTTTGTCAAAAGTGAAACTATATTTCAACTCTACAACATATACATCCAGATCACTACATTTACAAAAAAAAAAAAATTACATCCAGATATCTATTCACATGATTCAAATGATATACTACTAGCCAAAAGATTGGAGTAATTAAGACAATAAAGATGTTTTTGAAACTTTTTTTTAATGCTCACCAAGGCTGCATTATTTTTATTTTACTGAAAATACTGTTAAATAATGCAATAATTTTAAATAACTATTCCGTTTTAAAATGTAATTTATTTTTGTGATAACCCATGAGAAATCTGAAAAGACTATATGTAAAATTATGACAGAGAAAAAGAGAGAGAAAGAGTTCCACGTAATTAAGAAATAATTTATATTTGAATGATGAAATTTCCTGCCGAATGTTCAGAAAAACACCATTTCAAGAGGTTATAAAGTAAAAGCTTTCAGAACTCTCTCATCTCTGTGTTTGTCCTTTGAGGACTATCTGACACTTTTATAGTCGGTCAACTTTTAAAAGACAGGCTCTTTCTTTTAATAAATGACATGGCAGAGTGCACTTTTATGTCTGTGAGGTAACAGTAATGATGTGCTGAGGAGATCTCTCTCACTGCCCTTGCAGAAGAGGACCGTGATTGAGGAGAGTAAAGTAACAGCATATAAATACTGTGTACAGATGCGTGAAAACTAATAGCCAGTGTTAGGATCACTGAATCTGAGAAGCCTTCAGCACATTCGAAAACATAATGGCTGAATTTGGGTCAAAAGTAAGATGTATTTTCTTCTATCATTTTTAAATGGGTTGCAAGTCTTTTCTGATACATTAAAAACAAAAATGCTATATGCACATAAAATGCTGACCCTACTAACCATGAAATCATACATCATTATTTATGTTAGCAAAAGAAATAGCTTTTTATTTCTTTGATATCCCAATTATTTTGTTGATTACACTGTTCGTAGTGCTCTCCAGTGCACAGCCAATGCAAATGGGTCTACAAAGGTGTTTTCTCCCATCTAATACACCAATATCACCCTCAGATACAGTCAATGCAAAGAGCTGGGATATGACCCTAAGCTCAGCTTAAAGGGGTCATATGATGTGATTTAAATTTTTCCTTTCTCTTTGTGTTACAAGCTCTTAGTGCATAAAGAAGACTTGTAAAGTTGCAAAGACTAAAGTCTCAAATCCAAAGAGATATTCTTTATAAAACTTAAGACTAGTCCACACCCTTCGCTTTTCAGACCAATGAGCCTTGTAAAAATCTACGTGTTTCAGAAGGCGGTGAAGAGAGGCGAAACAGTAATGTAAAGTATGTGGAAAATAATTATCTGCATAAACACACTGCATTACACCAAATAAACAAAATAATGTTCTTTATAGCGGCATCATATGACCCCTTTAAATATGCCTGTACTTGCCTGTGAGACGAGGTATGAAATAATCATAATTTTACAATCCCATAATCAATTCTGGTTCCCAGGGGTGTGCATGCGTGCTATCTTTAGGCTGCACTAAGGCTGACAGCCTAGCTAAAATAAGCAAACGCAATCTTCACTAACTTTTTGATGTAAAAAAGCTAAGCATTTGACAATGTCTAAACAAAAATGGCAAAACCTTGAATTACAGAATTGATGCTAGAAGATTCAACAACCGTAATATATCAACCTTGTTTTTGTTTTCCTTCCTGAAGAAAAAAAGAGCCAACATTGTTTTCCATCTCCTCCACCATCTTTTATTAATGATGCCCCTCATTTTGCTACTTCCACAGGCCACGATCTTGCTTACTGTGCAGAGATCAATAATTCAAAGTCTCCTAAAGACAGGAATACCTTCAAATTGTGTTGACTTTTGGCTCTATTACTGTGCACATACCCTAATTAAAATAAGAGACACAGGAAAATATTTCTGCTTCGTTGTGGGGTAAGATTTCTTGATTTTGTGGCATTTCTACTTCTTTTTTCTCTAAGGAAAAAAAACTATTGTGCATGTAACAAATCAAAAATTTAACCATTTTGTACATGGTTTCTATATGAACATGAACAAAATTTACAATGTAAAAAATAGTTTAAAACAAAACAGCTTAAATGTAACTGTTGTGGAAGCTTTATTGTGTCAAAACTGTTGTCTGCAAATCAATTATTGTATTAATATTATACATTTTATCTTTTAATATAGATATATAAAAAAAGGCCAGCTACATATGGCACCCTAGGTTAAACTGTTTCAACTGTTCCTTCTTAACCAAAATGTTACTATGGTGGCTCAAAACATTCCACTTTGTAGGTGGCCAAACAGAAAAGGTCCTAAGCCTGAGCCCAGGGGAACACCGTTGTCGACAGACAAAGGTTGCTATGGCATTTTATATTAATAGGATACTGTGCTCAATGTAAAAAAACGTTCCTTGGACATCAGGAACAGTCATCAGTTAGTTAACATGCTTCTCTTTAACTTTGGCTATATTAGGGCTAGGGTTATGATAGGGTGTGCCTCCTGTGAGAAGATTTGTGTGTATGCTCATCTGAAGTGCGCAAACCCACACCTCAGAAAGTGTGCAGATATCTAGCTCTCTCTGAAGTATTATGTTTAAATGGACAAATTCACACAACAATTATGTCAAAATGCCCATCTTGGTAAGTATCCTATAGCAGACATAGCCGGCTGAACGTGCATTCTCTTAAAGTGACGGTGCTTTCTTAATATTAATCAAACAGCTACAACAAAGAAATCACTAACTGCTCTTGACTCTATTTTATTTGTATCTTTACTCTATTGCATTTACTTGTGCTGTTTCTTGTAGTTAGATAGATTATTCTTATTTTCTTTATTTTTATTTGCCAGTGTAGCCCAAACATAACACATACCAAAACTGTGACTCTAAAACTGTGATACAAACTGAACAGTAAGTTGAACTGTTCCATCCCTAATATATATATATATATATATATATATATATATATATATATATATATATATATATATATATATATATACATATAGACGGTTTCATCGGGCACACGCGCCTGGACCTAAGATAACTTCCGGTCTGTGTTGTGTATATCGGTCTGGCTGCGGTGCCGTCTACAAACGCAGTTAAAGTCAAGGTGATGAGTAGACTGAAGTTGGGGTCAGGTGGTTGTGCTGCGGGATGTGTTTCCCATACATTTATTTATTTTTGGAGACTCGCCACAATTTTAAAACTGATCGATTTTCAAAAAGGCTTCGCTGAATAAACATGAGTAACGTTATGTACTGCACGTTTAATAATAATAACTCCATACATTTATATGTTTAAATATCAAACGAGGCACAGGTGTTTTTATATCGCTGTATTTCTGAAGGAAGACTTGCGTGTTGTATGCCTGATAAAGCAGCGTGTGAGCGTACCAGCTCTGCTTTGTTTACAGCTGTTACTGGGGAAACCTCTATTTCTCGCGCTTTATGTCTATCTCCTGCTGGCAAAGAATGAATTTGCATTTTCATTAAGTCCGCCTGATCCACGCGGCAAACATATTTTGTTTGTTATCAAAAAATGTCCACTCTAGAGGGACTTGGCTGTTGTTATTGATTCTATTTGGAAGTCTACCGGAAGTTAAGTTAGGTCCGCAAAAGCGTGCATGCGCAGTAATGTTTGTTTATGTTGTTGCCGTTGAAACCGTCTATATAATATATATATACACACACACACACACACACACACACACATATATATATATATACATATATACACACACACATATATATATATATATATATATATATATATATATATATACACACACATATATATATATGCATACATATATTTATATATATATATATATATATATATATATATATATATATATATGTGTGTGTGTGTATATATATATATATATATATATATATATGTGTGTGTGTATATATGTATATATATATATGTGTGTGTGTGTGTGTGTGTATATATATATTATATAGACGGTTTCAACGGCAACAACATAAACAAACATTACTGTGTGTGTGTGTGTGTGTGTGTGTGTGTGTGTGTGTGTGTGTGTGTGTGTGTGTATATATATATATATATATATATATATATATATATACTATTTTTTTCTTTTTTTCAAATGAGCACAATTCCTTCCTCTTTCAGAGTATTAGCCATAGACATTTATCTATAGTGTCTAACATGCCAGAATTAGGGGTTGTAAGAAATAAGCATCTAGTTTGTAAGCAAGAAACTAAAATTTCTTCCATTTCAGTTCATTGTACAGAAGCACCTGAAAGCAAAATATCTTTAATGCAGCAAAAATGTTGGTGCCAAGAGAACTGAATATTCTAATTCACTACCACTAATTGCTGCCTGATGTGTCACCATGACATTAGCCAAAGTAACAGCTTGTTATCTTTTAGCTTTTAAAATTGAAATGAAGTGCAAAGACTGAATTCATTATAGCCAAAGAAACAAAATCTGACATTGAAAATCTGGTGCATGGTATGATCTTCAACAATAATAAGCTCCGTTTGGATTTAAGAAAAGCACACACAGCCTCGCTGAACTGGTATCAGTTAGCACTTCAAACGAATAGAGTGTGGACACAGTAAACAGCAGTATCACTTGAAGTCATTTCCTTTCACTTACTCGGCACTCAGTCCTACTGAAAGCTTCTCTCAGCTCCAGACCTCAAAGTAAAACTCACCTAACGAAGAAATGTGCAATGTAAATGAGAAAGCTGAATTTTCTGACAATTTGCCCTATGAAAGAGTCTTGAAGGGCAAAATTATTGTGGTAGTTTAGCTGTGTAGTTTGTCACAGAGTATACATGAGTTTTGCTGGAGCTTATTCTGAAAAAAATCCTGCGTGTGATTGACACCTGACTGAGGCTTGTCAGAACGGAAAATGGATATGGGACACCCAGTAATACGGGCTGTCGTCTCTCCAGCTGTCAGGATTTGCATAATAACACTAATATCCCAAATGGCCAGAGTGATTCTAGTAAGAGCGACTGTCAATCACCATCAGTGGGGTCCTATCAATCATACACACACATGCATCCAATGGAGAAGGAAATTACATAGGAACTGGACCACAAATGAGTGAATGAACAAACTATAGGGCTACCTGTATCTATCAGGTATTTAATACTAAATCATCAGCAGAAAAGACAATACTACTATTCTATTACTACATTGCAGACAAAAATTATATTTTCAAGTCTCTTTCAGCACACCATAAGCTTTTAACATACTGTAGATGTGACAAACTCATTTTAGGTCAAAGGCCAGACTGGACATAATGTCCCCTTATGCAGACCATAAATTTTAATTTGCCCCAGCGGATGTCTAAAATGAACTTGCTACTGTAATAACCAATATTGAGATATTAAAAGAGGAAGAACATGAAATGTATATATTTCATTCACCAGAGACATGTAGATTTAATTTATATACAAACTAATTAATTATTAATTAACAATACAATATTGAAAAGAAAAAAAGAACAACACACTGCTTCTAGCTTAGCTACTATAATAAACCACCTAAAACACAAAGGGCCCTATTTTAACAATCTAAACACAGTGTAAAGCGCACAGCGAAGGTGCACTCAGGGCGTGTCCAAATCCACCTTTGCTATTTTAACGACAGAAAAACGGTCCGCGCAGGGCCGGATTTTTGGAATGGGTTGTCCCTATTCTCTTAATGAGTAATGGGCATAACGTTCAAGAAACCAACCAGAGTGTCATCTCCCATTCCCTTTAAGAGCGAGATGTGCTCATGCCATGGTAGTGTTGTCACGATACCAAAATTAATGTTTCGATACCGATACCAAGTCAAGAATTGCGATTTCGATCACACATTATATTATATATATTTCCCTTTTTTCGTGAAAAGGGAAAATACACTCAAATATCATTGCTGTGCTTTATTTTAAAACCAGGACAACATTCTAATCATATAACACACTAATAAATAAACATATGAACAGTAGATATATTAAACATTTGAACAAAATATGAAATATCAAAATATAAAAAATAAATTAGAGCAATGACATTCAAGGTAAAGAAAGAATAAATTTAACAGCATTATCTCAGTTATCATAAGAAACATAAGAATAATAAATTTATCTTGATTCTGAACTTTGAATAACAATATGAACAGCGATTATATTAAACTATGTTTCTTAACTCAGAAGATTAAATGTCAAAAGATAAATAATATCAATTTAAGCAATGGCATTCAAGTTAAAAAAGCAAGTAAAATTTAGCAGCAATATCTCAGATATTGTAACTTATTCTGTCAGTTGTGCGACCTTTTCTTTCAGAGGAGAAAACTCTTTAATGAGCGTCATCTTTAGTGAGCGTCATCTTTTTCTACCAGTTGTGGACCGGTGGCACCAGTATCATTTGTGCTCGCACATGTAGCCTAGTGATGCGCGGGTCGTTTTTTTTTCCAACCTTCGGGTCCTGCTTTTATGAAATTATTTGGCCCGCCCCAGCCTGCAAATAAAGTAAAATTTCTTTACCCACCCCGACCCGCGCATCGGGGACATCACGGAAGATACGTTGCTACTAGACCTTCGTATAGTAACCTTATCAAAGAACTTAATAAAATATGAAAATATATATTCCAAATATTTAATATAGGCTATTTCTCGTTCACTGAAGTTCCTCCCTCCACAGCAGCGCGCGAGCTCGGCGCTATTAGCAGCGCATGCGCAGCTCGTGAACAGCCCTGTGAACGGTTTCATCCTGTCAAAGAGTTACTTAAGATGTGACAGAGCATATGATTTGTTGAATGTAGTGAACAAATCCGCCCTTCACTGATTCTCATTCGTGAATGAGTTGAATGAACTGATACATCTAGTTTATGAACGTAATGAATGAGTATACAGGGTCACTGGGTCAGTGAGCCAAGCATGTAAATCTCGATCAGCAATCAGCAGATACAAAGCGCAGTTATTGGTGCTGTGCAGATACGCTCGTTTTCATATTTAGCATACAGAACATAACTCCACGTTTAATCCCCGATTAATGTGAATATTATATATGAACTGTCTGGACAAAAATTAAAATATTAATTATGCAAGAAAACCTTGTGCTTTGTTCATCTGAACAACTTATTTAAACTATTTAATGCGATTATGCACACATTTTAGTAAAGCCAAATCAGTTTAGTAAAGCCACTAATGCAGCCATCTCGCTGTAGTGCTTTTTTGCTGCTTGCGTGAGGAGAAAACACACAGCCGTCCATAGGGAGGCACTGGAAGCGTGCGTAGCACACACAAACATGAAATACGTCTCAGTCATTCTCTGAAGTATCGATACTAATAAATTTAGGAATCGTGACGTTTTTAATTTCCGAGAATCGCGATACTTTTGAAGTATCGGTGCACCATGCAACACTATGCCATGGCGGATCGCTAATTAAATGACGGATTTTTTTGGCGGAAAAGCTGAACGCTTGGCATGTTTGTGTGATGCTCATCCCTGTGTGTAATAAGCAAAGTCAACGCGCAATGTGGACCCACCTAGAGGCACATTTTCTACCAACGCGCTCTTTAAATAAAAAAATAAATATTGCGCCATTGACTTTAGACTAGGTTTGAGTTGGTCTATGGCGCAGTCTATTTTTTTTTTAGCTCCTTAAAATAGCAATGCGCCAGCAATGTGCCTGAACACACCTTTTTTTAGACCAGCACGCCCATGGGTGCACAAATGCATTTGCTAATTAAACGACGTGGCGTTGGACGGGAAAATGCGTCGCATTGCACCAGGTGTATGATAGGGCCCAAAGACAAATATAACAATGAGAAACTGTTTAACACATATTAATGCAGGCCTGCCTCTCAGTCAAACTCCAGTAGCACTGAATCAATATTAATGTTTTATTGGGAAAGAATTGCAAACACATTCTTGTGTGATTTGCACAACTTTTAAAGTGGGAAAATAAAATGGATTGCCCTTGGACAGTTACAAATCCAGTTTCAGCTAAAAAAGCAAAGTGATAACACAGTACAACGTTTCTGTTATTGCTTAAAATTTTTTTTTATTATATCTATATTATGAATATACATTACTACTAATTTTTTGGGTAGGTAAAATGTCTCTTATCCTTAACAAGGCTGCATTTATTTGATTAAAATGCACTAAAACAGTAATATTGTGAAATATAAAAAAATGAATGCATTCCTCCTGAATAAAAGCATTAATTACATTGAACACAGTGAGTGCTACATCAGAATGTGTTACCTGACGCAACGTCCGGGCCACCAGGCTCTCCAGAACAGGCCCTCTATCCTCATGAAGAAGATGAACTTCATCCAGGATGAGCAGTCGGACGATCTGAGACAAAGCCACATCTCCCACACTCTTCCTTGTCACCACATCCCACTTCTCTGGAGTCGTCACCAACATCTATAACACAATACAGTCATTAGATGATTAAGGCCTTACAAACATGTGCTGTGAATTATCAGCAGCTTGTCCCGGTGTTTGCCAGTAACATGATTTCTGCAGTATACTGTCAGTAGCTTTGATACAAACTGTCTATTAAACATAAACAAATGTGAAGATAAACCAACAATAATGCTTACTAGAGGCTGTGCTGCAGATATTTTCTTCTAGTCTGTGTCAACAAGTCATGATCCCACGACTTCAGATGCATGTTCTGTACATGATGAATGATTAATTTTCTGGATGACTAGTCTTCTACCATCTGGATAACTGTACAAGTATGTTATGAGATTTCTACCATTTTCAAACATTTTCTATATGACCAACATTCATCTACAGATAATATATGTGTTTTGACACTGGTATCTCTTTCTCACTTTCTCTTGGAGGACTTTTTTGTTTTGCATTAACAATACTTTTATAAATGACTGGTGGAAACTAGGTCTGTGAGAAGCTAACTCTTAAAAAGAATGTCCTTTATATCTCTCGAGAGAATTACACATGGTTTGTTTTTAAAAAAGTAATGAGAGGCTACGGTATAGAAATATCTCTGGCATCAGTACGTCCACCATCATCAGACAAATGAACAGAAAAGGCCATCATTCTCACTGGTCCATTTATAAAGGTGAGTGATAGTTAACTGAACATCTCCTCAATATGTGAAGGGACTTGTTGAAAAATGATGTTTATGCATCTCTAATGACTTACGTTTCAGACAAAATCTGGCCAGTTTGATTACTTTTCCAGAACCCATGAACAGCTAGAATCCCTCCAAAAGAAGCTAAAGCATTACATATGCGAGTGTACCATAATCACTGAGCTACAGCTCCCTTCGGGATGTCCTTTCCTGTTCCCAAATATGAAGCTGATTTGGTTTGTTCTCTAGTATTCTTGGCACTTAATGTTAAGTTTTCTTGTTTGGTGGTTCTCAGCTACCTGCATTTGTAATTCTTGTAAAAATACTTAACTATACAATTACAGTTAAAAAATGTAATAAATAAACACAAAGAAAGGACTAAATCACATTTATACATTAAGTCATAAAGGTTGGTCACATTAGGGTAAATGTGTATTAGTTGTAGGGGTGTGACGGTATACATATTCGTAATGAGAATTTTTGGTATGGGTCATTCGGTTCGGTACGCATGTGTACCAGACATATACAGCTTTGATTTAACAACTGCACGAGCGGTACTTCATTGGAAATGTTCAGTTTTATATATTATTACTTTTGATAAGAAACAAAGCTTCATATTTTAAATTATGTAATTTATTTATTTATTTATTTTATTTTTTACAGGAAATTCAAACAATAAATGCTATTTTGCCACTCTTTGATGTTGCGTGACCAATCACATATAAATCCCCCAGTTCAAACCAAAGTCCTTTTAGGCAAGTCGTGACACTCGGCCGCCATCTTGGCAACGCCTCCGGGCAGCTATTTCAGACTAAGACCAGGCTCCTATCTAAAAGAATGGGCAGAGAGTCAGAACTGCACTTTCACTGGTCACCGGGACATAAAAACTGCATGTATAGAAACAGCAGTAAAATATGATCAAAATCGCTGAAAATTTTTGATGACTTTGCTCCAAAATAAGGTTTAAAATGCCTTTTTTCCACAGGTTATACTTTTACTACGCATGCGCAAGGGTTCCTCAACTGTGCGCATACGTCAGTGGAACCAGACGATAGGTTTAAATGCTTCCCGGCTTGACTTTTAAAAGCAGATGATTGGCTTTCCAGCGGGAGGGGCGGGACATGTGCATACAACCGCCATCTTAGCCGTTACGGGTTTTCCTTTTATAGTTGAATGGAGGATTGAGGAAGTGGCATATAAATTGTCTCTGGTTCAAACACAGCGTGATCATCTCTTCCTCTTTTCCTCTCTTTGACCATGGAAAGATAAAACAGCTTTACCTCAGACACATCATCAATGTCCATAGCTTGTTAGTTCGTTAGTAGAAATAAAGTCAAGAGAAGAGCACTTCGCGAAATATTAGACTATATTACATTTTACTTGAACTGTTAGTGATGTTTTAATTATTTAATTTATGTTTACATATCTGTTATGAAGCAAACTAGGATGTACACTGTGTAAATGATTATATTTCAACAACAAATAGAAACGTTATCATTTAGAAGTTAATTTAAAACTGCATTATGTGCAATTAATATGTCTGCATACTTTGAGTGTTGATTATTAAAAAATAAAATAAAATAGTAATTAAATTTAAGTTTGGGCTATGTTGTTAACCTTATAGGAATGTAAAAGTGCTCCCTATAGTTTAGAGCAGAGGTAGATTTTTATCCCTTAGAAAATTAATTAGAATTCAATCTATTTATTTAAAGAAAGAGCAATTTGCTCTTTATGTAACGATTTGATTATGAGATTTCTACCATTTTCAAACATTTTCTATATAACCAACATTCATGGTTTCATGAATTAAGAATTTGTTCGATTTATTAATTTGTTTCCTTATTTCAGTTAAATTATGGGTTATTCAGGGAAAAAAATTAATGAAACATGGACAACTGCCACAAATCATAAGTCATAGGAACGAATTAACAACCTGTAGGATAGCCTTTCTGTCCTGTGTCCTGCAGCCCTGCAAAGCGCACAATATGAAGCATTTATCTGGGGAAATGACTTAGTTACTACATTTGTATTGTGTTCCATGTTGAATAACTTTTGTGTTGTTTCTATTTGAATGTACTTTTGAAGTTTAAATCACATTAAAAGCTTAATTTGTACATTGTGAATGAATGATGATGCGTTTATATACTGTCACCGTCACTCACTCGCGTGTTTTGCGCATGAGCCGCACGCAGCCCAACATTAAATCGGTTAACCGACCATCGACAGCTTTAATCGACTGCACCTCTAATAGATCATCGATTAATCGTTGACATCCCTAGTAGCAACGTGAGCCTTCATACTGTTTTACAGGAGACAAGCTTCCCATTCTGCTTCTGGCATGTTTGTGCTACTTCTCACAACAGGGAAAAAACATATCATCAAAATCTTTTGGTAAGGTTTGCTTTGATGTACCAGAGCTTCAGGCCAATGCGTCACATCACCTCAACCAACATGCCCGATGTACAAAAGGGTGTAAGGCTACATTCACATAATCATTATTTGTGGCTAACCACAGATTTTTCAGTATTTCAGTTACAGACCACAAATAAAAGGATACACAGTGACTACATTTATCAATTATCTCTGTGAATTACTGAAACCCCACATTAAAAATCCAAGAATAATGTAAACAATGTGTGTGCAGTGCACAATGTCTATCACACAGTATGAAGTGATAGACAACCTCCACTGCGTTTCCATTTACTAAGAACAGGGTCACTAAGAAAATGTCATTCTCAACATGGGAGTCCTAGAAATGACCAATTAAAAAAATGTGGTCATATTTAACATAAAATAGAATTTAACTGTATTCTACAACCATGTGAACGAAGCATAGGCCTCCTGTTTTGAGACAAATAACTGTTCACTAGGGCTGTCATTTGGAAAGCTTTTGACAAAAACCTGGATTAATGAGCACAAAACCAGGTTTATGGATGATTTTGCATGTGGAAGAAGGCAAGAAATCCCTTCAACGTAGAATCTCTGATTCTCCCTGTTAAACACCATACAGTTTTAATAGTTTTTCAAAATCACCTTGTGGGAGTCCTGAGGTGTGATAATGGCTCCTCAAAGCCATAATACAATACAATAAAATAAAAAAAATAGAATGCCATTTCAAACATATAATGCAATTTTTCAGGAAAAGATGTGATCCCTTACTACAATTACTGCTCCCCTCAACTCATCAGATTTATGAATGGTTTTATGAACAAATCAAATACATCATCTGTGCTGAATGCATTTATTTTGCCGCAAAACCCCATCATGTGGGGTTGATGAGTGATAAGATGTTGAGGATGCAGCAGACTACCACAATCTGAGATATTTTACTGGGACTGCTTAGCATCCCTCCAACACTGCCACCCAAAAATCTGAATCAGAAAGTGATTTAAAATGCAGAAGGTGCATTCAACTACAGTCGTGGCCAAAAGTTTTGAGAATTACATAAATATTGGAAATTGGAAAAATTGCTGCTTACGTTTTTAGAATAGCAATTTGCATATACTCCAGAATGTTATGAAGAGTGATCAGATGAATTGCATAGTCCTTCTTTGCCATGAAAATTAACTTAATCCCAAAAAAACCTTTCCACTGCATTTCATTGCTGTCATTAAAGCACCTGCTGAGATCATTTCAGTAATAGTCTTGTTAACTCAGGTGAGAATGTTGACGATAAAAATGGCTTCACAGGCAAGGATATTGTGGCTACTAAGATTGCACCTAAATCAACAATTTATAGGATCATCAAGAACTTCAAGGAAAGAGGTTCAATTCTTGTAAAGAAGGCTTCAGGGCGTCCAAGAAAGTCCAGCAAGCGCCAGGATCGTCTCCTAAAGAGGATTCAGCTGCGGGATCGGAGTGCCACCAGTGCAGAGCTTGCTCAGGAATGGCAGCAGGCAGGTGTGAGCGCATCTGCACGCACAGTGAGGCGAAGACTTTTGGAAGATGGCCTGGTGTCAAGAAGGGCAGCAAAGAAGCCACTTCTCTCCAAAAAAAACATAAGGGACAGATTGATCTTCTGCAGAAAGTATAATGAATGTACTGCTGAGGACTGGGGCAAAGTCATATTCTCAGATGAAGCCCCTTTCCGATTGTTTGGGGCATCTGGAAAAAGGCTTGTCCGGAGAAGAAAAGGTGAGCACTACCATCAGTCCTGTGTCATGCCAACAGTAAAGCATCCTGACACCATTCATGTGTGGGGTTGCTTCTCATCCAAGGGAGTGGGCTCACTCACAATTCTGCCCAAAAACACAGCCATGAATAAAGAATAAAGTACCAAAACACCCTCCAACAGCAACTTCTTCCAACAATCCAACAACAGTTTGGTGAAGAACAATGCATTTTCCAGCACGATGGAGCACCGTGCCATAAGGCAAAAGTGATAACTAAGTGGCTCGGGGACCAGAATGTTGAAATTTTGGGTCCATGGCCCTGAAACTCCCCAGATCTTAATCCCATTGAGAACTTGTGGTCAAGAGGCGGGTGGACAAACAAAAACCCACTAATTCTGACAAACTCCAAAAAGTGATTATGAAATAATGGGTTGCTATCAGTCAGGATTTGGCCCAGAAGTTGATTGAGAGCATGCCCAGTCGAATTCCAGAGGTCCTGAAAAAGAAGGGCCAACACTGCAAATACTGACTCTTTACATAAATGTCATGTAATTGTCGATAAAAGCCTTTGAAACATATGAAGTGCTTGTAATTATATTTCAGTACATCACAGAAACAACTGAAACAAAGATCTAAAAGCAGTTTAGCAGCAAACTTTTTGAAAACTAATATTTATGCAATTCTCAAAACTTTTGACTTCCAAATTGCAACGAACATACAGCAGGACACAGGTCAAATCAAATAATGCCCGTATGAATGAGTAAGGTTGCTACAATCAATGTACAATCAATCAACTATCAAATAACAAATTACTCAAAAGACAGCCAAGAAAAAGGAAAAAAGGGAGACAGAGACAAAAGAAAAAGGCAGCCAGAAACCAGGAGTGGAAATGATTTTGTTTAGATTCCATTACAGTGATTGAACATAGTTTGACAGAAATTAAACAAAGGAGTCTGGAATGAGGAATGATGAATGAACTGGAATGCAGGGATGTAGTAGGTCAAATAATCAAAAATCAGCTACTGCAATTCTGCATCTTTTGTATGAAACAATGTTTTGAGCTTTGGGGCAGAGGTGTCTGATTTGGTGAAGTTGCTTATGTATGTGTGTGATGGATGTATTTGATGTGGGCTTCAAAACAGAAACACACGTCAAATCTGATGCTCAGATTCCTGATCGTTTTGGAGGGTTTGGAGAGAGTTCTGATGCTATAAACGCAAATGTCAGTATTTCTTAAAAGTGCTAAAATCAAGATTTTTATTTTATTTTTTATAAGCATTGTTACATTACAGTTTAGCTGAATATTTACATAATGCATACATAGAGAACAAACAAAGATATCAGTGTATCTAATTAGTGTACCTGTGTAGTGTAACAGTGCTAACTGTGACCATGACAAATAATGATAGAAAAATATTATAGATTATGAAAAACGAGAAGACCAAGAACCGAACCTTGGGGGACACCCTGAGTTATGGAAGCAGAAGGGCATTTGTACTTCTTGATAGAAATAAAATACTGTCTATTAGTGAGTTAGGAAGAGAACCATGTTCCTCATGTGTGCTGACAGATAACAGTAGATCACATTTAAGATGTTGCATTGCAACTTTAATGATTTAGTAGGAAATATCAATGCTTTTATTCCACAAATTGGTCCAAAACACTAGTTCAGCTTCTGACTGACTGACTGACAGACAGACAGACAGACAGACGCAGATTTTAAGTATAACAGCACTAGAACATTTCACTCATATATCACACTAGATGTCTTTGTTCATAGCATTCCTGACATGTTGTCAATCTGAGCATTGCTCAGCATACACAAAGGATGATCCTGCTTTGGCTTTTTTGGAATTATTACTGCTGACACAATAAAAAAACAGACACAATAACTGGTCATACAGTGAATAAAATAAGTCTTAAAAGTTACTCAATATTAACTCATTATTTATTTATTTAAATAATTGTATTTTATTATGTATTTTTATATTAAAAAATGGTTTTGATATCACAGTTCAGTACAGTTTCAATACAGCATGTTTGCATATACAGTATATATATATATATATATATATATATATATATATATACAATTTATAGTGAACTAACGAGCAGTGGACACTGTTGACTTCCTGAGGTAAATGAAATGCTACAGGAATTTTTTTTTTACAAGCTGTTTTATTGACGTCTCTCCACGTTTGAAACACTGATTTAGCAATTACATGAGGCGTTAGATGTCCATTCATGTTTTGTTTTTTTTCAGTGTTAAAACTAATACTAATGTCCTGAAATTTTTCATTTTAAGTATGTGTACCGTTACACCCCTATATATATATATATATATATATATATATATATATATATATATATATAAATGGAGTCAACTCGCACATGAGATCATAACAGCTGTCAAGAAAGTCTTTCAGTTTTTCATTTCAAGAACATCTTTTAGTATTCTGTACTCCCTAAAATGTCCACATGGAGTATCCCAGTTAAGACATATACAAGAAATTAGGTACTCTAGTTGTTGTAAAGCTTCATCTATATATATTATTATTAATAGTATTAGTATAACTACTATTATTATTATAAAATACATTTTAGTTGTGGTTGTTTCCAATTGGGAAAAGGGTAGGGATGCACAATATAAGATTTTTGCAGATATCCGATATTCTGATATTTTTCAAATCATTTTGGCTGAAAGCCGATGCATATTTCCCTTTGTTCCCCAAATCTCTCCTAGAAATGATAAACAAATTATTTTACATTTTATTAAGTTTTGAGCAAAAATGTTAAGTTCTTATGTGCCTGATCGGACGCGTCATTCTGTACGTGCATTTTCAAATAAAATAAAAAAGGGAATCTATATCAGACTGAATTGTGATGAAACGTTTCAAAGATTTATATCCCTACTATTTTCTTTCATATTAATAATTTACATGTATGAAGGTCGTGACATAGTTTATCAAGTGCTTAATTCATACAACCAGATGCTCTTTTAAAATTTGGTAATTAAAATTTCAGGTAGCTACTTTGGTTATAGAACCAGGTTCAGTAAGTTAACTGTGTAATAACATACAGTACATATTTATCATACTCCAAACATGAATGACAATCATATTCTGCTGTTGTGTGAGGGTAGGCTGGGTATTTCTCACTGTTGTTATGATGTGGGATGTTAGGACATTTAGAAGCATTTGGACAAAAATTATGAAGGAAATGCTGGTGTCACTGTCTGGTTGTGTATGTAATATGATAGTTGGGAAACCATTCATTATGGGAAAAATGAGACTGTAGACTATACATCTAGCTCTCTTGTGCTTACGTGAGACTTTAAATTAATTAGATAAACACAAAACGTTTAAATGAATACCCATACCCACATCCAGTATATGTGCTGACCACACAATGAGCCAGCTGTGGTTTGGTGACAACTAAATTATATAAATCTACAAGAAGATTTTCCATTGATGTCAGCCATATTTAAGAGTGTAATCATTCAAGACACAAAACAGAATTATTTTGACACCATTAACCAACATTTTAAAGAAGAAATATACGACAATACATAATTAATGGTCTGAGAGCTGTTTACCAACCTGTCTGTGAGTGTTGAAATTCCAATTAAACACTTTCAGTAAAAGCAGTTCATTAAATCCTCTCTCGTTTGCATTTAAATCAATCTGCCCAGCCATTAGAGACTGGCTTTGGAACGAAAAATGCACGTCTGCTGTTAATTAGACCGCCTCTAATCTAAATGGAAGTGCTGGCAAACAGGTAGCAGAGCTAAAGTGCTCATTTTAATTACAATACAAAGCCAGGAGGGTAAAAATAAAACTACTTATTTTACTTCATATACGCTGACTTTGTTTTCTGCAGCACACCAAACCCCTAGTGTATGATAATGTCAGTCTTCTATGATGGTATCACTCTACTGTCAACCTTTTTGGCATGGAGATTAAATAAACGCATATGGTACAAAGCAGGCTTTTTATTGTACATTAAAACTAAAATGAAAATTACTGTGTTGGTGAAGAAAATTTCTGCCAACTGAAAAAAGTACTTGTCAAAAGTTTGAAAACATTGCGATATTTTAAATGTTTTTAAAGTCTCTTATGGTCAACAAGGCTGCATTTGTGTGCTCAAAAATACAGTTAAAACAGTAATATTGTGACATAGTTCAATATAAAATATATTTTAAAACAATTTATTCCTGTGATGCAAAATTGAATTTTCAGTCTCATCACTCCAGTCTTCAGTGTCACATGATCCTTCAGAAATCATTCTAATATGTTGATTTGGTGCTCAAGAAACATTTCTTATTATCAAAGTTGAAAACAGTTGTGCTGCTTAATATTAATACAGAAGACATGATATATTAACATTTAAATGCTGGGTCCTCTAGCAGACACTATGGAGACTGCTGCACACAGAACCAGTTTCTGAAGCATGTCGAGGGGATGCAGTGTCTCGTTGCCTCTCCAGGAACCATGGTTAAATATATAACCCGAGACATTCCCTTTCTAGGGTGCATGGCTGTTCACCTGGTGACAAAGCACCAAAGGAAACTACAGACATACATCGAACCTACCATAAGAAAGGGGGCAATCCACTGATGCCTGGGGCCAATTACATAACTAGTGGTCGACCAATATATCGCCTAGGCCGATATTTGCCATTTTTCAAATATCGGCATTGGCCGATAAGTTTTTCTTCTGGGATTTTCATTTTGATGGCGCTGAGAACGGCAGTGCCTGAGCGCACACAATGCTCACACTCTCTCTCTTGTTTGTCGTCATAATCCTTCTAACACGGATAGAAGTCTGTCTAATAATCAGATGGAATGGTTAAAGGAATTGTGTTATGTTATGTATACAGAAAGTATCATTAACGGTTTCTTTTATTTTAGGCCTAGTGCTAATAGAAAGACAAACATTATAATACTTTCTTGTTTGCCGTCAGCATTAAGCAAATACACATTTATATTATTTAAACGAATCTTTGAATGACTAAAGAATTTAATGAATCCAGCTGTGAGATAGGGCTGGACGATTATGGCCTAAAATCTAAACCTCGATTAATTGAACATTTTACCTCGATTACGATTAATGAACGATTATTTTGTTTCCGTTTTATTTTTTTTGCCCTCATAGTTCACTGACAAGGTTTGTACTGTAAATATGATTGACTATTAAAGGTGAGATATTTTTTCCTATTGAAAGAGCGATCTGACATCATAGCTCACTATCAGCAGTTATTTTAACTATGTTCGTAACATTTCTTACAGATTACTGCTCGGTGTAAGAGATAAATAAAGATCAGTTAAAGATAAATTAGCACAGTACCAGTACGAGTGATTGCGTGTGTGAATTAGTCCTAGCGTCTCTATATTATTGTGAAGCTGTGGGTTGTAAATAGCCTAGTTCCTTCAAAAGTAGAAAAATATGCTATAATAAGTTTTGAGATTCTAAGCTACTTCAGGGATAAATCACAGGACAGGGCTTACAACAAGTTTCTGCATTCCTCTGTGCCCGCGATCTTCACAGCTACTCTTTATATGAGTGTTCATGCCACAATGCAGCTGTGCAAACTAGAGCTGTCAAAATGGCTGAAAAACTAAATTCGAATTTTCAATAAAATATTATCCAAATTCGAATTATATTCAAATTTAAAATGCATAATTTTAGTTAGGGCGAAGAAAAGCTTTTGGCTTCTTAGGCCACACGAGGGCGCATTGGGCAAAATATTACTAATGCACGTTTATTCAAAGCATAAGAAAATATGACTGTGGAAAAAAAAGTGCATAATATTTAAAATAATGTTTATAAACCAATTATAATTAAGTAGCTTAAAGGACTATAAACAAAACAGCACCATGTGTGCATGCATAGTTTAATTCAAAGGGGTGAAAGCCAATAACACAGAGTACATTTTTCATTTAACATGAGATGCAGTAGGATGGGGAAAACCCACCATAAAGTCTCAAGATATGTTTTTGAAAAAAACTGAACCCACCTTAATTTTACATTTCTTAACATACGTACCTCTCTAGAAAATGCGTGAAATATGCGTTCTGTGTGAATGGCTTGGTTTCAGTTTTGACGTTTTGAATGTGAATGTGAATCTTCTCCACATTCTCTTTTTCCACAATATTTTGATTGAACATCGCAGCAGCGCTGCATCTAGTTTTTTCAACTGTCTAGGTTAACAAAAACATTATAATGCAATGTTACTTTTATATTGTCATCGCATCTCGTGCGCCACTGATAAAGGCCAAAGTATAATTTGACCATCCGCATCCGCGCACCGTCCGCATTATGTAATTTTCGTCATCAAGAGGGCTCGCGGACAGCCGAGCATCCGTCCAAGCGGTATCAAAAAGTGCCTGCATGCGGACGGGGTATCAACAGCGCATGCACGAGGTGAATGATGACAGAAGTGGTACTGCTCATCGAGCTCGTCCGCCTTCTGAAAGCTGTGCGGATGAGGCTGTGTGAGACGGAACAGAACACGGAATGTGAAGTACACCCGGGACGGGCCTTAAAGCTGCCTCCTTAACGGACACCTACAATTCGAATGCAACATTTTTGCATTCGAATGTGGATTTTTTTTTTTTTATTCTACTAATATTCGAATTAGATTTTTTTTACAGCCCTAGCGCGAACATGGTAGCTCAATATAATAATACACATCCGATCATCTAATCGCTTGAATGTCCAAACCATAAAACAAATACAACTGACCAAGTTTAGTGAAGACACAAGGCCAACACTATGTGTTGAACCAGCATTCACCTCCGTGTTTTGCTTTTATGCCACTGACTGGACAGGGCAGAGTAATGTGGCTACACACGCAGTAGTATGCTTTTAAGGGGGCAGTATTAACAGGATTAAAAAACCGAAATAACCGACATGGGAAAATTAATTTATTTTATAATTAATATAATTAATTTTTTATCCTGCATGATCGAGTGTTCTCTGTGTGACAGTTGGCCCGTGTGAATTGAATGCTTTAAACTCGTGATTCAAATTATGCTGCGCTTTATGCATTTGCCCACTGTCATATTCATGTCATTTTCACTGTGTGCTGTATGTAAAATGAGGGTTACCCTGGCTTTATATGAAAAATATGATTACCAGTGCACACAAACCCAGAATACTGAGTGCCCATTGATTACAGTGTTTACTTCCTTTTTATTATATTTTTATTAAATATTTATTTGTGAAAAAAAATAAATTGTCATCTAAAGTGTAAGTATTTTTAGTTTACACATGTTTTAATCCATTGTCAAATGATTTCAAATTTCTTAAATATTAATAATAATAAAAAACAAAAATCATATCGGCTTTATTTCGGGCCCCTGCTTTCCAAGATATCGGCAGTCAAAAAACACATATCGGTAGATCACTAAACATAACTCAGGGAAAATTGGGAACCCAGTCAATCAGGAGGAACACTTCATTAACCAAACTAAGAACACAGCTATCCTCAGAAGGCTATGTTACAATAAGCCAAATCAGCTTTCAGGGCCCAGGGGGACCACCCACTTAAAAATTCAACACTTCTACCTTACTAAGCTTAACCTGTTTAAGCTTAACTTTCACCCCCCATTTTGGGAATCACAGCTGAAAATGACCTACCTAACTTAAAACTGTAATAGTTCCTGACTTCATTGAGCTGCATGCACAATTTGGGTGTATTTTCTATATTTTCAGGAAAAAATATAGAAACTCTTTGGTAATTTTGTGAGCGAGATGATAACGGTCTAATCAGATTCAATGATCTATGCTAAGCTAAACTAAAGTTGCTACTGCCAGAACAAAGATCGGCTTAATGGATTCGAAAACTGTAAAATTAAACTGTTTTCAAAAAAAGTGGTGTTCCTTTAAATATAATTACTATAAGAAAAACTATGTAATTACAAGTACAAATTATTACAAGAGAAATTTTGATTAAACACAAACAAAATAAATGTTTATATAAATAAAATGAAACTAAACCCAAGAAAGAAAGGGAAAAAAAATAAAGCTATAATCACCTTGGAAAAAACAAGTGTGGTTACGATATGCAGACCGATATCTCTGAAACAGTCTGCATATGGGAGAGGGTGTGTGGCTTTTTTTCAGGGATTGTTGGAAGAATGTTTACAGTGAACTTGTGTGGGCGGGCAGACAGCTCCTCGTTACCAGGTCTAGCCTGACGACAGGCCTTGTGTCTTAATTACCAAGCTGCCTGTGAAAATGCTTCTGTTGTGAGAAGGCTGATGGTCTGTCGATTTGCGAAGCAGCAAACATTCACCTGCTTTAGACCTGTGCAAACAAACACCAGTTAAAACACTTGCCCGCTTCCCACAGTTTCCATAGCAACTGTCATCACTTGAAGTGGGTGGTAGAGGGGAAAGAGGAGGGTTATTTTGGGGGTTGTGATGGCTTCTAGGCGTGCAATAGCAACATATGGCTTGGTCATAGCAGAGGGTAAGCATCAAACTTTAGTATGAGAGAGACAGCTATTCCATTGTTTTTCTTCCAACTGTTAGATCTGCCCATTTCAGACATAGTCTGTCCAGAATTTTCATTAGCTGATTATTAGTGTAATTTACTGAATTTTTCGTAAATTACCGTAAAAAAGCATGTTTTTTTTTTTTGCATAAAAACATGCCATGAGAAATCAAATTTATTCAATCTTTTGACATTTAATAGGTACTCTAAATAATCATAATAATAATACAATTAATTAATTTCAGGTAATTGCATTTGTAAAATGGAGAACAGATTATTTAATTGCTGGTAATTAAAAAACTTTATAACATTAAAATACATTGAAACTTTATTATTTATTCATCCTGGATATATGTACATGTACATTTCCATCTTCATTACTTGAGACCGGTTACTGTGAAATATTACAGTAATATTTACTACAAAGATGCAGTTTCTTTTAAAACTTTTAATTACATTAATGTTATAGGTTAAAATTTACAAGAAATATGTTTAACTGCTACAATGTAAAAGAAATACTGCTGTAAAAAAACCACCATATTTGTGTTTGCAAACCAAATGTTATTGCACTTTTATACATATAGCAGTACTTTTAAATGAAAAAAGTGCACAATACACTACTTTTGATTGCATTATTAGTTTTGTGCATTACAGTGCAATTAATTGTGATTAATCACATACAATCATGCAATTAATCGCTATTACATTTTATTGATATACACACATATATATATATATATATATATATATATATATATATATATATATATATATTTATATATATATATTAGGGCTGTAACGATATGCGATATGAAACCGAAAACGCATCGGATGTCACGCTGGGACACTTTCATGAAATTTCGAAAAATCAAATAACATCTTGTCTATCACCTCTGAAAATATCTTGGCAAAATTCACTTGTTTAGTGCAGAAAAACAGCGACTTATTGCAGCAAGCAGAAAAGACACTACAAAAACAGTTAACCTATCAAAATAAATCAAGTAACATATATAATAAAGGTGTATCAATGCTCATTTCCCACCAGTCCTTGTGTAAACTATGTTTTTTTTTTTTTTTTTATATCGTGAGATGGCGAGCACAAGAAAACAATGCAGTCTGATGCTGCTCACTTTTAGACGATCTTGCTCATCTCAGTCTGCTCAATCGTGGTGATGTCAGTGCCCTAAAAGATGTTATAATGGACTATTACACATTCAGCGATGAAGGATTGGATGATAATGTTACTAAAGAGGAGAAGTCCGATGACAGTCTGTTATATGCACAGGTGCGCTGCACTCACTTTTTTTTAACTACAATGTACACTATTTGTGCAATCTAAACATACAAGGGGTGATCAAAAGTTCACTATGCCCATCATGATAAACAACGTAAAATTATCCTCTTCAGGGTAACGTTAGTCTGTTTGTGTAATGATTCAGTATAGCGCTCCTGACAGACAGCAATCGTTAAGTAGAAGTGAAAGTGAAACCTGCCTCACATTAAACCTGTTTTTCTCAAAATTCCATACCGGAAAATCATAGCTATCAGCCAAAGACAGCCATAACTGTTGTTCCATTCAAGATGAAAACAGTTTTGGAAAGGGCTTGAACTCAGCTTTCTTATGGTATCAAATCCTAAAAAAGGTAAAATTTCACCATATGTTGGGTTTTCATAGATCACACAACACACACACACACACATACACACACACACACACACAAACGTTGTGAAAAGTGGGGACATCTCATAGGCGTAATGGTTTTTATACTGTACAAAGTGTATATTCTATGGCCCTACACCAACCCTACACCTAACCCTAACCCTCAGAGGAAAATTTGTGCATTTTTACTTTCTCAAAAAAACTCATTCTGTATGGTTTATAAGCGTTTTGAAAAATGGGGACATGGGTTATGTCCTCATAAGTCACCCTCTCCTTGTAATACCTGTGTCATACCCATGTCATTATACATTTGTTGTGTCCTGATATGTCACAAAAACAAGAGCACACACACACATTTCACTCTATAACTCTGAATAGAGTGGACATGGATTATTGACAGACATGCTTTCATCTCCATCAAATGCAAATCCAGCTGAGAGAAGTCCACTGATAAGTGGCGAGTGAGCTTTTTTTTCCTGTACTTTTTCAGATTTAAAAAGCCATTAAAGCCACAAATCCATGCACTCTGTGCCAGAGGCACTCCATTAAGAAAAACATTGAAATTGTTTTGCCCCCACAGGTGAATCTCAGAAAATGCCTGTGACAAGGAATGATCTGGTTATAAAAATATGCATCCTTTAGATCTACATTCACAAACATCTCTTGGGTGGACGTGAGACAAGATCTACTTCTGTGACTAAGTGAATAGTTACAACATGCACCCCTATAATCCATTAGTAATTGGATTGATGGCTCAAACGACTGAAAATAACTCATGTAAACACTAATTGAGTTCGATCCGAATGAAATTTCGATTGCATTGAAAAGAGTTTTATTTCTTTTCTAATACGACTGAGAGTGCATGTAAACACTTTGATCGGATTGAAAACCTTAACTGAAAGGACTGAGCATGTGCAATGATTTAGAAATTATGGATAGGCATTCCAAGCAAAAATAATATTTGAAAGCAGTATTATTCGATTATTATTCGAAAATCACACCCCTCCCCTACATGCACACACAAAAACACCCATAAACAGAGAGAGATAGAAAGAACAGGATTCACGCTTTCAATCTATATGATAAATGGTTTAATTCAGAAGACAGGCTACCTTAACCCTTTCTAGTTGATTAACGCGTATATGCATTACGAGTCATTTTCTCCTGATAACCCCGAAAAGAACTTAAATTACACTTTCAGTTTTGATCATACAGATAAGAGAAACACATCAATCGAATCTGTAAAGGGTTTACTTTTTTTGGATACAGACATAATAACAACAAAACTTTGTGCATTTATAAAATAAAGATAAGAAACAAGGTGTGCTGTCTGCAGCCTTTGTCTGCGCTGATCTTCTTTTACAAACACGTCATTAAAATGAACTGTAACTCTGTGAATACTCAACAAAGAGACATGAGAGAGATATCTATAGAAAGCTTGACATGTCTGCTTTTAAACTAAACAAGTGCTGCTGAAAACAAATATTCTGTGATAAAGTAATCCATATGAAAACAACGCCATGTCTGTTTTTTACGTCTCCCTTGATTATATCTAATGTGACCACGCCCCCCGCACTGAACGCCCTATTCAGATTCTAATGTTTCACTGAAGCGCGCGGCTTGAATACGCCCACACAACAGAAGACAACGCAGCGAGACTGTTCAAGTGTTTTTATTTTACGGTTTGGTTCGTGATAAGACGAATAAGACATGATTCACCCCAAAATTACGTGATGTGGATTACATGATGATTTGAGATTTGGATTTCCTCAGGAAAAAGAATGAAGCGCTTTATTCAGCAGATATCACAAACATGAGTAAGTCTCTTTATGTATTTATTTATATACTAGTTTTCACATAATGTGTAAATATTTTACTAGTTAGACTTTTTCCAAACTATAATTCCTGACTAAATGTATAATCAAGTGAAACATTATGACGTTTCAATAACAATATACACTACTATACCATAAGCTTGATGTAAATAATATAAATGTAACAAATAAATGTAACAGACAATGCTGTTCTTTCAATTTACCCCCCCAAAAAACTAAAAAAATATTCTCAGCTCTATTCAATAATAATAATAATAATAATAATAATAATATATATTTTCTTTGTAGAAAATCAGATTGTTAAAAGGATTTCTGAAGGATTGTGTGACTGGAGTAATGATGCAAAAAATGAGTTTGAAAGTCAGCTTTGATTGTTCCTAATAAACTGTTTATCTGCACTCGCAAGTGAATATTAAATTATGTTGTGGGATAATTAAATATATTCTAAATAAACTGCAAACATAACATTATATACATTTATTTTGTCTTCACATTCTTTCTTGTAACTCTTCCCTCTCAGTGGCACAGCTGACTGAATGGCTCATTATGCAACTCATTATGCGGGCCTTTGTCTAGTCAGGTGTAAATCACAATGATATTCATGATAGTCGAATATTATGTAATTAAATGTTATGTACTGTAATGTAACAGGCTACCGTTAACAATGTCCCCTCCGTAGAAATTTATTTGTTTTCCGTGCCTTTCTGAATATAGATGAGCCACACCTAGAACCCAGTCGGGGGTTTCTGTGGTCTGCACAGAACTCTTATTTAATATCGTCCCAAATAACTGTAACCATTATATTGTACGCAAGTCATTTTTTTATGCCATGCAAGTCTACTGTGTGCGTGCGAGACAATGTGTTCAGAAAACATGGGGACATTTTTAAAGACAATAACTGCACAACCTATTCGATATTCTCTAAATCAACTAATTGAATTTTTGAAAATTGTGACCCATCCCTAGTAGAAATAGCATAATGACATATGACGGAACAGAACAAGATGTTCTTCCTGTCAAATAAAGTGTTGTATAAATGAGTGTCCCATTATTATAAAACTCTCATTTCACTCAGTGTCTGTGAAGTGGAGCAGGACAATGTCCTACCAGTCCTTGTTTTGGATTCTCAACCACAGATGACTGGATTTTGGCACAGGAGGGGTGTTTTTATTGTGTGATAACCATAAACAGTACGACACAGCGGTTTACATTATCTAAAAGGTATGACCAGAAATCGATAAATATTCAAAACAGTGTAGGACGTTATTATGCTCAAACGGTGGGAAACTCTCTATATTCGTACACTGTGCACATGTCAAAGCTTTTGACATATAAATGCGCACATCAACCTGATCACTTCATTTTGCATTCAATGCATGTAAACACTACATTCAGATACATCAATCGGAATGAATTCAGTCCGACTGAAACAAAAGTTGTTCATGTAAACATAGCCTGTGTGACCATTTGGAATAAATGTTTCAACACCTTGTTAAAGACGCAGATGTCAAGATCTGACATAATCCTTTTTTTTGGGATAAGAAAACAAATTGATATCAAACCTGTTTGTCCACTGCACTGGACAGTCCTTTCTGATCGATCACTCTTTTCGTCAGTAGGGAATGCATTTCTTGGAACAGCAGGAAGGCTCACATAACCACAGGAGCCTAAATGATCCCTGGTCCAATGTTTCCTGCCTTCCGGAAGATCAGTTTGTGGTGCTTTTTCACTGCATGGTATGGCACGTTAAAACATGGCACGTTACCACTGTTTCCAAAATGTGACGTGTAAATCCTGCTGATCACTGATTTGCCGGAGAGATACGTCACTGCATGCATCACTGAACTTGCAATATGAGACCTGCTAAATTTAAATCAAAGTGTACCTGCAACCATCATTGTGGGCAGTATGGTACTCACCTAACTTTATAAAGTATAAGCCTTTCCCACAAAAGTTAAAGTTTGTTTGAAAGGCTTCAAAAGCCTCACAAGGCTTCAAAAATAGGACTATACTTCCATTATGTGAGATGCAATTGTGCAGTCACCATCTCTTCAACTGCGGGTAATTTTTAAATATATAGCTTGTTCAGGGCGATGTCTGTGTAATGGGACATGCCCCATTGCAATGCCTTGTTGTCAAATTTCAGGTAAAGAAGAAGATGACAACATGAACCAATCCTCAAACAGGAACAGAGTGTCCATTACATTGCCATCAAGATCGGACATCACAGAACCTCAGGATTCTGGGTTGAGAGGACAACACAAGGTCGGCCTGGTGTTATTTCATCCTCTGAACTTCTCCAGTGTAACCACTTATTCTCACTTTCCTTGATCATGTGTCTCCCTGAACTGAAAAGCTCAGATTTCAGAACGAGTGAGGGATGCCCATGCCATGCCTGTCTTATGAAAAAAGTGAGTCAAGAACACAAGACTCTGCCAGACTGCCTCAGTGTGGTCCTTGTCCTGGCATTCAAAGCAGCTTGAATGTCAATCCGAGTGATAGATGAAGGAGGATAGGGTGGAAAATACTAAGCCAGGATGGACACAGGTCAGAGACATGTTCTGAGGAATCCAAACGATGTTTATATGAACGTTAAAATAAAGTGATTGGATATATGTATGCATTTATATGTTAACAAGCTTCCAACCTCTAGTAGCATGATTACTTGGCTTATCAAGTTTGACCAATAGGTGGGGCTGTTATCAAATCAATTTGGTGTAATCTGTGTGACTTTTCAATGACACACACAAAGTTCGGTGTCAATATGCCAAATGATTCCAGAGATACAGCCTCAAGTGTCATTTTGGCATTGTGCTTCAAATTCGTCACTGTGGTATGCGAAAACGGTTTTGTCTATCAACACAAAATCCATAACTTTGTGTCAGCACAGTCTGAAGATTCTCTGATTCGAATTTGGTGAAAATCGGACTAACGGTTGATGAGGAGTTCGAAAAAGTAGGTTTTCAACATAAATCAAAATGGCGGAGCGGAAATTCAGATTAATCTGGCATATTTAGTATCTATGTTGTCGGCATAGACCAGGGAATATTTTGAGACCAGTTTCATTGCAATAGGATAATGCATTAAAAGGTTATTAGCATTTTTATAAGTGTAATTATTCATGGTTAATGAATGGTTTATTACTCTTGACCAATAGGTGGCGCCGTTACCAAATTTATGTGGCATGGTCAGTGTGAGGTGTCGATGACACATACAAAGTTTGGTGCAAATATGTCAAAGCTTTGCAGAGATACAGCCTCAAATGCATTTTGGCACCGTTCCAGCAAATTCGTTGATGCGCTAAATGAGAACCATTTCGTATATCGACAAAAAATCCATAACTTTTGCCAGCATGATCTGAAGATGATCCACGTCAAATTTGGTGAACATCAGACTAACGGTCTAGGAGGAGTTCGAAAAAGTAGGTTTTCAACATTAATCAAAATGGCGGACAGGAAGTATGGCCAATTTTCAAATATTTGGTATCGATGCTCTCGGCATGACCCACAGAATATACGGAAACCATTTTCATTTCAATAGTCTAATTAATTCAAAAGTTATTAGCATTTATCTGATATTTCATTATAACTCTTGACCACAAGGTGGCGCTGCCACCAAACTTTTTGAGTACCTTCAGGGCATGGAGCCAAATATTTTTGTAATTATTTTCATAAAGATACGATGCTGCGTTCAAAAACAGCATTTTAAAACATAATTCAAAATGGCCGACGCCTATAATGGCCGACACGGGGAAATTTGATATCATTCGACTCGACATGACTCACTGAATCTAAAGAGGCCAGTTGTGTGATTTTTGGCAAAACCATTCAGAAGTTATAAGCCAAAATATGCATTTTTCATATCTACTGACCACTAGGTGGCGCTGTTTCGAAACACTGCACTTAGTCTCAGGTCATGCTTATTATAACACATACCAAGTTTGGTCTCAATATGCCAAACCGTTGCCGAGATATAGCCTCACGTGTATTTTTGCGTGCTTTTCGTCATATTTTTTTTACGTGTCATTCGAGAACGGTTGGAGGAATCAACTTGAATTCCATAACTTTTTGCCAGCATTGTCTGAAGATGATCTGAGCCAATTTTCGGGAAAATCGGACTAACCATCTAGGACGAGTTTGAAAAAGTATGTTTTTTGAAAAAATTTAAAATAGCGAAAAAACTAAACCTTGCGATTTTTTAATTTTGGGGTTCATTCGACTTGGCTTGAGCCAAGGATTCAGAGGAAAAAATAATTTCCATTTTCTGGCTTACGGTTCAAAAGTTATTAGCATAGAAACATTGAAAGTTTGGACAAGTGGTGGCGCTAGAGTTGGAGTTAGAGACTTCAAATTTGCTACAGTTAATGGTGGGACTGTCCTCTATCAGTGTGCCAAATTATACAACTTTCCCGCAATCGGTTCTATGGGCTGCCATAGATTTGCGGCGGAAGAAACGGAAGAAGAATAATAACGCCAACGATTACAATAGGTGCCTACGCACCTTCGGTGCTTGGCCCCTAATTAGGACATGATGAGCACACCAAGTTTTGTGCCATGCTACTTATATTTATCAAGCAATAAAAATGCCTTTATATCATGTGCAAAAAATGGTTAAAATCACATTTCATTTTAACATTGTAACATTGCAATCTAAAAACAAAAATAAGGCTTTTTAAGTGGCAGTTAAATTCACTAAATTAAAAATGTAAATAAATGAGAACAAAAGTACAGAGTTTTGTTATGCGTTTTGATTAGCCCATTACAGTCACTTTACAGTCAGTGCTATCATAAAAATATACTTACTTGTAGGTTAATTCTACAACACCTTGAGAGTCCAACTACAAATATTTTAGCAAAATGTATATTTTTGTCAGAATTATTGCACTCCCATTTAACTAAGCTCTGTCTTTTTGGCGTGCATGTGCGCTGAGGCACTCGTTCATTGAAGTCTGTGAAGTTTAGCAGAGAATTACAAAACAGAAAGCTCATGCACTTCTGACAGAAAAAAAAATCATATTTTTATGTCTTTTCTCAAATTTACAGATGGAGAATCTACCGGTGAAATGCAAGTTATGCATTAAGGAAGACAGCACATCTCAAACACGTTAAACAGCACAAGTAGCCTAGTGTCTCTGTCAGCTGCACCTGCAGCCTTTCTGTCAGAGTATATGATGGGCCAAGCCTCTTAAACTAATATGCAAAACTATAAAATATGTCTTACTAGTTCTTAAAGGCCTTAATATGAAGCTTGTCACCTATTTAAATCAAATTAGATAACACACTTTCTCTGCAGCAGCTCAGTCGGTGTCCTCAGCTATATTTTCAGATGCGCTTGCATCAAACTGCTGTATATCGAAATAAATAGTATTGCCTCGTATCGAATCACTTATAAAGAGCCCTAGCTCCCTTTATAATCACTGAAGCTGTGAAATGTACTGAAAAGAACAAAGAACCACAGATAAAATGTAAATAAGAGTATATACATCATCTCATACCTGCACTTCTTTGTTTACGATGAGAGAATTCGTGAGCAAGAAGATTGCAGACTTATCAAAATGCATCTGGCACTTTTAATTCATACGCTTAACAGTTGTAATGCTCAAAGCTGTAAAAATAATGTGTTAAACAATCTTTTTTTACCCCTTTATCTTGAATTTGTGGACTGCTTTTGTTAATTTGGTGGCATTTTACATTTTAGCTACAAGCCCGTCAATTTCCAATACTGCTATCTGTAGTATCGGAGTACTATATTTTCTAATTTAATTTAATCAACGACTTTCATAATAATAAAAAACTGCGTTAATGCGCAATAAAGTAATCATTGCATTAATCAATTAATGCGTTAATGTGATAACACGTTAACTTGCCCAGCCCTATTTAAGAGGCATTCTTTCAGGCATTCTTTACGATAAATTTTTATGGAAAATACTGTTAATTGAATCAGAAACTAATGCAAACATATCCTCGCACACTTTACACAGTGTTATGTGTGAACCTCAATGAGAAATGAGTACTGCATCTCACTTTTTATATTTGCAAAAACTAATTTAAAGTTGAAGTGCGCTGTTTTTTTTTTTTTTTTAACCCTATTTTAATATGCGAAACCATTAACACTGAACCATTTGTGGTTTTATTTTCCTGAAAAGTGTAAACACAGTGGTGCTATCAAAACAATACTCTGTTTATATAAGCATTTCAACAAGAGGTTGCACTACAAATACTAATTACTCATCACATCACATTCACAGGCTGGATTGTACATTATCCGATGTGCTCTACTTTTTTCCCATTAGCAAAATATTCAGTCAGTAATGCTCAGTGTATGTACTCGGTCAAATGACAAGAAATGTTGCGGCAGGACTTTTTTTCAGCCTTAGCATGTTCTGTGACATGGCTTCTTGCTCCTTTTCTTTCTTCTTTTTTTATTGCATTGTTAAAAAAATATCAGACACCGCTGTCTTGTAATCTCCTGACTTAATATCCCTTTAAAAATACTCTACTGGACTTCACATCTTTCCCCTGCTCTCCTTTGAGACATAATTGAAAAACTATGCGTGTCGACAATATAGAACCAACATTTCAGTGTCCTATTTGCTGTTTTGTGACAGAATTTTCCTACATCAACAGGTAATTTCCTCTGTGACATTCCAATTACTGGTGAGGATCTATTCACATCTCCGTGCTTCTAGAATAAACATCCTTCACCTCTCCGATTAGTTTCAATTTGCATATTACATTACTCCCACAACAGTCTGGGAGGGCCAAGACTTCAATCCTCTTATCTGAGAGTATTGAGCAATTCATTTGCAAAGAATCAAGAAAAATCTATCACTTTAGTTACCATTACAACAGTGAATATCATTCTCTTTACCTTCTAAATAATTCAAAATGCTTATGATCAAGGTTATCCCTTTATCCAATTTTAGCCAAGCTGATGTATCTTTGATTGCGATATAATCTAATTACCAGGGCCGGCATCTCTGTCTTTTCCATCTTATAACCTATGCCCTCTTATTTAAATATTAGCACCGATTTAGCACAGATTTAGTCTTCAATAAGGTCATTTGAACAGCTGTGTGTTCTATATATTAGGCATTTTACAGTACAGTTGTTACTATAGCAACAAGAAAATAAGACAGACAGACAAAGCTCTATGATCCAAGCAGCAGAAGATGACAAGCTCTCTAAAAGCATCACTAGGAGGGGGTGATGCTGGGGTAAGTATGTGTGTGCTGGAGAGATCTCATTGTATGCATGTGTGAATTAGAGGATGATAGGGTAGGTATATATATATATATATATATATATATACAGACCAAAAGTTTGGAAAAATTACTATGTTTAATGTTTTTGAAAGAAGTTTCCTCTGCTCATAAAGCCTGCATTTATTTGATAAAAAATACAGAAAAAACAGTGAAATATTATTGTGAAATATTATTACAACCTAAAATAATAGTTTTCTATTTGAACATACTTAAAAAAAATAATTTATTCCTGTGATGCAAAGCTGAATTTTCAGCATCATTACTCCAGCCTTCAGTGTCACATGTAACATCCAGTCTATCACATGATCATTTAGAAATCATTCTAATATTCTGAGTTATTATGAGTGTTGGAAACAGTTCTGCTGTCAGAATCAGAATCAGAATCAGAATCAGAAAGAGCTTTATTGCCAAGTATGCTTGCGCATACAAGGAATTTGTTTTAGTGACATAAGCTTCCAGTAAACAGAGACAACAACACACAGACAAAAAAAAAAAAAAAAAATTACAGGAGAATTACAAATTGGCAAATAAATAAGTGTATAAACAATTGTGCTATAAATGATAATGGAATAGGATTGAGTGAGATACAGGAATGTTCTAGGATGGAGGGGTAACAAATAAATATAAGGATATTGCACATTTTTGCATAAGCATACGTTTAAGTGGGAAACATTTAACTGTTCATGAGGTAGATTGCCTGGGGGAAGAAACTATTCTTGTGCCTTGCTGTTCTTGTATTTGCGGCTCTGAGGCGCCGGCCAGATGGCAAAAGTTCAAAGATGGGGTGACTTGGATGTGAGGGATCCAGAGTGATTTTCTGAGTCCTTTTCCTCACTCTGGATGTGTACAGTTCTTGGAGGGTGGGCAGGGGAGCACCAATAATCCTTTCGGCAGTCCGAACAGTTCTCTGTAGTCTTCTGATATCTGATTTTGTAGCTGAACCAAACCAGACAGTAATTGAAGTACACAGGACTGACTCAATGACGGCTGAGTAGAACTGTTTCAGCAGCTCCTGTGGCAGGTTAAACTTCCTCAGCTGGCGAAGGAAGTACAACCTTTGTTGGGCTTTTTTCACAATGGAGCCAATGTGATTGTCCCACTTCAGGTCCTGAGAGATGGTGGTTCCCAGGAATCTGAATGACTCCACTGCAGTTACAGTGCTGTTCATGATGGTGAGTGGGGAAAGTGCAGGGGGGTTTCTCCTAAAGTCCACAGTCATCTCCACTGTTTTGAGCGTGTTCAGCTCCAGGTTGTTAAGACTGCACCAGACAGCCATCTGCTCAACCTCCTGTCTGTAAGCAGACTCGTCACCGTCCTGGATGAGGCCGATGACTGTAGTATCGTCTGCAAACTTCAGGAGCTTGACAGAGGGGTCTTTAGAGGTGCAGTCGTTGGTGTACAGGGAGAAGAGCAGAGGGGAGAGAACACATCCCTGAGGGGCACCAGTGTTGGTGGAGCAGCTGTTTGACATGAATTTCCCCAGTCTCACTAACTGTTGCCTATCTGTCAGAAAGCTGGTGATCCACTGACAGATAGAGCTAGGAACAGAGAGCTGGGTCAGTTTGGTTTGGAGGGTTGTTGGGATGATGGTGTTGAAAGCCGAACTAAAGTCCACAAACAGGATCCTCACATAAGTCCCTGTTTTGTCCAGATGTTGCAGGATGAAGTGCAATGCCATGTTGATTGCATCATCCACGGACCTGTTTGCTCGGTACGCAAACTGCAGGGGGTCCAGTAAGGGTCCAGTGATGTCCTTCAGATAAGCCAGAACCAGTTTTTCAAACGACTTCATGACGACAGACGTTAGAGCCACAGGTCTGTAGTCGTTAAGTCCTGTTATCTTGGGTTTCTTTGGAATGGGGATTATGGTGGAGCGTTTGAAGCAGGAAGGCACTTCACACAACTCCAGAGATCTGTTGAAGATCTGTGAAAAGATGGGGGCCAGCTGGTCAGCACAGATTTTCAGACAGGCTGGTGTAACGCCATCTGGGCCTGGTGCTTTTCTTCTTTTGTTTTTCTTGAAGACCTGGCGCACATCATCTTCACAGATTTGAAGAGCAGGAGGTATGGAGAGGGGGATTGCAGGGGGTGTTAATGGTTGTGTAGGGAGATGGTCAGAATGGGTGTTGGGGGTTTCAAATCTACAATAAAACTCATTCAGGTCGTTAGCAAGTCGTTGATTAGCCTCAGTGCAAGGGGATGGTGTCTTGTAGTTTGTGATGGCTCTCAGTCCTCTCCAAACTGAAGTAGAGTCGTTGGAAGTAAACTGGTCTTCCAACTTTTTAGCATAGGTCTTTTTAGCCGCTCTAATCTCTTTGTTCAGTGTGTTCCTGGCCTGATTGTACAAGACCCTGTCCCCATTTCTGTAGGCATCCTCTTTGGCCTGACGAAGGTGTCTGAGTTTTACTGTAAACCATGGCTTATCATTGTTGAATGTTAAATAAGTCCTGGTAGGAATGCATATATCCTCACAGAAACTAATATAGGATGTTACAGTCTCTGTGAGTTCGTCCAGATCGGTGGTAGCAGCTTCAAAAACGCTCCAGTCTGTGATGTCAAAACAAGATTGTAAATCCTGCTCTGTTTCGCTGGTCCATCTCTTCACAGTCTTTACTACAGGTTTAGCAGATTTAAGTTTCTGCTTGTAGGTCGGTATAAGATGAACCAGACAGTGATCAGAACGTCCCAAAGCTGCTCGTGGAACAGAGTGATATGCATCCTTTATTGTGGTGTAACAGTGATCCAGTATATTACTGTCTCTGGTGGGACAGGTAACATGCTGTCTGTATTTTGGCAGTTCACGGGAGAGATTGGCTTTATTAAAGTCCCCAAGAATGATTAAAACAGAGTCCGGGTGTTGTTGTTCTGTGTCTGTGATCTGCTCAGCGAGTTTCTGTAAAGCTGAGCTCACATGCGCTTGAGGTGGAATGTAAACACTAACCAGAATGAGCGAGTGAAACTCCCGCGGCGAATAGAACGGCTTGCAGTTGATAAACTGCGTTTCTAGATCAGGACAGCACATCTTCTTTAACACAGTTACATCTGTACACCACTGTTCATTGATGTAAAAGCATGTCCCGCCGCCGCGTGATTTCCCCGTTGATTCTGCGTCGCGATCCGCTCTAAACAGCTGAAAGCCCGGCAGATGGAGTGCGCTGTCCGGTATGGCGTCATTCAGCCAGGTTTCCGTGAAACACAGAGCAGCAGAGTGAGAGAAATCCTTATTTGTCCGAGAGAGCAGAAGGAGTTCGTCCGTTTTGTTGGGTAGAGAGCGGAGATTTGCGAGATGGATGCTAGGCAACGGCGTTCGAAATCCGCGCTTCCTGAGTCTGACGAGCGCTCCCGCTCGCTTTCCCCGTCTGCGCGTCCTGAAGCGCTTGATCAGCGCCGCTGCTCCTCCGATAACAATGTTCAGTAAAACGTCTGTATAATAGAAATCCGGAAAAATATCATGTGGTGTGTTCTGCCGAATGTTCAGCAGTTCATCCCTGGTGAAACTGATCGTGTTTGTTAAACAAAAAACAGGAAAAACGAACAAAAACAGTACAAACACTGGAGAGCCAAGCACTGAAGCAGCCAGAATATATTCATCAAATATATTTGATGAATAAAAAGTTAAAAAGAACTGCATTTATTCAAAATAAAATAAAAATTCTAATAATATATATTCTAATAATATATTTTCTTTACTATCACTTTTTATCAATTTAACACATCCTTGCAGAATAATAGTATTGATTTTATTTTAAAAAAAGAAACAAAAAAAATTACTGACCCCAAATTACTGACCAGTAGTGTATATTGTTATTACAAAATATTTATATTTTAAAAACATAGCTTCTTTTTTTTTTTTTTTTTTACTTTTTATTCATCAAAGTATCCTAAAAAAGTATCACATGTTCTGAAAAAATGTTAAGCAGCAGAACTGTTTCCAACTTTGATAATGAATCATCATATTAGAATGATTTCTAAAGGATCGTGTGATAATGATCCTAAAAATTCAGCTTTGCATCACAGAAATAAACGATAATTTAAAGTATAATAAATTTAAAAACAATTATTTTAAATTGTAATAATATATCACATATTACATTTTTTTCTGTATTTTTGATCCAATAAATGCAGGCTTGATGAGCAGAAGAAACTTCTTTCAAAAACATTAAAAATAGTAATGTTTCCAAACTTTTTGTCTGTACTGTATATATATATATATATTGCTAGGAATGGATATGTTAGGTTGATGTTAGGCTTCATATGGATGTTTGGGTCGATTGTGTTGAGGCATCTGAATAGGCAATTGTGAGAGAAGGTGAATTTTGAACATGAGAGAGAGGATGTGAAATAAAAGAGGGGAAAGAGAAACACAGAGAAAAAAGAAAGAATGCACCGTAATTAAAGGGAAGGCACAACAAATTACAGAATAGTTAGGTTGTAACCTGCTGTTAACTTCGGGAAGATACAGCTCTGATGCTAACTACCAATCAATATCTAATGACCACTTTGTGGGTCTAAGCAAGTCATGACACACCACCTTATGTTAATCACTGTATATTTTGTGCAGTTAACTAAAATAACGGTCTAAACAAGCTGTGTGCATGGCCAAAAAGTAGGCACACTCAATGACATTATGTCTCTGAGCTCCACGAGCCAAACTGTAAGGTCTGCCGGTAACGACCACTTGTTTTTCCTGTCTCAGCGTCTACCAGACACCTCAGAGACATCTTCAATGCTGCAAAAATAGGCAAGATACTTGATATTCTCCCAGCTAACCACTGCAGAGATGGTCATTTTTTTAAAAACTGTTGTGCAAGCCTGCCACTGTCTGAAAGACTCAGGGCTGAGGAGAAAGTAAAGCACTGCTTTCAGCCTCAGAGAAGATGTTATGATGCTTTATTATTCTACAACACGTCTCCTCGATTCAAATCTCTTCATTTTTGCTTTGTTTGCTCTGCTGTTCAGGAAGTACAGCGAGAGCACTCAATTGATATGGTCCGAGGAAGGCAAGCTTCCTGTGGGAAAACACAAGGATAATTTCCCTTTATACAGCCATTGATATTACACTCCTCACACCACTTGACCCATGACTCCTTCCTGTTCTCTACAATCCTCTAAATCTATTCTTCATCTCCTCACTCTTGTTTTACAATTAAGTGCTCCTAGAAGTCTTTGTCTATCCATTAATTGCATGAATCTTCAGGCAAGGGAATGTGAGACAGAAAAAAGGACATCGGCATGGAGAAAAAAACATGGTTGTGGAAGGAAGTGGTAGCTATTTTTAACATGTATATAAACAAACACTCTAAAATTGTATTCGACCAGAAGTCGTCAAGAGGACTTCATTTCCACAGCTTACACTGGTACAAGCTCTATTTAAGCAATTCACACCCTTAAAATCATCCTGGATGTTTCCTTCCTGGAAGTGTGAATTTGGGCCAAAAGAAAAATGTGATGATGGCGCGAAACATCACAAAACTGAACTGAAAGCAAACATATTCAGTAGGGAGCATCAACTATTTGTAATGTTACACCACATGAATAAAGTGGCCGGAATGAGTCCTAAAACCCAGCAATGTGCATTTTTGAACTGCCCCTTTCAATGTCCCTAAAGTCATTGGGTTTTTGGTTAAATTCCTAAATTAAAGGCTATAGTTAACACAAGCTCAAGATATTTTATGACATAAAATACATGCACTTGTGATTTCTTAAGCTTTTACCATCTTAAAAAAATAAAGGTTTAATAAGTGTTAAAATGGGATTACAGAGGTTATAATAATAAAACATTTATAAGTAACCACAAACTTGTTGGTCACAGAGTTTAGTTTCCACAAAAAAAAAAGCCAATGGAAAAATACTATTGGTATTTGTCGACACAACCAGGGTAATGGTAACTTCCAGGTTAGTCTGCAAAATTACTCAGTAAGCAATGGGTAGCACTTTATTTTACAGTCCTGCTCCGAATGTACATACCATGAACTTACTATAGTAATTAGAATACCTGAGTAAAAACTAGGTACTAACCCTGTACCTGCCCCTAAACCTAACATTAAGCCATGTAGTTACCTTATATTACTATTACTTATCCTTGGTAACTACACTACAAGCGCACTCACTGTAAAACAAAGTGCTACCAGAGTTTTAAACCACAGCATAAATTTTCAAAAGACTTTAACAGAGTGCATCATCACTTTACAGTCCTTGGGAGTTGGTATAATGGCAAGGGCAGGGAATCACTGCTTACATTCTGTATTCTTCACTGTGTGTCACACATACACACTTCCGTCCTGAAACTGTTGGTCCGAAACTGTGCGCTCTGCAGCATTACAAATGGACGTGTCTTTCTCAGTTGCACAATCATATTGATCAGTGAGACAAGACAAGTGCTTTATAAGAGCACGACCTCATGGACTCCATCTAGCAGGATTTGGCTATACGTCTCCATTCAGAAAAATCTGTAATTTGTTTTAGAGCAATAATGTTTGGATGAAGGGTGAAGGAAGTCTATGTGATATAAAGTCATCATTAAAAGTGAGGGGCTTGCAGTCTTAAAACGGTTATATATTTTTTTATTTAATACACAGCTGAAGTCTAAATTTAATTTGTTAAATTACCATTGTAGGCATATTACCGGCTCAGTCCTCTTGAGTAACCCAAGGTTAAGCTTCTTGATCATGGACACAGTGGCATATTTTAAGGATCAACCCTTGCAGGATTTAAACTACCACCCTACAGCTACCACATGTGATCTTTGACACCTACATTACTCCAACCTCAACATCTTTACACCAGCATTTTTTCAGGAAATAGAGTCTCACAGAATCATGGTGTATGACCATCCCCAAGCATCAGACAACAGATAAAGTCAATGATGATTTGGGGTTGGGGTTAGCCAAGTCCAGTGAGACAAACAAATCTACCTGCCACCAGCCAATGTCCAATATTATAAAAGCCAAAGGTGCATCCGTTACCATTTTGTTACCTGAGTGCGGAGGATTTCTCCTTTGGTCAGCTGCATGTCTCCCGTCAGCTCCTTGACAGCGATGCCCAGAGGCTCCAATCGCTTACTGATGTAATTAGTCATCTCAGCAGCCAGGGCCTTCATCGGAGCCACGTATACAATCTATAGAGGCAGGAAAGAGAGACAGGACATGCTCATGATAAATGAGAAAACACCACAGTACCATTTGTTCCCTGGCAACCAATACAAATAACAATTTACAAAGAAATATGAAGCTGGCTGCTTAAAGTAAGAGTTTAATAGTGATGTATGAAGACTGTCGATCATTGTTGACGCTGGCATGCACGTGTGTGAAAATGCACTTCACGAGACAATGCATCCGTTTACATCTCCAAACTATGGTAAAACTTCTTGACACATATTTAATGCTCAAGTCTATCCTTGCTTGACATAAACCAAACAAACGCATCCAATTGGGTCATTTTGTACCCGAGGCATATGGACTGGTGCGGAAATGAGTAATTGGCTGCCAGAAAGCCAATAGATCACTCAACAATATTGTCTCTATGATTGTCTGTTTACCTTAAACTGGTCCTTGCGGATGACTCCCCCAGGCTGCAGGTGTTGGCGGATCTCGTGTAGGACGGTGAGCATGGCAATGTTGGTTTTGCCGGCACCGGTGGGGGCACAGATGAGCAGGTTTTCATTGGTATTGTAGGCCGTCTCGAACACTATAGACTGAATTCTGTTCAACCGCTTCATGCCCTTGAACACCAACTGGCCAATCTGCAAACACACAAGGAACATTTCAATGGCCCATTGACAACAAGATCTTGATCTGGAAATCTGGAAATGGGATGAACCTGTTCAAGGCAAGATACTGAAGATGGTGAGTTTATGTGTAGCAGATGTGGTGTAGCTACATGTGTGATGGAGACACATACGGTCAAAATGACAGGACACCAGAAGCCAAAACTTAATGAAGCCATTTTAATACACAGCTAATGAGAGACTCCAATCCCCCACAAGACAATCATCCGTGACTTTATCTAAATTAATCAATCATTGTAAGCCAGATTCAAAGGATACTGAACCCCAAAGCAGTGCAGGCTGAAAATGAGAAGCTTTGCTGATGCTGTCAGATCAAGTGCTTCTCCATGAGATATTGTTGGGACCTTCAATACCTTTAAGTATTGCTGAGTGTATACAGAGGGCTCGGAGATCTCAAACATTAAAACCTTGCAAAAGACCACCAGTACTATGGAGTGGACTATGAACATCACACAGGGGGTGACAGCCATCCATCTCAACAAAGTTCTGATAAGAGATGAAAAGTTACCTAGTACTTTATGGATACTGCTGAGTACAGTTATTTTCACTACTGCTGTCATTAAAGTGGGGCGGGATTGTACAAGCTTATTAGATCAAAAGGCACATTAAGTAAAACAAATCTAGAACTGTTCTAATTATTTGTCTCTTACTATCTACCATCTCCAGGTTTCTTCATCCCTCATTCCTGTGTTGGTTTCCTGGATCAGGGGATCGGGATTCATTAACAATGCTATCAGTCTCTTATTTTACCTTTCTGCTATGGCATGCTTTAAAAGAAAAACTATTAGGCAGAGAGTTATTATAGGGCTCAGATTTGATTCAAAGTCAAGCGGATTTCAAAGCCAAACAGAAAGGATAATTAATAGCTGAAAGACGCTTCGAAGCACAGTTGTAAAGATCTGACTGCATAAGGATTTTCTGGACAGAAGAGCTTTGGAATGGTATGCAGTTGTGGACTTCATCATTACAACAGAGAGTTGTTGTCTTGTGGACTTGTATGTGCATATGTAAGAAGTCTGCACCCACTTTTGACTGAACTGCTCAGGACATGAAGGCTTTAAGTTCAAGTTCACTGTTAGGAACCTATTGATGCCTTTAAATTACAAAACACTTATAAAAGTTAATTACTTTTTTTTCAAATCTATTGATAATTGGTATTAACCAACGTTACTTGAAAATAAAAATCATGTCATCATTTGTCATCATAAGATATTTTGGAAAATGTTCGCAACATAACAGTTGCTGGTAGCTTTTGACTTCCATTATATGGAAAAAAAATACTATGGAAGTCAATGGCTTCCAGCAACTGTTTGTTTTCCAACATTCTTCGAAACACCTTCTTTTGTGTTCAGCAGAAGAAAGAAACTCATAGAGGTTTGGCACAACTTGGGGGTGAGTAAATTAAAATTGAGCCATAAACAATAAATAAATAAATAGCTATTTGGCATTGGTTAACCAATAGCCTGCAAGATCTAGATGATGTCAGCCGAGATGGAACAAGTTTAACATTTTAAACTATGCCATTTGGGATCATTTATTTCTACAAGAGTATCAAAATCAAGACATAAACTAAAACATATACACATTATGAAGGCATGATGAGGCATGATGCAAATTCTAACCCTTCTAAGATACGTTTTTGTGGCCAAATACTAAAAGAGCATCACAAATATCTTTCAGAAACAACAATCCCTGAAAAGCACTTCTATCAGCTCAGTTAAAAAAAAAAAAAGTCAACATATATATATAAGAAGAAGGGGGGAAAAATATTCCCGAAAGCTTTTTTCGCTTCATTGGTGATGGGTGTTTCCATATAACATAACCTTCAGCTGCGTGCCATGTGTTTTCTGAGAAAACCAGAGTAGTTGTATTCCTCTATGCCACCCGTCAGGATGGCAACATCAACCCCAGCCAGTCTGACCCATTATATTCCCAGGGTGGGTCTTCAGAGGACCAACTTATAAATATTCATAAGTAATTAAGAGCTCCCTTCCTATCCCACTGAACGGTTGTATCACCATGGTAACCAAACTGCAGCACTTGTTTTAAGAGTCCCCTTCATTTTGATTTATCAGCTTTGTCTGTAAAGGACTGCCAGTCCCCACACATCCTTAAGCATGCAAATTAATGCAAATGTATGCATGCCCCAACATTCACCTGAAAGTAATGCGCATATGTAGCAAATATGGAGTTGTCGTTACTTAATGATCTCGCAAAATGTCTCACATTTGGTTATTTTCTTTTGAAGCGCATTCAGTGTTGTGATGAATGCTCATCAAACGACTTGAAAACATGATGTGGGTCAGGGTGGTCCCCCGCGTGCTATTGTACACTCCGCACACCAATGTAGCCCTCAGGTAATCCATCAGCCAACCCATATAGTGCACGGCACGTTTTAAATCTAGTCACAAACTCGCAGTGAGCTGTACGTCAAAGGAGGGTTTTCAATCTCTCTTTACTGGCTGCAGAAATAGCAGCAGTAAACGGGACTTTTCATCACAGTGTGTGAGTGGAATGATTGCCACACTGGAGGCCCATTTCAGCTCGTTGATTTTTAGGCTCGGGGGTAAATCTAACACCATCAGAAGTGGCTAAAATCATTTGCACCTGAAAGCACAATCTCATCTTTGCTCCTTAAAATATTTTACTCCTTAAAAAGGCTCATGCTTTTTCTTTTTTCATATGGTGCACTGATGAATCATATTCAAAAACACCAGCAAGTTGTAACTGGACCTAAGCACTTAAATCCCATTGGACTGGAACTGGTTTACTTCACCAAAGTGTGAGCTCAGGATTAGAATACATTTTGTTGTAATAGGGGACTGCTTTCAACACTTCACCTACAACTTGCACTCACCAAAAAACAAAAAACAAAAAAAAACTGCATGGTAAAGATTAATCAAAATGAAAAATGGTTTTCAGTAGTTTTTTTTTTTTCCTCGAAACCTGCTGGTCTAGTCTAAGTGGACGGCACCAAATACAGGTGTAAATGGGGTCTAATATTTTAAGATTGTCCACTTTCAAAAATGTATTTAACCAGGAGTGCTTGCAGAATATAGAGGATATATGTGGTCGAACAGCCACAAATGTTTGCTTACTCGCCTCCTATTTGCCTAATACTTCATATAATCTCTGTGTTAAGTTTTACGAGAAAGAGTACCAAAATGAGAAATTCAAACTTGTTGAACAAGTGTAAAACACTGTTGAACAAGTACACGCATTAAGGTCAAAATTGCTGGTTTTATTTATTCTTTTCATTTGCTTCCTTTCCCAATCACCCATAATCTGCCAAACATGGGTTTGTTCAGTAAACACTAACAAGAAATCTTTAAAGATATAATTGTCATTTGTAAGTGGTCAGTATCATTTGAGTCCCACACGCTGTGCTACAGTGAAAAGGATGTTGAATATTATGAAATAAGTGGGGAGTGTCCTATCAGAAGTGGTCAGAGGAGAAATACCTTTCAATTCCAGGTGGTAACAGTATTTGTTTTGGCTGACCAGTAGTGATTTCCTCTCTGAAAATGCATCTTATGGTGTTAACAGGGCTTTGGTAACATACTAACGCAGCAACATGCAAACTTTAAACTCCACTGAAAACAACTACAAATTGAGTTTCCCATGCACTTAATATGAGGAATTGCTGCCGATGTAGATCATTTTAGTCAAATGAGTCATTTATACGTCTTGGTGTGACCGTTTTCACATTTATAGGCTGTTTTTCAATCACTTTTTTTCTAAAATGTGGATTCTTCACAGGGATACGCAGATGGTACATAAAGCCAGGAACAGCATAAGGTTTGTTAGTTGAAGGCTCTTGTTAGTTGAAAAACAGAATCTATGCTACTTTATTATTATCTGCACACCAAAGTCCAGATCAAATACGCGTAAATCTGCCTTAAAGAGACTTCCGGTTATGGCGGTGGCATGACAAGTCGCAGTTTTCAACCCTCGTGCATTAGGCTAGAATTAATCCTTCTAAACCCACTTAAGATACTTGTTTAAGTTGGTGGAATAGCTAAAGCGATTACTAAAACAATGCCGTCGAAGAAAAAAATAAAAAATAAAGAGAGATTGGAAGCGGAATCACAAATTATGCCATCCGAACCTGAAAGCCCGAGCGAGCACGAAGATACGGAGGATTGAGGTGGGTGAGGCCTCAAATGAGAATTCTAGTAACGCGGAGATGATGAAGGCCTTTAAAGCAATGGAAAGACAAGTAAGCGGCAAGGTGGACGAAATTCTTTCGGCGTCGTGGATGTCAAAGGGAGATTGACAGAGGCGGAGGAGCGAATTTCACGGGCACAGGACGAATTCGTCCAACTGAAGGTCAGAAATGATACGCTGGAAAAACAGATGAAATCAATGGCTGATAAGGTAATTGACTTGGAGAACAGAAGTAGGAGGAATAATCTTAGGTTGGTTGGCTTGCTGGAGAAAGAAGAGGGATCGGATGCATGTGCTTTTCTGGAAAAATTTCTACCAGAGACTTTGGAGTTGGGGGAAAGCGTTACGCCATTGATAATAGAGAGAGCCCATCGAATACCCAGCTCAGGTCAAAAATACGGACAAGATGGCAAAGTGCAGCCGAGGACTGTCATAATGAAGTTCCTCAATTTCAAACAGAAGGAGCATGTTCTAAAGGCTGCAAAGAGTAAGGGAGCAATTGCATACAAAGGTTCCAATCTTCGTTTTTTTCCGGATTTGTCGGCAGAGCTTCACAGGCAACAAAGAAAGTACGATGCTATCCGTCAAAAATTGCATGACAAAGGAATCAACCGACACAGAGTAATCTTTCCTGCTCGATTGCTTCTTACACATGGAGACCGTACTGTGATTATGAACAGTCCAGAAGAAGTGGAGAAATTTATGCAGCAGGTCGAGGACAAGTGAACTGAGGCATCGAGTTAATGCGAGGTACTGAGGACTAAATGTAAAATTGTAGTTTATTTTCTTTGTCTGTAGGTTGTATATTCGTCCAAAGTAGATATTTAATTTTGTTTTAATAAGGGTAACAAGATAAGTATTTGACGTTTTTGTTAATTCATTTAAGGTTCAGAAGAGGGCGCTTTTGCTATAATATTTGGAAAAAAGAAATGACACAAAGTGAAAGTTTGACTTTATTTTAAGATAATAGTTTGAAGATATTAGGTTAATATAATGTGTATAGTTGGAAAGATGTTACTTGGAAATATAAGACTGACTGACTGTCAGTGTATTTCTTGTGTTTTTTTTTTCTTTTCTTTGAGGTAATAGTATTTTATTGGACAAGTCATGGCTTGGTTAAAATATGTGGGTATAAAAATGGATAAGAAGGTTGAAACTTTAACGATGGATAGAGGGGTTGGTGTTCATTTTTTTTTTTTTGAACAAAAGAACAAATAGGAGAAGACCATTTAGGAAGTCGAGTGTAGGGAAGGGGGTTACTGATACAGATGGTATCAGTGAAGCATGGAAAATGCTGGGGTAAGTTCATGTTTTATGTTATTAGTGTTGTTTTAGTTATTTTAGGTTTGGCCTCTTATATTTTGGCGAATATATGGTTCAAGGTAATGAGGATGGTTAAAACAAAAAATGGCACAGATAGGAGGGATTAAGCTTCTATCATGGAATTGCAGGGGGCTGGGAAAACTAAAAAAAATTAAACAGGTGATGACTAGAATTAAGCAGATACAGGCAAATGTGGTATTCTTGCAAGAGTCACATATGACTAAGGAGGAAGTGATCAAAATTGAAAGAAGGTGGCAAGGACAGGTATTCTCGGCATGCTTTACTACACGAGCCATAGGGGTAATTACATTAATACATAAAGCTGCGCCATTTCAAGTAAATAATGTTATTAAGGACCCAGCTGGCAGATTTGTGATTATTCAGGGAAGATTGGTAACCGAGATAATAAATTTAGTAAATATCTATGGCCCTAATAAGGATGACTCTAAATTTTATAACAACATATTTCTGATGGTGGCTTCATTACCAGGTCAGGTTATAATGGCGGGGGATATGAATTGTACACTTGATCCAGGAAAAGATAGATCTACGGGAGTTGATACCACACATGTGAATTCTAGAAAACAGATTCTACATTTTATAGGAGAGCTTAAACTAATGGATATATGGAGGCATCTTAACCCAAAACAGACTGCATATTCATGCTATTCGGCAACACACCAAACTTACTCTAGAATAGACTACTTTCTTGTGTCAGCCCAATTGCTTTCAAAATGTATAGATTGTCAATACCTTAGTATTGTCATTTCTGATCATGCACCAGTGTCTTTGTCGTATGTTGATTCAAAATTAGTTAAAGATACCCCTAAATGGCGATTCCAGCCAAGTTGGCTTAAAGATGCGTCATTTGTAGAGTTCTTGGGCAATCAAATTGACAATTACTTTGAAACAAATCAATTGGAAACTTCAGCAGGAATTCGGTGGGAGGCATTTAAATGTTTTATTCGGGGACAAATTATTAGTTTTTGTAGTTCTAAAAGTAAAAAATCTCGACAGGAGTTACAAGATTTGGAAAAAGAGATTAAAGAGCTGGAAAATGAAGTATATCATAGTGATTCGATATGAGCAGATAAACATAAACAGCTATTAATGCTTCGATCTAAATATAATACACTTTCTGCAAATAAAACTGTAGCTAAGTTATTAAAGCTGAAACAAACATTTTATGATCAAGGCGAAAAGACAGGTAAAGTGTTGGCATGGCAAATTAAAAAACAGCAAATGGAGAGGGCGGTAGATTCGATTGAAGAGTCAGATGGTAATATCATTGTTGAACCACAAGAAATTAATAATTCATTTAGATCATATTATATGAAACTGTATAATTCTGAATGTATTTCGGGTTCAGAAATACAAAAAACTTTTTTGGATAATTTGGAGTTACCTAGTATACCAGAAGAACATAAAGATGAAATAGGAAAAGACATTAGTTTACAAGAGGTGGTAGAGGCAATCGATCTGATGAAAGCGGGTAAGGCGGCGGGACCTGATGGTCTCACCATAGATATATATAAAAAATTTAAAGATAAATTAGTAAGACCTATGTTAGACATGCTAGTAGAAGCCTTTGCGGAGAATAAACTTCCTATGTCTTTGAATGAAGCTATAATTATTTTATTGCCTAAATCAGGAAAACACTAAATGTGAAAATTTTCGACCTATAAGTTTACTCAATTCAGACAGTAAAATCCTGAGCAAAATATTGGCAAGAAGATTAGAAACTGTAGCACCTTACGTCATAGGGATGGATCAGAATGGTTTTATGATAAATAGGCAAGGATGCCATAACGTAAGAAGAGTGCTAAATATTCTGCATCAAAAAAAGGGGGAAAAAGATACTGCATTACTAGCACTAGATGCAGAAAAGGCATTCGACAGGGTGGAATGGGATTTTCTGTTCGATGTTTTAATTCGGTTTGGATTGGGAGAAAAATACTGCAAATGGGTTAAATTGTTATACCAGAATCCTTCGACAGAGGTCTTAACTAATAACTGTATATCAAAATCATTTAATATTTCTAGGGGATGTAGACAGGGATCGCCTCTTTCCCCTCTCCTGTTTCTGATGGCTATTGAACCCTAGGCAATTGCCATCAGAAAAGAAAGGGATATAAAAGGTATAGAAATGTTTGGCAGTGAACATAAAATAGCGCTATTTGGTGACGACGTTATCTTATTTTTAAAGAAATTGGACTCAACCATTCCGGCTTTAATTCAAATTATAGAGACATTTGGGAAAATCTCAGGGTATCGGATCAATAATTCAAAATCTTCAGTTATGTTGCCGAATGAAGAAGAAAGGAAAAGTCCTATCAGTAAGGTAGATATGTTTAATAATGTGGAAATTTTCACATATTTGGGAATTAAAATTACTCCAAAACTGGAAGACATAGTAACAAAAAATTATAATTCAATTTTTGAAAATGCAGTGACGCTGGTTGAAAGATGGGCTTCTTTACCGTTGTCTTTAATAGGAAGAATTAATATTTTAAAAATGAATATTTTACCTAAATTTTTGTACCTATTTCAGAATATTCCGATTACACCTCCTAGTAATCTGTTTTCTAGACTTAAAAAGTTAATTATTGAATTCATATGGAACAATAGAAGATCCAGAATTAGATTATCTCTTTTATATTTGCCATTTGATAGGGGTGGGCTTCAATGCCCTAATTTTAAATGGTATTATACTGCTGCCCAGTTAAGATCTATTATGTTTTTCTTCTCAACATCTAATGAACAACCTGTATGGGTAGAAATGGAAAAAAACTCTATTCCGAATAAAATACCCTTGGAATCATATTTTTATATGATTTAAATCGTAAAATTTTACAGAAAATGAAGGGTGAGGTTACGAATCCAATGGTTTTAAATATGTTAAGGGTATGGCATGAGACGCAGAGATATTTGAATATCTCCTATACAAGTGAGATATCTCGCTACTGTCCAATATGGGGAAATCCTAAGTTTAGTCCCGGAAAAGTAGATATAGGTTTTAAGACATGGGCAGAAAAAGGTATTAAAAGTATAAAAGATTTATATAAGGAAGACAATCTTATGTCATTTCAAGAATTGAGTAATACATTTGATATACCTAAAAGTCATTTTTTTTAGGTACTTACAGATAAGAAGTTTCATTTTATCATTTCCAAAAAGTACTGGAAATATACCACCATTATCAGTTTTGGAAAGAGTAGTCACCAAAGATTGTTATGATAAGGGTCGAATTACACTTCTGTATAATATGTTGGTAGAGGGCTCCCCGGAGTCTTCTAGCTCTCGTTTAGGAGCATGGAGTAAGGATCTTAATGAGGAGATCACACCAGATGAATGGAGTGAGATCTGTCAAGATGCTCAAGTACAAACAGTCAATACAAGATTAAAGTTGTTACAATATAATTGGCTTATGCGAGTATACATAACTCCAGTATTATCAAACAAATTTAATGAAAATATACCAGATACATGTCCCAAGTGTAATGTTTGTAAAGGCACCTATTACCACGGTATATGGGAATGCGAAGAAATATCGAAATTCTGGAAAGAAGTGCATATTATGATTGGTAAAGTAATAAATGTAAGTCTTCCTTTTGGACCAAAGATTTTTCTAATGCATTTGTATCCTAAGCTTAAGTCAAAGGAATGTATCTTTATTTCTATGTGTATCTTACAAGCTAAACGCCTCATTGCATTACAATGGAAAAATCTAGAACCACCCAGCATAAAAAGGTGGCTCAGGGAGATGGTACTGAATATGTCAATGGAGAAAATAACATATATTATTAAAGGAAAGGGTAAGACTTTTGAAGATGTTTGGAATCCCTTTAGATCCTTCATAGAGAAGGAGGATAGTGGCATGTTTAAGGAGACAATTGAAGATATGTGAGATTATAGGATGTATTTGTATTAGGAGGCCTTAATAGTTTGTGTTTATTTTTTTATTTTTATTATTATTATTATTTTTTTTGTGTGTGTGTTTTAATTCATTAGTCTTGTGGATGTGAGTCCTGTACAAATTGAGATATGCTAAGTTGTAATGATGCGAAGACATTAATATGTGTCTATACTGCATTTTGTATTTTTGTTCCTGGTGAGTGTGTAATATATGTTGTTAAAAAAGTTAATAAATATATATATATATATATAAAAAAAAAAAATCTGCCTTAAAGGGCTAAAGCATTTAAAGTTTCAGAAGACAAAGCTGCAGGGCTGCGCTTATGATAAACACAGTGTTATTTTGCGTTTGGTGTGGATGCTACTACAGTTAACGTTACAGTTATTTTTATAGTTCCGTTCTTAGTGTTAATGGTGCTTAATTGATGTTGTAAATGTTGGTGGGTCATGCATCCTTAACTTCCGGACATCAATGAAATCAATGTTTGCATTCCAGCTCCAATCAAAGCTCTTTCTCCAACTCTTGAGGAAGTTTTCAGTTCTGAAAGTATTCATAGTACATCATGTTATTTATTTATTTTTTGTATGTTTGTTTTTATCTCCAAAGATCTCACAAGTGACATGACCCTTTAAAACAAATTATATATACTCCGCTTCTTGTATACCTTATTTTTGTACTTGTTCCATCGAAATGTACCAATCACACACACTGCAGCGATGGCATGGTTTCCAGGACAGCGATTCATTCTACTCCTACACGAACTAGTGTTCAAGTTGTTCACAGTCTGTGCCCAGAGCACCCTTAACACTTTCATTCTGATGGTTTTGCAGCATTTCTTCGCACTGCCTGTGAGCAGAACCAATATCAGCGGGGAGCCAGCAATTCACTTGACCACGTTTCCTTCTCTCTAGCGCAGGGAACAAAAGCACATTTCATTCGGCATGCTAAATATATCTGGAGATATTATGATGATATAATCAAATGAGTGAAAGTGGATAAATGTTGTCTTTACAGGACATATGGCGAGTGCATGGCGCTAAGTAACAGCTCTAAAACTGTAGGAGATCTGACCACCTGTACGTGGGGGGAGGAGAGAGTCCACAGTGAGTCCGATAGATCCTGACAGTCTAATTAACTCTGTGGATGAAGGGCCCTCGGCCATATGTGCTGACTGGGTGAGCTGGGAACACAGCAGAAACTTACCCGTGACTTTAAACACACTAATTGGACCAACATAGCCCCCAGCAATCATTTCACAGCAACATCTAAATACCTGTACCATTTCACTTGGATTTCTTGACTGTCCTGGTTTTAAAAAGCTGAGAGTAAAAAATGCACAGTGCTCAGCAGAAAGGCAGCAAGAGCCTTGCTTAACTTCAAGTCTGTGTTTATGCGTGCACATTATTGTTGAAGCTGCCACAATAATTAAATTCACAGTGCTGGTAATAGAAAGCTAAAAGATATCATTGTCATTTGCACGCTATCCTTTTAATTACTTTTTGGTTCCATTTCATTCCATTTGAACTGACAGCATGATCAAGTTTGAATTGTTAGTTTTAGCAAACGGCTTATCTGCCCGCCTCGAGCACAAAATTACCCGCTCCAGAGATACAAACACAACACACACACATAAACACACACACACAATAAGCTCAAGCACTTGTATTCAAACAACACCTCGTGCACCTACGAGCAAAAGGATCTGGAAAATGACAGGTGCAGCACCAGCAAATAGGAGGGCCATTTATTTCTCTTATCCTGCTGGAGGAGCTACAGAGAAACATAGAGGTTAAGAAAAAGGATGAAGGAAGAATGAGAATTGTCAATTGTCCCATAAGTCAACATGTGAGCGAATGCAGGGGGTTTGTCCCAAACACTCTAAGCACAACTGTCCATTAAACTGAAAGCACTCTCCTTCTGTTTGTATCTGAACTCTCCTTAAGAACCTTAAGCTCCGCCCATTAAAAACTGATCTCTAACGCAATACCAGGAATCATGGGGGATTAATCAGCGATGTTTCTCCGTTTCAGTGTGTACTATGAGCAGACTGCAAACTCCAGAGCAGAGACGTTTACCATTCCACACAGCTAATGAAGAAAACACTTATAATTTGATTCATGCTCGTAACCTGACTCACATCACATCACTCACATAACTGCAAATATAGTCGCAAGAAATAATAATTGGTGTCTGAGCACAAACAGCTCATGCAGATGAGGAGATGATACAATCTCCAAGTATTTTTCCAAATATTAGGAATCAATACGGATATTGTAAATTATGGTTTGATGAAGCTCACAAAAATACATGCTAGTTCCAAAAGAGAGAACTGCCTTCACAAAGTCAGGAAATATTTAGCCATTTGCACTGATGTAAAATTAATAATCTAATATTATATAATATTACATAATGCTATTATTTTAAGTGCCATGCAGAAGACTGGTTTGCGAGCACTGTTATTTCCTTCAGAAATGTAAATCTAGTTATTATTTTCCATTTTAAGCATTTGACACTGGATATTCATTACAAAAGCATTTTGTACTCAATTGTTAGTACTTTTATTTGAGAGCATATATATGAAAATGAAGTAAACGACAGCACAGCTGCACAAAATTAAGACATTTATATATATATTCACAAAGAGCATCTGTGTTAATTTTGGTTTTCACAGCATTACTGGGAATAACAAGCTGGAGATAAAACATACAATTTGCAAACAATGACATTTGAAAGTCAACTATCATAAAAAATGTACTGCAGTCAAATGAAAAAGAATACATCATTACACAGTCAAGGTTAGAATCATAATGGTTTATGCATCACAAGATATAAGGAGGATTTGTAGTACTTGCCATAGTAAAATCTGTGTTAAGTAATAATGCCACATATCTCTTTTAGTCTTTCTCTATGGAGCACAGCATTTGCTTACATCGCTTCTTATTATTTTAGTGAATTTCTTGCAATAATCAAAGAGAGAAAATGTATTAAATCCCAACATCTACTAAAATTAGAGCTAAAATGCTAATTTATTTCTATTTATTTCTAACATCGTCATGTTATTAAAATGTTAGTGGGTGATACAAATACCAGTGTAATGTTGTAATATATGTGATAGCACAGGAGAAATAAATAAATGGGTACATAAACAATCATGGGCTAAAATGTCCATATCGTTAGTAATAACTGAAATAAAAACAACTTTCTTAATTATAATTAAATATTATTCAATTTGGTAAACACAGCTTCGAGCTTTCATGTAATTATTCAAGTAAACAAAATAATTAAAAGCAATGAGGGGTTTTCTTTTTCTAGTCAATGTTGTTTGTTTATGCAAATGATAGAAATGCAAAACCAGATATTTTGGTATGCACAGATTTGCAAACCCTTTTGTGTAAATGAACAGCCAAAACGCATAAAAGGTTTTCTATTTTTAGTTGAAAATTGTGTTGGTATACATGGTGTAAATACATTTATTTATTTTTTTCATTAAATAATACTAATGTTCAATTTTCATTAAAGTTTAATTTAAATTTAAATTGAATTTATTTATAAATAATCTGACAAGTTAAATTTAAATATTTTACCTACGGACTTTTGCTGAACAATCTTAAGGTGAAACAAACGGCATTACATGTCATCGCTCTGAAACAACGTTCTGTATGTTCTTCCCTTGTGCTGATGTAGAGAAGTGCGGATGTGTTTTGATTTTCTCTCATTGCGGAGGCAGCTCTCGTATATTTCTTCACAGAAATTAGAAACGCTTTTACCGTGCGAGTACAGCAAACAGCAGTGCTTGAGATTCATCAGTCAAAAGGCTTCCTAATAAATTCCCCACTTTTAATGTTTCACACGTTGAGCGGCCGTGTCTCTGTTGCCCATTACGGCTTTCAATAAATGACAATCGTGCAGCACTTAAAAAAAAAACCAGACAAGTTTTCAGGCCTGCTGCTCAAAAGACCCTAATAGCACATAAAGATGTATTAGTCGTTTTGTGCCGCTGTTTTCTAAAAGGAAAGCACTTTGTTTCTGAGTTGCGGAGGCTTTAATTAATGAATAGAGGCACTTCTCCACTCCCACTAATTCACACCGCTTATATCAATCTCTGTCGCTCGCTCCAGAGGCGAAGAGTGATCCGTTCACCCTGCAGACATGAGGCGATTATGATGAAACACGTGTGAAACCGTACTAGTTCTGTGCTTGATGTTTACTTTACCTGTGATTTATAGTTCTGTAGTCTCTTAAAGAACGAAAACACAAACAAAAGGAAAAAAATGCAAAAAGAATACATAGCCAAATTTAGGACAAAAGGTGCATCATTGATTATGCCGTGAAGCTTGGCGCTTTAATTAATGGTTACCTGAAAGAGAGGAAACACAACGCTGGAAATGAGCCCCACGGGGACCAGAAAATAAATCTGTGCTGTCCATTTTTATTTTTACCCTCTTCTGCTGGCTCTTCTTCACACAGAATCACACAGACACAATTCCTCAGTGCAGCAGGATCAGTTCAAGCTGATTCCAGATCACGTCCTCTGCGTTATCCACACATGAAATGAGCCATGATCTGAGATCTTGTGACGTGATAACAACGGAGATGGGACATTTCATCTGCTTTCACTTTTCAACCACTGCTTGGGTTCCTTCAAGTGGCCGACAGGGGGCAAGTCAAGCTAATTTTTGTCTCCGTTAGGGCTGCTTTTAAACACTCCTTCAGAGCAGTTATTACGCTTGACACCAGTGGCAGCCACTAAAAGCTGCAGCTTCCAGCGACGTCTGCTCTTCCTATGGAGTGTATGTCGATCACACACAAACACCTGCAGGCCATTTAGTGGACTTGGAAACAAACAGGAAGACAAACGTAAATGTCTGAAAATGGAAAAGATGCTTCTGTCTGTGAAGATTAAAATGCTGAGAGCTTTGATAGATTCATTCAGATCTACAGTATTTTGTATTATATTCCAAATAATGTGTTCGGAAGAGGAAAGCCTTGCTGAAAAGACATGATTTCAAGTGAAAATGAAATGTTTTTTAATGAAACATTTGTAAGCATATGTTTGTCCTTCCGATAATGGATTGTTCATTTGTTTTTCGAAGCATACTTGTGACAAAACAGACAAGGTCATTGTGTCACCACAGATGAGTCATTCTCCATCTCTGTGAAACTGCACCTGTCACAAAAGCAGGTGGTGGAACATTGTGATTCTGTGCATCGTAGTTTTCTTTTGGTGACTTATTTTTTAATTTGGGGCCAAAATAAAAATATAGTACAATTTAACTAGAAGAATCAACCCAATATGATGGGTTAAACTTGCTGGGAGTATGCTGTCCTATATTTAAAAAGCAGCTGGGCCCAACTCAAATTGGAAATTATTCATATTAACCTAAATAACATATTACCACCCTTCTTACTTATACAGCTTTTAGACTATAGGCTCCCAGTATTTTGAGGTTAGCCAATCATCTCACTCTAAACATCTTAAAAGGTAAACTAGCAAAAGCAACCCATTTGATTGTAAAAGTAAGAGAGATGGTGAACGAAGTTTTGTCTGTATTTGGGTCAAAAACCCTTGACTAACATTATTAGTGGGGAAAAAAAGTGTATATTAAAAACTGACTGATGAATTAAAGCCCACTAACAGCTGAGCCTCACATAACAATAAAGACAACAAAGAACAACCCAGCAGCATGACCAATCAATCTGATTAAACTCAAGACTTCACCCTTGTCGATCTTGTGAATTTGAACATACCTTGTAGCTCAGGCATGACCACACGGCTGTCATACTGACTGACACACTGATGACTGTAATTAAAGAGACCCACAGTAAAGTCTGTATGCTTTTGAATAAGCCATGGTTATCATGTCCTCTAGCTCGGCGAGGAGGTTGTTGTGCACTTTCCAGTCAAAATCAAGCTAAACTATGTGCTAAAGTTGGTCTTTGTAGAACTCTCTGATCTGGACTCCTGTAAGTAAGGAAAGGCTTTTACAAGCCAGTCAGGTTTGGATGGACATCATCTCTTTAGTGAGGATGTGAAAAGTACTGTTTCTTTGAAATAAAGTCACTGAAAAAACATCTGGTACCCAAGTGCTGTAAGCATGGTCGAATCACATGCGCTCTGAACATGACAGTTGTGACAACAATATCTGTTTCCACCAAATATAAATTCTGCTTATAATAATAATAATAATAATTCCTTACATTTATATAGCGCTTTTCAAGGCACTCAGAGCGCTTTACATTGTCAGGGGGGTATCTCCTCATCCACCACCAGTGTGCAGCATCCACCTGGATGATGCGACGGCAGCCATAGTGCGCCAGAACGCCCACCACACACCAGCTTACTGGTGGAGAGGAGACAGAGTGATGAAGCCAATCAGCAGATATGGGGATTGTTAGGAGCCCATGATGGTCAGAGGCCAATGGGCGAATTTAGCCAGGATGCCGAGGCCACACCTCTACTCTTTTCAATTCAGGAGAAGCAGAAATACTTGTTTTCCTATTGTTTTTTCATTGAGTTGGCTAGTAAGTCATGGATGAAATGTCACTGATGGTAATAACTGGAGGTGTATTGGATGCTAAAGGAGGGAAGTGTTCAGACTGCTCTTTTCCATAAAATGAACTGTACTTCATTCTAAAAAGATTTAAAAAGTACTATAAAATTGTTTTAAAATGCACATTTAACTTCCAAGCTACTTTTCCAGGTCCTCTGAAGTCATACAATAGCACTGTATGAGGACCAGATGGAAATGTATGCCAATATTCATTGAATTGTGGAATAAATGGGAAATTATGCTGATATAGGGACAGTCTAGGTTTGAGCAATAGGAGCAAAAATCTATGACAAGATATTCCTAAATATGGTTCCTATGATGGCAAATAAGAAAGATTTAATATGCTAATATACAAACATTGGACAACAGAAGATTGGAAAAAGGTTCCCTAGCCTGATAAATTCTGCTGCAAGATTCGGATGGTAGAGTCAGAATTTGACGTACACAACATGAAAGCATGGATCCCTGATTTGTATCAATGGTTCAGACATGTGGTGGGGATTTATTGGAGTGGGGGATATTTCCGTTTAATCGTTTAAACGCCACAGCCTACCTGAGTATTGTTGCTGACCGTGTCCATCAAAATTGTACCCATGATATTTGTACCAGTTTATAATTTTAATTGGAACATCTTCCATCAGTGCAAAGCGTTTTGAGCTGCTATGTAGCCAGCTGGCTTAAGACAAATTAAGACAGCCCTCCACTCCAACATAACCCACTGCTGCAAAACCATCATATGCTGCATCCGACATCATGTGGAGGAGATTTAAGGCATAATGCCATCAATCAATATAAATACGAGAAATGAGTGTGATTAGTTGAGAAGAGCTCATGGAGTGTGAACACAAGCATTGATAAATGTCAACAGCTGTAAATAGCAACCACTGACCTCGTCCAGCTCTGAGATGAGCACGGGTTTCTCCTCAAAGCCAATGGGCATGGGCTCGTTGGGGGGGATCTCAACCTCCTCGTACATCTTATTATTCTCTCTTCTGATACCCTCAGGCAGCAGCATCTGCCGGCACAGCGTAGAGAACATAATTAGACAAAAACACATACAATTAAACCTTCGTCATGCATTAGCTCACGGCAACCGTCTCCAACCAAACAGTGAAGACCAACGTTAAGGGCTGTGGCCAGCAGTGTGCTTTATTACAGCAGAGATGAACTGAAACAATCTTCACAAATGTGCTTTAGTTGTAAAATAGCAGTCATAATCCAACTAGCACATTCCTTTGAGTAGTGGAAAGCAGTGGGTTGAGCTGCAGTTGCTATACACTCTGTAATGAAAATCATTTATAGAAATAGGAGAATAAATATCTTATTTTAGCACGCTGCATTTCCTCCAGCTCCTATAATTGCAACAGATTTTCACCAAACTGAGAGCATATGCCGAATGAATGTGTCATATTCAGCTGCTGATCACAGAAGACAACTCCACACGTCATCATATCTGGCAATGCTTCTCATCTTAGTCACATATTGTTCAGAGCTAAAACTGTTTTGTCACTGTGAGCATTCAAATAGTACTCAATTAGTATTAGTGATGCTCAAAAGTTTAGGGCAGGTAAGAATTTTTTTTTTTTATGTTTTTGAACAAAGCCTCTAAAGCTTACCAAGGATGCATTTATTTGATCAAAATACAGTAAAACAGCTCATTTAATTTCTAAAATTAAATCTTAAATAATAAGTATTTTAAAATGTTATTTATTCTTGTGATGTAACGCTGAATTTTCAGCATAATAGAAAGTGTCTTATAATTATTCATATTATTAATGTTGAAAACAGTTGTGCTGCTTATACATTTTTGTTATAAAAAAGCTCTAGATCGCCCTGGCTCTAAACCACCTGTTCCTCCCCACCCGCAGGAAAAAGATGAGGCCCAAATGAATTCATTTCAATCGCTGGAAGATGGCCTACAGCAGGAATTTTAATTAAGTCTTCATAAAAACTGGATTAAAAACAAAGGCTGTAGGTAATCTAGTGTGTGATGATGTGATATAATTGAGCAGATTGGCATGATGCTGAGTAAACAAAGCACTAGGGAGAGATTTTGTATTTAAGAGAGGAGATTTATTTTTCCTCTGTGTCTTACACATATAAGAGTCAGATTAGTGGCGTGTGTGTGAGCAGCGGGCGAGATTTTACCTTGGCTCCTCCGACGAATGCTGAAGTCTTGATGGCTTCGGCATGAGAATCATAAACGTGAGGGTAACGGATGCGTTCATACTCTCTGTGCCGTCCTAACACTGGAGAACGGCGTGCAGTCAGCAAGGCCTGCTCCCTACATGAAAACACAGAGTGTCACATCTTCACAAAATTCACAAACAATAGAAATCACCATCAAATGCAGAGCACCATTTTGTCTAGCACTGAGGAAAATATGACAGCACATGCATCTGCTAAAACGGACTAATAACATGTTCTGAGCAGTTTAAAATATTCATCTGTTTTTGAAAGGTATGTTACAAATCACACTAAACCCCTAAAAAAAAAAAAAGTGCCCATGGGACACTAAGCACATACTGGAGACAAAATGATTAAAGTTTTCTCAAAACTGTAAGGCATGGAATTCATATTAACCCATTGAATTTAATGTAAAATTGGTTTCTACCTGTGTAAGTAGGTGGTCCTCAGCCACAATAAATTGGCTGATACAGTATTGTATTATAATAACAATTATAATACTGTATATTTTACTATGTAAATTATATAATTTAAGCATTAAATATAAAATTAAGTTAATTTAAGACAATTTAAACTGGAGTTACTTTATGCTTATTTAGCATTTATTGATAAATAATAATTAGCTAATTAATATTAATTAGTTGTACATTATATTTAGTTGTTGGTAACAGAGATGCAGAAATGGAAAGACTCAAATAAATTAGATAAATAAAAAGAAAGAATGCTAGTCTTTCGTCATGTTTCAATATTCATGTCCACTAAATATGAAAAAGTGGAAATACTTTATTAATAGAGACATTCAACTTGGCTTAAAACAAAATATAGAAGAAAGCCTTTTTTTTGCCATTTTAAAGGTTTAAATGCAAATGTATTTCTTTAAGAAGATAAGTTGAATCATTTGGATTCATTATTTTGTCTTATTATGTTTGCCCATATTTTAATAATTTAGCATGATTAATATTAAGTGCGACCACCGAAAAGCAGCACTTGAAGACAAATGTTAAATGAGTAAAATATATGCATTAAACAGAAAAAAATGATAAATAAATAATACTCGGACAAATAACACGTTAATTTTAAAGCCCTAAAATACAGTATATATTATTTGTATATAAATAACATATAAATTGTCAAAATGAAGGTGTTAACCCTTTCGAGTCGATTAGCTAATGCGTATACGTGTTACGAGTCATTTTCTCCTGATAAATCCGAAAATAAATTAAATTACACTTTCAGTTTTAATCGTACAGATAAGAGCAATACATCAATCGAATCTGTAAAGGGTCTACTTTATTTTGTTTACAGACATAACAACAAAACTTTGTGCACTTACAAAATAAAGATAAGAAACAAGGTGTGGTGTCTGCAGCCTTTGTCTGCGCTGATCTCCATTTACAAACACGTCATTAAAATGAACTGTAACTTCGTGAATACTCAACAAAGAGACATGAGCGAGATATCTATAGAAAGCTTGACAAGTCTACTTTTAAACTAAACAAGGGCTGCTGAAAACAAATATTCTGTGATAAAGTAATCCATATGAAAGCAATGCGATGTCCGTCTTTGACGTCTCCCTTCATTATATCTAATGTGACCACGCCCCTGCGAAATATGTGATGTGGATTACCTCAGGATTTGAGATTTTTATTTGACAGTGAAAAAATAACAGACAATAACAGGCAGAATATACAATGTATTTAAAAAAAAAACACTACTATACGTTTACCCGCGGGATTTTGCGGGTGGGAGCGGGATGAAACTTGATTGTTTGCGGGCGGGAGCGGGAGGAAATAACAAATATTTTTTGCGGCAGCGGGCAGGAGCGGGACAAAACCTTGAGGGAGCGGGACGGAAAAATCCCTCCCACGCAGGTCTCTAGCTTGCGGCTGGGGCTCGCTCTCTCTCTCCCTCCCTCCCTCTGTCTTTCTCTCTTTCTCTCCCTCTCTCTCTCGCGCTCTCCACGAATCACATTCGTCAAGGGCTGAGGAGCAGCTGGCCCATACAGTTAATGAATAAGGGATCAACTACGACCTGCAATGTGACTATCGTGGATTTGTACATCGCGATATCGATGCTTAAACGACACATCGTGAAATGATTGTGTTTCCAAATGCAATGATAATTACGGAGCGGATATTTTTGGAAATATCAACACTGAATTGTCTCTCCAGAAAGCACTTTGTAATATCAGAAATCTTCAGCACACAGAACTGCTATCTTTCTGAAGGCATAATATCCTCAAATATATTCAAAGTTACTAGCTTGACAACAAATTTAATTAATACCCAAATATCTTATTACTCCAAATAAAATGCTTCCAATCTTACAAAAGAGACATCTGTGTGGCACATTGAGGAAATTCAGGTACGACCGATGAGAGTTTGTCATGGATCCCATTTAAAGCTGGGGTTTTCAGAGTTATTTTTGTTTGGTTGTTGTCTTGCAGTGGGATGATTGAAAGGCTGAGAATGCGAGGAGACGTGTGAGGTATTAACACCTCATCTCTAATCTCTCTCCTCATGCTCTGCCTCATTTGGACGGCAGCATTTTTAATTAAACAGATCATTGCTCTTTTTCATCCTGTGAAATTAAACATTAAGAGAAAATCCCTTCTGCAGAAGCTCCAGATAGCAATTTTATCACGCTTTCTCTCTCTTCCTCTTTTCAATAGGCCACACTCTGATATGTAGAGAGGTGCTTGTTCTCATAATGAAAGAGAAAGACAGACAGACAGACAGAGACAGACAGAGAGACAGACAGAGACAGATGGAGAGACAGACTGAAATACAGATAGAGACAGACACAGAGAGACAGGCAGACAGAGACAGACAGAGAGACAGATGGAGAGACAGTCTGAGATACAGATAGAGAGACAGATGGTGACAGACAGAGAGACAGACAGAGAGAGAGATAGACAGAGATACAGATGGAGACAGAAGGAGAGACAGACAGAGACAGATCGAGACACACAGAGGCAGACGGAGAGACAGACAGAGACAGACAGACAGACAGACAGAGAGAGAGAGACAGAGATACAGCCAGAGACAAAAGAAGAGACAGACGAAGACAGATGGAGAGAAAGACAGAGACAGACGGAGAGACAGACAGAGACCGACACAGAGAGACAGACAGAAAGAGACCGACACAGAGAGACAGAGAGACACACAGAGAGATATACAGACAGAGAGAGACAGAGAGACAGACAGAGATACAGACGGAGACAGACGAAGAGACATACAAAGACAGACGGAGAAACAGACAGAGAGAGACAGACAGAGACACAAATAGAGATACAGACGGAGAGACAGAAACAGACGGAGAGACATACAAAGACAGAGAAACAGACAGAGAGAGACAGGTGCTCACCTCTGCAGTCTGAGCTCCTTGGGGTCAAAATGAAAGGTGTTTTCACAGGTATCCCCTTCATCTCCTCGTTTCTCACGTTTCCTCTCCTTCTTCTCTTCTTTTCTGTAAATCTTCATCATGTGCTTCTCCTGCTCGGACTGGATGGTCACCTGGCAGCCGTATGTGGGCTTGGCGGATTCATCTCTCATCCCTTTAAGCTGTCCTTTAGTTGCCATAAACAAAATAACAACAGGACAAAATGTAGTAATAATAGTAACAAAAATAATAGTTATATATTTCTAGTGTCACTGAAGCTACTGAAAATTCATTTAATCTGGACTGCACTACTCAGAACAAACCATAAATAAGCAAACAAACAAATAAACTATCACTGAAAATCAGGTGGTACTATCAATTATTAATGTGTAACATATATTTTCAAAAACATTGGAACAGAAGATGCATCTGAAACAATAATAAAAAAGATGCATTTACATAGTTTGTGTAATGCTGCTTCTATTAAAGGTCCCATATTGTACACTGTTCTGGAGTTTTGGGACCCACTTTATATTAAGTGGCCTTAACTACTAAGTACTTACATTTTAATTAATAATTTAATACAATGTACTTATTGTGTACATACATGTTTTTACATTGTACTTATATTTAAAAATAACTACATGTAATTGCATCTGTATTTAATTTCTGTAATTACATTTATAATTACACTGTTGACCCATACTTAAACACGTACTTAAACTTACCCATACCTCCAACCCTCTCCTTAACCTTACCCCTATCCCACCTCAATAGCAGCAAAAGTGTTTTACAATACAATATGAACACAATAAGTACATTGTACTTATTTTTTTATGTAAGTACATAGTAGTTAAGGCCACCTAATATAAAGTGGGGCCGTGTTTTGTTTTAGGTTTTGATGTCCTTAAGAAATTAATTTTGCGGTATAATTATCAAAAAAAAAATTTGTACAGCTCCTTTCTCAGGAGGTCTGCTAAGAACAGGTCGATATTAGCCCGTCTAATTTATATTCATGAGCCCCTCTGACTGGCCTGCTGTTTTCTGAGTGATGCACGGCCAGACCAACCTCAGGTAACTAGGGTCAGCCAACGTCACAGCGCTAGCTGGAGGCAGCGAAACAGAGTGGAAACCGAAAGTGGCCCACTCTAACCAGTGCAGATTCGGCTACGTAAGGAGCTTAAAATATCATCTTGTTGTGATGTTGGGAGCCAGAATCGACATAATACAGCCTCAAATTTAAAATTTTATTTCATATCTGCAGCCACTGCCAGACAAACAAACCGATAACAGCTATGGTTACACAAGATAAAATGAGTGGACTGGACAGAAACATTCATCAAAAATGCTTGTGTTTGCAGCACACATTTATTGAAAAGGTTCAATAAAGTATTGTTTTCTGTTGTTATGGATGAGTCTACAGATTTCTTGCCATATGTTTCTTGTATCTCACAATGTCCTGTATCAAAAAATGTCTTTGCATGTGTGTAAAACAACAAACTGACAATTTATATATAATCATTTGCAATTGTAAATACTAGAGGTCGACTGATAGTGGATTTTGCCGATACCGATAGCTACATTGGACCACACTGGCCGATACTGATTAACCGATAGTTTTAAAAATGGATACTGAACAAAAACTAAAATAGTGCTTTATTTAAAAAAAATAAAAAACTGTACTGAACTATATTAGCAGTAGTAATAATAATAATAATAGACGTAATAATAATAATAATAATAATAGTTGTAGTAACAGTAAATGTTGAAATTACCACACTCTAATAGGGTCCTATGAAATCCGTTTTATTTTTTCCTAAATTCCATTTTATTCTTTTCCAAATTCAGTTATTTCCGTTTAAATTTTTCTGGATTCAGTTTTTTTCCATTAAACTTTTCTCCACTCCTTTTTAATAGTTAAAGTTTATTAATCATAAAGCATGTCTATTTAACTAAAATCATGAAACTTATACATTTTCATATCAATTTAATAAAAGTTTAACAAAAATTACATGTTTAGGGCCCTATGAAATTTTTTATCTCACCATATTTTTGTTATTGTTGCCAAATTCTGTTTTAGCATGCCTAATTATTTGAATGCATAAAACAACTTAATTTTTTTTTTTTTTTTTTTTTTTTCTTAAAGAAGCCTAATGATTTTTTCCCTTCAAAGAATCTGCGTGTATTTACATTTTTATTGTTATCAAACCAAGGCTTGAATCATTAATTTAATTTATATTTTAATTACTGAAAATTAAGCAAACCTTTTTTGGCAAAAAAAGGGGATTTTATTATTAAAATTAAAACAGAGAAGAAACATTGTGTGATTATTCCTTAAAAAAATAATGTTTGTTTCATTTTAGTAGTAGTAGTAGACAGACAGAGAGAGAGAGGCTATGTACATTCTCCTGAAAAATAGACTTCAAAACAAACCGGACTTTTATTTTGACAGGTTGCCGTGAATAACTTTACAATTCTGTGCATGTGATATGATGCTTTTGCTCAAATCAAACTGTCAAATGCTTATGAAGTGACTCTCAGTGCAGTTCTGGAGATGTTCTTCATGTTTTTCTCTTCCTCATTTGGTGAGAGGCCAGACGCTGAAATAACCGTGAGCATCATTCCGCGTTACACTGTGAATTCTGTTTTCTATGAATGGATTCCAAGATTCCGTCTGCATTTTCCACATCGCGGAAAACATTAGGCCCTACATATATACCAGCACAATGTATACTCTCACACTTTAACCTGTTAGCCTGCACCAGAACGCATCCTCAGTGTTTACGAATAGATTAAATGAAAATGCACAAATTTAATCTTGACAAACTATATATCATTATAAAGATCTAAGCCTCAAGCATCAACGACAGATCGCTGTTTTTCAATGGAAAGCTTATAAAGACTGTATTTGCTACATTTGTGTAAGCAGTACACATTAAAACATGAAGAATGAAAATGCTGTAGATACCAGATTGGTAATAACGAGTCATAAACACATCCACATCTGTAAATCCTGGTTTAGTTAGAAAGGTAAGGGTCCACTGAATGACATCATGGAGCACGTTTAGTCCAACGAAGCAATAACGTTGTAATATGGATCATAATTCCTTTGTTTACGTTTCAGTTCTTCAGCGACAGAACTGTTTGTGTCCATTATGGAATAACTCACGGTCAGAAACTGCGTCTTGGTAGTAAAAAAACAGCATGGTTTTGCAGCGTACAGTGTCACAAACAGACTGAGACGATCCACAAAGAAAAAAGTGAAAGAAAAGCGGAAAATAGTTTATTAGAATTTTGGCGCTCTCTCCTGACGGCTCGTGACGCGCTCTGACGCACCTGTCAGCTGATGGAGGTGGAACTTATAGCGATCGTCTTTTTTTTTTTCAACAGTTTTTATATATGTAAGAGTGTGTTTTATGTGGAATGTGAATGTATCTGCATGATTACCATCTGTTTGAGTGCAAATCAGCCCAAATCAGCATGCTATTACTGTGTATTCACAGCTCTCACGGCTATAGATGAACGCCATCTATATGAATAGAGAAGTGGATTATTGACTTTATGGTGCATTTATATTATTACCACCTCTATAACTGGCCATCAGCAGATCAGCACTTATTTGCATCGTAATTCATTGTAAATGCTGCATTTCTAGCAATCTCAGGATGTTCTGTAATTGGCATACAAAGTTAAATCTTTTTTATTTTATTTATTTATCTTACTCAAATTAAGGTTTTTTTTGTTCTCATATAAATCACTTATATGATTTCTAAGTTTCTGTCTAATCTTTTATAATTGAAAAAAAAATATGCAGTGGTATGTTTAATGACAAAAATAGTTTGTAGAAGCCTTCAATAAAGTTGGTAAATATTTTTTTTCATATTTGGGGGGGTGGGGGGTGTAGACATAGTCTCAGAAAAATATTTGCAGGAATCTCATTTTTCATGATACCTTCTTCTGATTCAAAAAAGAAACTCATGAGACATGTGACTTTCAATCCATTACTTTTCTAGATTGCTCCAGGATTGATTTCATGTATTTTTATATCTAATAAAAAAAAATCAGTGTGTTTTCAAGGCACTTCAGTGTCTATAACTTTTAATATTTTTGAGGATTATCAAATCTGGTTGATTAAAAAGTAAAGCCCAAAGGGTCATCTTTCCAAAGACACCAAAATTATGTGTGTAACAAACTCACCGGTATCACACACACTCCGGACGCGTCATGTTCAGCTCGAGCAGTGGTCTAAAAAAGTTTACTTACCAAACAAACACAAGTTTACTTCAAGAATGATCAATGAGGCATAGATAAGTTTGAAGTGTAGTGTTTAAAAAACGGAGCAAACGGAAAGAGCGATCTATACTATAGCTCTATAAATGAAGCATACAGACTTTATTAGAGCAACAGAAAGACAAATGTTAAGATGAAAATGCTCAATAAACAAATTCATTATGTACATTAATAATGAATCGGGTGAATATAATGTAATTTAATGGAAAAGTATGTGAATGGCTCTCAGTGGCAGGGCAGGATTTTCTGTCAGCTGCATTTAAATCCGAAGTTTCTCGCTCTGTTCAGCATGAAGCATCACGTTTCCAAACAAATAGCACATGCTGTCAGTGATTTCAACTACTAGAGGCCGCTCTAGTGCTGTACAATGAAAACAGAGCCTTCTCAGCTGTTTCAGCAACGGACGCAACCCAGAAAACTATCGGCATGGATTTACCGATTACGCAGATAACCGATTGTTCCAGCAATCAACTATCAGTGCCGATTAATCGGCAAAACCAATAAATCAGTCGACCTCTAGTATATACATTGTTGTGATTTATTGTGGCTGGAACAATAATGTAGCTGTGAAAATAGCTGCCTGCTGTAATTGAAATGGGTATACATCTTCAACATGATGTGCTAGATAGACACGGTGCGTTTGTCTTTACTATACACGTTAGATGTAATTCACCTCATAGTAACAATCCTGTCAGATCATCCATCCTTTGAGTGAGAGTGTAACGTAACATCTCGGCCGATCTTTTCGACATGTTTCAGTGCTGTTGTTGCTCAACGCTCAGCAAGGGCATGAACGCAATGTTGTTTGGGGGTTTGACAGAAGGAGAGTGGGACGCTGGGCGGTGCTCAGGGAGGTGACTGAAGGAGGTGTAGTTCTGACGTCAACTTTTTAAGGAAGTCACAAAGGTTCGTAAAAAATCACAGCTACTTTAAGAAGTGAAGTGACATTCAGCCAAGTATGGTGACCCATACTCAGAATTTGTGCTCTGCATTTAACCCATCCGAAATGCACACACACAGAGCAGTGAACACACACACACCCGGAGCAGTGGGCAGCCATTTATGCTGCGGCGCCCGGGGAGCAGTTGGGGGTTCGATGCCTTGCTCAAGGGCACCTAAGTCATGGTATTGAAGGTGGAGAGAGAACTGTACATGCACTCCCCCCACCCACAATTCCTGCCGGCCCGGGACTCGAACTCACAACCTTTCGATTGGGAGTCCAACTCTCTAACCATTAGGCCACGACTTCCCATAATAAGAAGGCTCTGTGCAATTTATTGTGGACTTACTGTTTTGAAATGTATATGGTAGTTAAATAGCCCCTAGACCTCAGTTACTGTGAAAAAAGCCAGGAAATTTCAACTTTGACAATATGAGAACTTTAAGATTATTAAACAATGGTAAACTTCTGTGTAAATGATGCCACATCAGAGCCACCTTAAACTTGCATTATGCACAAGTGCACCCTAATTCATAGTAAAATCATTGTACGTAAAACCTAAACAAGTATGACATAAAAGCAACAAGTGATAAACAATAAAGGCTAATACTAATAATACATTAAAACTGCTTTAAGCAAGTCCTTTGCAATGGGACCATGGTATTTGAGGGTCGGTGTCATCAAAAAGCTTGAAAAGCTAAATATGAACAGAAAATTGTGCCATAAAAACTGACTGAGCTGTGAATGCACAAATAATACTGTCATCCAGTCTGACAGTAAATGACTAGATAAAATGAAACTACAGGTCAACTTTTGAAATCATTAACTTGTGAGACTTGTGGGAAGTTGGTCTCTCGTTGCTGATGAAAGCAGCTCCGCATCTAAAGGTATTTTTGGTCTATTCATCTATACAAAACTATTTCAGCTCAGCTCTTGTAAGACTAAGTTCCACCAGCGAAGTAAAGGCTAGGGTTTAATATTAACCCTATCAGAGGGTTAAAGAGCTATCAGACTGCTTCTGTCTGCAGCACAACAGCTCAATAAAAAGCCCAATAGCTCTTGAAAGCAGATGAGATGAGATGATTGCATCGGGGCATGGGCTGATTGTCTGAATGATCTCTGCTTTATCTCTTCTAAAAGGCTCACCCACGGCAAACCCATCTGCTCTCCCTTTCACAACACGTCTTTCATTCCTGCTACCTGAACACTTTGCTAAACTGTACCTCCATAAGCACTGCTCACTAGACAGTTCACACAAAAAACAAAAATTACACCATCACTTGTACCACCTTTTTCGTGGAAAACCACGGGAGAAGTTTAGGAGAATGTACAAAATGTTTTGTTCGATACAGTTCAAGCATAGTCTTGGCTAGGAGGCATAAAAAAACCACCTCTGTTAGCAAGCTGATAAATATAACTATATTACACTATACACCATATTCATGTTCATTGATTTTTTATTTTATTTATATATGTTTTTATTATGTTTGAACCATTAATAATAAAACTGCAATTAAACTGTAAATGAAGTCATGAGCAATGTTCGTATGGCATTATTTTACAACAATATATATATATATGTATATACACTAAGTAGACATCAAAAACGTCTCTTTTAGGCGGTATAAAGTGCATTTGCAGCCTTTGACCGCTGAGTGGCGCTTTAACCACAAGTTATCAAACAAGCGCATCAAAGCACATTTTCGCAAATAAACGTCAGTTTTGCCTCGCTGATGTGTTACATTTGACTGCTTCAGTCACGGAAAACGAAAGAAAAACACTATAATTTAAATATTTAATATATTTAATATTTAACATTCACAGATGAAAGGTATTGGTATTTATGAAGTTATGTGCATTTCTTAGAACGAATTCAAGCAGGATAAATGTCAAGCCTGTGCCTGAGTCTGTTCTTATATTTTCTAAGCTACATGGTATTAAACCATATTTTAGATTGGACACATTTAAAAGGTGTGCAGTATTATTTATATTATATTAATTATGCGTTATATTATTCAAAAGAAATTGTGGTTTACTTTTCATCCGAGCATTAAAAGTGGTAGCCTATTTTAGGGGGGTAGGCTACATGGATTAATATGCAAAATGTCAATATTTTAATATATTATGCCTATATTTTAATTTATATTTTAAATATAAATATATTTTTTCCTTTAATAAAACAACATGCATTTTTGTTATTCGTTACCTGTCCTTTATTTTGACATAACTTATTGGGAAAAAGACATTTGTCTGTAAACTGATTAAGAAATTGTTGCATGTTTAAATGTGAAGCACTGTATAATTTCGTTCCCATTATTTAGGCCTAATTTGCCTAAAACAAGAAACGAATAAAATTAAACCGGCACGATTAAATCTTTGAAACTCTAAAGAATTAATAAAACGTCCTCAAGATTAAACTCAAGTTCTCTCATTATAATCAACAACATTCACACGATGTAAAAAAAAAAAGCTTTAGTAATTGACAACTAAAGTAATTTTAAAGGGAACCTTCTTTACTTGTTCTTAAAGTAGGGTAATATCATATGGCCTAAAAAAAAATCCCTTTTTTTTTTTTTTTAGAAAAAAAAATCTGATTCATGATTTAAACCGATTTTTAAATCAATATTCAAATGACGAAGAAATTTTACAAAACTAGTTTTAATATAGTTCTTTATCATTCATTTAGCAGTCAAATTTATAACTGCAACAAGATGATTAAAAAAAACAGTACTGTTATTACCTTAATGCTGGAAAGATGCTATTTTTTTTTTAATACTAGCCCATCATGCATTTAACCATCCACTCAGCTTTAAGAGCTGTTCAGATTAAAACTGCCAGCTCCGCAGTGAGTCAGTGTCATGGACGGAGGACCTGTTAATATTTTTTCTAGTTTATATTTCCATCTCGTTATGCCACTGGTTTAGATTATTTTTTTTCTTATAGAACTTATTTGTAAATAGAGCAGTCACTGTCTGTGTCTACACCGGACGCGAAAGTTGTCATCTGTGCCCCACAGCGAAAAGTGTGTCTAAACTTAATGACATCACACTATAGTGTCAAATCATCTGAACGCAGTGTCAGAACATTTCATCATAAACAGAACGAGCATCAGTTCACTGATGGGGATCGTGTCCAGTGCATCCATCACTGTGTTCGGTTGTCTTTTGTTGGATCGTTCCACTTGTGTCCGGTGTAGACCTGGAATGCGTTTTTTATTGTTTTATTTTACAGCCCTGCTTGTTTTAATGTTTTTATTAAATATCTGAATTGACTGCATGGTCATATTATCGAATTAATTACTGCCATGCGACCTACAAAAGTAAAGCTTCGCGAGTCAATGAACGAGCATTGCTGCAGGTTGATTTTTGGCGGATGTGCCGTGCTTGTGCTGCCGCGGTAGTCTTCATTTCGTCAGGTGAAACATCTCTCTCACTCTCAGCAGAGTCTGTGAGAAGCAACAACTTCCCCTCCACGCTCACTGATACCAGAAACACGCTTCACCTTCACTCCGTGAATAAAGTATTTCAGTATGTTTGAAATGTTATGTTCATAACATAGCATATAAAATAATAATAATAAAAGAATAGTTTAATAGAGTAAATAGAGTTTATAGAATAATAGAGTTTCAAAGTGGCTTAAGCTATTTTGTGTAAACTTTTTTCCCTATAGCCTATCACATGCCAAACTAATAACATTGTAAGCATTACATCTTTAATTGTTGCTTTCTGCTGTGAAAATTTTGTTTGTGATGAAAATAACAGTATATTTTTGTCAGTAATTTTATCTAAACAGGTAAAACACGATTAACTTCAAGATTTCAAAATCAGATAGCATGCTGATAATGTAGGACTGTAAGATTATCATTAACATTTGTTTGAACGCATTATTGCGAAAGCGATTGAGTGTGAATCTGTTTAAATCATGCTTTAACCCGAAAATAATCAGTAAAAGAAACAGACAAACTCTTAACATCCCGCTCGACTCTTGCAGTCAACCTTCTGATCAAGCTAAATATGTTGGCTGTTGGCATGAATTTTACTTGTGATAAAAAGCTCATATTCAAGAGTTTGTGCAAAAATTATTAATGTGCATTAATGACAGGGAGGCGCTGTCTCATCACTTTAATTTTTCATGATAATGAATGTATAATTTTTTAATTAACATAATATCGTGGTGTCTCACATAGGTACATTAAAAATATATCTACTGAAAGCTTGAAATGTTTTTAGACGAAAAGGAATAGTGTAATGTGTGAATGTTGCATTTCTCTCGTCGGAGAGAGCCAGCACTGTGAATATAATCAAAACAACAGTCCTATATAAACCGGTTCAGCAAGTGAAAGCCTCATAAGACACTGTCCATATGAAAGAGCAATTCACACATTTATCTCGACCCCCACAACCCATGAATAACTATCCAAAACCCAACCCCCTCCAGCTGAACAGAATTCGGTCTGTGTTTTGGCTCTGAGGAACGGTGTGTTACTGGGCTGAAACATGCTTGCACTTAGCAGTACTCTTTGTTTTCATAATTTTCTCGCAGCCCATATAATTATTTTCACAAGACCATAATGATAATAACAAATCATCAATTAATAATTAATCATTATTTTACGAAAATCATTGTTATTTGTGATCGTGGATGTTTGTGGGAGGCTTTAAGACCAAGCGGAATCCTCTGTTCCCGCCTCACAGCGCACGTGTCTCAAGGCTTCACTGTCTGCAGTTTGACTTTACTGAATCAGATTGAGGCCAATACAACTTATTGATCATGAGCCCAGGGCCAGCGCAAGCTCAAATGCCGCTATAGGCAGAGCACGATCGTGCCGCCCCCCCTCACATTCACAATTAGGGATCCTTAAGATGCATGTAAACAATTTTTTTTAATCTATGAAATTACACTAAAATAAAAACGTGCAAGCATGTTTTCAGAGTTAATTTTTTCATTCTGCAAAAAGGTGAAAAGGGTACACAATGCAACAGCTAAGTATAAATTCTGTTGTATAGGCTAATAGATGTAATAGATGCTAATAGTGTACAGAATAAAACTAAACATATGCACAAATTTTTTTTAGCTCACAAAACTGGAGTTTTCGATTGTTTTCTTGACTGATAGGCTACACACATTCACACACCTACATTTCAGAAGCGTGCGCGTCGGGCTTTCGCAGCGGCAAACGCTTTGATTGCGTCCTCGAGTTTAACTTGTACTTTGGAGATCATTTTTATCAGTTTAAGCTTTGAGAAACTGCGTTCTCCATAGCTCACAGTGACAGGGAGAGTGAGAAGCACTCCCAATGCTACAAAAAAATTTGGAAAATTGTTTTCCATCCCTTTTTCACAGATGAATTTAAGCGCATTCAGTGGTTTAGATCCAGCAACCAGGCGTCTGCCCAAAGCAGTCAGCTCTTCAAACAATTCATGCCCATCAACATCCCGCGAGTCTCCATGAGTCAGGGCCTTGTCCAGTCCTAAGCAATCCTGAAGAACTAGGCTATTCTATTCTCCTTTTCTTTGAGAGATGCGATGTCATCTAAAAATCCAAATACACGCCCATGGTCTTTAAGCAGCGAAAAGCGCTCTTCCACGGAGGCGATTACTCATGACCAGATAAATTTATTCGTTTTGACATTTTTGAATATACATTAAAGTATTTTGCATGCATATAAACCTACTAATAGGGCGCTGCCGTGCGGGAATTTTTATTCGAAATGTAAAGGTTTTTTATTTATTTATAGCTTTTATTTCATTTATACCTAATGTGAAACAAACAAATAAATTAATAATTCTCTCTCTCTCTCTCTCTCTCTCTCTCTCGCTCGCCTTCTCTCTCTCCGGCCTAGGCGGCTGCCTAGTTCGCCTATAGGCACGCGCCGGCCCTGCATGAGCCCAACATCTAGCAAGGCAGGAAAATTCTAACAGAAAGAAGACGTATATCATTGAGCTAATGCTGTTAAACAGAGAGAGAGAGAGAGAGAAACTAGTCTAGGGCTATTCTTAAATTTGGAGCTCATTATATTGATGTACAAATCCAAACACCAGAAACGTTATGCATTTTATGAATAATGAAATGTTATGAAAATTATGCATTTTATTTATTCACATGCTGTATGGTTGAAATAATATTTTAGTTCACAACTTTAAGTTCCGTTGTTTAAAAAAATGCTTTATTGGCTAATGTTTCATAAACATTCAGTTGTTATGCTCTAAAATCCATGCCATTATTAATTTCACAGTATTTTTACCACCTAAATGACTAATCTTTAAAGTCACAATTCTATAATGGTCAAAATTACTCAGGCCAATGGTATTTTTTATTGACATTATTTTATTATTATTATTATTTGAAAAATTGTAGCTTACATAAATAGGTAAAGCAAAACAAATATTCGGATTGTCCCTTGTTTTTTCCCTTGTTTTCCTAAAGAATAAACACATATTTTTTACAAGAATAAACATGATAACATATTATTAATTAATAAAAATAATTTAAGCAATTAAAACCTTTTTTTTAAACTTGAATTTAAATACTATTAAACTAACTTTAAATTCTCAAGGAGTTTATAAGTAAAAAAAAAAAGTTCTAAATGAACTTGTGTTAACAATATAATTAGAACTAACAATATAATTAGATTTTTTTTAAATGAACAATTCCTGTATAAAATGGGACAGCAACCTTTATATAAGTGGTTCTCAACCTTTTTTTTCCAGCGGGCCGCACTATGGCCTAAGAGCAAGTCTACGCATATAATTTACATATTACGTCAGCAATACAAACCAACCTGATTTATAATATAATAGCCTAACTATTATGATATATAATCTATTACATTCATTGAAATAAACAATTCTACTCCCCATAAATAAAACACCTGATGCTGTCGGGAGCTGACCAATTTTGTGAGATTCAGCTTGAAAGGAGTTAACACAAAGAAGTTGTGATTGTAACGCCTGTGTTATACTTTCCGCATGAGCAATCCGGACGCAGACATGGCCAGCGCGGACGCAGACTTCTTCAATTTATACTTCTGAATGCGCAGTTGCCCAGAATTATTGCACATCTGACTGTCTTTATATTCTTTTATTGACGGATTGCACAGGTTCGAGTAGCAACAAGCTTCTTCACTCTGCCTGCACATGTGCAATTTTGCTTTTGAAGCCTGCTGACCACGCGCACCTGTCCGCGCGGTCGTCTGCTCAGAGCCTCTGCACACACTCTCCAATGACGATTTTTACCTCACGCCTACCTAACGGTCCATAGCGGACTCGCGGACGCAGAAAGTTTGACAGAGGCTTTAAGATGCAGGCTTGCATGACCTGACACGCAACATTTCAGAAAATGTGCGATTCACAAATGTAGCCTATTTTGATCCAAATATGGAAAGCACTTTTGAATTTAATAATAATATTAAATAATAAATGATATTTTGCCACATTTCTTTAATTAAGGATTGTTACATAGTGTATGGTGTTTCCATTTATCTGAACTTCTTCAACTGAGTTGCGGGGCAAAAAAAACAAACGAAAATCCAGCACTTCTCCTTCAATACTGATACTGCGACTATTCACAGTTTGTACATGTTCATTCGCTGGCATTTTTTGAATTTCTTTTTTTTCTCCCTTAAAAAACAAATGTGTCCATTCTGATGCACAATTTTACCTTAAAGGCAATTTACCTAATGGCTGTCGATGACTATTTGAATTGAATTCTGCCAAAGTGCGCGCTTGTAGGTGTTCGTTAAATGCTTATGCCAGTGCTCATGTCTGAAAATAATATATGAAGAAAAAAATCACATAAAAACATTAGGATATAGCTTATATTTCATTAGTAGCATAATTTTTTTTGATGTAAACAATAACATTTTAGAAAATAAAGGTTTTTTTTTTATTCAGCATGTGGTTCGGGCCGCATTTGAATTCGTGACGGGCTGCGGGTTGAGAACCACTGCTTTATATCAAACATTTTTAAATCGTCCACAGCTGAGCTTTGCGGGAGGCTGATCTGCGCCAGATCGCGTGAAGGGAATGTAATGAACAAAGTCATTTTCAGGTACAAAACATGGATAACCTAGATTAGTCCCAGGGTCTGTTCTGAAGTAAAATAATTATAATTACTGTTAACCAAGAGTAACACATTTTTAACATATTTTAACGGATTAATCGCCTATTTTCATTTGCAGAATTTTTTCTTTATTTTTTTTTCTTTAGGAAAAAAATATGAGTCGTGTATAGGTTTCATTTTAACGGATCAATCACCTATTTTCGTTTGCTGCATGTTTTTTTTAACACGCTAAAAAATAAATCAGAGTTTGTGAGAGGAAAAATATAGGCTATAAGAAAATATTTTACAACAAATCCTTTAAATTTAACAAATTTATCAGAACAAAACAATAATTAAAAATATATAATTCTAATGGATAAATATAATTGCAGTATATAATAATATAGGCTTAGTAATAAAACAAAAAATAATAAAAATTTAAAGCTAAGCATAAGGTAAGGTTTGGCTTTCTCAATCGGGAGAAATCAAACGTTTCCATATTTGTGATGTTGCCCATTTGAAGCTTAACTATTATTCATGAGGTAAATAGGCTGTGTGCGTTTCAGTATCGATGAAAAAAAAAATCATAATTAAGAATATGTCAAAGTGCTCACGCCGAATGTCTGGTGAACGACTGCTGTTTCCAGTGAATATGTGCGCGAGGCACCAGCACGATCAAACAGCTGAAACAAATAATACTTAATTTTTGGTCACACATGAGGCATGATTCAAAAATGCTGGTAGTTTGAAAAATCAAGAATAATAACAGAGTTAATACTAATTATTGCTAAATGCTGGACCGTTCCCATTTTGCTCTGCATATGGAACCTGAAGATTTTTTTAAACCAAGAATGAACCGAAATGAAAATGAAATTAAAACATTATATATAGGCCTATATATATATATAGGCCTTATATTTATTTACTGTTTAATAAAAATAGCATGCATATGATCCTTTGTGTTAAGGTCTTCTTTTAATTTTTGTTTAGTAGACTGTAGCCTAAGACTATCCTACATTTTAAAAATTAACAAATTGTAAAAAAAAAAAAATGTTTTTTTTTTAAATGTTACAATGTTATATCATAATGTTATTGTTGTTTTACTTCCTTCTTTTATCTCATTTTACAATTACATTCATTCCGCAATCCGTCCCTTTGCGCCACCTGGCGGTAGTTTCGCAAATGATTTTAACACGCGACTGAATTCCAGTTACCACCGCAGCACCGCTGGCCACCTACTGTGTATATATATATATATATATATATATATATATATATATGTATATAAAATTTAGTTTACTGAATTAAACAACAAAAAGGCAAAGCAAAACAGTTAAATAACACATTTTGAAATGTTTTACAAAAAATATTAATATTTTGATATTTTAGATTTCTGTCATATCTCCAGGCCCTACACTTGATAGTAAGTTGACGTTTTTCAATTTTTTTCTGTGCTTTAAAGACTTATATGTGAAGCTCGTCTTCACGTGGCACGAGTGAGCACTGACACACACATACTGCAGGTTTGCTGTCAGGAACAATATTGTTTTTACTGCCCCATCTTTCAATAAAAACACCTTCCACTTGTATTTACATTTATTCATTTAGCAGACACTTTTGTCCCAAGTGACTTACAATTGAGGAATACAACAAACGATTAATCAAAGAGGCAAACAACCTCACGAAGTGCTCGCAATACAAAGTTTCAGACTGTTCAGATTAGTACAAGCTAGACAGCTTTTCTTTTTTTTTCTTTTTGGTCCAACTTTATATTGTGTCCCTAATACCTGTGTACTTACATATTAACTACATGTGCATGTAGTAAGTAACCACAGTGTAAGTACACATTGGTACATGGTATCTACAGCTGTAATATTTCTGTAACTACACACATGTAACAACCCTGAGGATGGTATGTTTACAAATGTGTAACAGGAAATTGGTAAAAACACTTTTTCACTTCACTAAGTACTTGTGTAATTATATAACTACATTTTGTAACAACATGCATAAGAGTATTTGGAACCATTTGATCCACGGGGTGTAGATGGGTAGGTTTAGGGGTGGAAATGGGATCCAGAGGGTGAAGTTGGGTAGGTTTAAGGCCCGTTTCACACATAATCTGTCTGCAGTGCGTATGTGTTGCGTATTTTTTTACGCACCCATGTTAACGGATTCCTGCGTTCACACCACAGTGCGTTCCAGGAGCAGTGCGTCTGCAGAAGTGCAGCGATCGTTTACATATTGAGTCTATTTTTGCTGTGCTGCTTGCGCTGAATTAAAGTGACAGCGCATTGTTCGCGGGAAAAATTAGCATGGATTGACACGGAAATGCAGTCATTTCACAATAAATGTATACTAATTAAAGCCTAATGTGTTTCACACGCAGCACATGGGTTTTGGCTAGATTTAAAACAAAAAAAGAGCAACTTTAGAGAAACAAGGCAACATTTTATATGCACTTTTATAGAGGCAGAAAAACAAAGTTATTTAAGACCCGTTGGATTGCGTGTAATAAAGATTTAAATGCAAAAGGCACGAGAGTCGACTGTTTCTGTCAGTGGTGAGTTTTAATTTTAAATGTTTGTGATAGCCTAACAAGAATAATAGGCTAATGTGTTTAAATGTGTTGCAGCTTGTTTCAGCAACTTATTATAAAAACCTAGCAGTCAAATGCATTAGTAATACGTTGTTTATATTTGAATTTAAATATGTCTATGAAAGATTGTTACTGTACTGTGATGAAAGCTGAAAAAGCTTTGAATTTTTTTTTTTTTTGTACATGATTTGATATCAAAATAATGGACAAATGTTGTGTTTTGTGGCTTAAACAGCCGCGGATCAGTAGTGGACTGCAAATGCGTCATGTGTGAAAGCACAATGAGTCCGTGCTGCTTCAGCACCACATATGTAACGCACACGGACTGCAGACGCACTGCAGACGGATTATATGTGAAACAGGCGTAAGGGTAGAAATTGGATCCAGGGGGTGGAGATTGGTAGGTTTAGGGCTGGAAATGGGTTCAAGGGCGTGGGGATGCTTAGGTTTAGGGCTGGAAATGGGAGCCAGTGGGTGGAGATGGGTAGATTTAAGGATATGTAATGTGGGAGGTGTTGGATCTTGAGTTGTAGTTGGTGCACCACAGTGATACCAGTGTACTTGCATGGTAACTCCTCAGGAACTGTCAACTGAAGATAAAGTGTAACATTCTGGACACCAGCCACAATTTATATGTAAAGCCTAACTTACTGGCCGCTGCTGTGTATTATCAGAGAAATTACATGATAAATCTAATGTTAAGTGTAACGCTTTATTTACCAAAAGATGCTGTTAGTCCTGTTACACATTTGTGCTTTAATTACCAAAAAGTGTTGTTACCAATTTATTTATTTATTTTTTACTTTTGGTCCAAGCATAGGGCTAATGATGACATAAATATTTGTTAGACATAACTAATGAATGTTTTAGTTCCATGTAGCTTTTTTTTTTTTTTTCGTAAAACTTGTGTAGTGTTTGTTTCAAGTCTCCATTAAGATGATTAATGTTGTTCTGTGAAATTTCTTGCTTTTCAATTAGTATATACAACTTGTTTTGATGTACAGAGGTGGTTCTATTCAACCTTTTCAGTTTGCTCTTCAAATACAAGTCTAAAAATGTTCACAGTTCAAAAATCCCTGTTAATGTCAATGCTCACCTTAACTAAAAAAAGTCCAAGTTTATTGAACTTGAATCCGTTCTTAATTTATACAGAACTTACATTATGCAATGTTTTTGTTGTGAATTTTGTTTTTGTGAACTTTTTGAGTTGTCCCACCATCTGATATGGTACATGTATATCATTCTGATGTCAGTATTTAGCAAAAGTTCACAACAACCCTTTTTTTTTATTAAGTCTTTTTGGATACTGAAAGGAATTTTGAGCCCTCATAGCTGCAGTATGTGATTACAGTTAAGCTGAATTCTTATTTCAAGCACTTTTCAAAAGATTTGATCCCTTTCGGAAACTGCAGATGCACTTTTTGATATGTATTCGATATGTTCTCCAATATATTATGTCTGTTTTAAACTAAAAATTTACGAGCAAAGCAGTCCAACGGGAGCCATACATGAAAGACACAGACATGGTGCAAAGATTCAATCTTCCTGCCTCTTGAACTTGATGCCAGACAGTCTGTGAAAGGCAAGACCTGCCAACGTGACACCTTTGTGTGCAAAAAAGCAGGAGATGGAGCCGTCTGAATGCACGTTCAAGTTCCAAGTAGTGACAGAGCTCAGGTTTCAGACAGGTCATTACCAACCAGCCTGATCTAATCAGACACGTCCCCTTTAATGACAATTTTAAATATGCAACACGTCTGTTTTAATTGCCATCTAAAGCTCACTGAATAGTCTTGTGTCTCTATCTTGTTCAATGGCCTTCACTTCCAAAAAAATGTGACCAGTTGAATTCATGTTAATTTTACTACTTGGCAAACTTTTTCTTCCTGTTTCCCTCAACAAATGAGTTCCAGATAATTTATTTATAGACAAACATCAGTATAACAGGATAGGTTTTTGGTATTAAACAATCCAGGCCAGCAGATACTAAGCACACTCAATGTAAAAAAAAAAATAAAAAAAACATACACACACACACACACACATATATATATATATTTCATAAGTCATAACACTACTACATCAGAGGATCGCTAATATGGACAGCAGCTATAAGGAAACGGCATGAAATTAAAAATAAAATGAAAATAAAATTCATGCATAAGATCATAACTCACAATTCTTATCTACAGTAGCTACAGTAAATTAGGAATGTGAAGGTGTGGAAATTTTCAAACTGGTATATAAACTTGTGACAAAACTAGTATTAACGATAACACCAGGGGCAGGGCTTTATATCGAAATAATGATCTTGGTATCACATTTTACAAGAAAACATAATTGTCTGATGGGCTTATATTCTTCACACCTTTCACTTTCTAAGACTAAAATAAATCTCTGAAAAGAGAGATTATTATTCCTACTGAAAAGCAGTAAAACTTTACAGTAAAACAGTACAATGAAAAACTAGCCTATATTTTTTTATAAAAAATTTTTTTTAAAGCCTTCATAGTGTAATGTCTGGTAAAAAGAAATCAAAAAGAAAAGATTTTTATTTGTTTATTTATTTTTATTTATTTATTTATTTTTTAAGCAACAGTATTTTACTTGACTTTTACATTTCACTTGAAAACCAAATACTCCGTCTGATATAGTTTCCTTGTCACTTTTGGCATGCACACTTTCAAGCTCGTATACACCCAAACCGCTCACACTCTTCAGTGAAATCTGACTCCTGCTGCACTGTGCTGCATGCTGTATGGAGCAGACTCTTTCACTCGTGTCCATTTCTAACGGAACTACTTGTTTTTTTCTTTCTATAAAACAACCATGGGGGTGGCACCGCGGCAGGCAAGGTAATACCAGAAACACCAACTAAACAATGTTTGAACTGTTATAACTACAAATACCAAGAAACAAAAAGATGATTTCAAGTAATAAGCAAAAGACCAGAAACATCTCAAATTGTCTCAAAGTCAAATTATTTCAATACAACAATTTCAACAAGAGTCATGAAAAAAAGTGTAACTATTTTCAACAACAAAAAAAACAAACGTAAATAAAATACAATATTTAGTTAATAAAGGTAAATAATATCCCAAAAAGGGATAATGTTTTTGATGCATTATACCAAAAAAAAAAAAAAAGAAATGGAGCATTTGTCAACTGAAGGCACATTGTGTGGACTCGTTCAGACCTTCTGAAAAATCACTGACCATCCAGTGACCTTACTGATTAAAATGAAAGAAACATCACATTGATGTTGAAACAAAAGATATCTGAGTAAGGTATCTGATATAAACCCCAGGAACAAAACTGTCAATAGAACTGAGAACGGTTTGAATTGTGTGTTTTAACGAATAAAAAATAATTCAAAGCTGATATTCAAGCACACCTGGAAGGTTTGCTTCTCCCAATTTATTATGAGATGAGAGACATACACACACATAGTAATTCCAAACAAACTCTAGACCTGACACAAGCTCTTGCTTCTTCTATTAACAGTGAAGAAGCTTAAGTGAAAACACCTGCATCAAATTTACACAGCCAATTTGGTTTATTTATCCATGGCACCAACAAATAATTAACTAATTTCCATAATCCATTACCTTTACAATAGTGTTATATATTGGTGGACATAAAAAAAATGCAGATCAAACAAATATATATATATATATATATATATTAGGGGTGTAACGATACGCGTATTCGTATTGAACCGTTTGGTACGAGGCTTTCGGTTCGGTACGCGGTACACATTATGGACCGAACGGTTCGTTGGACTAATTAATTATATTTGGAAAATTGTGAAATATAATGATATGCGTTCAACAAGGTAGCCCAATAACCCAAACGACGTAACAGGCAACGCCCCTGACACCCCCGAAGAAGAAAAAAACACCAACTTATATGTTTATGTTAGGCTACTCAGTCAGGCGCTTGCTCACTCAGTAATACACGCTGAAGGCTCGTTGCAAAATGGCCAATGCGTTTAACAGACCAGAAATAGAAGATCCTCCAATAACCAACAGGTCTGGTGTTTGGGTGCACTTTGGATTCCCTGTAAGCTATAATGGTGATGGCAAGAGAGTGGTGGATAAAAAACAACAACGATATGTCGCATCTAGGGTACAAAAAAAAAAAAAAAAAAACACCAGCGGGAATACTTGAAACATGTCAACTCATTTATGCCAACATCACCTTAGTGTGTCAGTATCTGGGAAAAGACGGAAAAAAGGCGAAACATACACGCATCAAACTATCCCCGCAGCATTTAGACAGACATTTCCAACGGATTCAAACAGGGCAAAAGACATCACCACGGCGATTGGTAGGCTACATTTACGTTATAGCCGCGGATATGAGACCTTACTATTTACCATTCATTCTATCATCACCATTATAGCTTACAGGGAATCCAAAGTGCACCCAAACACCAGACCTGTTGGTTATTGGAGGATCTTCTATTTCTGGTCTGTTAAACGCATTAGCCATTTTGCAACGAGCCTTCAGCGCGTACTGAGTGAGCGAGCACCTTACTCTGTAGTGGAAAACGTAGGTTTTAAGAACATGCTTAATGTAATTGAGCCCCGTTACAATATTCCTTCACGAGCCAATTTCAGACAGACCGTAATTCCTGCTTTGTTCCAAAAAACATAAGCCCTATAAAGAACCAATTGAGTAAAAACACACTCAATATAAAGAGTTATAGAGTTCCATATAAAAAGTTACATCTTTGTATTTGTTCATAACTAATATAACATTTTAATTTTTTTTATAAGGAGCTGTTTTTGTTTTATACAGTATGCTGCTAAGAAAACACCATAGAAGATGGGTAAAGAATAGCTCCATCATTGTTCAATGTAAAAAAAAAAAAAAAAAAAACATACTTTGTTAGTTTTAATAAATAAAACATTTTTTAAAAACCAAGGAAATTTATCTGCCAATTTTTTCTTTTTGCTGTATCTAAAACGTACCGAACCGAACCGTGACACCAGTGTATTGTATCGAACCGAACCGTGAATTTTGTGAACTGTTACACCCCTAATATATATATATATATATATATATATACATAATTTTTTTTTTTTGGTGCAGTCCCACTCAGACACTGGATTGAAAGAAAACATGGCTAAGTGCAGAGTGAAATAGCAGCTTACTAACTGAACTAACTGAACTTGCTATTTGAAAAATAAAATAGTAGGTAATACAGTAGGCATTATTCCACAATTAAACACCCAATTATATTTGTGAAATTAATTGTGGAATTAATTTTTTTAATTAACTGTTCATTTAAATTGTCTAAATTTCATAAAAAATTAAAAATAAATAAATAAATGCAAAATTACTTTTCACTATGAAGCCTTTTTGGTATGTAAACCATCCTTTTATGGCTGAACAATTTGGGGAAAACTTGAAAATTGGTTGTTCACACATGGGTTTAATTCAACTCAAACCTATTTATTTAACCATAAAGTGGGACAGTTTTCATAGGCCACATCCTACCATTTTGACCCATTCAGTGTGACAATGAAATAATTATTTTTACTATGATTATTTTAAATCAAAATATGAAATATTTTGTAACAATATACTGTAGTGTAAAATAAAAAAAAGACTTACCATAGAATTTGCAACTATTACTGTTATTACACTTGTATACAAAACTTTGTATTATGCTTGCTATAGAGTGTGTGATGTCACACGCACTACCGCCGGTGGCAGTAGACGGCAAGCGTCACAGCCCTAGTCATATTGATTATAAATATTATAGGGTTTGCATATCCAATAGCCTATACAATGCATATGCATGCATTAGCATACAGGTCACCGTTGATCATGCAGAGCATCAGGGAGAAGCTGGAGTGTAGGGAGCTCTCAATGCTTCGGGAAAAGCTGCATTTTGGAAAAGGTTTGATTTGATTACCAGTGAGTCAACTGGTCATGTGCAGTGCAAAAAACGCAAACAATAGGCAAAAGCATGCCACAAAGCCCCAGCAAAAGTAATTACCATGAATGTGTTGGGGGAAATAGTTAGGAGATATTTGAATCATTTATTTATAAAAGTTTTTTTTTTTTTTTAATCCATCGCAAAGATGAAAATGATGATCCTGACCTCCTCATTGGACAAGCCTTTAGAGAAAAATGCATATTTACAGATTTTTTTAAAAGCTAAAAATTTTTTGATTTGGATTATTTTGTTTTAAAGTAGTAATTTAAAGCTTTTGATATTTATTTTATCAAGTCTGTGAGGCAAGCATTTGCTGAGATTCGGTCCATCATTGTGAAGCGCCAAAATTGCAGAAAGCGCATCCTGTAGGCCTATGTATCCTTATATATGTGTTTTTGATATTCTGAGTGCACACAAATACATTTCCAAGTGATGTATTGCTCTTACCTTTATGAGCAAAAACGACGGCACCAGCGCCTCCATGTCCACTAAAGCGCACTTTAGCCCTCCACACAAACGATTAGATATGCATCTAATAGCGCATATTTATATTGGTTTAATATTTAAACTAACATTGCGATACTCTTGAACAGTTGTAAAACTATAGATTTAATTCTAGGCAAGTCGTGATGATTTGAGAAGGCTAAATTGATGAACATCGGCTATTGTCAACTCACTGTCTGCTGCTTGGTCGTTACTTAAAAAAAAAACTAAAACTCACACTTAACGTTTTTTTCTAAATAAAAAATAATAATAAAAAAATGAAACGAAATATAATCACTTTGACATTACTTATTTTAGCTGAAACAGTAGTATAAGTTGTTTTGGGAGAAGGTGGGGGGAAAAAAAGACGGTTGGAGTCTGGGCCAAGAATTCTGATGAGCTGTCGGACACGGGCCGGGATAGGGCCTATATTTGAGGCTTGTGCAGGGCTCTAAGCAGACTTTGCCTCATTTCTTAAGTCTGCCAAATGCTAGGGGTGGGGGAAATGAGCTAAAATTCATATCACGATATTTTACACTGTCCAGGCGATATCGATATTATATTGTGATGAGAAAAAAATAAAAATAAACAGGCTATATATATATATTTTTTTTTTACCTTATAAAACTAAAGAAAGTATTTTTATTATTGTGCAGTTGTTTTTCTCAAAAAGTGTAAACGTGCAACATAAGGTAGGCCTGTATGGATTAAATTAAATATTGTGTGTTTGAGTACACCCCCTTTTGTAGAGAAGAACATTTTCAAGGCCCCCTCACTTTTCTTTTCTTTTTTTTTTTTTGGGGGGGGGGGGGGGGTCTCATACTCTATTCCTTATACTATATTCCACAAATATTGTCAATTAAAATTATCTATTTGGATGTTTTGATCAAAGCTGGATTTTCAGCATCATTTGTCCATTCTTCAGTGTCCCATGATCCTACAGAAATCATTCTAATATTCAGATTTGCTGCCCAAGAGACATTTTTTATTATTATAAGTAGCTGTTTTTACTTGGACCCTACTAATACTACTAAAAAAACGTTCAGCCGCGACTCATTATAGTCAATTGTGTTCAAATTTGCAAAGCGTACCATATTGAACAAAACAATATAAATGCAAGATTTGAATTAATGAATATATAATGGTATACACGGTACAGCAAAATCCATCCCACGGAACATAATACCGGAAGTCACGTACATACCATATATGCACCCAACCCTACCAAAGACCACAGGCTTATTAGCATTCATAATTACATTTTGTGTAAAACAGTTTAAACATTTGTCTGACCTAACAATGAGTCCAAAATAAAGCTGTAATTACCTCTGGGTCCTTCATCACACTTGAAACAGTCATGCAGATGATCGTGTTCTGCAATACATTGTTTCGAAGCTGTTATATGCTACTCATTTTGTCAACAATAGTAGATCATCTGGGTTTCCAATGCATACAGAGAATTTACATTGCACACAGTCTATAAGTGTGTGTTCTATATATGTGCAAAAAAACACTTAAATGTTGGTAAGCTATTCTAAACATGAAACGCTCCAAGTCGTAGCTTAGAAACAACGTACTCTTTTGAAGCTCCACATTGTTTGTGTGTTCTTTTTAGTCTTTAAAATTGTGTCAGATAGATATAAAAAATGAAAGACCTTAATTCACCAAGTAATTCTGTTTTGGTCTTCCATTAAATAAAAAGAATGAGAATTTATCACCAAGAGGCAGGGCTGTCTTTAGCTGTGATCTTCTCTCACTCACGTCAGTAATAACATTAAACTACTGTGTTTGGCTTTCATCTTCTTAATATGCTGTTGCAGCTGGGCCGAGCTGCTTTAAAACCAGCAAGTTCAACTTCTCAAAGCCTATGGGTGCCCAAACAACCATGTTCTTAGTTGAGGTAAGCTCAGACCTACAGCAACCCTCAAACCAGCTCATAATGATAAACAAAAAATAGACAGAATGTACAGCAGGTCTTCATTGTGCTGCTTACAAAACGTTTACAAGATTTCCTTCCTCAGAGGCATTAGACAGATCATTAACAAGGAGCACTGGTTTGAAGTAGCACAAATATATATATATATATATATATATATATATATATATATATATATATATATATATATAGATAGATAGATAGATAGATAGATAGATAGATACACACACACACACACACACACACACACACAGGGGCGGTCTTAACCAATAAGCAAATAAACATCCAGTGTGTATTTTTGTTCTGGAGAGCATCAAATGTTTATGTTCACAGTGTTTTGCCGCGTTGAGCAATATAACCAATCACAGACATATCTGTTGATTTTCTGAACCTGAGGTGTTTAAGTTAATTTAGATAACTCATTAAAAGTGTAAATAAGAGATTCGTTGTGCAGTGCAGACTAGGGCCGGTCCGAATACCATTTTTTGAGATTCAAAGCTTCAGTAGTAATCAATACTGAATATTCAAAGCTTCAGGGGGGAGGGGGCTGAACATATTTTTCTCTCTAAAACAGTGTCTACACTGGATGCGCGCGGTGCGCCGCGATAAAATACAATAGAACTCATTATGCTGTCTACACTGGATGCGGCGCGGCTGACAAATTCTCGACAGTAAACTGCTGCTGTGTTCTATTTATGGCATTCTGACACAAATCTCAAATGATTTTCAATGGTCACATTGTCGCGTCCAGTGTAGACACGACAACTGTTGCGTCCTGTGTAGATGTAATCAAGGCAGGAATCTCTGTCCGTCTGTCTGTTTTTTTTATTATGTCAAGCACCGTTCATCCAATCGACTTTAGAACCCAAGGAAGTGCAGTGTCATATTTTGGTGCAATATGGACACGCAACATGTTGAATGAATAAATGAATAAACTTTTAATAAACTACAGAACAGCATAAGTCAGAAGCGGCGTGCCTCATGCAGACAGGACTTGCCTGAGAAAGGACACCGCACTAGTGATACAAAGCACACAGGTCTATTAAGTGCAATACGTTTAATATAGGCTATAGACAAATTATTATTAGGCTGGACTACTATACTTTCTATGACTGCCATATTTGCAAGTACTTTCCAAGTGTTTTTATTATGTGTAAAATTACTGATTAACATGTCGGATAAAAGAAGTTCCTTTTTTTTACACCAACAATATAGACATACTACTTGCAGAACTCATGTGATTTTTCAAACTTGATGTGCTTTTGTGCCTTTGTCTTGTACTCATGTCCGTAGGGGCTGAGGGGGTGCAGACGTGACTGTGTCCCCAATACAGCACAGAAGAAAAGCCCACAGCCACCTTTGAGATGGAAATGTTAAAAAGGTAGCGAGGGTGTCCAAGGCAATATGAATTATTCAAAAGAACCTTTTGAGTCTTGATGGTCAATATCTGTGACTGAAAGGAGAGACAAGCTCAGAACTGCGCTTCTCAGAATAGGGTTCTTAGATCTGAAAGTATTAGTTGGTTTGTCTGTAATAGGCATTTCTGTCTGAACCGTGAGATGTGAACTAGGTTACAACCAGTTTGGCATAAGAATGTGTGCGAGTATCAGGCTTTGTGTTACACTGATAGCACAGTCGAGTTCACACACAATACCATGAATGCATGTTTCATGCTCCTCCTTGTATCCATGAAAACATGAGTGGCCTGTGATAGATTTTATATCAAGAAAAGCAGGAAAGATAAATTATTTCTTGGTATATATATCAGGTTCTAGGTCTTAATTTTTATTAAGTTTTCTTTTGAGTTGATTGAATAGTTCAAGAAGCAATATGTTACACAGTTGTTGCACTTGTTTTCCTTTTAAGGGTTAGTACAACCAAAAATTTTAGTTTTGTCATTTACTAACCCTCATATTATTCCAAACCCATGAGACTTTTGTTTATCTTTAAATTTTAAGATATTTTTCCTCATCTTTCATGTCATCATTTTTTGTTCATCCATGGAATATGTATATATACATTGAGTGAGAGGACTGGGCAATCATTTTACAAATATAATTTTCCTTGATAAAACGATATGAAGAGTTAAATAAATAAATGTTCGATATAACGATTATTAACGATTACTAGATTAACGATTTTCAAAAACTAAGAAAATATCCCCCCCCCCACGAAGCGGTTCTCATTAGCCCTTAAAAATGAATCGCCCATGAGTAAACGTCATGATTCAGTTCATCTGGAAGAGAAGACCTCAACTGTGTGAGAGCACTAAGATATTTGCTTCTTGCCTAGATTACAGGAGCATATATAAACTTTAACTATACAGCACTGAATACTTCACTCACTTCCAGCATTTGTACAGTGAGGCGACCTCTGGTAATTGTACTAATTTTATGAACACTTACACAAAAGGGTCATTTCACTAAAAAAGTGGAAGTTTAATGGATTAAGTCTTTCAAGAGCAGTTTATTTCCTCATTAATGGCCAAGTGCTCACTGGAAAAGAGTGCTAACTGAAATGACATATAGCTTAGAAATTACAGTACCACAATAGAGCTGCACACATATTCAGCCACTTATTCTCCCGGTGAGTGTAGAAAGACAGAAACCCTCTTAGAGACACTTAACACTGAACTAGCTTTGATTTAGAAGGTTTGTTTTTTTTTTTTTTTTTTTTTACATTGCAGCACATTTTATTGTCTGTGGGCTTGTCACACTTCACACTGCTTAAGAAAGCGACAGTTTATTATTGTAGCTGGCTGTAGACAGGTTTATGTGATACTTGCGGTAGAAGACCTCTGTTTTAGATATGTGAAGAAAGAATAAGAGACTGGTAACTAGAAGTCATTTTCAGGCATTTACTCAAAGCAGAAGAAACACACTAGTTAAAAAAGGGCTTTTTATGTTAATATGCTCACATCTTGATCTGGTTTCAAAAGCGGTTGGTTTAGCCAGTCAGACAATCACATATTCGGTAATACCTCTCCAACAGAGGATCATCTGTCCATGGAAAAAAAAATAAGTCTGTTTTTAAGGTTTGGTCTGATAATTGGACTGATAGAGGTTGAGCATGATGCAGCACGATGCATGATGTAGCCTATTAGAAAGCAGGTCTCTAATGTTTAAGATATAAGGACAAAATGCTCCAGTATGGGTTTTGTCTTATATCATGTGATATCATTTAGAAGTAACACATAACGAGTGCATTTTTTTTCTGAATATCTGCACGATTTCAAATGTAATAATCATTTTATACAACAGTCCAATAAACAAGAAGTTAATATTATGTGACATTTGAAACAATATTGTCAGTACTGTCTGTTTTTGCTCAATTTCGTCAACGGCTCCACACAAAGCATCTGCAAAACTGTTGTGCATCTTCGAGCAAAACACAGCACAGTTTCATTACTGAATAAATACATGTTTTTTTTTTTTTTTTTTTTATGAATCCATCTTGAGCCAATGATTCTTTGACCTGTTCAATAAAGGCAGAAACTTGCTTCATTTCTGAATGAATCAGCTGTTTGATCGAATTGATTTAATGAGTGACTCAATGACTCAGTGTAATATTTATTTCTAAAGCTATTTTTTTTGTAAGGTCTATTGAGTGTAATATTTTCTCACTTATCACATTCATAATTGTAAAATATTTTGGCTGGGGTAATTTCTCGATCTTTTCATAATAATAATAATAATAATAATAATAATAAATAATTAAATGAGCAATTTATCGGCACATCATGTAATTAATTACCTTAAAAACCTTAGTCACCTGACAGCCTTTACATACCGTATTTTTCGGACTATAAGTCGCGCTTTTTTTCATCGTTTGGCTGGTCCTGCGACTTATAGTCAGGTGCGACTTATTTATCAAAATTAATTTGACATGAACCAAGAGAAATGAACTAAGAGAAAGCATTACCGTCTCCAGCCACGAGAGGGCGCTCTATGCTGCTCTGTGCTCCTGTAGTCTACACTGAGAACATAGAGCGCCCTCTTGCGGCTGGAGACGGTAATGTTTTCTCTTGGTTCTTGGTTCTAAATAAATGCGACTTATAGTCCAGTGCGACTTATATATGTTTTTCCCCTCGTCATGACGTATTTTTGGAATGATGCGACTTATACTCAGGTGTGACTTATAGTCTGAAAAATACGGTATATATCTGATGATGATGATGATAGATTATTTTTAGAAATGTCTTTGTTTATAAAGACGTATTTCCAACAGATGAGGTTTTACTTGGGAACAAAAACACTGAATAAAAGTTGGTTCTTTCTTCTTTAAATTGCTACTCAATAGAAAATTTCCTTTTGTTTGTTCTGTAGTAAATCAGGAAATATATAGGGAACTAGGATTTGATTTCCTGTACGCTAAGCCACACTCTCAGCATGAGACCAATTGCTAATTTGATCTACTATTAGTCTATTAGACCTATTAGTATCATTAAACACAATTCACAAATGATACGCACTTCTAACATAATTTACTTGATGACATCACCACAGACAATAAGCTTTCAAAAAGGCTGCATGCTTGTTTTGTGCGCTACTTGTCCAATCATCAACATCTTTAAACCTCAGGACACTAAAGACAGACCCAGAATGTGAAAAAAAAAAAAAAACATTAAACTACACACCCTTGTGATGTTCTAAGAAAATGCAGTGCTTCCCACATATTACAGTATATTAACGGCTGACCAAGTATATTTGGAGAAACATGTTTGCTTTTATCATTTTTATCCTCTTATACTTCTTTTATCCGCCTGAAATAAATGAAACCATCCGTGATCGACTGACTAGTGTTAAATCTCCCCTCGCCCCACACACTTTGTATCTGCTCGTTCTGTGTGCTGGAGAACTGTTACTCCCGATGACATTCCCGTGTGCGCTGAAGATATCTCACAGACAAACACAGGGCTCGACAGCACAGGCACTTAAGTTGCATTTGTGACTTTAATAGATGTGTGCAAACTGTAAAATGTATTAAGGAGCATGTGTGTGAATAAAGCAAAATCCCTCTGGGTGAGTAATTGTCAATTTAATGTCATAAAAAGTCTTCAATGCATGAAATGGTAAAACAAAAGTCTTAATGGTAACTAAGACGTCTTATATTTTGGGGTATCTGAGGTACATTTTTGCGATACAGCCTATTGATTATTAGATTTCAAAAGGATATTATTTCATAAAAAAAAGAGCACTGCACATTTCAGTCTCAAAAGGCGTTCTACAGGCTCACGCAACAGTGCTTCACACTGCTTCAAAGTGATTTTTATTTTTTTTTGGTTACACAATAAATTGTATTTAATTTAATTTCCATTTAATTCATAGTAAACTACTATAGTTTCTGGCTGGGATGCTTCCCCACGGGAAAAAAAGTCAAATAACATTATTTGACATTATTCAATATTTAGATTTTACTAGTATCAGTAAAATCTGTATCCCATTCACTGAGAGAGACACAATTTGACAAAGCAGGTAGAACTCTACCATGCTGTAATTTTGAATACTTTATATGTAATTAAAATGAATTTCAATAAAAATAAAAAGTTAAAAATTAACATTATTTGTTATTTGGCATATGTAGTAGACAGTTTTTGTGTGCCGTGGTAACCACCGCAAGTATATTTCAAACCTGTGGGAAGCACTTAAATGGCCATGTGTGACTTAAACAGCCTTTAATGTGAGCACTGAGTTGTGTTCCCATCTCTGAAGTCAGCAGTGTGCAGATACTGTAAATCCTGATACTCACCATCCAGAGTTCAGACAAACAGCTTTTCATCAGGAAATGAAGGTTAATAGAGAACGTTTAAAGACTAACACACTTTGAGAGATGGCGGTTGTAAAGCTTTATGGAGGTTAAAGGGTCAGTGGCCCCTTTTCACTCTCCATCTCCCTTCCACTCACTCTTTCATATGGTCTTTCTTTGTTTTTAAATTCTGAACATGCAAAAGTGCTCAAAGTCAAAGATCACAGCGGTCTTTGAGATTACCATGAGCTAGGAGAGAATGGCTTAAAACTGGGGATAAGACTGCCCACTGCTTGCACTGCATTAAGATTGGACCACAGCTTTGGTTCTGGAAGTCTTTTCTCAAATCACTTTCTTAGCCTTTTTTTTCTGTTAAAAGAATCCATAAAAGCAAGCCATTTGATTTGTTACAAGAATCTAAGCCTCCTTAAAACAAGTTACATCTACTCAAGAATCTCTCTTGAACAAGTCTTCAGAAACTATTCAAAAATCTTTCAAGATGAATCACAACAATATGAACCTACATTCAAAGAATAAAGAACTTGAAATGTAGAAAAAGGTACATAACAACATACATGGAAAAATAACTATGGATTCCATAAAGCATGTCTGGTCAGACAGTAACAGGTAACAATGACTTTCCTGGTTTAAGTGGATTCAAAGTACATCTCTTCAAGATTACAAGTAATGTAATTTTTCAGCTGGAACTTGACAGTTACACAAAAAGCACCATTTGATCATGGGAGGCCCATCTTGAGAAAGTTTATATACTGAAATCAATTTATCTATAATATAAATGTGGGAGCTTTACATTTCCATTTGTGTTATTTGATGACAATTCAATTATTCCAAAACATAGAACAATAGTAATGTGTCTAATCTTGTCTAACTAAACAAGAGGAGATATTTGCCATGTTTATGCTGTGAATTCCTCAGAAGTTGCTACTGAGCTCACCTGAAGTGAAGTGAGGTCTGCTATCCAAAGGGACGGACACCAGCGAGTCCACAATGTCTGACCTTCTCTGAAGGAGTTTGGAGATCATCTCAAACCCCTGAGGACCTAGAAACTCAAACAGCTGACAGTGAGAGTGAGAGAGAGAGAGATGAATGTGAAAAATATGAGATTAGATACAAAGTATTTGTGCAGATGTGTGAGAAGTTTACACAAAAGAGCAACCAGAACACATTCAGAACTGCAATATGACAAAACCACAACAATCAATACAAACTGTCAAACCTAAGTTATACAAAGTGCTTTAAACAAAACTTAGAATTTGAAAGATTTGATAAACTTCACAAATTTTGGCAAATCAGTGGCCATTGTTCTCCAAGTGGGTCGTCTGAGACTGAAAGTAGACATGAGTGGACCCAGTGTACACTGGTGAATCATAAAAGTTAAGTATGACTGTACTTATAATTTACTGTGAAATGCAGCAGCAATTGGACTTACATCCCACTAACATATTTCACTAATCATGAGTACTGCATTGTAAAAAAAAGTAGTGCATTGGACAAAAAAAAGCATTCTGAGAGTTACTTGTTTTGTGTGTTATGTGTTATGCGTTATTTTAATGTGTAGCTATTGTCAGCATATGCAATTGGAACAACTGTAGTGTTATAAGGGACAAACTAAAGCTATACTGAAACGGACAACAAAAATATCATTAAAATGCACCATAAAAACTCCAAAAAAAAAATCTACAATTACTTTGCAAGTTAGGCCTAACAAATAAACTGAACGGTCTTCAAAATATTTAATTAAGTCAATCAAATAATAGTAAATAGTAAAAAATATAGGGAAGGTAATTACCTTAATGCACCCAAAGCTAAGCTACACACAAGTAGAGGCAAAGCTTTTAAAGCTAGCAGGAGAAGGATGTGCTCAAGATTTCAGGAAACTTGAGTTGAAAATCACCACAAAAGCCACAGTCTAGTCTCATGCACAAATCAATTTTACATAAAGAAAAATACATATAGTGTTGAGCAATCATCTCTCAGAGAAACTGCAGTATGGCAGATACTGAAATGATGAGCTGCAACTGTATGCTTTATGGTGAAACAATGACACTGACAATGATAATTAAATTAATGAGAACAGTAATGGAGAAATGTGGTCCAATAAAATTATCATGCTGGGCATCCTCAATTGCCTCTCTAAGAGCAGTTCTTAGGGATAATGCAGATCTTTGCTAGTGCAGTTATTAATAACCATACATGACCAAATGAAACATATCAGTAAAAATAATCAAAGAAAAAAAAAACTTTTCCACCCCCTAGTGCATGCAACTTTTCATCCATCTCTAAGGAAGGTTCACAAAGCTGCACATTTACAATTACATGGACAATAAAATACGGGTGCATCTCAATAAATTAGAATGTCGTGGAAAAGTTCTTTTATTTCAGTAATTTAACTCAAACTGTGAAACATGTGTATTAAATAAATTCAATGCACACAGAATGAAGTAGTTTAAGTCTTTGGTTCTTTTAATTGTGATGATTTTGGCTCACATTTAACAAAAACCAACCGATTCATTATCTCAACAAATTAGCAATTTGCACATACTCCAGAATGTTATGAAGAGTGATCAGATGAATCGCATAGTCCTTCTTTGCCATGAAAATTAACTTAATCCCAAAAAAAGCTTTCCACTGCATTTCATTGCTGTCATTAAAGGACCTGCTGAGATCATTTCAGTAATCGTCTTGTTAACTCAGGTGAGAATGTTGACGAGCACAAGGCTGGAGATCATTATGTCAGGCTGATTGGGTTAGAATGGCAGACTTGACGTGTTAAAAGGAGGGTGATGCTTGAAATCATTGTTCTTCCATTGTTAACCATGGTGACCTGCAAAGAAACGTGTGCAGCCTTCATTGCATTACATAAAAATGGCTTCACAGGCAAGGATATTGTGGCTACTAAGATTGCACCTAAATCAACAATTTATAGGATCATCAAGAACTTCAAGGAAAGAGGTTAAATTCTTGTAAAAAAGGCTTAAGGGTGTCCAAGAAAGTCCAGCAAGCGCCAGGATCGTCTCCTAAAGAGGATTCAGCTGCGGGATCGGAGTGCCACCAGTGCAGAGCTTGCTCAGGAATGGCAGCAGGCAGGTGTGAGCGCAGCTGCACGCACAGTGAGGCGAAGACTTTTGGAAGATGGCCTGGTGTCAAGAAGGGCAGCAAAGAAGCCACTTCTCTCCAAAAAAAAACATCAGGGACAGATTGATCTTCTGCAGAAAGTATAGTGAAGGGACTGCTGAGGACTGGGGCAAAGTCATATTCTCAGATGAAGCCCCTTTCCGATTGTTTGGGGCATCTGGAAAAAGGCTTGTCCGGAGAAGAAAACGTGAGCGCTACCATCAGTCCTGTGTCATGCCAACAGTAAAGCATCCTGACACCATTCATGTTTGGGGTTGCTTCTCATCCAAGGGAGTGGGCTCACTCACAATTCTGCCCAAAAACACAGCCATGAATAAAGAATGATACCAGAACACCCTCCAACAGCAACTTCTTCCAACAATCCAACAACAGTTTGGTGAAGAACAATGCATTTTCCAGCACGATGGAGCACCGTGCCATAAGGCAAAAGTGATAACTAAGTGGCTCAGGGACCAGAATGTTGAAATTTTGGGTCCATGGCCTGGAAAGTCCCCAGATCTTAATCCCATTGAGAACTTGTGGTCAATCCTCAAGAGACGGGTGGACAAACAAAAAACCACTAATTCTGACAAACTCCAAGAAGTGATTATGAAAGAATGGGTTGCTATCAGTCAGGATTTGGCCCAGAAGTTGATTGAGAGCATGCCCAGTCGAATTGCAGAGGTCCTGAAAAAGAAGGGCCAACACTGCAAATACTGACTTTTGGCATAAATGTCATGTAATTGTCAATAAAAGCCTTTGAAACGTATGAAGTGCTTGTAATTATATTTCAGTACATCACAGAAACAACTGAAACAAAGATCTAAAAGCAGTTTAGCAGCAAACTTTTTGAAAACTAATATTTATGTTATTTTCAAAACTTTTGGCCACGACTGTACATGTACTCAACATTGGTGAGAATCATTTGGCTTTAATTACTGCCTCAATTCTGTGTGGCATGGAGGTGATCAGTTTGTGGCACTGCTGAGGTGGTATGGAAGCCCAGGTTTCTTTGACAGTGGCCTTCAGTTCATCTGGATTGTTTGGTCTCTTGTTTCTCATTTTCCTCTTGACAATATCCCATAGATTATCTGTGGGGTTCAGGTCTGGTGAGTTTACTGGCCAGTCAAGTACACCAACACCATGGTCATTTAACCGACTTTTGTTGCTTTTGGCAGTGTGAGCAAGTGCCAAATCCTGCTGGAAAATGAAATCAGCATCTTTAAAAAGTTGGTCAGCAGAAGGAAGCATGAAATGCTCCAAAGTTTCTTGGTAAATGGGTGCAGTGACTTTGGTTTTCAAAAAACACAATGGACCAACACCAGCAGATGACATTGCACCCCAAATCATCACAGACTGTGGAAACTTAACACTGGACTTCAAGAGACTTGGACTATGAGCTTCTCCACCCATCCTCCAGACTCTAGGACCTTGGTTTTCAAATGAAATACAAAACTTGCTCTCATTTGAAAAGAGGACTTAGGACCACTGGGCAACAGTCCAGTTCTTCTTCTCCTTAGCCCAGTTACGACGCCTCTGAAGTTGTCTGTGGTTCAGCAAATTCCTTGACACGTCTGTGTGCGGTGGCTCTTGATGCCTTGACCACAGCCTCAGTCCATTCCTTGTGAAGTTCACTCAATTTCTTGAATTGATTTTGTTTGACAATATTCATAATGCTGCGGTTCTCTCGGTTGGTTTTGCATCTTTTTCTTCCACACTTTTTACTTCCACTCAACTTTCTGTTAACATGCTTGGATACAGCACTCTGTGAACAGCCAGCTTCTTTGGCAATGAATGTTTGTGGCTTACCCTCCTTGTGAAGGGTGTCAAAGATTGTCTTCTGGACAACTGTCAGATCAGCAATCTTCCCCATGATTGTGTAGCCTAGTGAACCAAACTGAGAGACCATTCTGAAGGCTCAGGAAACCTTTGCAGGTGTTTTGAATTGATTAGCTGTCACTGGCATTGACATGTCACCATATTGTAATTTGTTGAGATAGTGTATTGGTGAGGTTTTGTTAAATGTGAGCCAAAACCATCACAACAAAACCATAGGCTTAAACTACTTCAGTCTGTGCTAGGGCTGTCAAAATTGCTCAAAATTGACGTTCGAATATTCCCTCTAAAAAATACACGAATATTCGAAACTATTCGAACATCTGGTTGCGCATGTTGTCAATGACGCGCATTACGTCTATAACAGGCAACAATAATACAAAGAGACATAACTACTTGTATAGATAGTCTATTTAAGTTTAAACATATATGACAACGTATTACCTACACAAAAACAAAGAAATCAACTAATGGCCAAGACTGCAGACCTCACGCTCTCTCACCCTCACGTTCTCTGCGCATAATGGTTTAAATGAACAAACACATTTTTGTGCAAGCTATTTAAGGTCGCGACTGTTGTCCCAAATATAGCAGGCTTCATTCAGTGATTGAAACAAATATTAATATTAACTGAAGTTTTACAGCCTATAGAACTGACATTGAATGCTCCGAGCGAGCTGTGCTGTGGTAAACATGGAACTTTGACATGAAACAATAAATAATCAAACCTCGGATCCATTGCTTGACAGAACTCCCCGAAGCCTGCCCCATCCGCGATACTGATCGGTCTCATGTCCTTACAAATGAACAAAATTATTTTATCCGTTATGGCCTCTTGTCGTGTTGCAGACAAAGTGCTTGCGGCGAGCGATGCAAAGTAACGTTAAGTGTCAAGATGTGACTGTTTAGCTGGAGTTCCACACATTATGCCATGCTCATTTGTGTGCACATTTTTGAGATGTGACCTCATGTTGCTAGTTGTCGAATGGTATGCTAACTGTATCTTAGATAGCTTGCATACAACAATCTCGCGGGTCAACAATTTTACCTTTTTTTCTCTGCTGCGGTCGAGTTGGGCTCTGCACTTGCTGGCATCTTCCATGAAGACGAGTCAACTTTCAGCAGTGATGCTGTGCCAGACAGTGCGACTCCTGTGACCTGTCCCTGAACCCTCAGGCGCGCTAGCGTGCCCACTCGCAAAGCAGACAACCACGCCTCTACTTCCGCGGGCATTTTTTTCCACATTTTTTTTTTTATTCGAATATTAATTTTAACCTTCGAAATTTGTTTTTTAAAAACTATTCGAATACATATTCGAATTTAGAATATTCTTTGACAGCCCTAGTCTGTGCGTATTGAATTTATTTAATACACAAGTTTCACAATTTGAGTTGAATTACTGAAATAAATTAACTTTTCCACATCATTCTTATTTATTGAGATGCACCTGTACATCCTAATACATGCACACATTGCACATTTAAATTCCATAGTGGCAGCAGGACTCAAAAAGAAGACAGGACTAAAATATTACACTTAGTTGTATTTGTATTAACAGTTCAGCCAAAAATGAAAATTTGCTGAAAATGCATTCAACCTCAGGCCATCCAAGACTTGGAGACATTTAACAATATATCACTTGCTCACCAATGGGTCATCTGCAGATATCAGTTAACATCTCGTGAAGTGAAAAGTTGCTTTTTTAGAAGAAACAAATCCATCAATAAGACAATTTTTACTTTAAAATGCTTCCAGGGTAAAATCCTCTTATCATAATATTGGTGGACTGGAGTGGTATGGATTATTGTGTTTTTTTTTTTTTTTTTTATCAGCTGTTTGGACTCTTATTCTGACAGCACCCAATCACTGCAGAGGAGCCATTGCTGAGCAAGTGATGGAATGCTATATTTCTCCAAATATCTTCAGATGAACAAACAAACTCAACAACATCTCGGGTGGCCTGAGGATGAGTACATTTACAGCCAATTTTCATTTAAAAAATACTATTATTATTGAATTTTTATTTTTTTAAGAATTACCTAAAATACACTGATAAAGTAAAAAATTATTTTTATTACAGTGCAAAATGTGAAGGAGCTCATAAATTTTGCCTAGTGTAAATGAACCTTTATGTTGCTGCATCTTTCATTCATCTGAGCTGACTTCAGGTAAAAAACCACTGTTCTCCACATCCTGTGTTAACTAAAACCACTCTGCTGCCAAAATGATTTTAACAGCCAAACAACAATATAATGGTATTGATATGACAGCTTCACTGATATGACTGTAAAATCCTTTCAGCAGATCTGTTGTACAGTTAGCAGTCCTGCAGGGTTGCTAAACTAAATCTGTAAATTTGACAAATGTGCACTTCCATGCTGAGTGAACAAAGCGTTTTCATTGTGGCAGATACACATTTCCTGTACTCTCCAGAGACTATTACAAGTGAATTAATCTGCCTTTTTGTGCTTTGTTTTATTCAAATCCATTTATATTGCTATTTTGCTAATTGCATTATTTTCTACCATCACAGAAAGTGTTATTTGTTCACGAATGGGTGATTTTCACAAAAACTCGAGATATGTCAAGGTCATACTTCATACTAAAATTAAGCCTATTTTTGCACTCATTAAGGGTTTTTAGTTTTAGTTGACATTATTTTATTTTTTTTCCCCTAACTGTCAAGTCTTATTCATATTACTGTAATTTGACTATATAAACGATATCGGTCAAGCAAAACTTTAAACCATTTAGTATACAGATTTTAAATGTGAAATACCAATAGCTGCTCTTCACACTGTCACTGTCAGGATTAATGGTAGTGAATGGACAGCCTCTTAACTTTTCTGTTGTTGACTTTGGAGTGACACGTGCTGAGAATAGTGAAGAGAAAGGCATACAAAGGCCATCCCACATCTAAATGTGTCAGTGGGATAGCTGGCTTCAAAATGTCAACTACGTGAGGATCATTAGAACACGATGTAACTCAGGTACTACATTGGTCAATGTTGGCACAGGGGACCACAGCTATCATCGAGGATTACACATTAAAAACAGCACATACGACCTGCATTCTGAGCGTACGGTTTTGCAATACCACTTACAAAGGGACTGTAAAGGCATTACTGTAAATACAATGTCACACTTCCTGCCATAGAATAATAATAACAGTGCCATAATGAACATTATGGGTTTTGCCAACAAAAGCATTATGTAGTTTCTATAGATTATTCTTTTTTTTTTCTCAATAGATCCTTAATGCAGTCTGGGTCATAGCGTTTTATAATTTTTACCTAAAAAGTTGCTTAAAACCTAGTTCATTCTTTGTGTGATTTCTAAAAATCTAAATATTCGGAGCAGATTGGAACTAACTGGAGTCACAACCAAGTGTTCACACACACACACACACACACACACACAGAAAAAAAAGGCAGCTAATCATTTTATTACAAATGAAAAAACAAGTCATTAAGCTTTTCTTTTTATACTTAACCCTCTGGAGTCTAAGGGTATTTTTGGGGCCTGGAGAAGTTTTGTCATGCCCTGACATTTGTGCTTTTTTCAGTTTCTTATAAATATCTAAATGGGTAAAGTCTAATCTCACTGTAATCAGCACAAACTGGGCTATAATAATATGTAAGCAGCATGTATGTACATGATTGTGTTTTTGAGAAAAAAAAATGTTATGCGTGGTTAGTGAAAAACTAAAAATGTTAAATCACTTGAATAAGGCCATAAAACACATACAGAACATTGTACAGATTTTTTTGCATCATTACTCCAGTCACACAATCCTTCAGAAATCCTTTTAATCTTATTTTCTACAAAAAAACATTGTTGTTATTATTATTATTATTACTATTATTATTACTAATGTTGAAAAGAGCTGAGAATATTTTATCAGGATTTTTAGGGCGATAAATTGAAAGAACAGCATTCTTTGTTACGTTTGTTACAGTTACATTTATTTGTTACATTTATATTATTTACATCAAGCTTTTGAATTGTAAAGTATTGTATATTGTTATTGAAACCTCATAATATTTCACTTGATTATACATTTAGTCAGGAATTATAGTTTGTAAAAAGTCTAACTAGTAAAATGTTTACACGTTATGTGAAAACTAGTACAAGTATAGTGTTGTCACGGTACCAAAATTTCAGTATTCGGTACCGATACCAGTGAAAAATCCACGGTTCTCGGTACCAATTTCGGTACCAAAGCAAAACACTAAAATATGCAAATAAAAAAAAAATAACTTTTTAGCACTAAAAATAAAACCAATGCCATTCTTTATACTTATTTACAATTGTGTTTAAAAATTTTCTACAAGTTATATAATAATGAAAAACAGTAAACAAGTTTCACCCAAATTTAATTTGTCTTAATTTATGAAATTTAAACACATTTTATTTTTGGTAAATAAAGGGGATTTGCTATTAAAATTAAAACATGGAAGAAATATTGTGATTTATTTCTTTAAAAAAATAAAGTTTTATAATTTTTTTCAACAGTAGTAGCAGTATCACATACATTTTACTAAATAATAGTAATATTTCTAGCACAATTCCTTTATGTAAAAATTAACTTTAGGCCTAATGAATGCATATTTGTCATTTTAACTGAACTTAAGACTGGTGGTGATGCTTAAGATATTTTGGTCATTGAGGGTTTCTGTAAAAAAAATAGTAATAGATCATATTAATTATTATTAAAAGATAATACTACTACTAATTCTACTATCATACTAATGTATATACAATGCACTATGAATTGATGAGCTGCTGGGTTCATGAATATTAATCACGTTGTCTGCGTTCGGTCAAACTGATTTGCTGAATGAACTCCATTATTTTGACAGGAGAAGACAACAAAGAATAGTTTACATATAGCGTGTCGATTCAGCGTGGTAAGACTCTCTCTCTCTCTCTCTTTGCATGTGTGAGAAACAGCGCTATCAGTAAAGCGACGGTGAGTCGTGCGCCTTCACAAAGAGTTTACAGAGCATCAAATACATGTGCGCTGTGCGTCCATTGAGATGAACTGAAAAGTTCAGATCGCTTGATGGAGAGAGAACTCTGAAGCTCAGATGCTGAAATTAATGCAAGCGTCATGCGCTTCAGTCTATGTAGTAAACAAACCCGCACGTCTCTGCCATTCATTAATTCACACAGAGACGCGCAGAACACGGATTCATATTTCAAACAACTTTTGCGGCTTAACATTTACAGATACTGGTCCATATGGAGATTTGATTTGATTAATTTATGCTAACTTTGACAAATTCCATGACTGTCCATATTAAAATGTAGGTTTCATTTTCATGACTGGATTTTGAGATACCGTCCTCGTTTTCTGCTTCGCGGAAATCATTAGGCTGAACCGGGTTTGAACGGGACCTCGGTACTACTGGTACTTAAAGAAACCTGGTACCGTCATATTTACATTTTTTTAGTACCGACTTGGTACCGAAGTACCGGGTCTTTTGACAACACTATACAAGTATATAAATAAATAAAAAGAGACTTACTCATGTTTATGATCTCTGCTGAATAAAGCACATCATCCTTTTTTTCTGAAGAAATCCAAATCTCAAATCCTCAAACACATCACATCTTTTTGGAGTGAATTATGTCTTATTCCTCTCATTGCGAAGCAAACAGTAAAATAAAAGAACTTGAAGAACAGTCTGGCTGTGTTGTCTTCTGTTGTGTGGGCATATTCAAGCCGCGCTTCAGTGAAACATTAGAATCTGAATAGAGCGTTCAGCGCGGGGCGTGGTCACATTAGAAGATAATGAAGGGAGCCGTGAAAAATGGACATCGCGTTGTTTTCATATCGATTACTTTATCACAGAATATTTGGTTTCGGCAGCACTTGTTTAGTTTAAAAGTAGACATGTCAGGCTTTCTATAGATATCTCTCTCATGTCTCTTTGTTGAGTATTCTATTGATGTATTGCTCTTATCTGTACGATCAAAACTGAAAGTGTAATTTAAGTTATTTTCGGGGTTATCAGGAGAAAATGACTCATAACGCGTATACGCGTTAATCGACTCCAGAGGGTTAAAAAATATATATTGATCATGTAACACACTGGCTGGTGGTCAAAAGTTTTGTTTTTGAAATATGTGTCTTATACTCACCAAGACTTAATTTATTTGATCAAAAAATACATTAAAAGCTGTTCTATTGTGAAATATTTAATAATTTATAAAAAAAAGTTTTCTATTTGATTTTATTTTTTATTTATTTTTTATGTAATTTATTCCTGTGAAGCAAAGCTGTATTTTCAGCATCATTACTCCAGTCAGGTCACATGATCCTTCAGAAATCATTCTAATATGATGATTTGCTGCCCCAGACACATTTCTTATTATTATCAATGTTTATTCAATTTCTTTTTAAACAAATGTGTGTATCTGTCTACCTTGAGGATTTATGCATGCATATCATACCAGAACACTGTTTACCAGAATGGCCTTCAGATTCCTGTGGGACTCAATGAATGTGGTACGACAGAGCGATCTTCAGTTTGCTAAACAGATCGACAAGTGGGTTTATTCACAGTGGACAACACTCTAGGTACACTCTGTGCATGCAATAATTAATTGCAAATTTAACTTTTAAACTTTTAATGCTGAGGCACAAGGTTACAATGGGACTTGTCCTATTTCCTTCGTGAACAGATTTTTATCAGTTCTCTGATCTTTGACAGAATTTATTATTTATGCTGATGTACAGTTACTGCACTGAACCAGACAAAGTACAGGTCCTTCTCAAAAAATTAGCATATTGTGATAAAGTTCATTATTTTCCATAATGTAATGATAAAAATTAAACTTTCATATATTTTAGATTCATTGCACACCAACTGAAATATTTCAGGTCTTTTATTGTTTTAATACTGATGATTTTGGCATACAGCTCATGAAAACCCAAGATTCCTTTCTCAAAAAATTAGCATATCATGAAAAGGTTCTCTAAACAAGCTATTAACCTAATCATCTGAATCAACTAATTAACTCTAAACACCTGCAAAAATTCCTGAGGCTTTTAAAAACTCCCAGCCTGGTTCATTACTCAAAACCACAATCATGGGTAAGACTGCCGACCTGACTGCTGTCCAGAAGGCCATCATTGACACCCTCAAGCGAGAGGGTAAGACACAGAAAGAAATTTCTGAACGAATAGGCTGTTCCCAGAGTGCTGTATCAAGGCACCTCAGTGGGAAGTCTGTGGGAAGGAAAAAGTGTGGCAAAAAACGCTGCACAACGAGAAGAGGTGACCGGACCTTGAGGAAGATTGTGGAGAAGGACCGATTCCAGACCTTGGGGACCTGCGGAAGCAGTGGACTGAGTCTGGAGTAGAAACATCCAGAGCCACCGTGCACAGGCGTGTGCAGGAAATGGGCTACAGGTGCCGCATTCCCCAGGTCAAGCCACTTTTGAACCAGAAACAGCGGCAGAAGCGCCTGACCTTGGCTACAGAGAAGCAGCACTGGACTTTTGGACAAATGTTGCATGTCATTCGGAAATCAAGGTGCCAGAGTCTGGAGGAAGACTGGGGAGAAGGAAATGTCAAAATACCTGAAGTCCAGTGTCAAGTACCCACAGTCAGTGATGGTCTGGGGTGCCATGTCAGCTGCTGGTGTTGGTCCACTGTGTTTTATCAAGGGCAGGGTCAATGCAGCTAGTTATCAGGAGATTTTGGAGCACTTCATGCTTCCATCTGCTGAAAAGCTTTATGGAGATGAAGATTTCATTTTTCAGCACGACCTGGCACCTGCTCACAGTGCCAAAACCACTGGTAAATGGTTTACTGACCATGGTATTACTGTGCTCAATTGGCCTGCCAACTCTCCTGACCTGAACCCCATAGAGAATCTGTGAGATATTGTGAAGAGAAAGTTGAGAGATGCAAGACCCTACACTCTGGATGAGCTTAAGGCCGCTATCGAAGCATCCTGGGTAGGGTTGTCGCGGTTAAGAAATTTCCCCTGCGGTTATTATGGGTGGCTCAATAGCGCGATTTGCGGTATTACCTCCAGTTTTTTTTTTTACATACCTAATTTATCCTGATTTTGCTGCATACAAAGCTCTATCGTTGAGTTATGTAGCATATATTGTTGCTTTTTTAACGGACAGAGAGACACTTTTTAAAACATTTTTGTTTATTGTTAAATGCCAAACAGTAACAATAACATGCGTTTTCCAATACATTCTTTTTTAAAGAAATCAAAGAGTTCTAACATGTATTACACGTATTTGCGCGCGACTTTGGACAGCAGCGGAAATCTACTGATTATTGTGCCACCACTGGCCCACCAGGACAGTGGAGTCGCGTTGGAGTCGATGCACTCCTCAAGCAGATAGCGTGTGTGAGCTCGTTATCTGCTCAGGCTCTCTTGGGTATGGGCACTGACGCGGAGGTTGTCCGTGACTTCAGCAGGTATGCCTGTTACTTTCACGGCTGTATTTTACAGATTTCGCAAAGGCTTCAGCTACTCCTAACTGTCGGCCGGTCTCAGCTGTTCTTTTTGATGTTGCTGCGCGATCTGATGTTTGAGGGGGCATCTGCGCTGGATGACAGGGGACACTCTAAAATGCTTAACATGGCTTAATGTAGGCTACTAAGACAGTGATATTAACAGACCAAACTCACTAAAAATCATACTAATAAAGTATACTATCTATAAAAAAAATCAGATGAGCCCCAAGTATAAATGCAACTCGTTTAATAACACGTTAAGCCTTTTCCTCCCATAGAAAACCGTTATAAAAAACGCTTAATGTGGCTAAATGTACTAAGACAGTGATTTTTAAAAACCAAACTCACTAAACATTATACTAATAAAGTAGTATACGATGTACAAAAAAGAAAACAAAAAAACAGATGATCCCTGAATATGAATGCAAGTCGTTTAATAACACGTTAAGCCTTATGATGGTTTTCTATGAGAGGAAAAGGCTTAACGTGTTATTAAACGCGTTGAATTCATATTCAGGGATCATCTGACTTTTTGTAGATAATATACTTTATTAATATGATGTTTAGTAAGTTTGGTCTGTTAATATCACTGTATTGTATTAAACCACGTTAAGGGTTTTAGAATGTCCCGATGACCTCAAATTAGATGTATTGCCGCGTCACAGGAACCTTTTTTGCAGCACATTTTGCATATCGGCTCATCTATATTCGCTGGCTCGTCCTTTTCATTGGGTTGAAAGCCAAAATGTTCCCAAACTTGTGACGTGACATTAGGTTTTGGGACGAGATCGAGCGCCTCCCATCGTTTCATCCGGCCTATTCAAAACGAACGAAGCACCATAAAGCTACAACGGCTGGCGAGAAAATTACAATCATAACCAAATTGTATCATTAATTTATTTAACATTGAATGCACAGTGACAAATTGAAAAAAAAACAATAAGGCCACAGCCTCGGTTGCCGCGGTTTCTGCGGTTGCTATCTTTCCTCTGCGGTTTGCTTGTCAATAGCGCGGTATTACAATATTGCGGTTATCGCAACAGCCCTAATCCTGGGCCTCCATAACACCTCAGCAGTGCCACACAGGCTGATTGCCTCCATGCCACGCCACATTGAAGCAGTCATTTCTGCAAAAGGATTCCCGACCAAGTATTGAGTGCATAACTGAACATAATTATTTGAAGGTTGACTTTTTTTTTGTATTAAAAACACTTTTCTTTTATTGGTCGGATGAAATATGCTAATTTTTTGAGATAGGAATTTTGGGTTTTCATGAGCTGTATGCCAAGATCATCAGTATTAAAACAATAAAAGACCTGAAATATTTCAGTTGGTGTGCAATGAATCTAAAATATATGAAAGTTAAATTTTTATCATTACATTATGGAAAAAAATGAACTTTATCACAATATGCTAATTTTTTGAGAAGGACCTGTAAGTCAAGCTTCAAACTATACATTATATTATATTATATTATATTATATTATATTATATTATATTATATTATATTATATTATATTATATATAAGTATAACTGCAAGCAGCAATTACGGGGCCAAGCACTACAGAAGCAAGACTCAGACTAACTGCAGGAATGAGTAATTTAAAACCATTTTAAGATTATTTTAGTCAAAATGGCTGAAAAATCAAATACAACCACTAGTAATATGATTTCTTAGCTTATTACTTTTGAACAATATTCGGCACTGTTACCAAATTAATGTGGCATGGTCAGTATGAGGTGACAATGGAAAATACAAAGTTTGGTGTCAATATGGTGTCAATATGTCACCACGGCGCTGTACAAAAACCATTTTGTTTATCGACACAAAATCCATAACTTTTTGTCACGACAGACTGAAGATCATCTGACTCGATTTTGGTGAAAATCTATCCAACGAGTTCGAAAAAGTAGGTTTTACGAACAATTAAAAAAAGCGAAAAAACAAAACCTTGCGATTTTTGAAATTTTGAATTCATTCAACTCAGCATGAGCCAAGGATTCAGAGGAAAAAATAATTTTCTTATGGTTCGAAAGGTTTTAGCATAAACATGCGTGCAACTTTGAACAATTGGTGGCGCTAGAGAGTTTGAGTTAGAGAGTGTTTTTAGTGTGTTTCAAAATCAGGTACTTACTCATGATCTGGTCAGTTTACAGATAATATAGAAAAATCAACTACAAATAACTATGTGTCTGGTGCTATTTTTCAGATGTGCTTGTATCGAATCACTGTATATCGATATAAATGGTATTGCCTCATTCCATATCATTTACAAAAAAATATATAATAATAAACCACACATTCCTAGGATGAATATCATTTAATAATAAAATAAGGCAGTGAAAGGCAGTGTTAACACCAAAGCCAAAAGTTAGTTGTATCATCAAGGCTGATTTTTATATATATGTATATATATATATATATATATGTATATATATATATATATATATATATATATATATATATATATATATATATATATATATATATATATATATATATATATATATATATGTATGTATGTATGTATATATATATATATATATATATATATATATATATATATATTTTTTTTTTTTTTTTTTTTTAATCGGCAATGCCCGATAAATTGTTCTTGCTTGGCCAAACAGCATTTTATTTTTAAAAAAGCACACCAAGAACTCACATTCTCAGTATTCAATGGTAACTGTTTAACAATTCTGTCTAATAAATGATTAACTCCAGAAGTGTGCATTTATAGCCTGCTTAAAACCTTATGTGCTATGTGAGTGACGTATGTATCGACAGTAACTAACTCCAACCAGTTTGCTCAGCAGGATTGCAAACTTTAGTTTTTCACCATGACAGTAGTTCTCTTGAAAGATACAGATACGATTTAAAAAAAAAAAAATTTATTGATTTATTTACAAACATTTCTCACCTCATTTTGTAGTTCGTCATCACTCCTTGTGGAAGCAAGCATCTCAAAAAGAGAAGTGGAGAGCTCTTCGGCACTGGACGATACCATATTTCCCTCGTTCAAGTATTTCTCCACCTCTTGTCTAAGGATGGAGCTGTCTGCGTTTCTCCGCTCCAGGTCTTCTGCTGAGTAAGCATCATCTCGGTCACCCCCAGCCTTCCTCTCACCAACATGATTATTGAGGAAGCTGTGAAAGTCCATGTCCTGCTCCGTATCAGTCCCCTCTGACCAGGGTAGAGGATCCTGAGCATCCAGCACATATGTGTCAAATGAGAAAGCAATGTTCCGTCCAAAGATAGAACTACGGTTCACCGTCTTGAGAGAACTCTGTGTTTGGATGAAAGCATCCACCTGAGATTCTCCAATCTGGGCCACTAAACGACCCACAGCTGCACAAGACAACTCTGCGGCAGAGGCCGGAAAAGGTCCAAACATCAGTTTTATGGCCCTGGTTTCCTCGTGACCAATCTGGTCTTTGTTGTAGAACGTTTTAAACAAGAAGACTCCCGCACTTTCAATGGTGTCCTGCCCATGATCTGTACCAACTGCAAACATGTAAAAGAAACACATACACTATTAGTTTACATGCACAAAAACACATATGTAGGTGTTCAGACTTAACCTGAACTAAATACAGACTATACTACTATATATGTAATAGTGTTTATTAAGACAGAGAAAATTCATATTTTTTATCATATTGCTACAAGGTTGCTAGGGTCTTTTGGGTGGTTCCTAGGGAACTGCTAGGTGGCTCTTTATTGGTCATTGCAGCCTAATTAGAGACACATCTTAATGCTAAACTCCTGTGATATGGATTATTATGCTTGCTTTAACAAGCACCGCTAATACACTCCAAGTCTTCTGAAACCATGGGTGTGTCTCAATCAGCTCCCTAGCTCCCGACCTTGTGAATCAGTAGATCGTTTACATGAATTCGGGCACTGGTAAGTTCCCTGACTCACCGCACGTTGGGACAGTGATCACTCGAATTCCAGTGACATCATTACGTACAACGTCAACGGAAAACATCAATGGATTTAATAAACAACAGACAGGACCGATCTCTTTTTTATATTTATTTTTAATTCTCTTTAAACACATTGTTCTGTTACACATTCTTACAACATTTCAGCCGAATATTAATTATAAATATTAATTAGATGTCTTCAATCCCTGTCTAGTGATGTGTGTTTATATTGAAATATGCTAAAAAAATGGTTTGTCTTTTATTGCGTGTCATTATATTTATCAGGTTGGCTCATGTGATTTATGTTTTGCGCTTCAGGAAAGTGACATTATTTCCAGTAAGGGAGCAAAAGTAAGTGCCGATGCTTTCTAGTTTTTTCGGTGCATTGTGGGATTTTTCAGGGAGGGAACGTTCCAGTGCACCGGAAGGATTTCGCGATTGAGACAGCCCTTAAAATGGCCGACTCCATGATCAGTGCCCTTACTATTGAACGAGTGAGCTGATTGAGACGCACCCCATATTGTAGCTTTGTGTGAAACAGACAGTAATTTACTATATTTAAGTCAAAATGTAGGAATATATATTTAGAAAACGCTATTTGAGTTCAACAAAAGAGAGTTGTTTTGCAATGACATGAGGGTGGCAATTTTTATTGTTGGTGAACTTTTCCTTTAATACATGCTATGTCCGATATTTAAAGCTATCACTTGTTACTATGATGAGAAAGTGTAGAAAAGAGACAAGAATATATTAAAAAAAAATATATATATATATATAGACGGTTTCATCGGGCGCACGCGCCTGGACCTAAATTAACTTCCGGTCTGTGTTGTGTATATCGGTCTGGCTGCGGTGCCGTCTACAAACGCAGCTAAAGTCAAGGTGATGAGTAGACTGAAGTTGGGCTCAGATGGTTGTGCTGCGGGATGTGTTTTCCATACATTTATTTATTTTTGGAGACTCGCCACAATTTTAAAACTGATCGATTTTCAAAAAGGCTTCGTTGAATAAACATGAGTAACGTTACACTGCACGTTTAATAATATAAATAACTCCGTACATTTATATGTTTAAATATCAAAACGAGGCACAGGTGTTTTTATATCGCTGTATTTCTGATGGAAGACTTGCGTGTTATATGCCTGATAAAGCAGCGTTTGAGCGTACCAGCTCTGCTTTGTTTAACAGCTGTTACTATGGGAAACCTCTATTTCTCGCGCTTTATGTCTGTGCTTTAAAACATCTCCTGCTGGCAAAGAATGAATAAGCATTTTCATTAAGTCTTCCTGATCCACGCAGCAAACATATTTTGTTTGTTATGAAAAAATATCTACTCTAGAGGGACTTGGCTGTTGTTATTGATTCTATTTGGAAGTCTACCGGAAGTTAAGTTAGGTCCGCAAAAGCGTGCATGCGCAGTAACATTTGTTTATGTTGTTACCGTTGAAACCGTCTATATATATATATATATATATATATATATATATATATATATATATATATATATATATATATATATATATATATATATATATATATATATATAAAACATGTACAGCCACATTAAAGTTCACATAGGTTTTATACCCATAAAAAAAGAAAGGGTGTAAAGATTTGTGTCCATAAATACTGCGTAAAATAAATAAATGAAATAAAGACTGGGCTAGATTTTGTTGTAACAAATACCGAATTTTTCTGACTATAAGTCACACCTTTGTATAAGTCGCATCAGTCCAAAAATACGCCATGATGAGGAAAAAAACATATACAAGTCGCACTGGACTATAAGTAGCACTTATTTAGAACCAAGAACCAAGAGAAAACATTACCGTCTACAGCCGCGAGAGGGCGCTCTATGTCTTCAGTGTAGACTACAGGAGCACAGAGCAGCATAGAGCACCATCTCGTGGCTGTAGACGGTAATGTTTTTTCTTGGTTCATGTCAAATTAATTTTGATAAATAAGTCGCACCTGACTATAAGTCGCAGGACCAGCAAAACTATGAAAAAAAGTGTGACTTATAGTCCGGAAAATACGGTAGTTCTGTTACATAGAGTGTGATATAGTCAGCTAGCTAGTATTCAAAAGCAACCATCATTGATCCCATTTAAATCACCATTAAACAAAACAAAGAAATCTTGAACTGTGTTTTGTTTTCAAATCAGAAAGGGGAAACGACGGAACCTGCATCAACATAAAATCTGAACCACATCGGTAGATATGGAACATCTGAAATTTCTTCCTGATATACCCAGTAGGTCTTGGTGAAGCAGTGACAGTGACAGATCCCCACTTACAATGTGATCACCAGCAACCAAGAGGATTTCTCAAACCATCAGAGTCATCAGAACATAAGAGAAGTGGTGAAGCAAAACTACTCCACAAGCAACATGCAATTTCATTTTCAAACACAGAATGTAATAGAGAGGCCAAAGATCTGTAGTTTTTCAAGAATTTCTACGGCAAGTCACACTTGAATCTAAGGAGTGAGATTCTGGAAGAAAACAGTTTCCATTGATTAGAGGGAACTTTGTCTTATCAGATTGCAAAATACATGTGTTCCTACAGAAATCCAATCACACTGAAGTGAACCTTTTCCACAGTGACGTGGAAAGGGGATTTAGAATGCCATGCAGTCTTCTCTCTATTTCACAAAGCAGAGAGATCAAAAACAAAGAACATGAATGTGGAATGTTACTACAAGTTCCTAGGAGTTCGCCATTACTCAAGTGTTAACAAGATGGACAACACATCAGCATTGTTCAGGAAAAGTCTCCAGTTCCAGCCCAGAGTTCCTACCCCAAGATATTCACGACAGGACCAAAACAGCAAGATTAAACGGAGTGACAGAGAAGGATTCAAGATTCATTCACGGTTATTTAACCAGAGCAGAGCTATGAGGGATCAAATTGAATTAGATTCACCAGGACAACTGAATGCCACTCAGGTGAGGGGTGGCTATATAATCATGAATCATTAGATGCTAAGTGAGCTGATGACTTGTGGAAAATGATCCTGAACTTAAGGTGGTTCAGTAACCCTACTACCAGTGCTGGATTTGATTAGTTCTTCACTGTATTAAAAAGAAAATGAACCACATCAAAGTTGCTGCAAAAAAAAAAAAAAATTGCTGCCATCCTTTACCAGAAGACATATGGTAAAAGATTACTGAATTGAATTTTGAAAATTTAATTTCAATTTTTATTTTCCCGCACAAGTGTATGAACAAAGAAACGTGGATGCCCACAGGCCCAGAAAGGGTTACAAAACCTTTGATAAAGTCTTTAGTATGCATAAATAAATGTTCAGGCTGTGAACACAATGACTCTCAGTAAAATGTGTTTTAGAAGAATCTTATTATTTTCATTATCTGACCTGAAGCAAGAATGAAAATGTAAAAATAAAAGAAATCAAATGAAATGAAGCTGTTTTATGAGGGAAAATAGACCAAAATACCTTCAAGTCAATTGCTGCTAAAAGAGAGGACGACATTCAATAAAACTGGTGATTGCAGGTTCAAAGTTTACAATATCACATGAGATTTTAAGTGTTATTTCAAGTGTTATTTTTACTTCTATATCTGTTTGTCTGATGTCTAGGATACATTTTAAAGCTGAAATAACGAATACATCTTTTCAAAATTCTTACTAGTGAAATAGTTTCTTTATGGTCAGTTAACAGTTTTTTTATGGACGGAGCTTAGGTGGAGGCAGAAATATTCCTCTGATTGCTTAACTAACGCTGGCTAGAAAGTTTTATTTTCTTTTTTTTAACAATGGATGGAGAAATTTGGATTTTACCTAGGGCTGGCCAAGTTAACACAATTAATTGATTAATGCCGATAATTATTTGATCGCGTGTTAACACAGTTTTTTATTATTATGAAAGTCGGTTGCTTACTGGCTCTAAATACACATACAGACCAATCATGGGTCACAAGAGGGATGCTCCCAATCAAATTTAGGCTAAGCATCAACATTCACAAACCACTGTCTACTGTTATTTTTAACAGAAAGGAATGCAACAAGCTCGTAATCACGACTTCATAAGCGGGAAATAGGATGTGTCCGATAGCACGTGAAGACAGCAGAAGCGCTTGCTTTTGTTCACTATATGATTTATTATTTTGAGTAATATGGGACGTGGTAACACACGGCCCTCTCACAATATATTGCTTTACACATCTATCACTTTAGCCGCTCAGATTTATTCATGCAATCATTCACCACGTATCAGAAGATCTGCACTTCGGCGCAGTTAGTGCTCACACTCACTGACCTCTTCCAAACGAGCCAGGGACTGCTAAACAGAGCGATCACACTAGTCAAAAGAAGCAGGCTTAGGGGGTTAAGACTAGGGGTGTGCACGGATAGTCGAACATTCGAATATTCGTTCTGCTCTAATTATTCGATAAATAAAAATTATATTCGAATTTCGAAAAAAAGAAAAAAAAAATCACAATAAAACCTAATTTGGTCACTTTCTGTGATTCTACACGGCATATTTGAAGGTGTATGCAAGCAAAAAATAATTAATGAATGAATAAGGGGCCATTCACATATCGCGCCTAATAAAACGTGGAAAAGGCTATGCATGCCGCTTTCTCCTTCTTTCCAAAGCGCTCGGGCAGAAGCGCTCCTGAGGCCAAGCAACAATGACGCGCTCTCTCCATGAAGACGCGGAAATTTCAGCAAAGGATAAATGGATTTGCAGCACAAAAAAAATCGCTTTCAGTAGCTCTGCTACTAAATTTATTTCAAAATGGCAATCCATATACAGCTATGATCAGCAGTTCCTTCATCTTGGCTGAGCTTTCAACGTTGTTACGGGAAAGGATGAAGCTGAATGTTTGGTTCTTGTCACATGACATGCGTTGCGCTTGAGATGTTTTTAACTCGATGCAGTGCAGACGCGCCTGGAAAAAACGGGACCGCGTCGCACCGCGTGCGCATCGCGACCTCGTCGCTTCCATTATGAGCGCGCATACCGCACGCCTACATTGGAAAAACAACCTTGAGCATGCAAAAGACGCCATATGTGAACGCCCCCTAAGAACTGCGGTCTTCTACAGTACTTCAAATATGCCGTGGAGAATCACAGAAAGTGACCGAATTCAAGAACATTGTTGCGGCATCTCTCAAGCAACGAATAAACACCGCTAACTTGGAGAATGCAGTGAAAACTCCTCTTCTCGCGTCTGCCCTAGACCCTCGGCACAAACATCTAAGGTTTCTCGATGAAAACATGAGAGAAGAAAAAAAAACTTTTTTTAACATTATCAGAGCATTTTCCTTGATGCGAGTGGTGCGTCACCAACGATGAAGAGGATGCAATGCCCACTCGTCGGAGAAGGCTGAGGCAGTTCTCCAGCGATGATTACAGAGAGTCCAGCCGAGACGAGTGGGAACAGTTCTTGCTGGAGCTATGTATTCCACCAGATGAGGATCCCATTCAGTAATGAAACGAAAACACGAAGCGCTTCACAAAACTTATTCGCTTAGCACACCGTTATTTGTGAGTCCCGACAACGTCTGTGTCGTCAGAGTGCGTTTTCTCCATGGCCGGCCTTATTGTTAACAGGATAAGGAGCCGACTTTCCCCCGATCATGTTTACATGCCCGTATTTCTTAACAAGAACATTTGAAACAATAGAAAAAAAGAAAAAAAAGATTTGCTGACAGTTTAAAAGTTAAGTGTAAGCTACATTCTGTACAATAGCCTAATTGCTGCAGGCTGCTTTACGTTTTTTCTTTGTTCACTTTTTTTTTTTTTTTTGCTTTTAATCTGTACTTTTTGTTTGTTTGCACGCACGCATTGTTAAAGGTTTTCAGCTACAAAACATGATGTGTAATGTTCAAGCTTATTGTGTGTAAGCTTGTTCAAAATGACGAAAAGAAATGTTGCTGAAAAATAACGTCTGACTCATTAAACTTTATTTAAATAAATGAATATTCGAATATTCGTTTTTTGTGAGCTCAAATATTCGAATGTGATATTTGTGGAAAACGCCCATCCCTAGTTAAGACTGCCTTGCGTGAGCACACCCTAATGATTCTCCCGCACACACGAGTCTCTACCCGCCCATCAAGTGTTGTCCTGCGCCGCACTCTGCTGCGATGGGTCCTGCGATCGCACAGGTCTCTAACAGGAAGGTGCCTGTTATAATGTTATGATCAAGGCTCTGAATCTTGTTTTTCTATAACAAACTATAAAATATGTCCTGGCAGTGACAAATAGCTGGTTTTATATTTAATTTAATTGCATTAATGTTATAAGTTAAGATTTAAAATAAATATTTTAACTGCTACTATGTAAAAAAGCACCTTATTTGTTTAAAGTGTTTGCAAACCAAATGTTATTGCACTTTTGTTCATATTAAAGGTGTAATAAAATATCAATACACGTGAGTATTGGCGATACTGTATCGATTCTCAAAAGCGGAATATTGATATTTGAAAAAAATATATAATTCATACAAGAGTCATGTCAGTTGTTTCATTTTAATTTTACATCCCGACCGCTAGATGGCAGTCTTCATCTCTGAACGACAATGAGAGTAACAGGAAATGCTAGCATTAGGGCACACCACTAATGTTAGCATTAATACCGCTATTCGCTGCTAGTAATGGAGGATGAAAGAATTGTCCTTGTTCCTGGTTCGGTGTACAAAGCTGAAGTGTGCCATTATTTGGGCTTTTGTGGTAACATCCACCATGGGACTGTGGCGAGGGAACTTCCTCAGTCCCGCCGTGTTCCATGTGAAGAGGGGCTCGCGCAGGGCATGGTGGGAAGTAGGGTCTGTATTGTGTATATATACACAGTACAGACCAAAAGTCTGGAAACATTACTATTTTTAATGTTTTTGAAAGAAGTTTCTTCTGCTCATCAAGCCTGCATTTATTTGATCAAAAATACAGAAAAAAATGTAATATGTGATATATTATTACAATTTTAAATAATTGTTTTTAAATTTATTATACTTTAAATTATCATTTATTTCTGAGATGCAAAGCTGAATTTTTAGGATCATTATCACATGATCCTTTAGAAATCATTCTAATATGATGATTCATTATCAAAGTTGGAAACAGTTCTGCTGCTTAATATTTTTTCAGAACATGTGATACTTTTTTAGGATACTTTGATGAATAAAAAGTAAAAAAAAAAAAAAGAAAAAAAAAGAAGCTATGTTTTAAAATATAAATATTTAGTAATAACAATATACACTACTGGTCAGTAATTTGGGGTCAGTACTTTTTTTTTTCTTTTTTTAAAATAAAATCAATACTTTTATTCAGCAAGGATGTGTTAAATTGATAAAAAGTGATAGTAAAGAAAATATATTATTAGAATATATATTATTAGAAATTTTTATTTTTATTTTGAATAAATGCAGTTCTTTTTAACCTTTTATTCATCAAATATATTAGACAGCAGAACTGTTTCCAACACTCACAATAAATCAGAATATTAGAATGATTTCTAAATGATCATGTGATAGACTGGATGTTACATGTGACACTGAAGGCTGGAGTAATGAGTAGGGCTGCTCCGATCAAGATCGGCCGATCGTTGATGCGCATCTCGTCAGTAAAGCCGGTTATCTAATCAGCGGTAAATTCCCTCAGGTGCGTGGTTTCCCTCAGAGCCGTTGTTCACTGAGAAGATGTGCAAATAAACACTGAAAATGAACGTGGATTTGCGCATCTTCTCAGTTAACAACAGCTCTGTGTAGTAACAGCTGCTCTATGTGAAATTTACCGCTGATTAGAGAACCAGCTTTACTGATGAGATGCGCATTAACGATCGGCCGATCGTGATCGGAGCAGCCCTAGTAATGATGCTGAAAATTCAGCTTTGCATCACAGGAATAATTTAAGAATATTCAAATAGAAAACTTTTATTTTAAGTTGTAATAATATTTCACAATATTACTGTTTTTTATGTATTTTTGATCAAATAAATGCAGGCTTGATGAGCAGAAGAAACTTCTTTCAAAAACATTAAAAATAGTAATGTTTCCAAACTTTTGGTCTGTACTGTATATACAGTACACGGGGAACTACACTGCAACCAAAATGGTCGCATATGCGACCTTTTGAAATCCCATTGCGACCCAAATTTTTATGGGGTCGCAATTGTATCGATTATTTTTGTACCTACTTATGTGTTATGCTATGATTTAATAAGAGCATTTATTAAAACAGAAATGTGTATTTAAAGAATACGTTTTATAACGTGCTCCGAGCATTCAACACATCAAGTTGGCTTCAGCCCCGCGATGCGGGAAAGCTGAACTGAGTAGCTGGTGACTCGCGCTGTGTTCGGTGCGAGAGAGAGAGCCGCGTCTCACGGACAACAACACTGAACCGAGCTCTCCTTCAGGACGTTTGCGTCATCCTGCACCTGAACGAACAAATACAAATCGCGGTTTAAATAAACAGAAAAAAATGAGCGAAAAGCGAAAGAGCTCAATTCAGCATCGCGGTGTTCTGGTGTTCAGGGTGCAAGAGTTGAGAAAGAAATCGGATGTGTATCATTATAATGGATGCGTTTGTCTCTTAAGGGGACCGCGCCTAATTTACTAGCTCTGCTGTCGGTGTCTTTAATGTATGAAAATGAAAGTAAATCACTCACTGCTCTTGATTGAATTACTTTGAAGTTTTAACAAGAATTTATCCAAAGTCAATCCAAAAATCAGATAGAATTGATTATATTGTTTTACTAGTTTCTTTAATTGCTAATGCAACCTTTTCACATCACAGACTGAACAAAATTAACCATTGCTTGCTTGGTAATTGTTCAACAAAGTATTGATATTTGTGTAGATATTGTCATACTGACAGTTGTCTGAAGTTTTGGTTGATTCCATTACATATCTTTCTATCAAAGTTATCTGACATTAAGATTAATTTGTTCTGACACAGTTTAACCCTGATAATGTGAGAAATGTTGAAGGTGTCTGAATACATTTTGGTTTGATTGTGTATTTTGTTTTACAGTGAAGACTATGCAGTGCTATTTTAAATTAACAAAAACAAACTTAAAAATATGTAAACATTATGTAAATAGCACAAATAAATAAATAGAATGAACATACAGTACAAATTAAACAATTTTAAACAGGGCCCACTGTACAACCTGCACCAGGGCCCCTCTAACCCCAGCTACAAGACGGAGCAATGCACTGTGTGTACTGTAAGAAATAGAACAAGACGACATGTGGTTTAAAAGATGGCAAGTAAAATAAAAAGCACATCTGTATGCAATACGGTTTCATTATTGTTCATTATTATCCAGTAATTACTATACTATAAATAATTTGTGCGACCAAATCATGTTTTGCGCCAGTAACTGAAAAAGTTAGTAGCGCAAGTGCCACCAGTGGAAAAAGTTAGTGTAGTTCCCTGGTACAGACTAGGGCTGCACGATGTGTCGTTTAAGCATCGATATCGCGATGTACGAATCCACAATAGTCACATCGCAGTCGTAGTTGATCCGTTATTCATTAACTGTACGGGCCAGCTACTCCCCTGCCCTTGACAGTGTGATTCGCGGATTAATTGCACAGCTTAACCATCATAGAGTGAAAGTTTATAATTGACAGGACTGAAAACCACATGCAAGTTTAACAGGGCAGAGAGAGAGGGAGCGTGAGAGAGACAGAGAGAGAGTGCGCGAGAGAGACAGACAGAGAGAGAGAGCGCGCGCGAGAGAGAGAGAGACAGAGAGAGAGCGCACGCGCGGGCAAGAGAGACAGGGAGAGAGCGCGCGCGAGAGAGACAGGGAGAGAGCGCGCGCGAGAGAGACAGGGAGAGAGCGCGCGCGAGAGAGACAGAGAGAGAGCGCGCGCGCGCGCGAGACAGAGAGCGCGCGCGCGCGAGAGAGACAGACAGAGAGTACATTAGAAGTACCATCAATGTTTATAGAAATGTATATGGTTTTTTTTTGCATGTAATTTTTTTTTTCTTATGAATATATATGTATTTTTGTTTTGTTTGTTTCTATTCTGCTATGTACAATGCTTTGGCAATATGTACCTTTGTATGTCATGCCAATAAAGCAATATGAATTGAATTGAATTGAGAGAGAGAGAGACCGAGAGAGAGCGAGCCGTTTTCAAACAACACGAAATGAGAATGTAAGTGTGCTCACCCCATTTTTGTTTGTAAGAAAAAATATCGCAATATATATCGCAGAAAAAAATAAAATATCGCAATGTCATTTTTTCCCAATATCGTGCAGCCCTAGTACAGACCAAAAGTTTGGACACTCCTTCTCATTCAAAGAGTTTTCTTTATTTTCATGACTATGAAAACTGTAGAGTCACACTGAAGGCATCAAAACTATGAATTAACACATGTGGAATTATATATGGAATTATATACATAACAAAAAAGTGTGAAACAACTGAAAATGTCATATTCTAGGTTCTTCAAAGTAGCCACCTTTTGCTTTGATTACTGCTTTGCACACTCTTGGCATTCTCTTGATGAGCTTCAAGAGGTAGTCACCTGAAATGGTCTTCCAACAGTCTTGAAGGAGTTCCCCGAGAGATGCTTAGCATTTATCCAAATGACTCACAGTGCATTCAGGCTAACATTTTTTACCTAACGTGTTCCCTGGGAATCAAACCCACAACCTTTTGCACTGCTAATGCAATGCTCTACCACTGAGCCACAGGATCAGCATCAAGTGCCATATATTATTATAAATAGAAGAACTTGAGGTTTAGGTTTAATTAATTTAAAGTCTTAATTTTCCTTTAATTTTCTCTATGAATTAATTAAATTACAGAATTTTAAGAAAAACACAAAGCAACAATAGGGTGTTTTTTTTTACTGTGTACTCAAACAGAAACTCCTAAAGTTTGGATATTTTTCTTTATAAAGTTGTATATGGGTGTTTTATACTTCCAAATAAAATAGTTTACATATAACATTCCCCAAGCAAGTTATAACCATTTATTACAATACTGTTATCTGCCCTTTTAAGTGAAAAAAGGCCTATTTTGTTTATTAAAAATAGAGATGTGTCCAAAAACATTTAAGGATTAAAGAAAATGGAAAGAGTGTTACATAAAAACCAAACCGTTTTTTTTCTCTTCAGAGAATATATATATATATATATATTTTTTTTTTTTTAATATATTTTAATCTGAATATGAACAATAAACACAAACAGTGCAAATGATTCAAAAACTACACACAAAACGAGTGAATAATATTCAGTGCAACAGAAAAAAAGTGCAAATTATCTTTATGAACTATATAATAATTATTTACTTAAAATACATAATATACATGATCGATCCTGGATTACGGTCTGTAATCTGCATCAGGAGTGATTTTACCGGGACATCGCCTAGCAACGCGAAGGCATAAATTGCAGTGCTTTATCAGACATGTACCATTGTTTCATCCTTGTTTTTTTATTTGTTTTATGTCAAAGTACTCTGTCGTGTGTTTTTCTGGGCTTTTTCGGAGAGTTTTCTCATGCAAATATGTTTTGTGTTTGTATTCAGGCATGCACGACAGACTTTACTTTCACTTTGTGTTCATTCATAATTCCAAAGAAATATGTTAAATAGTAGTTCAAATGACCAAAACCTATGCTTATTGGTTGAATATGGGACAGTTTGAACCAATCTGGGCACGGAGGTGGGACTAACGAATCAATGTTGTCAAAATATGATGACGTAATCACGTACACTACAGTGCCTCTGAATATCCAAATGAAAGAAATGGGATACCTTGGGCTTTACGGAGAATCTCAGCTTTACATCACTTTTTAAAGCGTTCAGATAGGATTAGCGTTTCAAAAGTTATTAAACATTAAAGAACAACAGTTATTTTTAGCCGCGGGCTGCTGTCTCAGTCTTTGAGGTTTAAATAGTAGGCTATTTCATGCAGTAACTGCAGGGCTAATACAATATGTCCCCTATAAACTGCATATCTGAATATTTTGTAGACCTATTGTTTAAATCAAATTTATGCTTTAAAAGAAGGGTAATCACAGCAGGTTGCATCCATAGACTGTCTGCTTAAACGTCTGCGTTTAGCTTCAGATGGCTTCTTTGATGACAGTATTCTATAAATATGATTTGCTTTCCGATTCTGACAACCACGGTTTTTCTCATATTCCATGGATTTCACCCATTTCCCTCCATTTGTTCCCAGTGTTTTTCTGCCACCAATATGGGCGCGCAGCTGCAAGTAACGGAATCGTGACGTCTCTTCTCTCAATTTGTCTATAACTACAGTGTTTCCCATACATTGATTTATTTGTGGCGGCCCACCACATCAAAACTAACCGCTACAAATAGATTTTCCAAAAGGATTTGACTTCGTTGAATAAACTTGAGCACTGCACATTTCAAAATGCGGCAAAGGTGTTTTAATGAATTTATCTATGAAGGGAACCGACTCTCTTCAGAAAATCTTCGATGTCATTTTTATTTAATCTTTCCTATGATGCCTGTTAAAGTAGCGTTTTTGAGCGCTGCGCTACTTTGCAAGCATTTCCGCGAAACGTCTAGGTCTGCCACTCCAAAAGTTCCTACTGCTGGCAGAGAATGAATTTGCATTTTTAATAAGTCTGTCAGCCTGTTCAGACTAAGTTAGTTAACTTGTTCCCCAATTTCTGAGCATGCATGAGAAATGTTTAGACTTGTTACCAGACCATGATACATAAAAGACACAGTTTATTTAACCTTAAGTGGTATTAAGTGTGCTCTGCAAACATGAGCATTTTTGCAAGCAATATAACTGCAAGTAGCACACCACCCAGAATGTCAAAATAAAAATATAGGCATATGTTCATAGAATAATGAGAAATCAATTATTAGTCTGTCAATAGTGCAAAAAACAGCTTTACATTATGAATAAGATTTAAAAGGGGCTCTAATGCTATCTTATGCATTTGGAGTTATTTACATTGTTAAATAGATGGATTCTCATGCTAAACATAGCCAAAGATTTTAAAAAAATTATTTGGACAATTGACAGAGTATTTCTGTGCCAAATATACTCCTTCCAGGTTTGGATAAGTTTCCAAATAAGTTTAAAGTTCCGCCCATGGCATACCTCCAGGAATTCGGCTGTTTTCGGAGAGAATTGTGAAGCTGTATCTTTATTTTATAAATCTGATAAAACTAAAGACTCTTCTGAGATATGAAAGATGCAATACTACTATATATGTACTCAAGATTAACATGAGATTGGCGAAAATGTATGTGTTATGTCCCCTTTAATGAACAAATCATAACATTATCATTATACTCACATTAAGATGCGTTTGGCAAACATAACCTACAGTTACACTATCTACACCAGAAGCATTTGGTTTGTTACAACAAAACTAACTTCAATTAAAATCAATGATGCTGTCTGCACTGAAAGAGCCCACCTGCGACAGTTTGTAAAGTGCACTTTACTGTAAATTTTTCAAACACACCGGAGATATGAATTACCTACCGATCTGTTTGGCTGCTTGGAGGATATTCTTTAACTCATGAGTGGCTGCCGGCTGATCTTTCTTCTCCAGATGTTGGGTGAAGAACATAACTATCTTCTGCCATGTCAGGCCGTCTCGGGCAAATATTTCCTGCCGTTTCAGGCGCTTGCTCTGCAGAAAGTTGCATTCAACAAAACTTAAATTCAAACAGAAAGGACATTTCAATGAACACTTGTTTATATAAAAAAAAATTATTATATATGTGTGTGTGTGTGTGTGAATATATATGTAATGCAATCTAGGAAAACCCAACACATGGTGAGATTTTACCTTTTTTAGGTTTTGATGCAATATGAAAGCTTTGTTCAAGGCCTTTCCAAAACTAGAACGTAACAAAAAGTTATGGCTACCTGAAGTTGGCTGATAGTTATGATTTTACGGAATAGAATTTTGAGAAAACAGGTTTAAAGTGAGACGGGTGACGGGAAACGTGCATTGATACACCATTATTATATACGTCACATGATTTATTTTAATAGGTTAACTGTTTTTGTGGTGTTAAGAGAAAGCACCTCCGCAGTGTGTTCTTAACATGAGAGAAAGCCTTTTCTGCTTGCTGCAATAAATTGTTATTTTTCTGCACTAAACAAGTGAATTTTGCCAAGATATTTTCAGAGATGATAGACAAGAATTTATAGAATAATAATTGACAAAAAAGTAACAAAACATTTTAATATTTTTTTAATTTCCTGGGTTCTGTTCTGCTGAAAGAAGTCTTATGCTCACCAAGGCGGCATTTACTTGATCAAAATGTTTAGCAAAAACAGTAATATTGTGAAATTTTATTTACGTTATACACACAAGTTTTTTTGGCCTGGTTCTCATTAAACCACCCAGAGACTTGGTTTAGTACTCACACTGTACAGTCGTGGCCAAACGTTTTGAGAATTACATAAATATTAGTTTTCATAAAGTTTGCTGCTAAACTGCTTAGATCTTGGTTTCAGTTGTTTCTGTGATGTACTGAAATATAATTACAAGCACTTCATACGTTTCAAAGGCTTTCATCGACAATTACATGACATTTATGCAAAGAGTCAGTATTTGCAGTGTTGGCCCTTCTTTTTCAGGACCTCTGCAATTCGACTGGGCATGCTCTCAATCAACTTCTGGGCCAAATCCTGACTGATAGCAACCCATTCTTTCATAATCACTTCTTGGAGTTTGTCAGAATTAGTGGGTTTTTGTTTGTCCACCCGCCTCTTTAGCATTGACCACAAATTTCTCAATGGGATTAAGATCTGGGGAGTTTCCAGGCCATGGACCCAAAATTTCAACATTCTGGTCCCCGAGCCACTTAGTTATCACTTTTGACTTATGGCACGGTGCACCATCGTGCTGGAAAATGCATTGTTCTTCACCAAACTGTTGTTGGATTGTTGGAAGAAGTTGCTGTTGGAGGGTGTTTTGGTACCATTCTTTATTCATGGCTGTGTTTTGGGCAGAATTGTGAGTGAGCCCACTCCCTTGGATGAGAAGCAACCCCAAACATGAATGGTGTCAGGATGCTTTACTGTTGGCATGACACAGGACTGATGGTAGCGCTTACCTTTTCTTCTCCAGACAAGCCTTTTTCCAGATGCCCCAAACAATCGGAAAGGGGCTTCATCGGAGAATATGACTTTGCCCCAGTCCTCAGCAGTCCCTTCACTATACTTTCTGCAGAAGATCAATCTGTCCCTGATGTTTTTTTTGGAGAGAAGTGGCTTCTTTACTGCCCTTCTTGACACCAGGCCATCTTCCAAAAGTCTTGGCCTCACTGTGCGTGCAGATGCGCTCACACCTGCATGCTGCCATTCCTGAGCAAGCTCTGCACTGGTGGCACTCCGATCCCGCAACTGAATCCTCTTTAGGAGACGATCCTGGAGCTTGCTGGACTTTCTTGGATGCCCTGAAGCCTTCTTTACAAGAATTGAACCGCTTTCCTTGAAGGTCTTGATGATCCTATAAATTGTTGATTTAGGTGCAATCTTAGTAGCCACAATATCCTTGCCTGTGAAGCCATTTTTATGCAACGCAATGATGGCTGCACGCGTTTCTTTGCAGGTCACCATGGTTAACAATGGAAGAACAATGATTTCAAGCATCACCCTCCTTTTAACATGTCAAGTCTGCCATTCTAACCCAATCAGCCTGACATAATGATCTCCAGCCTTGTGCTCGTCAACATTCTCACCTGAGTTAACAAGACGATTACTGAAATGATCTCAGCAGGTCCTTTAATGACAGCAATGAAATGCCGTGGAAAGGTTTTTTTGGGATTAAGTTCATTTTCATGGCAAAGAAGGACTATGCAATTCATCTGATCACTCTTCATAACATTCTGGAGTATATGCAAATTGCTATTATAAAAACTTAAGCAGCAACTTTTCCAATTTCCAATATTTATGTAATTCTCAAAACTTTTGGCCACGACTGTACATAATGTGACTTTTTTTTTTTCAAACCTAAAATCAGCATGCTTTTATTTTGCCGGGTTGAAGTAAGTATATGTGCTGCCAGGTTTAGTACTGCCGAGTGAAGCATGTCAGTGAATTAAATGTCAGTTTTGCATTTTGCTCTGAAACCAGCAGCACATAGTCTAGATTTATGCTTTCGGTTTGAGTGTTATACAGTTTTACAATTAGTCGATCTAAAACAGTGATTGAGCATTAACAGCTGTCAAAGATGTTGGTATGCAAATGAGTGGTCTCAACATATTTAATCATCTTTTAAATTTGACTTCTCAGAAGATGGCTAAATGAATAGATGCTTGCTCTTAACTTTACTGTACTTTGGATTTTGAAAACGTTGATTGATTTCTAAAGTTTTAACACAAAACTGCACATACATCCATCACGACTGTAATTCAAAGGGTTCAAAAGAATGCGGGAGTCAATTTCTGTGAACAGAAATTCAATATAAAATTCTCTTTTTGCTGCAGCGTGTCAGTCAAGCGTATCAGGAAAGCAAGTGAGTAAGCACATGAATACACAAATTGACCAATTCATACATCATTAATGTTCACATGACTTTCGCCCCAGACAACCCTTTTCAAGCAGACTCCGGTAGTTTGCATGTGCGTTAGGGATGGGCATTCGATTAAATTTTCTTTTCGTCGGGAGAATTAACGATTGACTATCGATTATTCATTAATATTTTTATAATGTAATTAATTATTTAATTTTTATGATTCAAAAATGCAATGAACACTAAAATACAGCGTGTTTTTCCTCGGTGAGACCTTTATTACAAGATCAACTTGTGGCAGACAGTTAAACTACGTTCAGGCAAACCGAACATATATGCGCGTGCATATGTGGTGCTCTAAAGCAGCGGAACCTGCAGCTGCGAGCCGGCATTCTTAAACAGAGACCTCTTTTGTTCCAAAATAATAATAATAATAATAATAAAAGAATCATGTTAAACAATAACGTAAAAAAACATAATAATACTTAGATCTGACATGTTTTGTCAAAATGTAACTCAAAACTATCCAAGCCAGAAAAAAGGCCAGATATTAGCCTACCTAACAATTACGCTAACTTAACAAATTATGATACTTAAAGTCTCATGAAAAATAACTAACTTTAGTAACTAGCGTACAACTTCTGCACGAATCTACGGATTTTTGTTGAGAAAAATAAAAAGCATGTTGACATGATCTGGGGTCAGACGCGACTGCAACCTGGTGACCGTCAGTCCAGCCGCCGAAAACACCCGCTCTGAGGGAACTGACGTTGCCATAGCAGATGACTGGGAATTCGCGACTTCAGTGTTTGTGCTCCCCTCGTCCGTGTCAGAGAACGCAGCCTCGTCTCCCCCAGCCTGTTGGATAGCCGCCCTATCGATCCCCACCGCCTCTCCCAGTTCAACCAGTTTCACATTAGCAGCCAGTCTCTGTGTTGGTGTAAGAAAGCCCAGGTGTTTGTGACGAGGTTCCAGCATTGATGAGATCATGGGGGCGAATGACACAAACTCACCAGACTCAATCTGTATAAATATATGATTGGGAATCAACGTTGTATTTTTTATTGTTTATTTTATGAATAAAATAAATATTAAAATGAATATTTTTATGGAGTAACAGTTTTATTCTTTGCGGGGCTTACTGCTTAAATCTAAAAAGGTAACATGCAGATAACAGAAAGGATCCATGTACTTATGTATATGTAAACTAAGACAAAAAGTTTAGCTTACATTCATTCGTTGGATGAGAGATGAACGCAATTCTGTCTTGAATTCGATGAGTCTGGGCCCGTCTCCTTCACTGCACATGAGGTGGATATTGATGAGGCCGAAGGTGACTGGATAAGTGTTCGAGATGGAGACGTCTTTCTCTGCAGACATAACCGTGGTGGCACATTTATGTGCTGACAGCACGGGCTATGTGTTCTCCATCAGCCGTCAGTAATCATCCTTCAACTCCAGGATCCTGGCATCTTGAAGCTTGGTCACGGTTCGGTCCGACAGCACAGCAACAACAGCCCAATGCTGCTCCACCAGCCGATCAAACATCTCGCACACGGAGTTCCACCATGTTTTACACGACTGGGTAATCCGGTGAGTTGCGAGGCCAATTTGCTCCTGTTTCTTTTGCAGTGCTTTGGTTGCTGTAGTGCTGTGATTAAAGTGGCTAACGAGTTTACTAGCCGCTGATATTACCCAATAAAGATACAGTGCAAATCCGTCATTTATGGCCAACTGGAGGGTGTGTGCAAAGCAGGCAATGGAAATCCAAGGCACTCTGGTGGGACTGTTGGCAGCTACAATACTGGCCGCGTTGACATGAACGCATGCAATAACTCGGCCTTTAAGTCCCCACTGCTCTACAGCTCCATTAATTTTCTCAGCGAGGTGGTCAGCTGTACGCTGGCCTGGCAGGCTTTCTGTGAGCAGGACCGCTGAGCTCATTTGCCAGTCATCACTGATGTAGTGGCAGGTTATGGTGATGTAGCTCTCAGCTGTTAAAGCAGTCCAGCAGTCTGTAGTTAGAGCAACTCTCTCAGCTTTGGTCAATTCTTTTAACAGCTGCTGCTTTCGTTCTTCGTAGTGAGTTTCTACCAGTCTGGTGATGGTACGTCGTGATGGAATTTGATAAGCTGGTTCCAATAAATGCATCAGTTCTTGAAAACCATTGCCCTCAACAATACTTAAGGGCAGAATATCCATCTCAATGAACTTGCAGATCCCTTGGGTAATTTTCTCTGCTCGTTGTGCATCACGGCTCCGAGTCCGTGCTAACGCCAACTTGATGCTAGGTTGAGACTGAGAGCAGGATGCACCGCCAACGACATTTACAAGGGACGGATGCACTTTGTTTAAGTGGTACATCATTTGAGTCGTGGACATTTTGTACTTATGCACGGCATCGCAATGTTTGCAGTGAACTATTTCGCTTTTTAAATCAAAATGTCCCACGCCACACTTCGCCGTGACCTCTTCATGATTATTCTTTTGAAATCAAAACGGAAGATCACAGATAATCGAGTAGGGTGTCAAATATTGCACCCTGGTGGTAAAATATTTAATTGCTGCCACACAGTGAAATTCATTTAATTGCTTCAAGACTCAGACTACGCAACGCAACCTGCATTAGATAAAAAAATGCATTAGTTTAATCGATAACAAATTAACGTGATGGAAGAAATTCTTAACGATCAATTATCGATCGTCGATTAATCATGCCCATCCCTAGTGTGCGTACAGTACAGAAAACAGCGTTCATATCTAAACGAACCGATCTCTGGTGTCAAATGGACCCAGGTGCTCACCAAATAAGCTACTGTGAAAGCCCCCTCAGATCCGACTTCTTACAAACCAATAAAATAAAATGAATTAAATCCAGTTTCTTTCAAATGTATTATAATTATTATTTTGTTCAATAAGCTGTTTCAGGGTACAGTGAAGGGTACAGTGAAAGGGTTATTTGAATAAGGGCCTTGGTTTGTGATGTCTGATCAATAGGTCATGTCACCAGGTCAGTAAGTAAATTAACACCATGCCACTGTATCTGCACTTCAGTGCCCTCTCAAACTCAGCACTATGAGTGAGCGCTTGGACAAACCTGCACCCTGTGCTCTCTGTCCAAAAACAGCAGCAGTGGCGATAAAGAAACCTGAATTTAGAGACGAGCCAGGAACTGAGGTGTGGCTTTCTGCTTCCAACAAAATCCCAATAAAAGCAAAGTCAAGAGAGAGAGATTAAAGAGAAACAGAGCAGTCAAAGCTTGTTTAATACACTTTGAATCACACTCTCAAGGTCAAAGAAACACGATTAAATGAAGTACAGACAGAGGACATCAGATTTCAAAGAGACAAAAGCTATTAATTAAAGCGATATAAATCTGTAGGCTGATATTATCAGCATAAAACAGCACTTTACAGAAATATCTGTGGCCTTAAATCCACTTTAATCTATATATCACAGCTAACCCATTGGTTTAATTTGCTAACTTTTGTTGATTCTGTTCCAAGCAGTGGACATGACGCCATAATAATAATACATTTCCTAAGGCTTGCCCGTGCAAAGACACCATCACAGTCCCATGGTGTTGTGAGTGCCAGGGTAGTATTATGTTTTTTTAGGCGGGGGTTCTGCAAGTTTAAAATCTAAAATGCTGTCTAACCTGAAATTATGTTGTTCAGCCAAGACACACTCCTGTTTCTGTTACATTTCCATTTTTAAGATTGGATTTCCAGTGATTTGGTAACCTGTTTCACTATTTCAAGAGGAAATATCTTTTATTTTAGTGAAGTGGCTATATTGACTGAATTTTTTATATTTTTGTCAGAAACCTACCAAATCTCAAACCATTTTAGACCCCATCTACACCTGCAACACTGTCCCATTTGAATCTGACGTTAACATGAAAAAACAACCTCATGTAGGCCTCCTGGTCCCTAGAATGTGCTTCAGGACTTTTATCCAGGAAGAATAGATTACTGTTCTTTTGAACTTTCAATTCAAAGTAAAAACATATCAGGGTTTCCACAAAAATATTAAGCAGCACAACTTTAGTTTTTAGCTGTTTTGATAATAATAATAATAATAATAAATGTT